>NC_134157.1:21853739-22474509 GCF_033958435.1 Carettochelys insculpta
AACTACCCCCATTTAAGATATCATTGGCATAAATGGCCATATAAAAACTGAGGAATGGAAACTCTTCTCTAGAGGAGACATGAATACGACACCTTTAGTTAACCCCTTTGCCTCTGATTGCAATTCATACTCTTCATGTGACATATTAAGCACACTGGTTTCTCTTTTAGAGGGGGCATACACAGACCAATGATGTCCAAGTTATCACATCAGATTGAATGAACCTGTTGGCCTTTTTTGTGCATATTTCACTTTCTGCTTAACAGTGGCACAGCTGATCCTTACTACTATGTGCTATGCCAAGCTGTTGGCACCCCATGGCATCCTTCTTGTTTCAAAGAAACTGCAAAACAATGAAGTGGTATATGAGATAGAGGGCTGAACAAATGGGACTGCTGATGTAAGCTGATACATTTTAAAATACTGGTACATATTTAAAGGATTTTGATCCTTTATCTGATTGAATTAATAATACCAGCAAGAGAAACTCACAAAGTACTGCATATCTACTCAGACACAAGCCGGGTAATAGTCACATCATCTTACTTTTAAAACAAAGTTCACATTGAACAAAGATTTTGGAATTCCATTTAGGAGACATCACAACTGAGTGAGTCACAAGTACAGATTCAAAAGGGAATAAAATTGCTGAGAGCATATTTATGCAATGTAAACCATTTTGAAGAGAGCTTGAGTGAGTGATTCTCATTGTGTAATAGCACCAGAGGCCCACGTGGTTCTGCTGAGAGAGTGCATTCAGCTTCTGGGTACTAACTACTGTTGTTTACTCCATCCGCAAAGCACTAGATGCTTGGCTGTCCGAGGCATACTGGTGACTGTTGCAAGAAAGGCTTCTCATTTTTCTGATTTGAGGATTCGGAGAGCCACAAATTCTTTTCAGTGCTATGCTTCCAACCTCGTTTTCCACCTGTCCTCATTTACCCTTATGTTCCAGGTGTGTTTCTTTTCTAAAAGATGATAATGTTTTACTGTCACTTTCTGTACAAAGGAAGGCCTATATGAGCAGAGCCATTTCTAATGACTTCTAAAAGACACTATTTGCCAGTATTAAAAACTAAAGCATACCTTTTTATATTGCTTCCCAGTTTACAAAGCATAGTCAGCTTTCTCTGCAGTGCTCTTTGCTCAGTCTTCAGCTTTAACAGTAGGAATGGCTTGCAGAATGAGGTGTCAGAAAGAGAGAAAGCAGAACAGCTCAAGAAGTTCAGCTGTCTTTGCTCTTGGGTTTACTAACAGCTGTAGGTGGAAGTATGTGCGTGCCCAATCTGCTCTATAAGGAATGCCAAGTGAGTATGTGGAATACAAATTCACCTCTTTTTGTGCTGAGCTTTATTAATAAATAACCCTCTTGCATAGATCAGTTCAGACATTCTTCTAGGCTTTGGCTACTCCTGTAATTCCTCCCACAAGCCTGCTCAGCACACATCCTAGAGCCTCTCTTCACAGATATCCTTTCTCTTTCCCTTAAATCCAGGTGCAGTAACAAGTTACCTGCTTTAGGGAATGAGCAAAACCCTCCTAACCCATTACTGGCAAGAGCAACACTTAGCAATAGGGTGGGATGTTTCAAGAAGTCACTGCCAGCCTCTTTGAGTGGTATTTGCAGCCTAATAGATTGCACTGGTGGAAAAAATTCTCAGTGATCCTCATCTTACACTGTCAGATTCCTTTCCCTTCTAGCTGGTGACATCTTTCAAATATTGATAGCGCTGTGCCCCCCCCCGCCACCAGTTGTCACCATACTTTTTCAGCATTTAGCCAAGCTACACATGTTCACTTTGCACTTCCTCTAGGGTTGCCAGATTCTCAGAAGGGTTGTGTGTGACATGCCCCAGCCGTGGGAATCCTGGCTGGGGCCGAGGAATTTCCTTGACAAGTCTGGCAGGACATTTTAGCATAAATGCGGGTGCATTAGGGAAATTTGGGATGGCTTCATAGATTGCAGGACTTGCCTAACTTCCTCAGATCAATTTTGAGAGTCCTTTTATCTTGTTTGTTGCTTTTTTTTGTGAATTCCATCCACTTTGTTGGTTTCTTTTTGGTACTGAAGTGCCCACGCCTGTTGTTCATGTTTGCGTAGGAACCCTAGTCATAGACTGGAAACCCATTTTGTTAGGTTCTGTACAAAAACAGAACAAAGAGACTGTCCTTACTCCCAGAGAGTTTATAATCTAAGTATGGGACAGGAGACAGCAGGTGGATACAGGCTGCCAGACCAGGAGAGCACCAGGAAACCATAAGACAATACTGTTAATATAAGAGGCTGCAGAATGCAGGAATCTTGCCTTCTGGCCTTGTGGTCTAATTGCAGGAGGAAGGATACAGCGTCTGCTCCCTCATGAAATAGTTCTGAAGCTTAGTTTTGCTTGCTACCTACTCCAGCACCCTGAGATGAGAGGTAAGGAGGGAAAGCATTCTGAGTCTTGTTCTCTTGGGGGCTGGGGGAATATATGATGGAGAAATGGGTGGGGTTAGCATAGCACTTCCGAAGCATTTCCAGCACGAGAAATGCTTTTTAGGGGTTCCCCAGTTCCTCATTTTTTGCTGCCACACCCATCGTCTGCTTTCTGGGACCTGAATTAAACAAAGCAGGCTTCTCAGCTCACACTTTACATTTTAGGCTGTTTCATGACCTCTGCGTCACTGGACCTCCTGCTTTCCCCCCCATCAGGTGCCCTCTTTTAAAGCCTGGTTTGGGTCAGCTGGTAGGGTGCAGGTGGATTGGCCTGGCCTCCTCTTATGGGGAAGTATTGCCCTATGATACACAGGTATTAGGCAGTTCAACAGCCACTCCTGACTGCATTGTAATATTGGGCCCTTCTTCCCCCACCCCAAGAGAATG
Source organism: Carettochelys insculpta (assembly GCF_033958435.1). Taxonomy (NCBI): domain Eukaryota; kingdom Metazoa; phylum Chordata; order Testudines; family Carettochelyidae; genus Carettochelys; species Carettochelys insculpta. The sequence goes on from NC_134157.1 coordinate 21,856,603, forward strand.
AATGCTGTTCTTGGTGCAAACACAGATCTTGGAAAGAGCTTCTGCCTCCCCAGCCTTCCCAGACTCTGACACCTCCTTTGCCAGAGTGGCTTTGTTGGGCTCTGATCCAACTTGAGAAGGCCATTTTCTCAGTTTCCTTCACGTCCCGTTGCTCTTGTTGCTTGCAGTCTCCTTCTGTCTCCTTCTGCGTGCTGGGTTCTGAGGGTTGTAGCAAGGTCCTCATACTGGCAGGGTTGCCACATCCAGAAGCCATGATGTGGCACCTCTGTGAGCAGCCAGTGGGGCGTGGCCTGCCTTTGGTGTGATATGATGTCCCGCCCAGGCTCAGATCCTGTTGTTTGTCTATTTTTGCTCTGATCATGATTTGGATTTTGAGCGGGAGTGAAAAATAACTTCTCCAGTCTACACTGGGGATGCACTTTAGCATGGCAGACTGCAGTTACCAAAGAGTGTTTGGCTGGCACCCTCAGTTTACCTCAGAGGAAGCAAAATTTGTGTAGTGGCAGTTGGGCTCAATATAGACTTAAAAGGAAGATTTTTTGTTGACTGAATCACCACCACATCGTGTAAGTCTTGATTTGTGTTTTTCTCAGCAGTCTCATAGCTAAGCACTGGTCATGCCCAAACCTCCTTAGGTTGCCTGCTTGTGACCAGAGATGGTTGGGCTGTTGACTGTCTACCCTGCCCCGTACTAAGGGAAGAGCAAAGCCTACACTGATCATCTGTCAACCATTCATTTCAGGACACTGCGATTTGTGCTGATTTTTAAACTGCACCCCTTTTGACATACATGTTTTTCTCTCATGCTCTTGTTTTAACAGGAGTCTCCGCAGGACAGTGCAATCACACGGGACATCAATCGTACGTTCCCAGCTCATGATTATTTTAAGGATACAGGGGGAGATGGTCAAGACTCCTTATACAAAATATGCAAGGTATTTTATAACCTCATGTTTGGTGTTCTTGGTCAATATACATTTTGTTCATCATAATTGATGTTGGATTTAAATTTGTCATGTTCCTCTTTGCTTATTTTTTCCATATGCTCAGTTGAATTTAAAAGTTGCCACAACTTCAAAAGTGTTTTTTGGCTCATACAAAATAAGTTTAGGTTGCCTCTGTTGTTGTGTTTGGGATGAATGGATTTTTTTTTGTCTGGGGTAGGAATTGGGAAGCTGTCAATCACCTCCTCCCCATAAATTATGCAGGAGTGAGCCTACTGCAGATCACGTGGTAGCATCTTCTTCAAAAGGAGACGTTTCCATGTATGATATTTCTTTCTTATTTGGTTCAACTGTCTACACGGTTTTCATGCCTAGTTTTGGAGCTGAAGGCAGCATGATGTGAGCAAACTAAGCCAAGAGATTGATTATCCCCATATTTCTGTGCATCTCTCACGCTGCTTCTTCTGAGACACACAATGCTTTGTGTGGCCAGGTGCTTGCGCTCAGCTAGAAACAGTGGCCAAGAATTTATTAATGAGCTCACTGGGTTAGAACCTTTTTCATCGTGGCTGTCTGTCCTGTACGAAAGTGTTTGAAGTTTTAGTTCCAGGGGGGAACAAGAAACTAAACCAAACTGCAGTTGAGTTGTTAGAATTTATAGTCTGTGCTGAAGGAGGGGGATTTGGAGCTGCAGGTGAAGATTGAGGTGCATCAGCCAAAGAGCCTTGAGTGACCTGGCTCTGGACTAGCAGGAAGGTTGCAGGTCATAATTATTACGTGGGTGTAAAGTTGCATTGAGGGAAGCTAGACCTGTGTTTTGCCTGTCTGTAGTCAGTGCTGTCAGGCGCTAGGGATGTTAATGGTTAACCAGTAAACCTCATCTTAAACGGATCAGGCTTGCCAGTTATGGATAACTGTTGGGGCTGGGCAGTGGGGCTGCTGCAGCCTGGCGGGGCCTGCTGCAGGTCGGGGAGTGGGTGCTCCAACCCAGCCAGAGCAGACCCTCATTCCCCCAGTCACCTCTCCAGCCATTTAATTAGTTAAAGTTAACACTGAACTGATTAACCAATTAAACAGGATTTTACATTCCTGTTAGGTGCTCAGTTAGTATAGGATCACTGGGCAGCACGCTAGACTAAAGGTGCAGAATGAAGAATACACTGTTTTTAGGTAGGCATCTAATTTTTATGCCTCACAAAACCTTTAAAACCTGAGCAGTTCAGTAATGCAAATATTTCTGCACAGTTTTGATATTTTGTTCCTGTCGATACCAGAGCACTGCACAAATGGAGAATGACCTCATTTCTGTCCATCACATTTAAAGATTGAGATGCAACCCTAATCAATGCTAGTGTAAAGCTTCTTTAAAATGTGTTCTCGGAATATAACACGTGATATTGTGGACCAAAGAGCTAGATCTTGCAAAGGATCTAGATATTGGTAGAGCTGAAGATAATTATGCATCACTCATTAGCATTATAAAGCAGCAGGCTCCCATTTAAGTGCTCATTAAAATGCAGAAGTTAATTCCCAACGAAAAATGACTGTTTTCTATTTAATCTAATTACCTTGTTTGACCAGAGTATCTTCCACTCTCCTTGCTGGGTATTTAAATAGTCTTCACGTGTGCTGTCTCTCAGGTGACATTTCTGCATGTGGAAGCTTAAATTCATGGCACACAGTTTATCATGTAGAAATGATGAGCTATGCAGAGGAGACTGTCATGGGCAGAAGGAGATGTTTGTGCATTTCTTGGGGGTAATTAACACCAAAATCAAACATGTGGTAACCAGGTAAAAGACTGTCTTTACCACAACACCTGGGCATAAATGCAGCCGTTTGAAATGGCAAAAGTTGCCGTAAAAATGCTTTGAGAACAAAATACTTCAGTTACATTTTTCCAAGTGGAGTCCTTTATCCATTATATTTTGCCACAGTAACATATTGGTGAGCTCACTCTTAGGCTAGCATAGGAACTGGACTGACACTCTTTGCACCTGTCTGTGATTTCAGAGTCGTCATGAAAATATACCCCTCTGTTCCTTGGTGGTGATTGTTTTCCATGTGATCTTAATTTTAGAAGCAGACTAAGATGCTCAAGATGATCCTTAGCCAAACATTCTCTTTAGTCTTTCCTTGTCAGTATCTCTTTTCTCAGCAGCAATTCTGTTTTATGACATTAATTTTACCCATGTTAGTTCCAGATGAATTTTGTATAGCAGGTGTGGGGAATCTTTTTTCTACTGGGACCATTGATCACAAAAAAAAATCAGTGGTGTGTCATACACAGCCCAGTGGGGACAGAAACTTGGGCTCTGCCCCTGCAGTAGGCCAGGTACAGTGAGCTCTTAGGGTGGGAATGAGGATTGGGGTGCAGGAGGGGTTCCAGGCTGGACCAATGAGTTTGGAGTGCAGGAGAGGGCTCAGGGCTGTGGCATGGGAGTGGAGTGCAGGAGGAGATATGGGGTGCGTGCTCTGGGAAGGAGTTTTGGTGCAGGTGGAGACCCAAGACTGGGGTAGAGCAGCCTCTCAGAGGGAGTTTGTATGTGGGAGGGAGCTGGGGAGCAGGCTATGGGATTCAGTTATGGTGCAGGAAGGGGTTCCAACCTGGGGCAGCAGGTTGGGGTATGAGCTATGGTTGAGCAGCACTAAGGGGACTAAAGCAGGCTGCCTGCTGCTCTTGGAAGCAGCTGACATGTCTCTGCTGCTCCTAGGTTCCCCACCTCGGTATGTGGAGCTGTTTAAGCTGTTTAAGCAGCTCTCTCTTTTCAATTGGGGTTTGTGTCTGTCTGGCAGGTCCTCTCTAGATGTAATTGCTGAGCATGTGGACATGGTATCAGGTGCAAGAAGAGTTCCTGCCACTGTAATGCTGTCTTTTTAGAACTTAAGCATCTTATCCTGCAATAAAAGCAAAACAGGATTGTAATGCATTTCTTTGTAAAAGGACTTCTCCCCGCATAGGTGGGAGTACAATATGAAAATAACTACCAAATAACAAACTAAAGGTAAAGTAGGAAAAATATTGAATGATTCTTGATTGGCAGATGAAAGTCAATCCTTGGGCTAAAGGATATGAAAATGTCTTTGGGTCCAAATTTGACTGGAGTCAGGGCTGTGTAGAGGCTAATGTGGGGCATAAGAATCCATAAGTGGGGACTAGCTGATCTTGATAGTCTCTGAGCCATCTCCCTGATTGGGATTGTCAGCCAACAAAAATTGGTATATGCCATAATTGCAAGGCCAAATACTGTGTACATGTGCATGCACCCTATTCCTAGTGTAGACCTTTTGAGCCAAATATATGTATCCCAGGGAAGAATTCTCCATAGACTTTGAACTCGGTAACACTGAGGAACATCATGTCCCAACATCTTGCATGTAGGGTAAATCTGCTCTTTAAAGTTAACCAGTACACTTGGGTATCTTTCTTAGCATACTTTTGTTGGATACCTGTGGCAGTTTGAGGATAAGTTAAAGAAGACTGTCTCCAAATAAGGCCTTTATATATCCATAAAAGCCACCCCCATTTGAGATGACCCTGTAACTGAGTAAGCTACATCTTGTGTCTATTATAAAATATTTTAGAATTTCTATCCAATTATGAATTTGCATTGTCTCCAGCACAGTAGTGTGTGAGAGTATTCCACACGTGAGATTTGATACAGACTAAAATGTTTTCATGTTGAAATGACCTGAAGATGAGCTCTATGTGACTTTAAAGCCTGCCCTCTCTAACTCTCAAACTTTCTCCAGTAAAGATATTACCCTTGCCATCATATCTTTAATATCCAGGGATTGATACGGTTACAGCTACACGGCATACAAAATGTCTCCATGGCACTCCTGCGCAATATGAAATCCCACTTGCCTGTTGGTCATAATGGAGAAGTTGTCTTACACCTTACTCACTCATGTTCATGCAGTTCATAATCTCCTCACACCTTGGTTGCAACCACGGTATTGTTGTTCTGTAAAAGTAATCTTAGAAAAGTGATTGAATGTACTTTAAGCATCCTTCAGCTTGAGTTAGTGTCTGGAGACATTCCAGTGCCATGCAATAAACCAACAACTGCTCTGCAGAAGACTTTTTTTCTTTGGGTTAATCTTGCATTTGTTCTCATGCAGTTATGTGCGAGGGAGAGTGTACATCTGAAAATATTGATTCTGTTTTCAGGCCTATTCTGTCTATGATGAAGAGATTGGCTACTGCCAAGGCCAGTCATTTCTTGCTGCCGTGCTGCTTCTGCATGTAAGTCTGCACACTCCTGGTTGCTGTAAACCTCTGACAAAACAGTGCTCAAGTTCACCCAGAATAACTCCTTTCAGAGTCACCGTACTACTGCAGTCTCATGCTTATTTGCTCAAATGTATGTTTGCCCATAATTAAGACTTTGGGGGAAAGAGGAGCATATTCTGTTTGCTGGTGCTGCAGAGGACTTTAATGAGTTTGTGGTCAGAGTTCACTCCATTATCCTTCTAGTTCTAGCTTCCTTTCTATCCCAAGTTGTCTTAAGCCCATCTTGCTTCATTTCTACAAAGAAGACTGTCTGGATAGGAATAACTTCAGGGTTTGGGCCACCCCTGGAACTGCTTGTAAAGGTACCCAGGGGTGAGAGGATTTAAATTTAAGAATATAGAAGAATTTTTATTGGTACTGATCATAGGTACAAACCATGGGTGCCAGGCCTTCTGGATTAAACAGGAATGTATTTGGTAGCATGTTAATAGTGTGCAAATTTGTTACTTATAATTATTAAACATTACAATATGTTTGTTTGGGGCTATATATTCTAAACCTTGTTTGTTGTTAGATGTTAGTGATCAAATATTAAAATAATTTGTGCTTACAGAAATGATCCCTTATGTATCTAAGCAGTGAGTGGTCTGAATTTAACAATTTAGCTGCTATTTTTTACACTTCAAGTACATCTGAGTAGAAAGTTTTTGAGACTTACTCATGCTTGTGTGAAACATTTTATGTGAAAAAGTTGAAAAATTTCTTCAGCTACCTGCTATTTTTAGGTATATTTGTTAAGAATGTCTGCTTTTTGTCAGATGTCTGTGTTTGAAACGGCAGATTCTAAGCCTGTTAGGATTTTGTAATATTCTTGCACTCCTCCCCTACTGGCCAATTTTGAGTAATTGCTGCTACCATTCAGCACTACATGTAAACATTTTTGTGCTGACTACATGCAAAGTAGTATTTTTTCCATACTTCTGTGAAGTCTGGGGGGATACAGAAGTATAAGCTATGCTCTTTGTAAACAAACGTTAAATGGACTGATGGTGTCTAGCCGTAATGCTTTGGTAACCTGTATAATAAAATACTTAACTGATGGAGAAATTAATTCTTCAGCACTATTCTGATCCCAGCCATCAATTAAGGTTTATTCTTTCTGCTGGTGATGGGATTGAACTCTGCTGACTAGTAGATAAGCTTTCTTTTATCTGCCGAAATGCAATCTGCCCACCTTTTTGGCACCCATTGGATTAAAGGAGACTCACTGAAGCAAAAACAGACCATTCATGCACTTTCTTAGAGCTGGCTCTTTAATGTTAGTTGTTGCTTCTGATGATTAACTCAGTTAAAATGAAGGCTGCAACTTAAAAATCACAGTTTTTGTTTCTCTTGTTATTTGAGCCTCCTCATGAGGGTAAAGGCTGTGCTTGACTTCCTGTTACCTTGTCTTATTGGAGAAAGTACTGTTGTTCACAGCCTACAGTCCCTAAGCGATAAAGGGAAATGTAGTTTCTGCAAGTCTCGCACCACCAGTAAGGGGAACATTTCTGAAAAAGTTTTCAGAGTTCAGAGAATGCATCTTTGGATGAATAATAGAGTAGTTGAGTTGGATATTTTGACCTTTACAGGAACAAGTAGTTGTCCTGAAGAATCAGTCTTTACTGCTGTAGGAAAAGAAACCATCTGCTTTATGGTGCCAAGAAAGTGTATATAAATGCTGACAAGTAATGATATTTCGTCTTCAACTGCTTGCAGGAGGGGGAGAGTGAAGTGTCCTAAAATGGTGCAGAGAGCTACCAGATCTGAATGTTTGTAGTAAATAACTCTTTCCCTTTTTGTAATCGGCCTGGTTAAAAAGATCATCAAATATACTAAAGGCATTTTTAAGAAGTAGAACTAAAAAATGCTGCTATTAGTTTGTCATCATGTGGTGATGCTGTAAAAGCATCTTGCGTGTCTGACCTGTGTTAGTGGACTGCACTGAGGAACGGGAGAGATTGGGTTCAAAGTCTGCTGAGTATGATTTGATTTGGAAGACTGACCAAATTTGGCGTAGCTGCTACATGAAGCAGAACTCTTGTGGACCTTTATGGTTGAATGGTGTATTTCTAAATGGGGAAACAAAGAAGGAATTTGTCACACCTAACAGGCGTAAGATCCCATTGCTAATTCCAGTTGTCATGATGTGTGCAAGTATCCTTAGCTATTTTAAAAACCAGTTGTTGATGGAAAGAGCAAGATGAAGGAAGGAAATAGAATAACATAAAAATGTCAACAAGATTTGTTCTTTCTCACAGATGCCTGAAGAGCAGGCTTTTAGTGTTCTGGTCAAAATCATGTTTGACTATGGACTCAGGGAACTTTTCAAACAGAACTTTGAAGATTTGCACTGCAAGTTTTATCAGTTGGAACGCCTCATGCAGGTAAGCATCCAGATTGCTTTGACTTGAACAGGTAAGGGCTTGCAAAACCCAAAATTTAGTTGTTTCAAAGCAGCATTTTATTAAAGTGAATAGTTTTCACCCATTCTTATTATACCCTTGATTAAGATAGAGGACAGCTGTGCACAAACATCATTTCAGAAAAAGAACTTCTCTTGGTGTATTTATTCCAGTTGCTACTAGCAGCATACCGTTGGATAATAGTAAATATTTATTCTGCTGTACCATCCTCTGGTAAACTTGAGAATTATAATAAATATAAACAGCTTCTTTGAAACCGAAACTAATGAGCGTGTTTTTTTAAGGAGTATATTCCTGACCTCTACAACCACTTTCTGGACATCAGCCTTGAAGCCCACATGTATGCCTCCCAGTGGTTTCTAACCCTTTTTACTGCCAAATTCCCTCTCTACATGGTCTTCCATATTATTGACTTGCTGTTATGTGAGGTATGTATTACACACATACTTTTACAACATTGTTCCTGTAACAACTTCCAATGATCTCTGCCTATCAAGTCTAACTTAATTACATTCTTTGTTCATAACTGGTTTTGAGCACTGGACAACTGAGGCACAAATTACAATTTTCCATTTAAAAATGCAAACTGTTACATAAAAACTGTTATGCAGAAATGGAAGTGGGTTTTTTTCCCAGCATTTTTATGATGTTATAGAATTAAAGTTCATGACACTTTCTGGTTTTAGATAGGAGTCACCTATTTCATAGAACACCATTGTGTCTGTTGTCATTCTACATTTTAGTTACAGGCCAGAGAAGCTAAATTTTGTGCATGCAGTCTCTTAGCAGATGTAACTGTGTATGAAAAGAACGCTTTGTGTTTATGTGGGAAATAATTTTACATTGCTAGTTTTTTAGGTCTAACAAGTACTTCCTTTTGTTTTTGTTGCCGCTTGTGTGTGCAAATACCATGTAATAAGCAACATTACCATATCCCTAGAGTACTGGTGTATTCTGCATTTACAGCCCTCTCTGTTAATATTCACTTTGGTAATCTCATAGGGTTGATCATTATCCCTCCAAAGACACTGAGGTTTCATTCAATTTTTCAGCATATATTTAACAGCAAAGTTCTTTGTAGTGAAATCATGTATTAAGATGGCCTTTTTTTAAAAAAAACATAGTTAGCAATATGTTGGGAGTAATTTAAATCTGAAACATGAATGAGCAGAGCACATTTTGCAGCGCAGTGCCCTGGGGGGGGCATTTAATCATTTGTTTGCTTACTTGCTAACTACTAAAGCTCTTGTTTTCTCAGTGGATCTCCTAGTCATTAGTGTGATTCTGCTCTATTTCTTTTGTTTAAAGATTGCTGCATTTTATCAATTTCCTGGTCAGTGCTTCCTGCTGCCCCACATAGCTGTATTTCTCTGGAACCTGCTGCTCGCTTTTTCTAGATGCTAGTATAATCAAAAGCAGTAATGACAGAAAAGTGGTCTCTGCAAAATTAGCTCTGTTTATCAACACATTTTAAGTCTCAAAAATATTAAATGAGTTCATATTAATTTTTTGTAATGTTAAGACAGTAAAAGAAGTAACACTATTATATTGGGTGGTGGGAAAGGAAAATAGAGTAGTTTGAAATAAGATTACCAATTTTCATATAATAAGCACCAGTTCTTATCTAAAAAGTATTTGCATATGTCTTGGTTGCATGGGGAGCTAAAATAGTCTAGATAAAAGGAACACTTAAATAATTAAACAGTTATTTTAATAAAAAAAATTTCAGTTCAGTTAATAAGTAGCCAAATAATTAGCATAGGGCTGCCTTCAAGAGCAAGTCGGGTTTTTTCCAAAGAATTTCCTATGCTTTTGAAATCCAGAGGTTTAATTGGATGTTAAATCTAGAGCAGTATTCTAATACAGCAGTAGCTGTTAATGGAAGTGATAGAAGCAAGTTTGCTCTTTATTTGTTATTGTTGAAGTCAAACCTCAGAAGCACAAGGGCTGGAGGAAACAACCCAAGCCCTTAATCAGTAATGTCAATAAAAGACTATAGCATATGGGAGGTGGAGCTCCCAGATCCTTGAGCTGTGAGTGGGTTCAGCCTTTTATATAACCTGGAATAAGATGGGATTCTTAAAAGATGTAGCATTGAATAGGGAGGTTGGAAAGACAAATTGAAATCTTGCACCAGTCTTAAACTGTTTGCCAGAGTATTGTATGCCCCCAAGCACAACTGCTGTTTTCATAGAATGGTAGAAATGGAAGGGATTAAGTCCAGTTTGCTACACTCTTGGCATTTCCAGTTTTTATTATCTGTATTTCTTTTTAAATTCTGTAGCCATTTTTGGCAGGGGAGCGTATGGGGAATGACCATTTTTCCTGTCTATGGAGTTATAAAATGTTTCCAATATCAGAAAAGTCTAAGAAAAAAAGTCCCTTATCCCTTCAGATAAAGGGGGTAAATGAACAATGTTAACTAAAGGGAAAGGATTCAACTTTGTTTTAATTAGTAGACCATTTATTACAGCAGAGGGAGTATAAATATCAGAGGGTAGCGGAGTTAGTCTGTGTCTTCAATCCAGAGGAGGAACCCCCCCACTCATGCATCTGATGAAGCAGGTCTTTTGCACGAAAGCCTGTGCTCCAAAATATCCGTTAGTCTGTAAATTGCCACAGGACTAAAGGGAGTAGAGAGACTGGAGAAGCATTAACTATTTGTGACACCTTGTCGTCTGTGGTGTCAGACTACGAAAGCCCATTGAGGTTTTTTGTTGTTTTGGTTTTTTTAAGTGGGGGAAGGAGGTGGTTTGTATTTGGGTGTATTAAAAGATGTTAGAGGGCTGCTTTGTTTATTTTGGTTTTTTTCCCTACACATATAAATAAGAGAGTAACAGAGAGAGAGCCGTGCTAGTCTCTATACTTGACTGTTGTTTAAACTGTCACCTTCGTATATTGGAGTTCATGCTTCAAGACTATTGTTTGAGGCTGTCTGCAGACTCAGGAAGACACCATTGCATTGACTTAAATTGGTTTTTTGAAAGATGATTTAGCAATTGTATGAAATACTAATTTATATCTTCTTGCATAAAAAAGCTTAGAGTCTGGAGCAGGGGTCTCAAACTCATGGTCTCTGGGCCATCTGTGGCCCATGAGTTCTTACAATACAGCCGGGCTTCCTGCATCAGGTAAAGGGAAACTGAGTGAGTGGAGTGTGAGTTTGAGGCAGTTCCTTTTGCAATCTGTAAAGTGCTGTGCATAAGGGATTTTTGCTATATTACTCACGACTTTACTCTCCAGGGCTTTGATTTGATGAAACTACTGCTTACAATTTTATGCCACATTCACATTTTCATAGGAACACGTAAAAATACGTAGCTGTAAGGTTGTGGGGATTTTGTGAATCCTGAAATGATTCTTGTGAAGGTTTGTGAATACGGAGATCATTTATTTATTCCCATTTTTTTCTTCTTTCTGTCTTTAGGGAATAAGTGTTATTTTTAATGTTGCACTGGGATTATTAAAAGTAAGTATTCAGCTTTAACATTGTTTCATTTAATACACATCATGTTCTGGTTGTGTTTCAAAATGTACTATCAAAGATCTTATATTGTTCTTGTTGGTAACTGGCATGCTTTGCCTCTGCAGCTGTGCCATATGTGGAATATGTCCTATTGTGCAAGTGGAAACACATTTATTTTAAGAAGGTTAAAATATAGGTTATTGGGAGCTTAACAAAATAGTTGTTTCATTTTAACACCACCTATTAGTGAAGCTATTTTTCAAAAATCCACATTACAAATATTGTTTCCTTTACAAATGTTTTTAGACGAGCAAGGATGACCTTTTATTGACAGACTTTGAAGGGGCTTTAAAGTTCTTCCGCGTACAGCTGCCCAAGAGATATCGGTCAGAGGAAAATGCAAAGAAGCTGATGGAGTTAGCTTGCAATATGAAGGTAAACGTGAGGCAAGAAAGTTGTTGTTGGCATTTATCTGTCTGTTGTGTATTTGAAAATGTGCATTTGTCTGTCTGTCTGAGTGTTTAGAACTTTTTCCTGAATAGTGAGAACTAGGCCCACCAAATGTAGTACACCGCTTCCTCTTATCATGCTGTAAAGCAGGAGTGAGCAAACTTTTTACAGTGGTCGCCACTTTAAATCCCTTCAATTAGCAGCCCACCTTCCTCCCATCCCCCACCCCCCAACCTGTCTAATGTAATCGAAACCAAAAGAAATTTTGGTTATGTTCATATGAAAAAAACCCTTTCATCGTGTAGGAGAGCATAAGTCTGTAGAATGTAAAAACTTTATTAATCGTTATGTAAATGTGAATGCAAATATATAAAAACAGTAACATATGCCAGCATTTTTAATGAGACAGATGAGCCTGAGACCCAGCAACCGATCGTGCTGTGTCCTGCTTGTAAAATTTCACCCCCCCCCCCCCCACCTCCTTGCTCACCACTGCCTTAAAGCACTGTCAGAGTTTGGTTGTGCCAGGACAATGGCATGTGCGTGGAACAGGGTTGTTTCTCATCAGACATAAAGGGAGAGCTCCAGTAGCAGGGACAGATATACTCCAGAATGATCACAGTGGGTAGCAAGCACATCACCCCAGCTTCCCAGCAAGCCTCAGAGCAGCTGCGTGCTGGCCATGGCCTAGCTAGCCCCACGGAGCAGCCCTGGGCACCACAGCCAACCACCCCCTGCTTTCTCTATCCCCTACTCTGAGTCCCTCACCTTACTCCTTCACCCACTATATACCCTGCCCTGAGCCTTCACAAGGAACTGAGCAATATAGGGTAAGCCTCTAGCCTTATTTATATTGGGGGGGTGGGTGCTTGTTGCACATATTACTTTGCAGTTCATCTATTCATGGATTCTAGATGCTTCTCAATGAAATAAATAGAGCTTAAGTGGCTAAAAACACTCCCAATAAAATTTTTAAAATCTGCATAACACTACAAATATTATATATTATCAAAACAAAAATTGTTTTGATAGTAGATAGACTAGCACGGTTTTCTCTCTGTTACTACAAATACTGTGTATACAGAAAAGGATTTCTTTGCTTACGTCTTTTCCAATGATTTCTGCTCAATGGCTAGCAGCATCTCTCTTGGAGACAACTGGGAATGATAACACACCTGAAACAATAAAAAACAGTGCAAGGGCAGGGAATGTGGTCCTTTTAGATGGATCAGAACTATATTTAATTGTATACAGCAGCGAGAGGCTCATTAAAAAATGCATTGATAAGTACGATAAATTCTGTCTGTATGTTTACTGGGGAGGTGGAAGGAAGACGACTTTGCATTTAAAATATCCTGAATTAATCAGAATTGGCAACTGATCCTGAAGTTTAAATATGCCTGATATGTTTGGCTTTGGTTTTTTTAGTTTCTGTGTTAAAAATCCTCCATAAGTTGAGTGCTTGAGGTGGTTTAAACTAGAGATTCTACAGTGGGCTGTAGATAGCAGGTTAACAGCCGGGCAGTTTTACGCAATGAGCATTGGGTAATATGCTCTTTTGTACTCTGAAGAAGGTCTCCTGTACTATGAAATTAGTCTGAGCTCCGATGGAACTGCATGTGGAGCTGTCTGTGGACGCTGCTGCATTTGCATTGCAGCCAGTATGAAACTCTTCAATGAAGCAGAAAGCGTTGCTTTTCTATAAGCATCCCGAGCGGGAGGTTCACAGTATTGCTCTTAGAATCATAGAACCCTAGAACTGGAAGGGACCTCAAGAGGTCATCAGGTCCATTCCCCAGGCCTCACGACAGGACCAAGCACCACCTATATCATCCCTATGAGGTATTTGTCCAACCTATTCTTAAATTTCTCCAGCGATGGAGATTCTACAATCACCCCAGGTAATTTATTCCAGTGTTTAGCCACCCTGACAGTTATGAAGTTTTTCCTATGTCCAACCTAAACCTCCCTCCCTGAAGTTTAAGCCCATTGCCCCTTGTTCTATCCTCGGAGGCCAAAGGAATAATTTTTCTCCCTCCTCCTTGTAACACCCTTTTAGGTATGAAATGCTTCCTTCTTGGCTCTTCATTTGGAGACTGTTAACTGAGTGCAGAATAAGGACATGCTGTTTAAAACCAGTATTTGTGTGCAGAGATTTCTGAATCTTTCATAAGTATCTTATAGTTCAAAAAGATTGCTGCTCTCTGTGGCGTAACCATCCAACCCAGGAGTGGGCAATAATTTTTAATAGGGGGAGAGGTATTCCAAGATTTTATTAAGTGGTCAAAGGCTGCATTTTTCTGTGGAGGGAGTATGGGGTCTGATTTGGAGGCTGGGTACAGAAGGAACATTAGTGCAGAGGTCTGGGGTGCAGAAAAGGGGCATATGACCTGAGGAGGAGTTTGGGTGAAGGGGGAGGTTGTGATCTGGGGCAGGAGACTGGGGTGCAGGGTCTGGAAGAGGTTATGGGTGCAGGAGAGGATTCTGGCCTGGGTGAGGGATATAAGAGTGGGTGCAGGTCTGAGTGGGAGTTGTGACCTGGGGCAGGCAGAGGAGAGTACAGAGGATTTGGGTATTAACCCAGGAGAGGGGATTGGCATGCAGGTTCCAGGAGAGGATTCTGGTCTGGGGAAGGGGGTTCAGAATCTGGCACGGAGTTGGAGTGCATGGGAGTGGGGGTGCCACATGCAAGCTCTGCCGAGAGGTGCTAACCTAAGCTGCTCTCAGCCAACAGGCTCAGGCATGTTTCCCTGCCTGCCAGCAGTCCCAGCCCCCCACCATGTGGCTCTGCATGGGGCAGGGCAGGGTAGGGTGGGGCTTCATGTGCTGACCCTGCCCCCCCCCCCAGCAAAATCTCTCAGCTGTCATTGGCTGGTTTCTATTGGCAGTAAGAGCTGAGAGATTTTGCTGGAGTGGGGCAGTTGGCAAAGCTCTCTCCCATCCACAGCACAGAGTGCTGCAGAGAGCAGCATTGATCCCTGCTGTGGAGGCAGGTTGGATTAAAAGGCCCAAAGCTGCATCTTGCCTGCCACTGCTCTAACCTGGGGTGTTTCTTTCTATGAGTGCAGTCAGTTTGTCTCCACAGAGTTGCTGCTTACAGTGATAAGATTGCACATGACAGGTGGTCTGTTATCTAAAGTTTGGGAAATATGGAGGGTGGCCATGTTTACTGCTTGCACTTAGTTGTGAAGCACTAAGGAGAAACCATTTAACACACAGTGAGCTGAGCTGAGCTATGGTGAAGAATTGGAGGAGTTACACTAACACGAAGATGGGAGGCAGTTGAAGCCATATTGGTCCCAGGATATTAGAATCACAAGGTTCATGAGGTAAAATCTTGTGTTGGTCCAGTTTCTCTTGGTAAGAGAAACAAGATGTCTCTTTCCAAAGCTTTTCTGTTTCTCACCAACAGAAATTGGTCCAATAGAAGATACTGTCTCATTTGTCTTTTTTCATTAAGATGGAACATCCATTTACAGTATCAGATACAATCATGGAAGATCTGTCAAACATGATCAGTTCTAGCCACAGGGACTTAGACCCTAGTCTCTGCCACAAAACCAAGTTGAAGTCCAACATGTGTCCATTTAGTTAACTGTAGCATCATCAGGGCTTACCAGGGGATCCACTATTGGGCTCGAAATGATTCCAGTACTGGCATTACAAAGGAGGCTCTGTTCCACAAATGTAAGTTCCTTATTGTTAATGGATGCATCCTTTTCATTAATTAATAATTCCTATTTAATAATAGCTGTATGACAACGTCCAGTTCTATCACTTGAGGTGCACAAAAATTTCTCAGGTAGAAGTTGTCCACCAGACCCTACCTATTTCCTAAATGTAATGATGTAGCCTTTGACATTGGGAATAAGGATACGCTGACAGCTACTGAGAGTCAATAGCTCCTCTTTAATCAAATCAAACTTTAATTATTGTAACTACATTTTTAAACTAGATGCCAGAAAACCGCCTTCTCTAGTGTCCCGTGGTGCGGGAGAAGCCAAATTCTTGCAGCTTTCTTTCCCCCGCCCCCACCCTCCATTTGTTTTTTATTTGGAATGCTGGATGCAAGTGGTTTGACTTAAAATATGAGCCCATTGCCATCAGAAAAAATCTCTTGCTTTTTACCTGGAAATGTTTTGTAACAGAAAAAGGCCTGATGTTGAGCTGACTCATTAATAGGAAGGGAAAATCAGCCTGGCTGAGGCATTATGATTACAGCATCATTCTACTGCAAAGGAGGTCTGCAAAGGATGAGCATGAAGTAATGCTAGATTCTTAGGTCATACCTCATGATTACAGTGAAATGTAAAAGTGCCACAGCTACCTTCCTTGCTCCAGAAAAACTAGAATTTGGGATTCCTGTCTCCTCTGTATCTCTCACAATGCAAATTTCAGAATTTCTACTGCCACTCCATTAGCACTGTTCCCACTGGGTCTATTATGGAGTATATTGGTAATCACCACAAAGAGATCCTTATGCTCACCCAGTAACTCAGATTTAGATCTAAGACTGGTTCTGATGCACACAGAATTGTTCTGAGTTGCATGCATGGATATGTGCTTATTTCCTTCCTTCTCATGTGGCTGTATGAGTCCCTCCTTATGTTTAACATTCTCCGTCATGCGAGATTCATCATGTAAAAGCCAGTATCTGTGTTTCAGTAAGTCCTAATGCAGTGAAACAAACCACTTACTAGGATTTTAACCTTTTCCTGAGAATGAAGTTATTTCCTAAAGCTCTCTTGTGAGTGTTTATTAAGGGTATTTACTCTGTATTTTTTCTGATTAATTCCTACAATTGCATCGCACAGAGACCCAACCAAGGAGCTGAAGAATTTCAGTCTAAATCTGGTCAAAACATTTCTGCCTGAATCTCACTAGAGGGAGCCTAACTCTCAGTTTTCTACAATTTCCTCATCTTGGGCAAGACTGTTAATGATAAAGTGGAAAATAACCATAATCTGATTTTCATGTCTTACTCTTTTGCAAACTAATGTAGGGTGACCATCCATCCCATTTTCCCCAGGACAGTCCCTTATTTAAGCTGTCTCACAGGCATCCCGACTTTTTTAAGAAAATGGGCAAATTGTTCTGTATTTTGTGGGGCTCCTGTTCCCTGGCACCCAGTGTCTCAAGGTGGAGCTCTTCCAATGGGCAGCTGCCCCATTCCCTAGCATCCCATGGAGGCAGCTCCCACTGCTGGTGAGCTCTGCCACAGGGTCCTTGGCACCCCCTTCTGGGAGGTTATGGCGCCCCATCCTTCACTCCCCCTCATCAGGGGGCTGTGGAGCCCCCATCTCTCGTGCCTGACTGTGTCCCCATCACTGAGGAGCCCTGACATGGAACAGCAGCACCCCCATCGCTGGAGGCTGGTGTCTCTTATTTGCCATACGGCAATTTGGTCACCTTATTATTAACCGTTAAAATGTTTGCCAGTTAAGTACTTTGAAAAAGTTAGCCGTCCGTGTTTGTTATTTAGTTGGCTTATTGAGATAATACTCATCAACACCTCTGTGAAGTGGAGGAGGATTTTTATCTCTGCTTTACAAATGAGACCACTGGTGCATGGAGACATGCTTGCCCAGGGTCATACAGGGAGTCTCTGAGAGACCTGGGAAGAGCTCTCCCATCTCCTGAATCCAAGACCAACATTCTTCTCAATCCTTCTCTCCCCTTGACGCTGATGTAGTATGTTGCATTTTGACTGAGGTGCAGCAGCAGCCCTCGGGCTTCAGATCTTTTAGGTCAGGTTTGAACTATGCTAGCAGAGTGGTGTGGTGACCCTTGCAAAGGACTTTTCGCAATTTCATAAAAAGCAATAGAAACATGACAGTATGATGTTAAAAAAGAACTGATGAAGAGGCAGCCTTGAAACCTCATGCTCAACAAATAAACTCCTGTGCTTCAGAGAAGGCAGGATAAAAGAGGATATTTATTTGATCACATAGAAAAGGTCAAATTTCTTTGGCCAGTGCTAATTACATGACTCTCAAAAGAGGTGGGAAGCGTATTTTATAGAAGGCAGGTGTTGCCTGAGGCTTGCACCACTGACACGATGTGAAATGCATATTCTTTTCCATGAGAGAAAAATGGAACTGGCCAGGAACTGACATGTTGTGTTTAATTTAGATTGGGCAGAAGAAGCTGAAGAAATATGAAAAGGAATATCACACCATGAGAGAGCAACAAGCACAACAGGAGGACCCTATAGAAAGATTTGAGGTAATTCACTGCACACCTATGTCAGCTTGAGGCTTCTCAGCAAAGTCCTGCTCCAAATTCTGTTTCTTTTCTTTTCTCTTAATTTGCTGGTATGCAGAGATGTTGATTGGCTGGGTTAACTCTGCCATGGAAACATGAAAGAAATGTCTCTTTGTATTGATCAGTAGGGACCTTTCAGGGTGATCCCCTTCACAAAAGGTTTCCATTTAGTTTCAGGGGGGATAGTGCAGATTGTAAGTTTTCATTTGGGTTCATAAAACTGCTTCAGGAGAACCTGCTTTTGTGGTGTGCTGATTGCCCCAAGTGCCAGATATTTAACCAAATAAACTAAAAAATTTTGATGAGTCTAAGCTTGGTACCCTCCATAAGGTCTTCACCCCATCCCACATGTCCCCCAGGGGCACATGGTGGATGTTGTGAAGTACTGAGTCCATTTTTCAGGGTTTAGCACTTCATGGGAAGTGCACTTACCCTCCGTGTGTTTGCTGGCAGCTCTAGCCTCCCTCTTTAATTATGGTTGTGATAGAGAAGTTTTATTTAAGCAAGAAAAGAGCTGAGCAGTCTCCATGTGCTTCCCCACCCTGTTCTCTACAGCACCCCTTCACCCTTTCTTTCACAGCATGCAAAGTTTATATCAAAGCCTAGAGGGAAACATTTGTGGACTCTCACCCCTAGCCCTCCATGGCCCAAAGCTTTGCTACAGCTCAGTGAGCTTCCCAGTAATGGCAAAGCAGAGTTACTAATAAATATCTACTTCTCAAAGGTCAGGTTTTTTCCTTATCTCTCTCTTTTATGAGTACCTCCAGCCAGAGTTCTAGGCTGGTCTACAGCGTGTGCGTATGAGTCCAGAGATACTCAGAACTGTTTCAGGTATATTAGCTCCTCAAGAGAGTTTTTTTAAACTCAGGCTTTTTTTTTTTCCCCCAATAGCGAGAGAACCGGCGACTACAAGAAGCAAACATGAGGCTTGAGCAAGAAAATGACGATCTTGCACATGAATTGGTCACCAGCAAGATTGCTCTACGTAAGGATTTAGATAACGTAAGGCAAAACTTCATTTCAGTTTACTCCTCTTGTTTAATTCTTAATTTTCTCATTGTGGGGGGGCCGTAGGTGGATCATGTGCTTCCAATTTGTCAACCTGCATTTTATCATTTAAGACCGATAAATCTTAGATTCTTTCTTCACCATGGGATGTATTTCTGTGTGTGTTTTGACTCCATGCCTATGGCCTGCTTATACATTTGTAACAGGCAGCCTACTATCTTGGCCAGGATCCTGCCAGGTTTCATGAATTAAGCAGAGATTGTATAAGTTAGGATTTGACAGATTTTTACCATGTTTCAGCCCACCAACGTAAGAGCCATAGGGATTGCCACTCTTTCCTGGGAAAGTTTCTTCAGGAACAAATATTGGAAGTTCTTGTTCTTTCTTAATGAGTTATTTATACCAGTGGATGAATGTTGCTCCTTATGAGGCTCATGTTGTGGCTTTCAGGATTTCACACCCACAGCTCTCTAGTTTTATGAAAACCTGCTAAGAATATGAGTAATAGGTTCCATTATTCTATTGTTCCAGGCAGCGACTTGATAAAATAGCAGCAGCATGTTCTCTTTATCACATTTCCTTTGCCATTTCAACAAAGACCTAATAGAGAAATAGGAGGACAGCTGAGCAGTTGTGCTCACAGGATGGACCCCAACATAAAATGCACTGAAAGGATCATCTTTTGCTGCATTTGGTAGCCACTAGGAACTGTTAGTTATGACCACTCGAACCCGTATGAGATTTAGCTGTGCTCTAACGTTGACTTGCATATATAAAGCAGAATTGAGCCAAACCTCTGAGGTAGCCCATTGGATTTGGTTATACTCTGGCCATCCTACAAAGATGGCTAAATGAAGTAACCTTGAATGGAACTTATGTGATTTGATCCCAAACTCTGGGACCCTGGATTAATTCTTCTAATTGGGCCCTCAGATCACGTTCAATTTCAGCTAGTCACCTGTCCTGGAAGACAGGTACTAAAGGGCTTTTTGTAATTCACCTTTTCTCATACTGTCAAGACACGTTTGTAATCTCCTAGCCTAGACAGATCAAAGCAAAGAGTGGCAATTAAGCAGCTTCCTTTATTTCCTGCATACTAGCTGAGAAATTAAGCTTCAGTCATTTTATTTTGTTGGAATCCAATGTCCAGCTTTCTTCAACTTCAAAATAATTTGGACCCAATGGATATTGGAAATTCAGTCCTTTAAGACTGCCCCTATTTTTAAGGATCATCAAGATTTTAGTGGACTAAAATCCACTTATGAGTTTCTTCCTTTGGAAGGGATTAAGACAGTTGCTTTTTAATGTTTTTAAATGTTTTGAGTTATTGATCATATCTATATAATCAGTAAATCTGGCTGGGGGGCACAAGATGTTGTAATTCTACAGCAACACTGGAAAAGAGACACACCTTTGTAGTGATTGTTTTGAGTAGTTTATCAGTAATGTGATTTTTTTTTTTAAATGAACATAAGGAGCTTTTCAAGGCTGCTGTTCTGGTCTTTTCCAGTTGAGATCATCCCTTACATTTTTGCATTCACAAAAGGTATTTATCAGGAACAGACTCATTCTAAGAGTAGATCTCAGAAGGAAAGTGAAGAAATGTGTTGTCATCTTACCTGATCAGAGAGATGAGTTAATGTATAGCTATGATGAGATGGTGTGGCACAGTGCTGTCCTGGTCCCTTGGGCCCAGATAGAAGGGAACTCCGTACCTTCTTCTTGGGAGCAAAGAATACTCTACTCCATATGGATTTTATAATCATTTAAATTTTCTGTTCAGTTTACAGTTTCTGCATAGTGCTTCATGGAAAAGATTGTCATTGGACTGTTCCCATTTGTTTGTTAGATGCTGTTTTTAATGCAAAATCTTCTGGAAGGCGTAAAAAAGGGGAGTAACTGTGTGCCTGGGCAGGTGTCATGTCTGTTACGATTTGGTGACACTTTCCTAGGGCTGTCTCAGTGAATGTATTCCCACCACAGCTTGAATGTTTGCAAAGTGAACATGATTGTTATATACTAAAGGAGTAATTAATCTAATTAATTAATCTAATTCTTGACCTCCCCCCCACCCCTCCACTCTCTGATTTGCTCACCTTGATTATCTTTTTCTGATTTGTCCTCCTTGCTTACTGTTTTTGGTTCTCTGTGCCTTAAATATTGAGTCTGTTCTGGTCTGGCTATGGTCTGAAGAAGTGGGTCTGTCCCACGAAAGCTCACCGAATAAACTATTTTGCTGGTCTTTAAAGTGCTACTTGACTGCTTTTTGTTATGATTGTTATAGTCTTTTATTATGGATGTTCTTTCAAATAGTTAACTCTTCTGTATCTTCCATTGTCCGTTAGTTTACTCTTCTGGTCCCAGGCCCAAGTGAAAAGGAAATACACTAATTATCTCTCCAACTGGATTTCTTCCTGGGAACAATCCTTCAGATGTTGATTTTGCTGAGGCTGGTTATTACAATTTAAAGTAGAGCTTTTGGAGGGAGGGTGATTTGTGCAGAACAGAAAAGCCACTCTGACTGCCCATCTTCTAGGCCACAGGTTGGCAACCAAAATGGCAAGAAGAGCCATTTTTTCTGAATTCAGAAAAAAAATCAAGAGCCACGATGCATGTGAATAAGACCTCATGAGCAACACAATCAAAACACAGATATAGTATCATATCCCACAGTATAATGCGCATATTAAAGAGGGAGTTATTCAATGTTTGCAGATCACTTTGTTTGCTATTTAGATAGGAGTTGTTCATAGTTGGGCTTTTAGACATTCACCATTTATCAAAAATAATCAGGAGGGTTTTTTGTTTGTTCTCTTGGTTTTTTTTTTTAATTACTTTGCAATTACAGCATTGGGAGCCACAAAGGAGTCTTTAAAGAGCTTCAGGTTGCAGACTCCTGGTCTAGCCTAGCTGCTATTAGCTGTTTGTGGTGCGTGTGCAACATGACTGGCAGTGCATAGGACATGAAAGAGGACATTTTGTGTGACCCAGAAGGTTAAATCATTAAGGACCGGCTTTCCCTTCTCACCTTCCCACCCTGCAAATGATTGGCTTGTGTCTTACTGTTGATGTTATTTAAGCATCTGTCAGGTACCCCTTCTACCTTCATAAAAATCAGACTGCAGGACCTGCCCATTCATTCTTGTTAGGAGCTCTGTTGTGGTTCACTGAGTCTTGTTGGTTCCCAAGTGAATAGATGCAAATAAAATTAAGTTTCCCAACATAGTTTGCTAGTGTATTTTAGCAAAGGTAGTCTCGTTTTAATTTTCAACTTCCTAGTTTACATGAAGTCATGAAATATACTAGAAACAGAGTGCCTTTACAGTAAGGTCTCATGTTGGCAGACGTGTTCTGGTAGATGATGGCTGGGAAGAGGGGAACTGGGTCTCTTGTCAGAGTGGTGAGGGTAAGGAGAGTTACTGAAAGAAATAAGGTTATTGCACAGCAGGCATGAAGTCTCCAGGAGGACTGTTTTTCATGTCAAAGCTGTAGGAACACCCAAAATGACATTGTTCTTGTGATGCTTTGAGACGATAGAATGGTCCCTTACGCTCTTCTGATGGTACTTGTAATGAAAACAGAGTGTAGAACAAGGCTGTTGCCTTGACAGAGTCCTTAGGTCTTGTGTGCCCTTGGATGCCAAGAGAGAGAAATAATGGTACATACAGTTTTTTAGTGATGGGGAAATCCTGTGCTTGATGTTCTCTTCTAACGGTGTATGTTTCAGGCGGAGGAGAAGGCGGATGCTCTGAATAAGGAATTGCTAATGACCAAACAGAAACTAATTGATGCAGAAGAGGAAAAAAGACGACTAGAAGAAGAGTCTGCTCAGGTTATTGGC
Organism: Carettochelys insculpta; assembly: GCF_033958435.1. Lineage (NCBI taxonomy): Eukaryota > Metazoa > Chordata > Testudines > Carettochelyidae > Carettochelys > Carettochelys insculpta. Next base: position 21,879,278 of record NC_134157.1, read on the forward strand.
TTTTCTGTTGCTTTCTTGTTTCTGTACTGCTTGGAAATTAAGAAAATGAGACCTGCATAAAAAGAGCTTATTGTTACAAGCTATCCTTCTGCTTCTAATGGAGTATAGAGAGCAAAACAGAATTGCAGCTTTCCAAGGAACACTGTACTCACTGTAACGTAATACTTAACCAAATTGGAAGCCTGGGTGCACACAGACAGTTTTACCACAGATGGAAGCAATATAGGATTCAAACTGTCACCATTTATTCCAGTGAATTCCTCCACAATATCCTACCACAAACCAACCCTGGTAATATGCTTTGCCATCAGTGTCTCAGATTAACTTCTAGCTACATGCTATCCTGCAGTGGACTAGCCGTTTGCTTCTGAGTGATAGAAAGGCTGACCATCTCTGAAGGGTTATGAGTTAGAGGAGTGAAGGTGGGCTGTCTTCTGCAGACGCTGGTGGATTATTTTTAAGGTATGGTAAATATGTAACTTTTCTCTTTCTTTTATTGCAGCTGAAGGAGATGTGTCGTAGGGAACTAGAAAAGGCAGAGTCAGAGATTAAAAAGAACAGCTCTATCATTGGCGACTATAAGCAGGTAAGTGAAGCTTGGGTAGGAATGGGACACATTACTACCGCACGCTAGAGAATTCGCTGCTATGGAGGATTTATTTTCCATGCATCCCCATACAAAGTACAATATTGCTGTACATTTGTTGGGACTTCTTTGATATTTAAGTGGGGCAGTTGTGATGGTTTTATATTATTTGGCTATTCGATTTATCTCTCACTTAAATCTTTACAAGGTGTCCATTGCCCATAATGTGCATTATGACCAGCGTAAAGTTATTTGAATGAGCTAGGATATTGCAAACTGAAGACAAGGCTGCTAAATTCACTCCATAGTATTTTTCCCCATCTTCCCTTCTACCACCAGAGGGTGACAATAAAGACGGCCTTTTCCTTGATTCAGTCCTATGATACTACATGATCATTTCCTAGATTCCTATAGCTGAGCTTCCTTTCAGTTTGTCTTGACTCCTCCAGAGAGGCTAAACTGTGAACTTATTTGCTTAAACTGCACCTTTGGCTACAGTTCGGAGGCACATATGTAATGCTGTGCATTACTGCATGTATGTTGTATGACTGCAGTAAAAGACCATGCTATAATGCCTATAATGCTGTAGAAACCTTGACTGTGTTTCTAACTCTTCTGATACCCTTTAAAATCTCCACATTAATACTACTGTAGCACAGGAGTTTGGTTATAATATTTATTGAGGAGCAGCTGCATGGTAACCGAATTTTGCTTTGTTAGATTTGCTCCCAGCTGAGCGAGCGACTGGAGAAGCAACAAACAGCAAATAAAGCGGAAATTGAGAAAATACGGGTAAGGACACACCTGTTACCTGGATCTTCACTTTTTCAATGTTATCAAGCTAATGAATGAATGCATTTATGGGCTTTTAGAAAATTCTGGAAAGTGTGTGTTGCATTCAGCATCTTCCGAGTTTCCTTTAGCTACAATTTGGTTTCAGGAAGGGGCATCTACTTTCCAGAAGATGCGATAATTTTTCTCTCAGATTCACAGCTCTTTGTAAAAATCTCTTAAAATATCTATTTCGCTCTGGACCCTGCATATTACCAGCTACTCTTATATGAGTAATACTTTGGATTTCCATAATGCGATCACGTGAGGATCTCAGAGCACTCGGTAGACATTTTAAACTTTATAACAGTCCTGTTATGCAGATAATACTTCTGGGGGAATGCTATGCCACTGTGTGGGCACAGAATTCATGTTCCTTGCAGTTTTCTTTGCTTCCCTGCAGAAAAAAAATGACTCTTTGATGGGGAAGCAAAGGGAAGCTGCAAGAACAGGTATGTCCCCCACCCCAGCAGCACAGGCACATTTGTTTCACATGCTTGGAGCAGACAGCTGAGAGATACATCACTGAGGGAGAAGTGGTGCTGGGGATCCCCTAGGTGGTGCCTGATCGACACCGCCCCCCCTCCCCCCCCGGCCTGTGCATCCAGGCCCCCACAGAGACTCTCTCCCCTGCATTTAGGAGCCCCCCTCACTCAAACTCCCATCCTGCTGAGCCTAGACCCTGCTAAGCCCCCTGCGTCCAGGGCTGGAGATGTGCTGGCTGTTGGCTTCTACCTTGGGCTGGGCTGGGGGTGGTTGAGGAACACACTTCCCCTGCTTTCCCCCATCCACTTCTTGCCTCCCATTGCTCCTCAGCTCCCCGATCTACCCAGCCTCCATGAGTCCAGATGCTCCTGTCAAGCCTCACCGTCCCAGCTCTAGAACTGTCAACCTGAACGTCCACTCTGCCGAAGACCCCTTCTGTCTGCATCCACAGTCCTGCCGACCCCTTTCCCCTGTCAACCTTCACCCCCTACCACTCTTGCTCCCAGAGCACCACCAGCATTCCTGTAGGGTGGGTGCTTGTGTGGCTGCTCAGGAGAAATGCCAATGCCACCCAGCTGATTTGCAGAGCTGTCACAGCTGCCTTTTGTGTTTCTGTTGGTGATGCACATCTGCAGATACCTCAGCCATGGCAATATTCCACACATAGATGGGAAACATTCCACACATGGATGGAAGAGATTAGAGGGAATATTTACTACCACCACCACCACCACCACCACCGTGGGCACTTCCACCCTGATGAGTCGCACCCCAAAGAGCCTATGTCTTACCAACCCCCCCAAAACCTGGACCCACTCCTGATCTGCCTGCATCTCAACCCCTGCTAAGCCCCATTCCACTCCACCTGAACCCCCTGCAGAGCCCCAGCCACCTTCACTTGGACCCTCTGCAGAGCCCCATTGCCCTGGCATCTTAGAAAGCTCCCTCTCCCCTGAGACCTCTGTGCATCCAGATCATAACTGACCTCCCCTGATACTCCACTCAGCTATGCACAGCCAGACTACTCCACACGTGTCCCTACAAAACTAACCTCCTCCACATTTGGATCCTGCCCACACTTGGTGCTCGTGGCATGGTGAGGGGCAGAGCCCTTCTGTGCTCCTGGAGCAGTCCCAGCCCCTGTGCTCTTAGGATCAGACTGTACTGAGTCTGTCCCAAGGAGGCCTCCATTGTCATCTCTGTGCAGTCAGTGGCCTGGGCATCCCACTGCTGTGCTGGAGCCTTGATGTTTGTTGAGAAAATTTGTAGAATTTTGCAGAATTTTAAAACATTGTGGGCAGAATTTTTATTTTTTTTTTTGTGCAGAATTCCTTCAGGGATAAGATAAATACCAATTTTCCTCCCTCCCCTATTTGTAGAATGGGCCTCTGAAGTTGAGGCTTAGTGGACCACAAGTTAAATATAAGTCAGCAGTGTGACACTGTTGCAGAAAAAACAAACATCATTCAGGGATGCATTAACAGGTGTGTTGAAAGCAAGACACAAGAAGTAATTCTTCTGCTCCACTCTGCATTGAGGAGGCCTCAGCTGGCATATTGTGCCCAGTTCTGAGCACCGCATTACAGGAAAGATGTGGACAAACTGGAGAAGGTCCAAAAATGATTAAAAGTCTAGAGGAAAGATTGAAGGAACTGGGTTTGTGTGGTCAGTAAAAGAGAAGTCTGAGAGCACCCAGGATAACAGCTTTCAAGTACCTAAAAGGTTGTTACCTAGAGGGGGAAGAGAAGTTATTCTCCTTAACCTCTGATGATAGGACAAGAAACAGTTCTAAGCCTGAATGATACCTGTGCAGTGTGGGTGAATGTTGACTGTAGAGTGCACCACATGCTTGCTCTCTCCCATTACTGCTGCTTTAAAAATTATATATGTTGCAAAATACACTACTTCTTAGAAAACTCTGCTCAGTGAGCGTGGCCTCAGTCAGGCCCTTATTATTAGCTCTGACATCTTTTTGAGGGAGGACTACACAGATGGTGGTGTGGCAGTGCCCATTCTTCATCCACAGGAAAGGACGAGTCAATGTGTAGTTTACAGAGCACAGCAGGAATGGGATGTATGTGCCTCTTGTTTTGTCTCTACACACAGGTAGATAGAGGGAGCCTGCTAAATGTGGGTGGGTCATTGATTCTCCACTCCCATGCCCCTTCCCTATCCTACTACTCTAGTGCAGGGGTGGGAAATGTCTCCAGTAAGTTTACCAGCTTTCTTAGTATGCACATTCAGGTGTTTTTGATTTTTAGCAAAAAGTAGATGACTGTGAACACTGCCGAGAGTTCTTCAATAAAGAAGGACGTGTGAAGGTCACCAGCTCTGCCAAGGAGACTTCTGATGAGGACACGGATGAGGAAAAAGAGACTCTGAAAAACCAGCTGAGGGAAATGGAGCTTGAGCTGGCCCAAACCAAACTGCAGTTAGTTGAAGCCGAGTGTAAAATACAGGTACTACCTGGGAGTTATTTTTTATGCAGCAGAGCTGCCTTAAATTTGTAGAAAAATGTTTTGTTTTGAATGGGGAGACTGGAGCAGGTACAGGTGGCTGAAACTGTAACCAGCTATTTCTTGTGGGAGGGGCTGGAATTTAACCAAACATTTCGTTTGGAAAACTCAGCCAATGCAGAAAAAATTACAGTCACATGCCCCCTTTTTACCTTCTGTCACAAAATTCAGACATCTGCCCAGTTGCTTCTTAGCATTTTCAGACTGCTCTGATGTGATAGTCTGGATGGGAAAAGTGAACCCCACTCTTCCCATTTTAACTCTGACAAAGTTATGGATAATATGTTCTTCCTTTATTTTACAATACTGTGGTTGTTACTGGAACAAATACCATATGACAGATGTTGGTTGCGTTGCTTAACACAGTGCTGGAGGGACCTCACATACTATGATGTTGAATGCTATGGAGATGCTGTTGAGTGGCCCTTTGATTTAAATCTGAAGGGATCAAAATTAAAGCACAGAGAAAAACATGTTGTTGATATCAACCTAAATAGAAGTGGTGCTGCATTTACCAAAGACTTTTAGCTCCCTTGCTGTTCGCTCTTGAGTATCATGGATTTTTAGCTGTTAGAAATGGAAGAGACCTGTAGACCCTGCACTGGCTCAGTGAGGGGTGATTGTTTCTCAGTGTATTCTCCACTTCTTTGTCCAGTTTATTTCCAAATGTACCAAGCAAGGCTGTTTCCCGGGTTCTATGAGGAAAGTCTTCCTGATGTTTAGGCTAATTTTTTTTTTTTTTGCACCCATTTATCAGTCAGAATTCCTCTCCCACTTTTGCATTTGTGTTTCTAATACATGTAATCTCTTCCAACACCTGCCCGTCATTCTTACCTGAACAAATCTAGACATATAAGTTTGTGTTAACTTTTCTTTTGCAGAGCAGAGTTGTTCAAAATTGAAGGGCTAGACGATATGTTTGGGACAGTTATCAGGTTTTATGTTGATTTTCGTCTAGTGGGTTTTAGAACACTTTTTGCCCAAAGTTAACAAGGAAAAATCAAGTGCCTGATGGCAGAGTTCCTCACTTGTTCATTGTATGTGCTGAATTAGTGTGAATGCACTAATAAGAAACCTGGATGTGTCTGGCTGGCAAAGAGAAAAGAATCACTCTGCTCCATAAAAGGTACATTCGGACAGAAAATCTGCATGTTATACTGATGTTTTTATACATAGAATGGCTCTTCAGAAGCAAGAGTTATCAACAGAATATAGAATTCCTGGTTCCCTCTGAGCCTTAATGAAGCCATTTGGTGCGTGACAGTAGATCACAGATGTTGACACTTCTTTTTGCAGGATCTGGAGCACCATTTGGGCCTGGCACTGAATGAGGTACAAGCAGCAAAGAAGACTTGGTTCAACAGAACAATAAGTTCTATAAAAACAGTGACTGGTGTCCAAGGAAAAGAGACTTGTTGAAAAGAAAAGCTCCGTCAAACACAGTTTTCTTAAACACAATACCTTTTGTTGCCTTCCGTGACCAGATGTTTAAATCTGTGACATGTGAGAGGACCAGAATGTACATAAACTAGAAACACAGCATGTCAGGATTTCAATAGGTCAGTGATAAAGTGGATGGAAACACATAAAGAGGCTTTATTGCTAGACGTGGGATCTTCATACTACTGATATTTAACAGGTGGTGTAGGTAGATTGATGCTCTTCAGAGAAACACTCCATTCTGCGGTTTGGCTGGAGGCTTTTCGCAGACTAGGTACGAGAACTTACCAAATTCTAATTGTTAAGTTTACATACAATAGATTTTTTTTTTTACAGTTATAACATTTTATTAATATTTTATTTGATTAAAAAAAGAAGTGTCACTAACAAAGAAGAAATTACTCTTAGCAAGAACGACATCAGTGCCAGAAAGCAGTCCCCAAAGGTAGGACTGGGAGAGAGGGAAGGGGCAGGTTTTGGTTTGTGAAAGGGGATGATTTCAGAATTCGAATTGGATCAACCCCATTTTGTTTTAATGCAGACCCCATCCATTTCTCTGTGTTCAGCATTTTTTCTATGTTACTAATCAATTCTATGCAACTCTGGGTTTTTAGCATGGGCTGCCAAATGAATTCACAGCCTGAGCTGGGAGGCTTGTCTGAGCTGGGTAAGAAATAATCAGAATTATTGGCAAATTCTGTTGTACTTCTGTGTCATATTGTTTGAGCCACACAAATCCGCAGCGTTTCAATCCTTGCACCAGGACTGCTAACATGTACTAATTATGGGAATGTTTGACATTTAATTGTCTTTGTTTGTTCGTGTGTTTTTTATCTGGCTGTAGCCCTCTGTGAAGTTCTGAGAGAGCTTCCAGGGTTTAGTTTTGCACATAAGGGTGAGTGAGACAAAGAACAATAAACTGAGATATTTAAGAGGCAAAAATCACTGCCCAAGTGTAGCGGTGAGTGTGTATTGCTGTGTGTCCTAACTGGCTGTCCTGGTAACACATTCAAAGGTTCTGTGGGTCATTTTTCCACACTCAGTGCAGTTGCACTAGTAGGTGCTAAACGTGCTTGGATTTCTCATCCTTTGGATTGTTCTGAAGTTCTCACCAGAAAGCTGTAGAATGGAGGTTTTGCACCTTGTATTTTTTTTAATTTATAATGGTTTGTGTTATGCTGAATTATCTATTGCATCTGAATAAATTTCGTGTGCAGTGTGAGTATAAGCTGGTTACAATAAGAGGCACTGGTTTGTATATAAAGATACTTGGTTTATTTTGTATTTCTACATTTCTTGTTTACTGTACTAATGCTAGCTGATGTAATCTGCAACTGTGGAATATAACATGCTATGCTTAAATTTTTTTCATTAACTGCGTACATTATTATTGTTTAATACCAAAAAATGCTGTTACTCCATCAATATTACACGTGTGGACATGGTGTTAGGCTAGTTGCTAGTGTGAATACTTCATGAATTGAAATATAACCTAGTAAAATTGTATTACTATTTTGTTGTTTCATTTCATTTTAACAGTGAATTAAATATTTTGCAATAAAATACTAGTTTTCTTCTTCAAACAGCTTTAGCATCTGCAAACTCCCCCAGGCCATGATCATTAATAAACAAAGGACATATAAACAACACTAGATCTTCCTGGTATGGCAGAAGGCCCTCTGACGTTGTCAGAGTATGGCTCTGAAAAGTGACTATAAAAACGACCTCCTGGAGCTCTGTGCTGGGGTGTGAATATTTTTCACATCAAATGTGCTCAGTTTACAGGTAAAAATGTTTTTCTTGTCACCCCTCCAAATTCTGCTTGATTCTGAGAACTCGACTTGTGTTCTCTGGTTTGTGCATTATTAACATAACAGGAATTCTTGGGCCTAATTCTACTCATGCTGTCTTCATTAGAGATGCCCTCTTGCAACTGAGGACAAAATTTAACTGTGCAACTCGAGACTGTATGAACTAGGTCAGAGTACAGCTCAGACTCTCACCACTGTATGAGTGGGCTGTAGAAATCTGAGAAGTAAATATATTTTTGTCACTGACGTGAATAAAGGCAAACTCTGAAAGTATATCTGCTGTAGAAGTTGCTGTGTAATGCCTTTCTCTGACAGTAGCTGTGCTTTCAGGGAATAGCCTTGTAAGGTTCTTAACCATGTGCAGACTTTGCTGCTTTCTGTTTCTCAGAGGTACCTTTGTGAATGAATTCAGATCTGCAGTTTATCAATAATTATCATTGTAAATTGGATAAAGTTTAAAGATAACCAGTAAAAATTTCCTCGTTTCCCATCTTCCCAAAGTGAGAGAGAAGCAACGTAACTTCTCCTATCCCTTCCAGAAAAGGTTAAAAACAACTCTTGAGGGAAAACGTTGCCTCATTGTTCACATCTTAGCTATACTCCAGTAATTATTGCTTGAAACAGATACTCCTTGTTTTTGTTTGGACAAAGGATAAGCTGCATAAGCTGCTCATGCATTTCCCACAACACATTTTACAGGAAATCACATTTTTTAATCACACTGTAATATTTTAAAATTTAATACTGAAGTGCAATATTACTCAGTTCTCAGTGTGATCCTGAACCCATGCTCATGCAAAATATCCACAGCCTTTCAAAAACTTGCGTCACATGCCGAGAGCCACATTTTCTGGGACTAGGTTAAATAAAACACTGCAAGCAAATTGACTTGTTTTTAGGATTTGGGGAAGCTGTGGACACACATGCCTACAGAGCAGTGCAAACAAGTGAACCAAGGAAGAAACACTCTATTAGCCAGAGCTTCTGCAATATTAAAAGCAGTGAGCATAGTAACTTTTGTGGTTTTAATAAGTAGTTAAATATCTGCTGAGTGGAGAGTCCCCTCTGCCCTTTTCCGCTCTGTCCCAGCTAGATTTGTGTATTAAATGCAAAGTAAATTCAACTCTTCTGCTTCTTACCTAAGAATCCCAGTAGTCTCTTAGTGCTTGCCCCTCTCTACAATGGGATTTGCAGCATGGTAACTCCATATCACATGATTTCTATTGTGTGATTTCAGCTGCTTATCTAGTCAGCATCTTCAGATCCCTTAATATTAAATGAACTGTTTAGACTAGAGGGTCATCCCCTAAGTTTACCGATCTCTTTAGGTATCTCTTCTAGATGTCCTGCTGAGAAATATGATTTTTTTTATTGGTTTCACAAAGATTTGTGACTGCCACCCATCTATTTGTTGATGTGGAGCTCTTGCCATTTGGAGGAAGATTTTAACTCCATCTCTTCCACCTGTCTTCTCAAAAATACATGCTAACTCATACAAAATGTGACACACACTCTCACTCCTGCTTTTCATTATAAATTGTACCATGTCTGTTGGTGGTCAGTGCCTTCCTTTGCCTAATCCCCCGAGAGATCTGGGGTTGTACAGACAAGTACATGTAAAATGTATGCAGAATTTGTAACTGCCATGTACAAGGAATGAGGATTCACTTCTGCCTGAGCTGATGGTGGTTTGACATGAGTCATATCTGAAATAACTCAGTCTTCTACTGATCAACACATTAGGTTCATGTAGGGTGAATACACTTGGATGCTATCATTATTGGTGCTGTGTAAATGCCTGGCTAGTTAAGAATTGTTGATTTTTTTTTTCCCTTTTGAAAAATTAATAGATGGTGCTTAGAACATGATCCTAGGGAAAAGGAGGGGAAGATGTAAGAAAGGATGAAAAAAGTTCTGGCACCTTTTCTCTGCATTCCCCACCTACATTTTGTACCACCTGCTTCGTCCTGGCAGAAAACCCAGTCAAGTGTGGGCTAGCAGCTGGCATCAGAACATTTGGATTCAAAAGTGTGTCCTTAAGGGAATAACAATTCCATTGGCTTGGGTTTTGTCTGTAACAAAGAGATAAGATATACGTGTGCATCAAGCCCTAGTGTTTGTGAAGTACTTTGGTTTTCTCATTGAAGGTGTAAAGTCTCACTGATCTCGTAACTGTAAGTTCCTGGTTTGCTCTACCTTCAAGGGACTGTCAGGTACTTGTCACCTTGTGGAAGGAAGTTGGGAATACAGTTACAGTTTTCATGCTACCAGCAACACGTGCTTTGGAAGGACAGTAGGTGGGGGTGGATTTCACAGCTAAACTCTGAAGTCTACTGCATCGACCATGGTTGACAAGGTAAATTGCCTTCATTGCTCATATTCTTAAGTTGGATTCACGCTTGCCATCAGAAAATATTGTTTTCGTAGGTGCAGTTAAGCCATGCGCACTGCAAAGCTCAAATTCTGGCTGTACGTAGGTGTGAATTTTTAAAGACTATTGATCAGGGCTGCTCATCTTACACCTTGGAGCAGAGTCATCTTCACATCTTGAAAGAGAAACTCAGGTGCTGCATCCCATCGTGGCAATTGCATGGCACCCCCACGGCAACTACTGCAGTTCCTTACATGGAAAACTGACATTACAAACGTAAATTTTGTATCCATGTGACCAGCCACCTCGCTGCAAACCGATCAGGCAAGTCTTTGGAGCATCATTTTGGACCAGTTTGGGAACCAGAACCTTGGATGCTAATGATTGATCGAGTTAATTATTAGATAAATAGCTATTTGTGATTCTGGCATCTGTGCTAGAGTCCGGCTTGAAGCACTAAATCACTTATACCCTGTATTCCATGCACACTGTCAATGTTTTCACATCTTTAGCTGATCAAAGGCCAGGGCTCAATTTCCTGTACCCTTTGAGAGGGTGTGACAAGATCATTGGTGAGGAATCATGCACTGTTTATACAACTGTTCTGTGGACTAGTCTGCAAATCTCCATTCGTTGCCCAGTGGTGACCTTGATGGTCACTGTTCTAATGCAACACCACATGCTTTCGTGTAGCGTTCTTTTTCCTAGTGAAAGTGAACTCCAGACTTTGCAACCTCCGACAGTAGCAAGTGTTCATCTGGCTGACTGCAAGGAGAACAGAGCCACCAAACAAACCTGCAAGTATGCACTATATATTTAGTTCATTTCAAAATACACAAATAGAGAACCCTATGATACAGCTAATTCTTATGTTCATCCCTCATATAATGAATGTGTCTATCCTAAACTAATTTGGCCTGATTTCCAATTAGAACGGGATCTGGATGGTACAAATCCTGGTTCCGTTTTAGTCCATTGACCAAAATGAATACCACCCAACCAGGAGGTTAGAGTGAGGACCTCCATGAGAGGAAGTTCTACAGCTAGACCTGGTGTGACAGAGATAGAGGTAACTCAGTTGAGTTGGTGTGCGGAGGTGGTCTGTCAGTGTGTGGCCATGGGCTGTGGGAACTCCAGTTCCAGGTCCTGCCTGCAGAATTGGTGGGCAGGAACAGACTCGTTCAAGGCAAAGAAAACGTTTGAACTGCAGCTCCTGGCTGAGCTCTGGGCTCCATTCAGCCTCCTAACAGACAGCGTGTATTACTCCCTGAGGTGACTGATCTTTGTAAGTAACTTGGCTGCTGTCCCGGCCCAATGCCCAGCAGGAACTTGGCATGAGCAGTGCTGGGGTGGCTTGGCATGGCTTGAAGGGGCCAGCAGGTCCAACAAGTCCCTGCTGTGTTTATCCTCATAAGCTGAGCTCTCAGGGAGCCCAGGCCCGCTGTGGCCCGTGCTGTTGGCAGCAGGGCAGCTGTGCTCAGGCAGTTGGGCTGGAGCGGGAGGTGCGCCCAGGCCCTGCATGTAGTGGGGGGAGCCGAGTGAGCTGCATGGCGGCCTCCTGCCACTAGGGGCCACTCCATGTGCTCGCTGCTGCCCAGCTGTCTGGGCCTGGCTGAGGGCCGCAGGGCTCGCCCTGCCTGGGGGGGGAGGTGGGGGGTTGGAGGGTCTTGGGGGGGGCTGGAGCACTGGGGGGCAGGACTGGCGGAGCCGTGGGAGGAGGGGGCAGGGCACCAGATGGGGAATATGAAGGCGGGCCAAGACATGGGGCTGGTGGCATTTTTGGGGGGAGACAAGTGCTGAGTGGAGTGAGAGGATGGGGCAGTGGAGGGGTCTGGGGTGGGGGAAAGGGGCCAGTCTCCCAAGAGGGGAAAGGGACTGGAGGGCGCCTGGGAGACAAAGGCAGGGTGGGAAGACTGGGATATGGGAAGACTGGGTGGGTGGGAGGAGGAGGCGGGTGGGGGATGGTCAGTTAGGGTGTGAGGGCTGGGTCCTGCGCAGGGCATGGGGAGGGCGCTTGGGAGATAAAGGCAGGGTGGGAAGACTGGGATATGCGGTACCTTGGGAGGCTGAGTGGAGCCAGCAATGGAAGGGCAGTGGAGATGGGTTGGGGAGGGGTGGACCTTGGAGATAGTTTCTTTGGTATCCTTGGGGCCAGCCACTAGCACCCGCTCCACAGCCTTGCTGACACGTTAGCAGGAGCAGGGACTTGGCTGGATACATGCTTGTCCCCTGGTGAGATCTGTGTGACCTAACATTTCCATTCTTGTCCACCAGAGCCATGCAGGGACCCAGACTGGTGAACTGCTGTGCTTTTATTCTGCATGGTGAGCAAAAGTGCTCAGACAGCAGCAAGAGGGAAAGGGTAATTCTGGGTTTAAAACAAAAATGGTTTGTGTTAATGGGGCTTCTGGGTGTTGGTGACAGAAAGGGAAATTGTGCTTTTAAATAGCTGGAACCTGACAGAGCTTTAAATGTTTCACTTTGGCAGATCAGGCAAAATTACGTAAAATTGTCTCTTGACCTTGAGCAGGCCCTCTGTGCGGATGAATTTTGCCCTGGCTGACCAGTGTTTCTAGAAAATTTCTGTTCAGTGCTCCCACTATTCCGTCTGAGGGGCCAGCTTGTGCCATGTTCCTGGCTTGTCACTCTGCTCCTCCTTTGCTGAGGGGCGGTGGGGCCTCCTGAAGTTAAAGCTGTAATACAGGCTGTGAAAAATAATGCACACCACATTTGACCTTTTTGATGTTCTGTAATTTGATGAGTGGCTGCCTGCTCCCTTTCTCCCCATCAGAGGCCCAGTGCAACAAGAAACCAATCACAACACTTAACTGCTGGAAAGGTTATGGCAGTTGCTGGCTTCCTTCTGCCTCTCAGGCTTTGCTGAACATTTCTGGTGTCCTGATGCTAAGGGTGACTAGGCTTGGAATAAGGGAAACATCCCACTCTTGCCAGAGTGATAGCTTGAGCATTGCCCTTGTAAACCCAGCACTGAGAGTTCAATCCTTGAGGGGCCATTTAGGGATCTGGGGCAAATAGATTAAAAAGAAAAATCTGGCAGGGATGGTGCTTGGTCCTGCTGAGAGGGCAGGGGACTGGACCTGATGACTTGTCAATGTCCCTTCGAGCTCTATGAGATATCATTTGTATAGTGCTCACAATATATGCATAGGAGGGTTCCATTTTTGTACTCAAGCCCACGTGGGGTGTGTACACAGTATAAATAATGTGTGTACACAAGCAGATTGTATATTTTACCTTGTGGTGTGAAAATGTTGTTGGTTCCCTTTCCCAGTGTGAGAAGGAGAACTTGATTTGTGGTTTTATTAAGGATCAAGGCTCTCTTTCAGTTGCTAATTCTGTGGGTTGCCCTCCTGTGTTCTGCCCGCTAGCATCAGTGGAGGAGAAATTGAGCTAGATTCTGAAGTGCTCATCATCCACAAGCTGGGCCAGATTTTCAGCTCCTACTTAGGCATGTAAATAAGGGCCAGATTTTCAAAATACATCCAGCAGCTTCAAAGGTTATGCTCCACGGTGACATTGTGGACAGATTTTAAAAACAGCTCAGCCCCCAATGTGCTGAAATCTTTTGAAAATATAAGGATTTGTGTCGGAGCTGAGATCTCCTGAAAATCTGTCCCTTTAAGCTGCACCTTCACCCACTAAAAGAGTGGGCCCAAAGATGAAAAGGAGATCAATGAGTGATGTAAGGAGGTCAGAGCCAGCTCTAAACTGTACTAATGAATATGAACCAGGCTCCATTTGCATGTTCTTGTTGTTTTTAAGATGGACTACCTGAAACTGATGTGGTTTAGACATGGCTTCCTAAAGGGTGTTGCTAGTGGCTGCCAAACCATTTTTAAACCCATAGTTTGGACTATGGATGGTGGCCCACTAGACTGTGCACTAAAGGCTTGGGATTACTGGAACGTTAACTTGCCTGTTAACCCTCGTTTGAGTCCAACTGACACAAACACGGGAAAAGATGTTGCATTTTTTTGATCTGCTCTAGTGGCCTGATGTACGATGTAGGGTTCCCAGTCCAGTGCTCCAGCCACTACACACTACTGCTTCTCTCTACTCTCAAGCCTTGTTGTGCTTCACTTTACCCACCTGCCAAACAATTGCTGTGACCCAGGCCTGTTTCCCATGGGGTGAGCAGCAGGGCGAGGCTTCACGGAATGCTGAGAAAGAGTTCTGTGAGAATGGATGGAAATTACAGCAACAAGGAAGATGATATAAATACCCATATTTCTAAAATCAATGGGGGGAGCACTGTCTAGTGGATAAGGAGAAAATGGAGGAGCCTTTACCCCTGCCTAGTCCCTATGTGGCCTTAGGTGAGTAACTTAAATCTATGCCTCACTTTCCCCACCCTGATCGTGGGTCTGCAAAATGGTGGTACCACCACCTACTGGGGCTGAGGGGTCTTTGCAGAGGAAGCAGAGATTGTTTTACAGAAGCTACTGTAGCGATGCTCTATTGGTGCAATTGCTAAGCCCTTCTGTGGCAACAGTTTGAGTATTAGGTGTTGGGGTCGGATATCTGATAAGCAAGATCCTAAACCCTGAACATAGAAATGCATCCAGGCTGAGCCCCCACTGTTGCTAGAATGATGCACTTTTGACTGGTTCAACAGTGGGCGTATCTGGGCTGATCTTGAATTGACAAATACAGCCAGAGATTTTGTCAAACTGAAAAGTAAATCAGTGTTGAACCCACCGAGTTATTCTCAAGTGTGTACACCAGGCTTCAGCTGCTGGGAGCAGAGGGAGGTTTTCTGGGTGAGGGAGAGACTTAGTAGGCAGCTGCCATTGTGTTCACACTGCATGAAAATCCGTGAAGGAGAGACAATTAAAGGAGATGACAGTCCACGCAGTCAGCTATACAAAGCTGCTGGAGGAGGCCCGTCAGAGTCATACAGTGTCACATCTAGAGATCACCAAAAGTACCCAGCTATTGGATCAGGTGTGGGATGCTGTCAGCTGGCCCTTCAGAAATTCACTGATCCCCAGAAGAGAGGAGGGGCTCTAGCTTGGAGCCTGACGGCCAGGCTTCCCAGCATGTTCAGCCAAGAGAGCATAATCTTGTGCCTGTGCAAGACATTTCCAGTAAGAGGCACCACGATCTGTCCTGATGGGAGCAGTGGTATTTTGTGCTACATGCTGGCTAGTACACTTCATGCCTGACCATGAACAGCTCTCGCTGTCCCAGTCCTGAGCATTTGCTTCAGCTCTTGCAAAGTATCCCAGTCCTGACCTGCTACGTCCACTGCATTTCCAGTGTCCTGCATGTGGTCTGCCAATGTACCAGCATCCCCCACTCTCCCATACCATGCAGTCCTCAGCTCCTTCAGTGACAGGATCTAACTTTCAAGGGCAAGAATGTAGGTCTGACTGTTGCCCCTGGGCCCTGGCATTTGATTGTGACCAGATGTTGTGGGTTGTAAAAGATGATGGTCTCTAGTTCTGGGCCAGTGGTGATTTCCTGTAGTTGTGCTGTGTTCCAGGCTTGTTTTGGAGGTTTTTACTCCGATACGTTTGTGGCAGACGTGTAATCTTCACATAGAACACTGAGCTCCCAATCTTTGCCTACGTCAGACGTTTTCCCCCTCCGTTCCTGACAGATGTGGAGCAGCATTGGTGACAGAATCAGTAGGCACCATAACAAAATGACCAGAGTGGTCACAGCCCCATTCCACTCCCTCTCTCAAGTATTCATGAAGCCTTCTGCAATGGGAGGATCTGGAGCAATGCCAACATAAAAGAGCCTGTGCTGACCTTGTCCAGAACCTCTGGGTCCCAGTAAAGACCAACAGAGGTGACACGGTGATCAGTGGAAAGCTGGTGAGAATTGCAGCGTACTAGTTACAATGCAGGAGCCTTTACAGTGAGCACATGGCATAACAGTGAGGAAGCTGGACATTTAACTCTCCTACTGTGAGTGCACTGCTGGTGGACAGGGTCCTCTGTGTGTGATCCGAGGTGAAGGATAAGCTCTGAGTCTCCTGCACAGGTGACTTAAGAAGGTTACACTAGATTGACTGGTGACTGTCAGGGGTAGCCTGGAAGGGCTGCCTGAGGGGGAAGAGACAATCCTACTCTCTGGCAAGCTTGTCCCATGCAGAGCCAGGAAGGCAGCAATGCAGATTCCTCCCAACTTGTCTATAAGTAGGAGGGGGAGAGGGCCACCAGCGTGGGGTGGGGACAGAGAGAGCTGTGCCTGTGGGGAAAGGTCCTCTGCAAGCCTTACACTGCTGCTGCGGGCCTGGCAACCTAGATTGTGGGTATGGAAACAGTGTGAGGTGCACTTCTGCACTGTGGAGCCCAATCGCTTTTAAAGGAGGAAGCAGAAATACTGGTATTTAACAACTCTACTCTCCTGCTCCGAGGGTGGGGAGGAGGAGGATGGAGGAAGATGAAGAGTGGCTACTTAAAGGGCTGCTTTTCTGAGCTGTAAAAGGCCACTTGTGGGGTGATCAAGAGCCTCTCATAGCTCTATTCCACAGAGTGTCCTGTTGGGAGCACAGCACGCCCTGCTGAAAGGACGGGATGCTTTGGCTTGTGTTTAAAGGGATGGAGTCGGTGCACATCCGGGCAGCCTGGAGGCAATCTGTGTGATGTAGGGAAAGCCCTGGTGTGTGTGAGGGGCGCTGGCAGCTGGTGATGAGCTCCTCTGAATTATGCATGAGCTTTCTGCCTCCAGCAGAGAGAGAGAGAGCACAAACTGTGCCATTGCCAGACACCTTTGCAGGTTATGATCCTAAAATGGCTCTGCGCAACCATGAGCTGCTGTGCAGCCCAGCCAAATGTTCTTCCTGTGTCTGAAGGCTGCAGATGTTGCTGGTATCAGTGATTAGCGAGCATGGAAAGAGGCAGCCAATAATAGCTATTTCAGCTGTAAAGTTAGGAGTCTGTAAAAGCTTCCAACCATTATGACTTCAGTATACACCCCTCTCTCCTCTGCCAAAACTGAATTAGGGTCTTTCTTCCTAGGCTCCTTTCCTTCTGAACAAGCTTCTGGGCTTTTCCTAACCTAGACGTGCAGATTTCTTGCTTATTTTGTGTTCTAAATGTGGATTTTTTTTCTCTTTGTTCAAGTTAATAAAACAGCCTGTTCGTTGTCCTCATCATCCCCATGTAGTGTACTAAGAACCAATTCTAGCCCCTTGTTCATTGCAGGAGAGGCAAAAGATTAAATAATGCATAGAAAATGCCTAGAAGTAGCTGCTTTGACACATAGTCCAGGATTTCTGGATTAATTCTATTGTGTGTCCTTTGCCAGCCAGATGCCTGTGCATTGTTTTTAGCTGAGCAGCTTCTTTCAGAGGCATATAGAACTTGCATTTTTGAACAAGTAATGGTATAATAGCAAAGGATCTGCCTTCCTCCCTGCAGGTCAGCTAGAGAGAGTTGCAAGGCGCAGATCCAATTTTAATCAGGGGCAGCAGGGAAGGGCTGGCTGACCTGTGTGCTTTCCACCTCCAAACTTTGATCTTGTGTAGGAACAATCTCTCTCTTTGAGCAGGGGTGCAGTGCATCCCTCTGCATTCAGAAGCCAAGGCTTTTGTCAAGTTGAAATGAGATGCTTTTGAATAAGATCCGGCATTGTAGCTGGAGCTGGCAGGCTGAGCTCCTGGGGGGGTCTCTTCAGGAGCAGTGTTCTGCTGAAATGCTGTCTGGAAATAGAATCCTCTAAGTACAGCTGGGATCAGAGCTTTCTGCAGCTGGCTTTATTTTCTGGGGTTTGAGGCCT
The DNA here is from genome assembly GCF_033958435.1 of Carettochelys insculpta. Taxonomy (NCBI): domain Eukaryota; kingdom Metazoa; phylum Chordata; order Testudines; family Carettochelyidae; genus Carettochelys; species Carettochelys insculpta. The sequence continues at coordinate 21,897,071 of NC_134157.1, forward strand.
TTCATTTAAGCCAGGCAGAAGGAAGATTTTGGAAGTTGTATTTATAAAGGAAGTTATATTTTTAAAGCCTTTAGGAGAAAGAACCCCTTCATCTGACTCCCAGTCACAGGGATTCAGTCTCTGTCCTCACCTGAGATGGTTATTCATGACCAGGCTGAGCCACCCCAAGCTCACCTTTTTGAGAAGGGTGCTGTTAAACCCCTTGCATTAGATGCAGGAAGTTATGTGGTTTCACTATGACAAGGAGGTGCACGTGGAAGTTGGGGGGAGGAGCACTCTCTTCACACCAATATGTGGGAGGACTCGGTTTAATCCTACCCTTATGACTCCATTTCCCTTCCTGTGTAGTCTCTAAAAATTCAGTACTTGTCCCACGCTTGCAGGGTCACTCCTATGTGTTGGAACAACATTGCACGTCACCATGGTCCAGTTCACTGGCTCTCTACTCACCCGATACCTGTCCTCTTTCATGTACATCCTCTCCTCCAAACAAAAGTCTGTCCAGTTAATTAAACCTAAACATAGACAGATTCTTTCCTTTCTCAGACTAGGAAGTTGCTTCCCCCTAACGCACACAAGGAGCTGAGCAAGAGGTACAGCCTCTGGGTTAGGAAGGAGGGAGGTGATCTTTCCCCACAAGAGATTACCCTTCCAAAGCATCCTGTTCTTTGCCAGGCCAACCTTCTTCCTATTGTCTCCACCTGGAGAGTAGAGGTTCCTTCAATGTTTTTGAAAGGGAAACCCATGCTGGCTTTGAACAGCATTATAAACAAATGGAAGGGTAAGGTGAAAGAGAGGCTCACTACTTGAATTTCTCACCCTTGCATACAGATAGGATCTTGGTGACAAAGGATGCAAATGATTTCCAGCTCAGCAGATGAGGCGCGTGTATTCTCTCAAGTTTCCTTGCTCACATTCAGGCCTGCAGCGAAGGCCCCAAGTCAGCACTGGTTACCCAGCCACCTGGAGAAGTGAAGTGTTCCCTGCTGGGATGGACAGAGAGGAGTGCTTCACATACTGTCAGTAACTTCCTCCTAGTGTTGGCTGGACTGGTAAGCCCAAGTCTGGAGGAATAGGATGATGCTGAAGAGGCCATGTGCGCTGCAGGAGGGTTGAAAATCCTCCTTCACTCCATTGGCAATTTAGGGGATCATACCTGACTAGGAGGGTTCATGCTACGGGGGAGCCTGACTCAAAAAGAAAATAGCTGTACAGGTCTAGTGACTGTCCCTGTGCACTTTTCATGCTTCCTCTTGCTTCGTCTCTCTTGGGGGTGAGGCGGAGCCCTGCTTGTCCCCTTGACTTAGCAAATCTCTTACACTAGACCTGAGGAGTGGGCTGGCATGAGCTGTCTGAATACTGAGTGACCAGGGGCTTTTGTCTGTCCTTTGTGCCCATGGGACAGGAAGCTGCCCACTGGCACCTTTGCCATGTGCTAGGTATTGTGGGGAAAGAGAGGGTCCCAGCTCTTGGGGAATGGGTTGCAAAGGAAGCTATGGGAAGCTAGGGAGCAGGAAAGTCACCTTGCTTGCCGTTATAAATGGCCCTCCTTGATGAACCACAAAGAGGTCAGCTATCTCTAGAGTCTACTTGGCTTGTAGATGTGTTGCTTCCTTATTGTGGAAATGAAGGGCAGGTATACTGACTGAGATGCACACAGCTAACGCATCACTTCCTTATGCTTTCTCTGCAATCAAGTGCACGCTTCTCCATGGTTGGCATGTGCCATGGGAGAAAGCTGGGCTCCCTGCCTTCCAGAATGGGTGACTTGCAGCCCCTGTGCCTCAGTCTGAATCTTTGGGTTGTTTTAATAGCAGCGTCATTGAGCTTTGCTATCAATGTTCCATGTCCAGTGGGGTGGGGATGCAAGACAGGTGTGTCCATTTGTACAGCTCCTCACCTGTCGTTGAACTGCAAGGTTTGACCAGATGTGTGTGTGTGTGTCAGCACTTGAGTACTGCAGAAAGGCAATGCAAGTGCCTAGAGCTGTGGCATCCAATTTGCTGTCGGTTTGCCACATGCGACAAACTGGACAGTGCGATGTGGCAAAGGGGCTCCTTAAAGCCGCAGCCGTGGAACGCCATCCGCGCGTGCGCCACACCATTCAGAGGGACAAGCAGGACGGCAGCACAGAAGCGGCTCCTCCTGCACCTCGCTTGGGCCACAGTCCAGCCCGGTGCGGGTTGGTGTGGCACGGCTCTGGTGAGTACCAGCAGTTTGCGAGGGGGTTGGGAGAAGGGCATCTGGGTGGAAGTGGGGAGCAGCACCTAGCTTGAAGGGCACCATGTTGCCATCTAGTGAATTGCTTTTGGACACCATCTTATTTCTTTTCTTATGGCTTCTTGGTTGCAGCGGATGTACAAATGGCTGCCTGCTGGCCTCTCCGCTTCTGTTTATCAACCTCTTTTTGTGCTTGTGACTGCCAACCCCCCACCAGACTTGAAAAAGAAAGGGACTGAATCCACCCTGGGCTGACAGCCTGAGCCCATGATTGCCAGGTTGAGATACTGCTCCCAGTGTGCTGGGGAGTCCGACACAGTTGGGAGCACAACCCTAAGCTGGCTGACTAGGCAGGATGGACACAGTAGAAAATGAAGAACCCTGCAAATTCTCCCCACAATGCTCTTAACCCTTCCAACCCCTGTAATGCTCCCTTTAAGATGGGGCCTAACCCTGGAAGAATGGTTTTCAGCTGGGCCTGTTTAGGCACACATGAGAGATATGTGATGTTCACTGGGATTTGCTGTGCACTCAGCTGCTTTTGGACACAGATCACCCACCAGTTACCCAGCTGTGACCCTTCCATATTGCTTTAATACATACACCTATCAATCTTCCCACCCCCCCCCCTTAAAGTAAAGAGCTTTCCTCTGCCACAATCAATCCCCCCCACTTCCCACGTGCACACCAACCACCTTTCCCTGCAGCATCCTGTGTCCTTTGCACTTCTACCATGTGAGATGCTCTCTCTGCATATCTATTGGCTTCCCTGTTTTAAAAAAAAAAAAAAAAAAGAACTTCATTAACCCCCCAGCTACTGATAGGACTGCGAGATGAGAGCCCTTGGCTAAAAGTTGCACAGATGTCAAGGTGAAGCAAAAAGAGGCTAATTTGTAGCCAGGTGTTTAATCCTTTCAACAATGTTTCAGTGCAGTCACCACTGACCCCAGGGGTAACATCTACACCTCCCTACTCCAGCTCGCCCTAAATGTTATTTTATTCACCTGTGAATTCCTCTCTCCCAACATTTGAGAATAAAACTTGTTTTCACTAAGTGGAGTCTCTTTGCTGAGCACAGTGGTTGGGTGCAATGCAGGCAGGCTGCTGTGGTACCTTGATGCATCATGAGACTTCAACTTAAGGACATCATGTGCTGCAATTCCCTAAGTGGCTCCCAACTTAAATGAGGTGGAAAGGTGTTCCCCCTGGATAAAGCAGCAGCAATGTAGCACTTCAAAGGCTAACAAAATGATTTATTCAGTGATGAGCTTCTGTAGGATGGACCCACTTCTTCAGATCAATCACATTTCTAATACAAAATGACATAAGCACAAAGGACCAAAAAAAAAAAAAAGCTGCAATAAACTCGCAAATCAAATAGGTTTGGTTTTTTTTTGGTCCTCTGTACTTATAAATGTCAAGCTGTACTGGAAATGAGATTGATCTGATGAAGTGGGTCCATCCCATGAAAACTCATCACCAAATAAATCATTTTGTTAAAGTGCTACATTTCTGCTGTTTTGTTGGCTTACAGACTAACAGGGCTACCTCTGTTACTTCCCCCTGGATGTTTACACTGATAACACAAACTTGCAGGTAATTCTGTCCAGCTCCTGCTCTAGTCTCACTGATGAGAGAATTTACTTTTCTTGGAGTGATCACAGCCAGTTTTTCATTAGTATTATTTGTTCCGCCTTGCTCCAAAGCTCCCCTCTGCTCTCTAGCACTAATGTAGCAGTGGAATCTGAGCGCTTTTCCTCCCCATTTTTTGGTTATAGCATAGGTGGCTTTATTTTTAGCTATAGAGTCTGTCAGCATGCCTGATATGCTGAGCCCTGTGTTCCTGCAACACTTATCAGGGAGGTAATTTTACTGAGATCAGACTCAAATGCATTCAGCTAATGCAGTTTTACTCTTTCAGGTTGGTATCCTCTGAATGTGATTGGCAAGCTCTCTACTCAAACCTTCTGAAATGAAAAGGCTGAACAGCAGGCTCAGAGAAGTACTTCCAAGAATGGTTAAGGATGCTCCTGTTAGCTTAGCAGAGATGCATGGAGGGCAGTGACTCTCTGGCACCATTAGGTAGCACAGGAGTCTGTCAAGCACAACTTGGACAACCAGCACTCCTGAAAGGAGCTACATGTTGGGGATTCTGAATTGCACTGATATTTTAAAGAGGTAACTCCAAACACATGAAAAAATGCAGAAGTTCTCAGAGCAACTTAATCACAAGGCTTAGTTTTGTCTTGGGTGTCTCTGGATGCTGATGTCAACTGCATGACTTCAGAGAACAGGTATGAGCCCCTATATAACAGTGACTGGTTACAAAGCTCTGTAAAATGAGGGGGAAGGGAAATTACTGTAAGAAACAACTTTTGTATGTACCTATATGAACATTCAACTTGTGGCATGTTACTACCCTCAACATCTAAAAATATTCCACTCTTTACCATCTTACTTGCGTGCACGCGCACACAACTTTCAAGGTGGTAGGTACTCCAGAGTGGTAAAACGTTGTCTGTGTGGAATCCCTCCTGCAGTAAAAGCAGTGCACGTGGCCCTCAAGTCAAAATAGAGCAGCATTGTGGTAGTCTAATATTAAAGAAACACTTCAGTGAAAGGAGGATATTTTCCATTTGATGGGAAACTTCTACAGCAGGCTGCCATACCCAGAACTGGAGGTACTTGTTCCTCCTCTACTGAGGAGTGTTGTGGAGCAGAGCACCTTCAAAGAACCTTCCCCATTTTTCAGAGGAAAAAAAAAAAAATCTAAATATGCAACACTGTAGCAGAAAGTCCAGTTTCAGGATCCCATCACAGCTACAGCTACACTCAGACCCCTCTGGGTTTGGCCAGAAGAGGTGCCCATCTCCCTCTTCAGAGAGCCCTAGTGGCTAGTTGGCATTGGATTCAGTCATGTGCACACTGTAATGTTGCTTTTGCAAAGGCATTACAATCCACACATTCTGTATTGTGCAAGTACTCCCACCCCAAAGGCAAGGAAGCTGCCAGCAGCCTCTGAAAAGCTGCCTCACACCTGTCTGCCCAGACAAGGGCCTGACTGTTGAAAGGAGACTGGCTGGCCTCTTCCTTGTTTGTCTCCCACGAGTCATGTTCTAAAAAGCAAAACTAGTTTCCCCACAGGAAATTAAACCTGCACTGCAGTTCACAAAGGTTTATTAACAGAGTCGGTTGGACGCACTAATCAGTCTCAGCAACATGGGTCCTGTTTGCAGAGAGATTTTTATTGTATTTTGTTGGGAGCAAATGAAACATGTGAGGGCTTTACATATCGAGAATGCAGCAGAGCCAGATAACATTCAATGGCAGGTGAACCAAGATTACAGTGCAAATGTCAGCACACTCTACAGTTCACAACAGCAGCTGGCACACAAAGCACAACATAGAGAAACCAGAATGTAGATACAGCATCACAGGTAATGAGGCAACTTAACATACAAAGAGCATTCTATTTGCTTTGCAGGCTGCTTTATTGACACTAAGAGTATACAGGCCTTATTTTAAAATTCAGGGTGCAGTAACTCTTGCCCCCCCACTTAAACAACAAGTTGGAGTATTCATTTTACGCTTTTTACAATATACACAACTGAAGTTATTGCCAAGTTACTTCCTATTTACATTGTAATCTACAGGACAAGGTTCAGCATCAGTGTCCTTTACGGGCTACAAACTTCATGAACTAGGAGAAATCTTATAAGGAATTCTCTAATTAAGCCCCAGGGATATCATGTACTTCATTCAGTATCTTTCACTAGAACAAGCTATTGGGGGAAAAAAGGTGGATGGAGTTGTCCAGTGCGTTATCTAGGGAGTAAGTAACTGAAAGTGTTCAATGGCTAAATAGCTCAAGCTTAAATCTTTATAATTGATGCTAGGGTGAAAATAAATGCTAACCTCAGTACATGAATAAATGCATCTGTCAGCTAAAGGTCAGCTCTTTCTATGACTGAAAAGGAGAGTTAGAGAATGGATCTTTTGTTTACTTTCCTGAACCACAAAGGAAAACAAAGTTATTGAAGTCTTGCAAGAGATGTACACTGTAAGTGATTTATAACATTATTCTCTATCTTCAGTATGTGTACGTATACCTTACATGAAGAGAAGGGAACCTCCCTGCAGAGACTAGCTCTTGCATAGAGGCAAAATAATCTAGTACTAACTTTCATTTGCTGGTCACTACCACAGGAGGGAGGTCACAGTGGCGGTACCTCCAGAGAGCTTCCCCCAGTTCACTTCTGACCATGAGCAGGGTCAAACTGAGTCAGCGACAGGTTTTGTTATTTTGAACTGTCTTTTATGCCTTGCTAAGCACTGAATTCTCCAGAAGACAAGAGCAGTAAGTTTAGCAAATGAACCTGAATAGAAAAAGCAATCAAACAGAGTTGTTTGAGTCTTCTGACATGCAGCTAAATCAAAAAGGTTCCAAACTAAACTGGAGAGAGGTCTGGCTAAGCATGAAATGCTAGTTTAAAGCATCCCCTCCATTTCTCTCATGTCCTTCTAAGTGGAGACATAATACTTTTGACTAAAGTCACAACTGAGCTTCCACATGTGGTCTGACTTCCAAATCCTGACCCTGCTCAGTGTAACCGCTACAGCTGGGTTTCTGTCTCCTGAATCATCCTTCCACTTCAACTTGTGACAGTCCAGCCTCAAAGGCTGAAAGGTACTGCATGTTGAACATCTTTAATTCCACATGGTTTTATTTAGCTAGACAACCACTTATGGACACGGCCAAGGTCCCGTGGTCTGGTCCTGTAGTTTGTTCACAGCTACCCCTCCTGGCTGTTAGTGTTCTGTGCTGTTACTTAGCTACACTTTACCCCTAAATGTCTAAGAGCCCAGTGAGTACTAATCAATATTGACCTGGCAAATTCTTTTGTTTGGCACTGATCAAGTCCCAAGGTGCCAGATTAGAGAGGTTCAACCTGTAGTGACTTTGATTGCTCAAATTGAGACAACTTGGAGAACATAGCTGAAGCTGAGCACCTGAAACACTGACCACTTCTGAAAATCCAAAATCTCCTTCTGCCATAAATGCTCTATGTTAACAGAAAAAAGGGAATGAGAGGGAGCTGTGGTTCACACATACTTGGCTGGGTTGGATCAGAGCTCCTAAATTACTTTTGAAAATCTCACCAATTGTCACTGTCAGAAAATTACTTAGAATGTGAATGTTCACAAGTGTTCCAAAATTCCAGGCTAAGTGGCAATTAGGTGACCCTTAGGCAGTTGCAGAGAGTGGTCTCTGCATAGGTTTGGTGGAATTGGTCATCTTCATGCAGTAGGAGATTGTTGGCCCAAGGCTTTTACCTTCAGTTTAGGTCAATAAACATTGATAGGATCACAAATCTATAACTACTTTGAGAAGCAGAAAACACTGAGGCAGCTTCCCCTTTCCTTTCTAGCAGTTATTTGAAGTGTTTGTTCTTGAGGACTTTCATGTTGTCCACTATTTTTTTCTAGTCAGGTGTTTAAGAATGTCTGGCCCCCACCCAGAATCTCACTGGACAATGCCTTAGAGTTTTTTTCTGTAATTGTTCTGCACTGCATGTTTAATGTCATAATCCCTCACAAGACATTGCCCAGGATGTGGCTCCATGTGTACTGCTGCTCCTGCCTTTTACAAATGTAAAACACTTCCTAGCCTGTTCAGGGAAATCATTACTAGAAAGAGCTGCAACCGTCAGTCTTCATACTCGCCCTGAAATCCCACTTCTTAAAAGCAGCTTGGCTCAGAACGTCCCCCTATGTTATTTTGCTTTATTGCATGCAATAAAGTCTTCACTCTGGCTTGGAAACAAGAAATGTTGAATAAGCAACATGTTAAATTCTGTTTTCATGATTGGTTTATAGAACACACCTATCAAGTTGCATTATTAATGATTGAGAATGCAGGTTTTCCAACATGGAATTTTGTGCATGCAAATCCCATTAGATCAATAATGCTAGGGTGGGCTCTCTTTGTACAGTCTGTCATCCAGTGTTGCAGTATTCTGTTTCTCCTAATTGTGCCTGTTTGCTTAAGATGGAGTAGATGTGCACTGCACAGCTGACACTGTGGTCCTGAGTAATTCTGTATTGCTTATGCTTACACAAGTTTGTGCATTTAAGAATCGAAATGTCAGCCACGAAGGAGAAAAAATAATCAGGCACAGTGTCCGTGAGATCTTCCTGTATTATTTAACTAATTCATGATAATTCTGAAGATCAACCTTGTGCTTTATTCTCTTAGTTATGGTATTGGTTTATCTCTGACTTCATTATTGACTTAGGAGAGAGTTGGGCAGGAATACTTTGACATTCCAGTCAATACTGATCAGAGGAAACGACTGTGCTTGTCACTATTATTTATATTGAAGGAGGATGCCTCACCATGCAACCGCCCTGTGTTACAACAGTACCACCATGCCCCCTCCCCTTTAGCCAGATTCTGTAGAAAGAGTTCAGACTACAAACAAAGTGGCCCACTCTTAAGCACTATCTGAATTAACAGTTTCAACTAAATCTTCTGTAATCAAAATTGAGCTTCATGGTACCGGCATAGAATGCACTGGGGAATTTCATCTGCTTATTGACTCTCACATATGAAATCTTTCATTTCTGTCCCTGTACGCTCAACTGCAAAGCATGCCTCCAACACCCATTTCAGCTGCTGCAGTCACATACCCTAGCCTCTCTACCCTGGATGCTTAAGTTTTCAGTTGAGGTGGGGACAAACACTGATGGATTATACACAGTAGGAAGTACTTAGTCTGGAAAAAGATACCACATTTCCAGCCATGGAGGCTGTGTTCCTGTTTTTACAACATTCATGGCAGGGCCATTTAACTGCCTGCTAATATGCCTCAACCCAGAAGGGAGGTTGTATGTCCAAGTTCTGCCGTCCAACCTTTTCTGCCCTCAGTTCATTCTAATGCTGGAACCTTGTGCTTTTGCGAAGAGGAGAAGGGTACAACTAGAAGCTGCACCCTTAAGTGGTAAGAGCTCCAAACCATCCAAGAAATGCAGGGACTAGGGCCATGTTGTCCCATAGCCACACTGTTTTTTAAAAAGACCTGACTCATTTCAGCCTGGCTACAGTTGCTTAGTTCCTTTTAGAAGTGGCTGATTCTGCATCTTCTTGCAGAGACACTAGCCCCACTTCCCTCCTGCCCTGGCAACTCTGGCCCATAAATCACAAAGCACCTGAATGTTCTTAACTTTTGCAACACTACAGTGAGGATTGCACCTTTACCAGTCAAACTGACAGGCAGTTAGGTTGGGTACTAGATGATGTAATGCGTGGATCTGCAGATGTATATTTCATTTACTTTGTTTCTTACAAATCTTGTGAATAATTGAGCCATTAATAATCAGGTGGTTCAGAATTCCATGATCAAGAAAAAGGCCTTCAGACTTTGCCAGTTTTTCTGCAGAATCTTTTCTGTAATGCTCATTTTAAGTTTTAAATAACCATTCAATTACCCTTTCTATGCCTCACAATATATGGTACAAAGACGTAAAAAGAGCAGGACACCCAACAACAGGATAAAACTATCCAAAATAAATTTTTCGCAGGGAGATTCCTGCTTTATTTTCTCTAATCATTCAAATCCAGTCAGACTCCCAAGCTATTACCTGAGTATTTCACGCAGTCACTGAATTTAAAATTCTACGAAGATGAGCTGGTCTGTTAGAGCTGATGCAGCCACATTTTGCAACAGGCTGTAGAGTGTCAGTAACAGACAGCACCCACTCTCAGCCAAAAGCTCCTTATCACAGGTATGGACATTCTTGACCTTCACCTCATTTTGCTTTCTGCTAAGAAAGAGTTACAAATGAACCACTTACCTGTATGCTGAGGTGCTCCTGTTCCAGTGAATGGGAAGAAAAGAGGGGTTTTGTGGTCATTAATGAAACTGTACACTGAGCAGATATACACCCAGGTACAAAGTATTAACAGGTGTAGATAAGTAATAGAACAATGGCAGAGAACATTCCTGATCAGATTTATCATATGCCAACATGCATCATCAATTAACTTACCAGATTTAACTATTACCATCGAAAATGTGATTGTTAAGAAACTAAGATCAAAACTAAGATCAGAACATGCACAATTTTTTGGGCATGGACTTGCGTGTAGCTGACAGCAAGAGTATCTCCTGAGAATTGTTCTGAAATGGCTATAATAAAATTTCTTCTTTATTAAACAGATCTCTTGCATAAACTAGATGTGCCAAAAGATCAGAAAAATGAAATCGCTGGGCAGTTAACAGGCAAGCTGTCTGCACCCATTAGCTGAAGGTTTTTAATGCAATAGTTTTACACCTAACAGTCTTCATTTGAGTCCCAAAGACAGGCAGTTTTCAATCTTCTGATGTCATACACAAGGTCTTTCGCCATCTGGAAACACCAACACTTACCATGTGCTTGCACATCATCACGTAGCCAAGGCAGTCTGCTTTCCTTCCGCAACAGAACGAGTCAGATTAAATCTTCCTTAGTGCAGGCTGCTATCTCACAGAATTCCAAGTAATGTACAAGGCAGCAGCTGCCACAGAAACAATCCCACCCTGCTGCTATGGGTGCACAGAGGCAAAGGGTAACTCTTAAAAGCCAGTTCCCCAGAGAGGCGAGATCACTTTTGCTACAGAGAAGTCAAAGATTCCTGCTGCCCCCTGAGAATTAACTTCAAATCCTGTGACATATCCCATCAGTGCCTGAAGTTAGAACCAGTAGAAGAACGTATCATCTTTTTCTCAACCAACTTCAGTTAGTGTGAAAGACAAGCTTTTGAGCCTACATGGATCTGTTCTTCTAAGAAACTAATTAGAAGTGTCATTTTGCCTGAAATTAACTAACAGGCATTCTAGAACCCTAGTGCCCAACACACTTAACCACTTGTGGCTAATTGGCTTAAACAATAATTTTCAGACTAATGGGGCTAGTGCATTATTGCAGAACTGGTTCAACACCTTGGTTCGAGAGAGAATCCTCCAGCCTTCAAACACTCCATAGGTTCCCAGGAGATGTGCAAGTGAGAAGCAGGAGCCCATGCTAACCCTCCTTCCACATCAGGGGACTTGTGGAGGAGAAGGTACAATGACAGCTGCCGGACTTGGTGGTTCTTGTTTGTAGGAATTGCCAGACTGGCTCAGATGGGAAGTCCATCTAGTCTCAGGAAGTGGTCAGCACAAGAACTTAATGTGGCCTTACAGAATAGCCAGCTCATAGGGAAAGGTTTCTTTCTGGCCCATGTGAAAATCTGTTTGTGCTGGTGCCCCTTTTTTCTTCTGTCCTGCCCAAGACGAGAATTGTGGTCAAGGTATTTTTCACTCCATGGTTGTTGGGAAAACCAGAGACTCAGTAGTGGTTTTTTGTGCATTATAGGTCTCTACCTAATTAAAATCCTAATTAGAGAATAACATTTTTTTTAATGAGTAAGTCACTTTAAAGATTGCCCGTCTGCTAGAAGTCAAGTGCTGCAAGAGAAAGGATCCCTTTCCTCTCCACAGTGTGCAGACAGTCGATCTGGGTAGCTGCCAGCAACGGGAGCAACAGATGGTTTGGCTGAGTTGGGAGCAACAAGCCCCACTGCTTGCATGTTAAAATTGTCCCTTAAAATTCACCATTTTCTTCAAGTTTTTCAAAAGGTGAATTCAAGGTCATTAGATGAGAGGCCAGAAAGTGCCTGCAACTGTCTCCTGCTTTCGAGATTCTACTGCTTTAAAAAAACAATTTACGGAGATTGCTTCCCACATGCTCCTTGACACTGAATCTCATAAAAGCAAAAAAGGTATTTAACTCCAATGCAACTCTTGGCAACAGGACTGACAGACTGTTAAATGGACGCCATGATGTTTGCTGGAATCATATAATTAACTCCTGCTGGCTGCATGACAGCAAATTAGAAACCACCTACACTGGCACTAAATTGCCTTTTTGTGCAGGCTGGATGGTGTTCTCCATCTGACAGGACTCACTCAGGCAGCAGAAGCAGCGTGCTACACACTCGTTGAAGATGCACCGGAGGGACTCCACCTCAATGGCCCCAGTGCCCAGGAATACGGTCATCCTGTTCCAAACACTGCATGGAAGAACACTGAGCTGGAACTGGCACAGAGATGATGAAAATTCCTCTCTTCACCAAGAGAATGGTCCTTTACAACTATTTATCTGCCATAGGACATGAGCAGCTTAGCAGAGTGAGGGGCTGGACCTGTGTCTCACAAGGCACCAGCCGCTTTTAAAACAATTCTCTCTCCTTGGCATGTACAATAACATTAATATAAGATAATGGACAATCACCCCCCTTGAGACAAAGCCGAGGCCCTTACAAGAATCCAGCTGCACAAATAACCTCTGGTGACTGGGGAAGCAAGTTCCTCAAACGTCCTGCATCACAGATATTAAACTCGAGCATCACTAGTGATCTCAGACAGTAGCAGGAAATATGATGAGAAAGGAAGACAGATAAATGGCAGGGCTGTTCAAGCACTAGACTGTGCAATTTGCTTGCAAAATAAAGTCTAAGGTTTTTTCAGGTGCAAAATTAGATGCCACTTGTCAAATCAAGTTGACAATGGAAGCGTTTATAGTTAGCAATGTGTCCAGTAACAGACTATTAATTGTAATCGAGAACTTCACTGAACTGAGTTACTAAGGGTAATCTATACCTAAGATTAAATTTTCGGAAATAAGATTCTTCTCAGTTAAATCAAAAGCATTTAATTTACAGTGTGGTAACTTACCTGCTTAAGACAAAAAATAGTGCACTCCGAGCTATGGTTTACCAGTACATTATTCAGTGGTCTTATCAATTTTATGGCAGTATAACAGTGGTGAAATCAAACAACAAACAATCCTGTAACTCCTTAGAAATTAACAAATTTAGTCGGTCATGAGCTTTTGTGGGTAAAACTTACTGCAGGTCTTTTGTACCTTTCACTTCCGAGTATTAAGAGTGACTATGGGGCCTAATATTATTCTGTCTTTAAACCTACAGTGACAATACATTGCTACAGTATGTAAAAACAATTTTTCAAAGGACTTTTTAAAAAAATTACACCTCAATATAGAAACATTTTAATCTGAGTATATTTTGTAAGGTAAGCTTAAAATACAGAATAATTTATTAATGGCACTGGCTTACTTCCTACTTTTACAAAACTACAACCAAGCAATTTATTCATGCTCAGTTAATCATCCCTCCCACCCCATTTTGAGTTAATTTGGCCTCTGTAGATTTTAACTTAAGTATTTTAAATATTACAAAAGCTCTTCCTCCTTTCTTTAGAGATTAGCTTTAAGAGCTTAGGGACACGATTACCTTCTTAGACAATATAATGTAGTCAACAGTACGTTTCTATTCTGTGCACCTATAGAAATCCATGCTATGGCTTTCAGAACAAACCATGTTGGTTAGCACACACTGTGACTTTGATACACTGCTTCAGTTTTTACACTAGAAAAGAAAGAATGCTGTGCCTGATTCTGAAGAGTATCAACAAGATCAACTTTTCAGACTTCACAAGAAGAGATGGTTGGAGCAGAATGATTTACTGACAAGACTAAGGAATACCTTTTTTCTCTTAAACTAATAGTTTTCAATATCAGTTTATCTTAAATAATTTCAGAGGGTTTTGTTTTTTTTAAAAAAAAAAAAAAAAAAAAAAAACCAAGGTAGGAAATTAGGCCAGTTCATTTTTTTCCCCTTAAACAGTTAGCTTTTGGAATTAAATAAAGGCATAATACAAACTCGTGTCATATATATGATTTATCACATTTACATGGGCATTGAATAAACAGTAAACAAACATTCTTTAAGCTGAAAAAGAATCTTACCTTCTTTACCATGATCTCTGCTTACAGTCATAACATTGTTCAGCCTATTTTATACAAGTGCATATGGCTACGAAGGTCCGGAGAGAATGAGAATAAAATGGTATTAACCTGCTGAAAACTGCTTAAAACTCAACCTGCAATATACAGAGGTTCCAACACCATTTAATTAACGACTTTCATATACAGACATCTCACTTCAGTTAATGATCCTGATAATTGATTCAATACCTCAAATATTGACCTAAACACTTGAAGGAAAAATAAAACCAAAAAGTGAACTTAGTGATTTTTTTCGTAAATTAGCCAGAGTCTAGAACTTCAGTTATTTTACGAGGATTTTAGAAAAATATCCATTTCAGAAGTGAAGTGACCTAATCCTTCCACCATATTATTGTGAGGCATGGTTGAGACACGTTAGTTCAGTTTCATGTATTCTGGCATGCAGCAGCTCTGGGTTCAAGAATGGTCGCTATAAGCCTGTGTGGCCATTTCTGGGTGAACTTTGATACTAAAGAGCTGAGCACCATGGTTCAGTTAAAATTCTGATTTAATTAAGTGGTAAAAGCTAAAGTGGAACTAACTGATAAAAACTGGGAGCCCCACCAATTTTTAATGAAGTGCAAGTGTTATACCTTGGCCTCTTCTTTCTGGCATAAAGAAATAACCAAGAGACACCTATGCACATCTATTGCTGTGTTTCCGCAAGAAGGAATGTGGCTTGAAGTAAGTATTGCTTTTATTTAAAAGCATCTGAGTTCAGAGAAATCTTTGCGAAAAGGAAAAGCTCAGAGTTCCATATTTGAAACAGACCCCACCCCCAAGATTCACATTTGTTCTTGCTTTAAAGACACCTACGAATAGCCATTTTCGAGCCACACAACCTGATGGTTCTAGAAGTCAGAGAAGAAATCTTGAGGGCCCAAGTGAACAATAAAAGGTGTGATGCTGAGAGGCTGGCAATAGGGACTGTCAATGAAAAAACCACCTACAGTAGAGAAAAGAGCAGAGAAGCAAAAACTTCATGTTAATTTCAAAGGGACTGGCTGAAGCTAAAGCTCCATGTAAATTTCTCTGCTCCTTCAGCTGTAAGTGGAATTTTCATTGTAAAAGGGACAAAAGTGGGTACTTTTAAAACTATCAAAACATCTAAACTTCCAAGGTTATCACTCTTTGAACAAAGAACTGACAGCTCATTCATTTTCAGTAAAGCAGAGAAATGTAAAATATGCAGCAACGGGGCAAGTTTACAATGTGGTTAGTAACTCCCAACAAATGACAAAAAATAAAAAAATGACTTCATAAAAATCATCTGAAATGACGGCCATCATGTTGGAAAATAGCATAGCTCCCACTGTTTTAACAGGTTGGGGAGGAATAAGCTATCGGGCAAACAAATTTTCAATGTGTAAATATTTTCAGAACAAATTACGGTTTCAATTTTGAAGTCTCAAAGTCATGGATAAAAAGACCACATTTTAACATCAGCTTTTGCGAATGAAAAGAATTCCAAAAAAGGCAGAAATCTTCTAATGAATATTGTATTACCCCAAAATGGGCTCTCATCAGCCATGCTTTTTCTGCTCCGTGATGGCTTCCTTTCATCCATAGGCCAGCAGAATGATTATCAACAGTACTCAATTTCAAGGCACCCCCAACCCTGCCATTTCTCTCTCAGTGCTAATTCAAGGGATGCTAATGGCAGATTCCCTGCTACTGCCAATAAAGGCTACATATTTTATTAAAGTACCACCACCACCAAATGAAAGCAAAGAGCTCCCGCAGAAACAAATGCTTATGAAAGATAAGCATGTTCCTAAACACAAATACTTGGTTTTAAGAGTAGGTGCGGTAATTAATTCCAAGAAAAGCAGCTTGTTATATACCTCACCTTTATCATGCTGTT
The DNA here is from genome assembly GCF_033958435.1 of Carettochelys insculpta. Classification (NCBI taxonomy): domain Eukaryota; kingdom Metazoa; phylum Chordata; order Testudines; family Carettochelyidae; genus Carettochelys; species Carettochelys insculpta. The sequence goes on from NC_134157.1 coordinate 21,913,044, forward strand.
CTAGGATTATTCTCCCTGCTATGAGTAACACACGTTATGATAAGCCCCAGTCTTAACCATTTCATTCAAAAAAACCCACCAGAATAGAGTCAGAAGGAGAGCAGAGGATTTAAAGGCCTCAGCACAAAATATAACAAACTTATTGCAAGGGAACTGTTGACCTCTGAATGGAGAAGTTCAACCAACAATGCTGCTTGTTTTGTGGGGGTGATACCTTAATAAAATATGCTTTATTACTCCAGATTAGAGTCCGAAGCACAGCAGCTTTATATTCAAGTCAGAAAATATCCTGGGGACAGCATAGAGCATGTCTCCTGCTCTGTAGTTTGAGGGCTATACACACTCCTTATATTATAGATTTGCTTTACTTTGGGCACCAACTCATAAAATAATAAATACTGGCCTATGGCTGAAACGTGTCACTTTTCACAGCAGCACTCAACGAGAACTGGGACCATTAAGTAGCAAGTTTTCATGGGGACCTTGTTGCTGCTTTAGATTCTTATAATTGGAAGGGGAAAAAGGAGGGGTTTTTTTTGTTTTGTTTTTTGTTTTTTTAAATTAGAGACCGACAACAAAAATAACTGTAAAAATGCGATATGGAAAATCACAGGTGGGCAGAATCTTACAGAGTGAAGAAGGCCACAAGAACAAGTGCAATTTATCCTTTTGGGGATGAAGAGTGGGGCATTGCAAAAACATCTTTGGAGCACTACAGAACTTAATCATAACTTTATGGTTGTCTTTTTCCTGGGCAATACAGACTTAACTATGTACGCCTGTAATTATGTAACAAAAGTATTTGCATAGAAATTTCCCTTGAACACAGGTTTCACAAAATGTAACGGAATACAAAGAGACCATATAGTTTTAATAATTCCCTTTGTTTTCTTTTTCAGCATTTTGTATACAAATGAAGAAGCTTCTTGGAAAACAAAGACAGGATCTATGTTACTGAGCCTTTCGATATGTTAAATTTCCTTGATTTTAAAGACGCTAAGGGAATCCTTTCAAGGTACTGATGCTTATATAGATATATCAAAAATAATAAGTTACAACAATACTTAAACCCATATTTCTCTAGTGTTATTCACCTTCATATTTACAATGTTAAATTTTAATTGAGGTTTCTATTGTATTACTGGTTTGTTTGTTTTTAAATAACTATTCTCTGACTTAAGTAGCCCTACAACAAATACAGGTCATTAACTTAGATTCTGTGTGACTGCATTAGGAAACAGGCAGTACTCTGTGTTACGACAAAACAGTTTATTTGTGATCAGTGTTTTATATTCTATACATCCTTCACAAATTTAATTTTACATAATCGGATACTTCATTTAAAACGTAAGGTTTAAGCTTCTAGTTCTTCCCTATAACAGAAGGCTGGTATAAGTTATTTGAAAATGAGGTAACATTTCACAGAACATTTTTTTCAAGTTTTAGAGAACTAAATTTGCATTTTGTTAAAATCAAAAAGTAGGAAAAGATGTTTCTTTACAAATGACTTTGCTCAAGTATGTGTTCAAAGAAAACAGGATAAAAAGGCTTTTTCTCTTCTAACATTCTGTACTGTACTGTGTTGTTCAATCAATGGGGATTAGCTTCTGCCATTTGCTAAAAGAATGAGTAGTGGGGAACAGGATAGGTTGGGAATTTCATAACTGGTAACAGAACCATTCTCTTGGGTATACCTACAGAGAGAAGAAACGGAGAGGACTCCAAATAAGTTCAATGATCCAATAAAGTCAAGTAAAAACTTACAGTAATGTTCTCATTAACCCTTTCCAGATGAGTCAGTCAATGTGCTTTGAGGGTACTGAATCCCATAAGCAAAACACTTCAACATTTTGTAATCCTTTAAACAGGAGTTTTAATGTAAAGTATTAGATTTCATAATCATTCTGATGTTTACTAATTTAACCTGAGCAATATGTTCCAGAAGTACTCAGTACTGTGTTATGCTGCACAAAAGTGGATTTGAAAAGTTAATTAATGTTCTTTTGAAGAAAGTGGGGACACTATCTCATTCAACACCCTGAGGTAATTTCACTGGCTAGCGACAACTGCGAAGACTTTAGACAATAAATGCTGCTGTGCATACACAGACGCTCTTAAAAGAAACAGCACAACACATACAGTTTGGACCAACCTCCCTTTGGATCTGTCAGAACCAGGCATTGGTAACTCAATAATTAAGTTCTAATCCAGTGAGACTTTCTGCATGTATTCATAGTGTACTGAAGTGGCAAATCTGGAAAGATTAATATCTACCTAATCTCAGGATTATTATAGCGTTCTTGTGGCCTCACAAACTTCTGCATACTTAAATACTGTTTTTGAAAAAAATGGTTCCTATTTAAATTCTAATATTTAACCTACATGTTCATTTAAAAATCACAAAGCAGCAACAGCAGGTATTCCAGAGCACCAGATGATCAAAGTGAAACTTCCCAACATGCAACAGCTTACAAAGGCAAAGAGACATATTTACCTTACAGCCAGAAAAGCATTATCTCAGTACTTCGCATCACAATAAGACATTAAAACAAACAAAAAAAATCTTTATGCGAAAAATGGGGGCAGCAGATTCCACAAGACTTTGAAGTCAGCGATATGCCACACTTAAATATCTTACTGATTACAATTCAGGCTCCAACACAGAAGTCATGAAAAGATGATGGAGGGGAAGGAAAAAATAAATCAAGAGAAGAAGGGGATGGTAGGCAAGACTCCCAGCCCCAGTGAGTCAATGAGAGTTTTACCACTTACTTCAATGGGGATCAGACTTCACCCTATGTTCTTATATGTAACCTACTGCCAATAAGGAGATTGGGATAATCAAGCAAGCACCAGCCATATTAGATCATCTCTGGGTCATATTCAATACCTACTACTAAATGTTTCATACAAGGATGAAAGCTACAAAATGGATGGTTTAAATAAGCCACTTATGACCGCTCCCAAATGAAATATGTTAATTTCCTGTTACATGAGTGGGTAAAGGTCCCCTCTTATCAGTAACATCATGCCGTATCATCAAGAATACAGAAAATACTTTTTGGGAAACACTAATATCAGCTGCTGCAGTGTGAAAACAGATGGTCAATTGAGAAGGCAGGATTTCTACTAATACAAGAACGAACTGCTTTAAATCACGGAGGGAATTTCTGAGCTGAGTTAAGGCTCCTCTCTGGCCAATTGCTTGCCCTGCTCCACAAATGGAAGCATACAATGGTAGCAGCTAGTCCCATGTGACAGAGGCACCTAGACACACCCAATACTAGAGCCACAGGGTACAGCACAAGAGGCTATAGCTGTAGTTATAACATGTATTGTTTAGGATGGCAAATGTTCTTTTCAAAGGTGTAGAAATCAAGTGACCCTGTTCCATAATATTTCTCTGGTCAGGTCAGATTTCTACGCTTGTGGTGTTACCAAGCTGGAGTTAACGTTAGCCACCAATTTTACTCATTCGATATGGAAGCAAGCATTAGGAAAACAAAACAAGGGGAGCATACAGCACAGGAATGGGTTTGGTGTGGGGTAAGCTTCCCCTTTGGGGAAAAAAGCTGCTGGAGCTTACTCATGTGAGTTTGCCATCTGAGAGCTACAGAATCTTCCCCGGTTACAGAAGACAGGTTCTGTGCACAAAGAACAGCCGAACTGGCTCTGAGACACAGGGCTTTGTTTTACTCTAGCATGTCAGAACATATCACTGACTCCAAACAGTTTTGCCCCCATTGCCACATAAAACTCATTCAAAGTAACCAAAAGGCCAGTTACAGATAAATAGGCTTTATTGGTCTAGTATTTTTAAAAAGCTGGAGCATGGGCAGGAGAAAGTACTCTAGAACTAAGGGAGGCCCTACATTTAACTGCAGTCAGTATGAAATACTTTACATTGCTGTTCTAGATTTCACTGGTTTCTTACCAGAAAGCAGCAGTGGCAAGCTATGGTGCTTTAGCATCCTTGCAGACTGATCTCTAAGTAGGAATGTAACCTACAAAAACTGAGCTTCACCCAAACAGCAATATTTACCTCCAACTATACAAAAGGTATCTGCCCTGGTTAGGAGATGCCTGTGGCAGCTGGCATTTCAAACAACTGATTGCAATAAGACGAAATGCCCACAAGTCTAACTCATGGACCCTCGTTTTACTAACGTTAAGCCAAGAGGCAACAGTGTAATATTCAAGAATGTCAGATTTGGCCCTTAGGTAATCTTTGAATGGAGCACACGTCAGCTGTAAAAAGTAGAACTATTTAAAAATACTCAATTTCAATATGAAAAGGAACAGGCAGTTAGAACAAGCAGTCCTTCCACAGTCAGGCAAAGCATAGGCAAAAAGCTACTCCAACCAAAACAAGAACCACAAGGTTATGGCATCTATTCAATGTCCTCATTGTCATTTTTAAAGTGAGCTCTGATTTTCTTTCAAACTCTAAGGCAGTCTATTTTTGAATGGCCAGGATAGTTTCAATGCCATTTCTAGTTCAGATAATTAATAGGTCATACGTACCATAGGCTGGTGCAGCTGGGCTGTAGCCATAAGGTGCCCCATAGCCTACAATACAAAAGAACAAGTGTTGGACTTTATTCTCCTCAGCACATGGAGAATCATCTCTAAGGTTGCAAACTTATTCCACAGGGGACACAGGCAAAACAAACTCCATGCCCACTTAAGTTAAAATACATAAGCAGCACTTGGATGTAATTGTTTCAGATTCTGGCTGCAAATATAAACAAGCCATCTTGCACCCCCTGCCCCCAAGCTTCAGCATAAAGAAAGGTGGAGCTTCACTCTGCTGTTTCCTTTAATAGTCTCTCTCAGATGAAATATTCCAGTCAGTGCTGTTGACTGCAAGAGTTGGGAAGGCCCAGGTTTACAAACTCTTCATAAAATACTAATGTGGTTTAATGCATAAAATAGTCATTTTCCTCAATCCCCCACTTAGGGAAAGGGAAACCTGGAGGCCTGGGGTAAAGGTCCAAATCAGCAGCACATAATTCTGGTGATAATAGCAGTGTTCTTTTGGTTTCTACAGAAAGTCCAAGTACATTCAACAGAGGATATCTGAATGGCTGGATAGTAAGTAGGCAGCCCTTTCAGAGGTACAAAGAAGCCCTAAACACTTCCGGCTTTTGAGGCCCTGAACCATAAGAGAGAGAAAATTTAAAGAGAAGTTACTCACCGTAGTAACAGTGGTTCTTCGAGATGTGTCCCCGTGGGTGCTCCACATTAGGTGTCGGGCTTGCCCGGCGCCGCAGATCGGATCTTCCAAGCAGTTTCTGCCAGACCGCGCATGCGCCGGTGCGCGCCGCTCCCTTGCGCGCTCCTGGCCACGTGCACGATCTGGTCCCCTCCAGTTCCTTGACCAACCGCCTCAGATGCTCCTGCAAAACACTAAACAGAGATCCGAAGCGGGGAGGATGGGCAGGTGGTGGAGCACCCACGGGGACACATCTCGAAGAACCACCGTTACTACGGTGAGTAACTTCTCTTTCTTCTTCGAGTGTCCCCGTGGGTGCTCCACATTAGGTGACTACCCAGCAGTAACCCAAAATAGGAGGTGGGTAATCGGATCATGTGCAGCTTGTCCCCGAGAGGACCGCTGTCGAGAGACGGGTATCCTCTTGGAATACCCAGTGAAGGGCGTAATGTTTGGCGAAGGTGTCATAGGATGACCAGGTCGCCGCTCTGCAAATGTCTTTTAGCGCAACGCCCTTGAAAAAGGCTGTTGATGCCGCCACCGCCCTAGCGGAGTGAGCCCTGGGCGTGGCCAGTAAAGGAGTCTTTTTGAGTTCGTAGCACATTTTTATGCAGGATACGATGTGCTTCGAGATTCTCTGCGAAGAGAGACCTTCTCCTTTCGATTTGGGAGCGAGAGAGACTAGGAGTCTATCCGTTTTCCGGAAGGACTTGGTCCTGTCTATATAGAAGGCTAGCGCCCTCCTCACGTCCAGGAGATGTAGGCACGCCTCTTTGTTAGAGTTATGAGGCTTTGGATAAAACGAGGGTAAAACAATAGGTTCGTTAATATGAAACTCAGAAGAAACTTTAGGAACAAAGGCTGGATGCAGCCATATGGTTACCGCCTCCTTGGAAAATACTGTGCAGGGTGGCGTTGCCATAACTGCTGCAAGCTCGCTCACCCTGCGAGCTGACGTGATTGCGAGAAGGAAGGTCGTCTTTATCGTAAGGAGGCGGAGGGAAACTGTGGCTAAAGGCTCGAACGGTGGTCCCGTTAGCGCATTAAGCACCAGGTCCAAGTTCCACAAAGGTGGAAGCGGTTTCCGAGGGGGGTATAGGTTTACCAACCCTCTGAGGAACCTGGTAACCATGGGATGGGCGAACACTGTGTGCCCTTCCTCTTCGTGTCTGAACGCCGAAATGGCAGCAAGGTGGACCTTTAACGAGGATAGTGAGAGTCGTCCTCTCTTGAGGTCCAGTAAATACTCTAATATTACAGGTATAGGCACCGAAAGGGGGGCTAACTGTTTGGTAGAACACCATGCCGTGAAGCGAGTCCATTTCTGCTTGTAGGTCTTCCTGGTGGAAGTCCTCCTGCTACTTTCTAGGACTTGTTGCACTTCCTCCGTACATGTGCTCTCTAGGGAGCTGAGCCATGGATTAACCACGCTTGTCGTCACAGGCCTTGGGAGTGCGGATGCACTATGGACCCCTGGGCTTGCGTGAGCAGATCCGGCGCCACCGGGAGGGGCATCGGTGGACGGTCCGACGTGCGTAGGAGTAGGGGGAACCATTGCTGTCGATCCCACGTTGGGACTATCAGGATCATTCAGGCTCCTTCCCTCCTGGCTTTCTGCAAGACTTTGTGGATCAGCACTGTGGGAGGAAAAGAGTAAAGCAGGGGGCCCCTCCAGGAGATCGCGAATGCGTCCCCCAGAGACCCCCGTCCCAGTCCTGCCATGGAGCAGAATCGCGGGCACTTCTTGTTGTGTTGAGTGGCAAACAGGTCTATCTGGGGAAAGCCCCATGCGTGAAAAATCGGTCGTAGCAGATCGGGACGGATCTGCCACTCGTGCATGAGTGCGAAACGCCTGCTCAGCTGGTCTGCCTTCACATTGTGAGTGCCTGGTAAGTACGAGGCTTTCAAGGTTATATTGCTGGCAATGCACCAGTTCTACAACCGGACTGCTTCCGCACATAAGGCACGGGACCGAGCTTCTCCTTGCCGATTTATATAAAACATGGTGGAGGTATTGTCTGTACTGATCCCGACTACTTTGCCTTGTATATGGTCTCGAAAGTGTCTGCAGGCGTTGAACACTGCTCTGAGCTCCAATATATTTATGTGCAGTGACTGTTCCGTGGAGGACCGCAGTCCTTGCGTCACCTCTTCGCCCATGTGTGCTCCCCACCCTATGTGGGAGGCATCTGTAGTAAGAAAAAACCGATACTTGTGGTTGGTGGAAGGGTACCCCTGTTAGCATGTTCTTGGGGTTTACCCACCATTGCAGGGATTTGCGCACCTCTGTCGTGGGCGACACCACCCTGTGAACGGTGTGTGCTGCCGGTTTGTATACGCTCGCCAGCCAGTGCTGCATGCTGCGCATGTGTAACCTGGCGTTCTGTACTACGAACGTCGCTGCTGCCATGTGGCCCAGCAGCTGTAAGCACGTCAGAACTGGCACCGTAGGGCTGAAGGTGATGACTTGCACGAGGGAGCCGATGGCCCGAAAGCGTGTCTCTGGTAGATACACTCTCGCTGTAATAGAATTTATGCGTGCCCCTATGAACTCTATGTCCTGTGTGGGGTCTATCTTTGATTTTGCCAGATTGATAACCAGGCCGAGCGAAGAGAGCGTGCCTGCTGTGACGCGTATCATGCGTAGTACCTCCTCCTTCGAGGCCCCTTTGAGTAGGCAGTCATCCAGATACGGGAATATAAATACCCCCTGTCTGTGCAGGTAGGCTGACACCACTGCCAAGGTCTTGGTGAAGACTCTGGGGGCCGAGGAGAGGCCGAACGGTAGGACCTTGTATTGAAAATGTTCTTTGCCTACCATGAACCGGAGGAATCGTCGGTGAGCCAGATGGATAGTTATGTGAAAATACGCGTCTTGTAAGTCGAGGGCTGCGAACCAATCTCCATCGTCCAGTGCCGTGAGGATGGAGGCGATTGTGATCATCCGAAAGCGTTGCTTGCGCAGGTACTGGTTGAGGCCTCGAAGATCGGCCTCCAGCCTCCTGTCTTTTTCTCTGTGAGGAAGTATCTGGAGTAGAACCCTTTCCCTTGCAGTTGCTCCGGCACTCTTTCCACTGCCCCTATGAGCATAAGATGGTCTACCTCCTGCTTGAGTCTCGCTTTGTGGGAGGCATCCTGCTGGTGGGGGCCTGGGTGGAGGTCGTGGCGGTGGGAGCGACTGGAAGGGGATGGCGTACCCCATGGCTATGATCTCCAGCACCCATTTGTCTGTAGTGATCCTTTGCCACTGGTCGTAGAATGGTCGGAGGTGATGGTGGAATAACAGCTTCGGATGACATTGTGCGATGGTAGTGATGGCGCAGCCCTGGATCTGTGTGTCAAACTTGTGGCCTTTGGCCCTGCCCCGAGGATGCACGGCTCTGTTGGGAATGTCGCCTGGGAGTTCTAAATTGTTGATGCTGTTGATGTCGCCCGTGTTCGTAACCCCTGTGGTACTGGGGACGCTGTGCCTGATACTGGTACCGCCTTTGCTGAGGGTAGTACTTTTTCTTTCTGTAGGGAAGGGTGTAGATCCCCAAGGTCCTAAGAATGGCTCTTGAGTCTTTACTGGAATGAAGGACCGAGTCAGTTGATTCAGCAAACAGCTTCTGCGTGTCGAAGGGGAGATCGACGATCTTTGCCTGCAGATCCCTCGGTATACCCGACGTTTGGAGCCAGGACTCCCTTCGCATTACCACTGCTGTAGCTGTTGAACATGCTGCTGTGTCCGCAACATCCAGGGCGATCTGAACTCCCGTCCTCGAGGCCGCGTAGCCTTCTTGCACGATAGCCTTGAGCACCAGCTTCTTGTCCTCTGGAAGTGAGTCCATGAGGGAGGTTAACCTAGAGTAGTTGTCGAAATTGTGGTTCGCTAGATGCGCTGCGTAATTTGCCATTCTCAACAGTAGAGTGGAGGAGGAGTAGACCTTTCTGCCTAACAGCTCTAGCTTCTTGGCATCTTTGTCTGTTCCCCCTGTTTTGAACTGAGACGTTTTTGATCTCTGTTGAGACGATTCTACCACCAGAGAATTTGGTTGCGGGTGGCTGAATAGGAACTCCATGCCCTTCGCCGGCACGAAGTATTTCTTGTCCGCTCTCTTGTGGACAGGTGGATAGTCGCAGGGGTCTGCCATATCGTGGTGGCGGACTCCAAGATTGCTTCGTCAAGCGGTACGGCTATTTTAGAGGAGGCCGGAGGTCTCAGACTTTTAAGGAGCTTATGGTGCTTCTCTTGCACCTCTGCTGTCTGGATGCCTTGCATGAAGGCCACCCTCTTAAACAGCTCTTGGAACTGTTTGAGATCGTCCGGAGGATGGATGTCCCCCGGGGCCATAGCCTCATCCGGGGAGGACAGTGAGGAACCGCTAGGGTACGCCTCTCTGGACCCCTCTGGGTCCTGTTGACGGTGGTACATCCGCTTGCTAGAAACTTGCGAGGGAAAATCCTGGGGTTCCAGAACCAACTTCCCCTGAGATATCTGAGTCTCTGACCCCGTTCGTGATTGCTCTTGGGGATACGGGACCGTCTGTGGGGATCTGTCCCTGGTAGCATGCCTATGGTGTCTATGCCCCGCATGATAGGGGCGACCTATAATGTGGGTAAGTGTAAGGTAATGCATGTTGGAAAAAATAACCCAAATTACACGTACTACATGATGGGGTCAAATTTAGCTACGACAGATCAGGAAAGGGATCTTGGAGTTATAGTGGATAGTTCTCTGAAGACATCCACGCAGTGTGCAGCAGCAGTTAGTAAAGCAAATAGGATGTTAGGAATTATTAAAAAAGGGATCGATAATAAGACAAGATATCATACTTCCCCTATATAGAACTATGGTACGCCCACATCTTGAGTACTGTGTGCAGATGTGGTCTCCTCACCTCAAAAAAGATATATTGGCATTAGAAAAGGTTCAGAAAAGGGCGACTAAGATGATTAGGGGCTTGGAACAGGTCCCATATGGGGAGAGGCTAGAGAGACTGGGACTTTTCAGTTTGGAAAAGAGGCGATTGAAGGGCGATATGATAGAGGTATATAAAATCATGAATGGTGTGGAGAAAGTGAATATAGTAAAATTATTTACCTTTTCCCATAATACAAGAACTAGGGGACACCAAATGAAATTGATGGGTAGTAGGTTCAAAACTAATAAAAGGAAATTTTTCTTCACACAGCGCACAGTCAATCTGTGGAACTCCTTGCCCGAGGAGGCTGTGAAGGCCAGGACTCTATTAGGGTTTAAAAAAGAGCTTGATAAATTTTTGCAGGTTAGGTCCATACATGGCTATTAGCCAGGGATAAAGTATGGTGCCCTGGCCTTCAGAACAAGGGCAGGAGATGGATGGCAGGAGATAAATCACTTGATCATTGTCTTCTGTTCTCCTTCTCTGGGGCACCTGGCATTGGCCACCGTCGGCAGATGGGATGCTGGGCTGGATGGACCTTTGGTCTGACCCAGTATGGCCATTCTTATGTTCTTATGACCATGGCAACACGGGCACTGCTCCTGGGATGGTGACCTGGACCACTCCCTTGGTGCATACCCCCTACGTCTGGGGGAGAGAGATCTTCTGGAGATATGGGACACTGGAGAGACCGATTTGCGAAAGTACTCAAATGGCTCGAAGCCCAAGAAGGGCGAAGGTGGTCCAAGCCATGGGGAGGCTGGCTGTAGAAATGGAGATGGGGGCTCCGGATAGGCTAGGGGTGACCCCTGCCTTCTCGTTGGAGTCCGCAGCACGAGCGGAGGGCTCAGAGAAAGCAGCTCTGCAGCCCTGTCTGGAGAGGGACTGCGGTGCCGTGTTTTGTGTGCTGCCTTTCCCCTCCCCTGTGGGGGTGGCTCCGCCCCCTGACGCGTCGGGGATCTCGGCCCCGTAGTCTGCACCACGCTTGGCACGCTCCTCAGCGGTGCCGCGCGGGCGGTCTCCCCCGGTGCCTGCAGGTTGCGTGCCTGCGCGCTCTGCGCCGCTGGTTCCCTGGGGGGTCGGTGCCGCTGTTTGAGGCGCCGCCGGTTCCGGCGCTTGCTTGGCCGCCGCCCTGCCCGCGGTGCGGGGCAGCTGTTTGAGCATCGGAGGCTGAACCTCCGCCACGTGCGTCTCCGCGCCGCCGCCGATCAGCTGTAGCTGCGGCTGGGGGCTGTGCGCTCCACCCGTCCCGCTCGCTGTTGCTGCCGGCAGGGATTGGGTTGGGGAGATTTTCCTCCGTTTTTGCACTGATGGGGTTAAGGACGCGACTTTCCTTTTATGGGCCCCAGAGGGTCCCTCCTGCTGCAGCCGCTCCAGCACGTCTGGCTGGAGGGCCTTGTCGAACAGCAGCATTTCCCTGTCCTTCCTTGCTCTGGCTGTTAACTTGGCGCAGAAGGAACATTTCTGAGTGACATGGGATTCCCCCAAGCACCTTATACACTGACTGTGCCCATCAGACGCTGGCATCGCCTCACGGCACGACTCACACTTCTTGAATCCTGAGGAGGACATTGTGGTGAGACTTTGAGTTGTTAATAGGGTACTTAGCACCTTCTCTGTGCTTGTTCCCCTCTCGGATAAAGCCTGCCGCGGCAGGAGGGCTAATGGCCCTAGGCTCCTGGCCTCCGGTGCTCCGCTTGTTACTAGGATTGGAAGCTGTGAATTCCTTTCCTTTCCTTTTTTTTTTTTTGAAAACAACAACCAACTAACTTAATCTAAGACTGAAGAAACTTTAAAACAATTAAAAACGTTAAATACGCTAACTCTGGCCATAGCCTGAGCGGATTCCATCTGCAGCCAATGGCGGTTAAAGAGGAACTGGCAGGGACCGGATTGCGCACGTGGCCAGGAGTGCACAAGAGAGCAGCGCGCACCGGCGCATGCGCGGTCCGGCAGAAACTGCTAGGAAGATCCGACCTGCGGCGCTGGGGCGAGCCCGACACCTAATGTGGAGCACCCACGGGGACACTCGAAGAAGAGCAAATGTTTTTCTAGCCTTTTTCTGTGCAAATGCACTAATTATTGAGAGATGTGCATAAAATACAAATGGTGATACTTCAAATGTCAAAACATTAACAAATGTCTAAATTGGAGGCCGCCCTCCCCCCCCCACACCCTCCACCCCCGCAGCTGGCCCTGTAAAGTAGGCACTGATGGGAGCTTAAAAACAATAAACCAATCGGATAGGAGGAATGCAAAGTTAGAGAATATATTTGGCTGCTGAATATAAAAGAATGTTGACAACACTGTTCTTGGTTATTACTTCTTGCTATTTCATTAAGACTCGGTACCACTCGCTTTTGGCAAGGGATTTTTGTCCACATCTGGTAAAGCTTTTTTTGAGGAAGGCGAGGGTGGAGTGGTGGGGAGACTGAAGAGGAAAGCGGTATATAAGCCAAGAGAAATAAAGGCTTAACAAGTATGAGGGCTGGGCAATTAACCCTACTTCTGGAAGAATTCCATGCTGGCAAGGACCACGCCCCTAGCAGGTTACCTCGTCCCAGAAATGACTCCTCACACAGAAAAGCAGCTTTAGAAACAACATTCAAGTCCATTAAAAACAAACTACTGGTTTTTAATATTTATGATTACATCAGCCTACAGGAACAATTATCTCAAATGAGAAACTCTTGGTAAAGCCAATCGTAATGCTATGAGGCACATCATCCAGGAGGTGTTACAACTGAGCACAGAGTGGTAGGAATCCTACCATGGCAAGAGAATTATGAGAAAGGCAAATATCACAGTTGCAAAGCCCTGGGGAAAACACTGGAACTGGACAGGTATCTGCTCATCATCCATGCACAATAAATGGCAAGGAAGATATGTTTCCAGCACTACAGACTCTCTGGCTTTTCCCTTTAAATACCCATGAATTCTCTCCATGTGGCTCAAATACTACACAACTAAACAGGTAACTAGCATGGATTAGTCTGGCCCACAGACAGGTGAACATCAGCAGCCACAGTTCATCCACCAACAGTCAGGACTGATGGACCCTTCACTATTAGTGCCATGACATACCTGGTGCTATGTATCCAGTAGCAGCAGCTGCCCCGACAAATGCCCCTCGTGTTAAAGCGCCTCGTCCTCTGCCTCGAGCAGCCTGGACGGCCGCAGACACAGCTGTATTTACAACCCCTTTAGTCTGTGCAGAATAAAAAAAGGCACAATGCAGAACATGAAAGCAGCAGGCAAGCCTGTCACACCCAACTGAAGGATGTGTATGAAATCCCACTACTGATACGTTCAGCCCACCAGACTTGTCAAAGATAGTTCATATCCATTACATACTGAAATGCAGCTCTGCAGAGCTGGGGCACAGGCAAGCTCACAAGTTCTCTCAATTGACAGAATCTCCTTCCCTGGACAGAACAAACGGCAGACTGGCATCTATGCCAACAGGCATCTTTCATTCAGATAGCACAGTAATCGGTGCTCTTACTTGGAGAGCAGTTTGGGGAAGAGATGAGACCTTTTTCTCATGGCTGTGTCTCGATGTTCCTCTGATCACTGATAGGTACCCACACTCTGCTACTAATCTCCATCTCGCTCTCCTTGGAGGAGCTGCAGAGATGTGGAGTGACTGCTGCAAAGGTGGATTTGTTACATCCTTGACACTGGTGAGGCTGAAGTACCAAGGAGAGAAGTGGAGGATGTTGACCTTATTTCTCACTCCTCCATTCTCCTCTCCAGCATGCTGGCTGTTTAAAGTGCTGTGCAGCCTGGCTGTGTCCTGCCTCATGAAGTGCTGAGCTAAGAGCTGAGGGAGTCAAGCTGGGGTGGAGGACAGAAATATTGGCATTTTATTGTAGTGTTTCCCCTGTAACATAGCGATGATCAAATACCAGCCTTATTAACTTCAACAGAGCCAGGATTCCACCCCAAATGAAATAAGGAAGCCTGGCTAAGAATTTTTTTTTAAAAAAAAAAACCCTATCTTTACGCTCCTCAAGTTATACTTGGTGCTTGCCTGCACCACATTTAGCTCATGGCTAGCTGGACACTAGCTTGCCACACATGAAGCGTCCATGTGGACTCTGCTGATGCATATCAACAGCTAATATATGCTGATCTAGTCACATTTCTGGAAGGATTAAACAAACAATGGGCAAGAGTTAGTCTGCTGCCAGCTAGTGCAGGGTAGACGCACACCAAAGCTTGCTACCAGCTGTTGGTATAGACATGCCCTTAGGCCTCATTTACTGGGTTACTAGATGTTCACAAGTGTTAAGCACTTTGGGAGCTGTCAGGTGACTGGCACATTTCAAAGTCTGACCACTGATTTTGACTCTCATATTTTAGGAATCTTGGTTGCTTGAAGTTAAACTCATTAGATAGGAATTACATGTGAAATACATAGGTTCTGTCTAGACCACCATAGTAAGTCAACCATGGTGGTTCAACAGGAGACACTCCCCCATCGATTTTCCTTACTCTCATCTGGTACAGAGCACTGGATCCCAATGGAGAGCAATCTGAAGTCGATTTAGAGTCTTCAGTAGATCTGCTAAATCAACTCCAGTGCATCGATCTCTCAAGTGTGAATGCTGGCTCTAGTGAAGACACAGCCATAGTTACCCTCTCTTCGGGCGAGTATGTACAAGTAACCATTCAATCTGATAGATCTTTTCCCATGCTCTCACATGGGCATTGATTTTCATAGACTTATATGACTGGAAAAGACCAAGAGAGGTCATCTACTCCAGTACCCTGCACTCATCCCTGACAGCTTGTTTAAACCTGCTGTTACAAATCCCCAGTGATAGAGATTCCACAGTCTCCCAAAGCAATCCATTCCAGTGCTTTACTATACCTGACAATAAGTTTTTCCTAATGTTCAACCTAAACCTCCTTTGCTGCAATTTAAGCGCATTTCTTCTTGTCCTATCCTGACAGTTTAAAAACAATTTTTCTCCATTAACCTTTTAACAACTGTTTATGCACTTCACATAACAAGCCATTTTCATTCCTAGCTACTAAGATCCTATCCGTTTTAAATGCTGTGTCTCTAGTGTTAAGAATACATCCTTCCTACCCACCTTACAATCTATTCCTCTTTTACATGTCTGAATAAATCATTTATTTTCTCTCTTTAGATCTTAATTATAATTATCTTATGCCTTAATTACCTTCTGGCTCCATCTGCTTGTCCTACTCAGTAAATGCCTTTTCTTAATTTTTTTCTTCTGCTACTCAAAGCACACAATAGCTACTGTTGTGTCGGCAACTCTGTTCTAGCCACAGGATGTTCTGGCCAAACTTCCTGTTAAAACTCTGATTTTTCACTTTTAAAAAAATTATAAAGAAGGGAAAGTCTGCAGGTGTGCATCAAACCACATCATTCCACAATCACTGTTGGCAGCTTCAGGCTAACTGGCAACTGCATGTAGCTCACCAGAGAGCTTTAATAAGGAAGTCTTGACATGGCTCATTACAAAGAGCTGAGAACTGAGTAAACACAATAGAGCACTTGGATCTTAGACCATTCTTGGATCTTAACTGGCATATTTGTGGAAAAACATTCTTCATTAATTGGATTTTAAAATAAAAATGGAAACTGAAGAACTTCCGTGATACACAAACTGGAGGTCCCAGTGCGCCCAGGAGAATTGTGATAAACCTAGTTTTTAGATATAGAACTTAAATACAAGTGGCTGGCAATTTCTCTGAATATATTTTATGCTGTAGCAAGATGGAACATAAAATACACTTTTGCAAAGGCTGGAAAAGAAATCCTAATTCTAGTTAACCTACACAAAGCAGATCAAAGCTGTATCTGTCAGGACTTTTTTTTTCCTGAGTGTGGCTCTCTGAAAGGAGTACATTGATAATCAGCTTCCATTGTGTTCCATGTTAATTTTAGAGAATGGAGAGATCACTGTGGCTCTCAGGAACCATTTTAATTATTTGGATTGTTAAAATCTAATGCACAAAGAAGTCTGAAATGCAGTTTTTATTGAACTAATCCTCCTCTCAGCCAATGAAATTCTGCATTTGAAAAGGGACTTCTTTAAACAGCTTGGGCTCAACACTCAATTTAGTCTAGAACCTAGAGGATGTGTCCATCACCAGGCTATAAACAAGATGCGCTAAGCCGAGCTCTATTACTACCAGACAGGTAGTGCAGTCTAGTGGGTATTGCACAGGACTGAATTCAGGAGACCCGGGTTCTACAAGTGACTGACCAGCAGTGCGACCTTGTGCAAACTCACTCCTCCCCC
Source organism: Carettochelys insculpta (assembly GCF_033958435.1). Classification (NCBI taxonomy): domain Eukaryota; kingdom Metazoa; phylum Chordata; order Testudines; family Carettochelyidae; genus Carettochelys; species Carettochelys insculpta. Next base: position 21,929,447 of record NC_134157.1, read on the forward strand.
TCCCCCCCATCTTCTCTAGGTAAGACAGTCAGCACTCTGGGGCACAGACTGTTTTCTGGCTTTTGTGTTCACATCAGCTCAGGCCTCTAAGTGCAATTTACAAATGACTAACAGAGTAACAATAACAAAGGACAACACTTCCAATGGAACTGCAGAAAAAAAAAAGACTGAAGTCATGTGGTCCCCCTGCAGCAGTCACTGTGTAGCACTACCCCAGGGCAGTGCTGACATAGGTAATGGGGCTAACGACGAAAGGGCAACCAGGAATTCTTACCTGAGGGAGAATCTTCTTTTTCTTGTTGTTTGCTGCATTAGGCCCAGAAAACAGTTTCTCAAGTGCTGCTAAAGCAGCACTCGCTTTTGCCACCTTCTTATTTGGACCTGCTCCTCTGAACTTCTGCCCATCTACTTCTACCTGAAGCCAAGAGGTTAATTTAGATCCAGTACTTTTCCTGGTGGAAACGACAACTCATATTTACAACCAGATCCCACCTGGAATCACAATCGCATTTTAAAAACAACAACAACAACAAGGAAGCCTAGTATGGGAAAAACTAAAGAAAGGTTACTCACCGTAGTAACGGTGGTTCTTCGAGATGTGTCCCCGTGGGTGCTCCACATTAGTGTCCCCGTGGGTGCTCCACATTAGGTGTCGGGCTCGCCCGGCGCCGCAGATCGGATCTTCCAAGCAGTTTCTGCCGGACCGCGCATGCGCCGGTGCGCGCCGCTCCCCCGCGCGCTCCCGGCCATGTGCGCGATCCGGTCCCCGCCAGTTCCTTGACCAACCGCCTCGGATGCTCCTGCAAAACACTAAACAGAGATCCGGAGCGGGGAGGATGGGCGGGTAGTGGAGCACCCACGGGGACACATCTCGAAGAACCACCGTTACTACGGTGAGTAACCTTTCTTTCTTCTTCGAGTGTCCCCGTGGGTGCTCCACATTAGGTGACTACCCAGCAGTAACCCAAGATAGGAGGTGGGTAATCGGATTATGTGCAGCTTGTCCCCGAGAGGACCGCTGCCAAGAGACGGGTATCCTCTTGGAATACCCTGTGAAGGGCGTAATGTTTGGCGAAGGTGTCACAGGATGACCAGGTCGCCACTCTGCAAATGTCTTTTAGCGCAACGCCCTTGAAAAAAGACTGTTGATGCTGCCACCGCCCTAGTGGAATGAGCCCTGGGCGTGGCCAGTAAAGGAGTCTTTTTGAGTTTGTAGCACATTTTTATGCAAGATACGATGTGCTTAGAGATTCTCTGCGAAGAGAGACATTCTCCTTTTGATTTGGGAGCGATAGAGACTAGGAGCCTATCCGCTCTCCGGAAGGACTTGGTCCTGTCCATATAGAAAGCTAGCGCCTGCTCACGTCCAGGAGGTGTAGGCGCACCTCTTTGTTAGAGTTATGAGGCTTTGGATAAACAAGGGTAAACAATAGGTTCGTTAGTATGAAACTCAGAAAGAAACTTTAGGAACAAAGGCTGGATGCAGCCGTATGGTTACCGCCTCCTTGGAAAAACAGCGCAGGGCGGCGTTGCCATAACTGCCTCAAGCTCGCTCACCCTGCGAGCTGACGTGATTGCGAGAAGAAAGGTCGTCTTCATCATAAGGAGGCGGAGGGAAACCGTGGCCAAAGGCTCAAACGGTGGTCCCCTTTTCGCATTAAGCACCAGGTCCGAGTTCCACAGAGGTGGAAGCGGTTTCTGAGGGGGGTATAGGCTTACCAGCCCTTTGAAGAACCTGGTAACCATGGGATGGGCGAACACCGTGTGCCCTTCCTCTTCGTGTCTGAACACCAAAATGGCGGCCAGGTGGACCTGAAACGAGGATAGCGAGAGTCCTCCTCTCTTGAGGTCCAGTAAATACTCTAATATCACAGCCATAGGCACCGAAAGGGGGCTAGCTGTTTGGTAGAACACCATGCCGTAAAGCGAGTCCGTTTCTGCTTGAAGGTCTTCCTGGTGGAAGTCCTCCTGCTACTTTCTAGGACTTGCTGCACTTCCTCCGTGCATGTGCTCTCTAGGGAGCTAAGCCATGGATTAACCACGTTTGTAGTCGCAGGCTTTGGGGGTGCGGATGCACTATGGACCCCTGGGCTTGCGTGAGCAGATCCCGCGCCACCGGAGGGGACCTCAGTGGCCGGTCCGACATGCGCAGGAATAGGGGGAACCATTGCTGTCGATCCCACGTTGGGACTATCGGGATCATTCAGGTTCCTTCCCTCCTGGCTTTTTGCAACACTTTGTGGATGAGCACTGTGGGAGGGAAAGCGTAAAGCAGGGGGCCCCTCCATGAGATCGCGAAGGCATCCCTCAGGGACCCCCGTCCCAGTCCTGCCCTGGAGCAGAATTGTGGGCACTTCTTGTTGTGCTGAGTAGCAAACAGGGTCTATCTGGGGAAAAACCCCATGCGTGGAAAAATCGGTTGCAGCAGATCGGGACGGATCTGCCACTCGTGCGTGAGTGCGAAACGCCTGCTCAGCTGGTCTGCCTTCACATTGCGAGCGCCTGGTAAGTACGAGGCTTTCAAGGTTACATTGTTGGCGATGCAGCAGTTCCACAACCGGACTGCTTCTACACATAAGGCACGGGACCGAGCTCCTCCTTGCCGATTTATATAAAACATGGTGGAGGTATCGTCTGTACTGCTCCCGACTACCTTGCCTTTCAGTTGGTCTCGAAAGTGTCTGCAGGCGTTGAACACTGCTTTGAGCTCCAGTATATTTGTGTGCAGTGACTGCCCCATAGAGGACCACAGCCCTTGCGTCACCTCTTCGCCCATGTGTGCTCCCCACCCTATGAGGGGGGCATCTGTAGTAAGAAAAACCAATACGTGTGGTTGGTGGAAGGGTACCCTTGTTAGCAGGTTCTCTGGGTTTACCCACCATTGCAGGGATTTGCGCACCTCCGTTGTGGGCGACGCCATCCTGTGAACAGTGTGTGCTGCCGGTTTGTATACGCTCGCCAGCCAATGCTGCATGCTGCGCATGTGTAACCTGGCGTTCTGTTGTACGAAACGTTGCTGCTGCCATGTGGCCCAGCGGCTGTAAGCACGTCAGAACCGGCACCATAGGGCTGAAGGTGAAGCCTTGCGCGAGGGAGCCGATGGCCCGAAAGCGAGTCTCTGGTAGATACGCCCTCGCTGTAATAGAATTTGTGCGTGCCCCTACGAACTCTATGTCTTGTGTGGGGTCTGTCTTTGATTTTGTCAGATTGATAAGCAGGCCGAGCGAAGAGAACGTGCCTGCTGTGACACATATTATGCGTAGTACCTCCTCCTTTGAGGCCCCTTTGAGTAGGCAGTCATTCAGATACTGGAATATAAATACCCCCTGTCTGTGCAGGTAGGCTGACACCACTGCCAAGGTCTTGGTGAAGACTCTGGGGGCTGAGGAGAGCCCAAACGGTAGGACCTTGTAAGTCGAGGGCTGCGAACCAATCTCCATCGTCTAGTGCCGTAAGGATGGAGGCGTTTGTGATCATCCGAAAACGTTGCTTGCGCAGGTACCGGTGAGGCCTCGAAAATCTAAGATGGACCTCCCCGTGAGGAAGTACCTCGAGTAGAACCCTCTCCCTTGCAGTTGCTCCGGCACTCTTTCCACTGCCCCTACGAGCATGAGATGGTCTACCTCCTGCTTGAGCCTCGCTACATGGGAGGTCTCCTGGAGGTGGGGCCCCGGGTGGAGGTCATGGCGGTGGGAGCAACTGGGAGGGGATGGCGTACCCCGTGGCTATGATCTCCAGCACCCATGTGTCTGTGGTGATCCTTTGCCACTGGTTATAAAATGGTCGGATGATGGCCTTGAGCACTGGTTTCGTGCCCTCTGGAAGCGAGTCCATGAGGGAGGTCAACCTAATGTGGTTGTTGAAATTATGGTTCGCTAGATGCGCTGCGTAATTTGCCATTGGCAACAGTAGCGTGGAGGAGGAGTAGACCTTTCTGCCCAACAGCTCTAGCTTTTTGGCATGTTTGTTTATTCCCCCACGTTGCGACGACTCCGCCACCAAAGAATTTGGTTGTGGGTGGCTGAACAGGAACTCCATGCCCTTCGTGGGCACGAAGTATTTTTTTTTTTTTTTTTTTTTTTTCGCTCTTTTGTGGGCAGGCGGAATAGTCGCAGGAGTCTGCCATATCATAGTGGCAGGCTCCAAGATTGCGTCATCAGCGGTATTGCTATTTTGGAGGAGGCCGGAGGTCTCAGATTTTTGAGGAGCTTATGGTGTTGCTCTTGCACCTTTGCTGTCTGGAAGCCTTGCGTGAAGGCCACCCTCGTAAAACAGCTCTTGGAACTGTTTGAGATCGTCCGGAGGATGGACGCCCCCCGGGGCCGTAGCCTCATCCGGGGAGGAAAGCGAGGAACCGCTGGGGTACGTCTTTCTGGACCCTTCCGGTTCCTGCTGATGATGGTACACCCTCTCACTAGAGGTGTGCGAGGAAAAATCTCGGGGTTCCATAACCAGTCCCCCCTGAGATGCTTAAGTCTCTGTCCCCGGTCACAATTGCCCTTGGGGGTACGAGATCGTTCGTAGGGATCTTTCCCTAGTAGATTGCCGATGGTGTCTATGCCCTGCGTGGTAGGGGCGACCACGGCAGTATAAGCACTGGTCTTGGGAAGGTGACCTAGACCACTCCCTTGGTGCATACCCTTTGCGTCTGGGGGAGGGAGACCGTCGAGACCCTGGAGAGAGCGACTTTGCCTAATAGTCCAGCGGTTCAAATCCCAGGAAGGGTGGAGGTGGTCCCAGCCAGGGTGAGGCTGGTTGCAGAAATGGAGAAGGGGGCTCTGGGTAGGCCAAGGAGGGGGGGGACCCCTGCCTTCTAGTTGGAGTCTGCAACATAGCGGAGGGCTGTGAGAAAGCAACTACACAGCCCTGTGCGGAGAGGGGCTGCAATGCCTCCTCTTGTGTGCAGTCTTCCCCCTCCCTTGAGGAGGTAACTCCGCCCCTGACATACAGGGGATCCCGGCCACGTCCGCACCGAGCTCGGCACACTCGAAGTCGGTGCCGCATGTGCGGTGTCCTTCGGTGCCGGCAGGCTGCGTGCCTGCGCGCTCTGCACCGCCGGTTTTCCGGGGGTAGGTGGTACCGGCGCTTGTTTAGCCGCCGCCCTGCCTGCGGTGCGGGGCGGCTGGCTGATTATCGAAGGGTGAGCCGCTTGCACGTGGCTCTCCGTGCCGCCGCCGATCAGCTGTTGCTGCGGCTGGGGGCTGCTCGCTCCTCCCGTCCCGCTCGTTGTTGCTGCCGGCAGGGATCGGGCTGGGGGGCATACAGGGCATTCCGGCGTCCGCACCGAGCTCGGCACGCTCAAGGGCGGTGCCGCACGTGCGGTGTCCTCCAGTGCCGGCAGGCTACGTGCCTGCGCGCTCTGCACCGCCGGTTCCCCAGGGGTCGGTGCCGCTGCCTGCGGTGCCGCTGGTACCAGCGCTTGTTTAGCCGCCGCCCTGCCTGCGGTGCGGGGCGGCTGGCTGATTATCGGAGGCTGAGCTGCTTCCACGTGGCTCTCCGTGCCGCCGCCGATCAGCTGTTGCTGCGGCTGGGGGCTGCTCGCTCCTCCCGTCCCGCTCGCTGTTGCTGCCGGCAGGGATCGGGCTGGGGAGCATACAGGGGATTCCGGCCCCGTCTGCACCGAGCTCGGCACGCTCGAGGGCGATGCCGCATGTGCGGTGTCCTCCGGTGCCGGCAGGCTGCGTGCCTGCGCGCTCTGCACCGCCGGTTCCCCGGGGGTCGGTGCCGCTGCCTGCGGTGCCGCCAGTACCGGCGTTTGCTTAGCCGCCGCCCTGCCTGCGGTGCGGGGCGGCTGGCTGAGTATTGGAGGCTGAGCCGCTTCCACGTGGCTCTCCGTGCCGCCGCCGATCAGCTGTTGCTGCGGCTGGGGGCTGCTTGCTCCTCCCGTCCCGCTCGCTGTTGCTGCCGGCAGGGATCGGGCTGGAGATACTTTCCTCCGTTTCTGCGCTGATGGGGTGAGGGAGGCAGCTTTCCTTTTAAGGGCCCCGGAGGGTCCCTCCTGCTGCGGCCGCTCCGGCACTTCTGGCTGGAGGGCCTTGTCAAGAAGCAGCATTTTTTTTTTTTTTTTTTTTTTTTTAAAGCCTGAAGAGGACATTGTTGGTGAGTCTTTGTGTTTTTAAGTGGGTACTTAGCACCTTCTTTGTGCCGTTTTCCCCGTCCGATGGTCTGCCTTAGCCGGAGGGCTGATAGCCCTAGCTCCTGGCCTCCGGCGCTTGTTACTGGGACTGGCTGAGCTGTCCCTCTCCTAGCTTGTTCGTTGTTGTTTTTTTTTTTTTTTTTACAAAATAACAAACGGCTAGCTTATAGTAGCCTAAGTGCCTGAAAAAACTTTAAGAAAAAACAGATAAAGCCATTGAATACACTACTTGGCCTTAGCCTAGTTGGATTCCGTCTGCAGCCGACGGCGGTTAAGAGGAACTGGCGGGGACCGGATCGCGCACATGGCCGGGAGCGCGCGGGGGAGCGGCGCGCACCGGCGCATGCGCGGTCCGGCAGAAACTGCTTGGAAGATCCGATCTGCGGCGCCGGGCGAGCCCGACACCTAATGTGGAGCACCCACGGGGACACTAATGTGGAGCACCCACGGGGACACTCGAAGAAGAACTTGTATTTCATTCAGTGAGTTCAAAGCATTCCACAATCAAGAACTAACTAAACCCAGCAGCTGTGTGTGACAGGTAAGGTTATCACTTGAACCACTACTGAAATGCAGCTACTTAGCAGGACAGATATTAGAACTCCCATATCAATGTGAACATGAAGGGGGAATTTAAAGAGGTCACAGATATTTACTTGGGATGGAATTCAGCTGGGATCAATACTCTGGCATTTGGGAAGGTTGCCAAGAAATTTTTGGTAGGCAGGACCTTAGCTTTATCTCTCATCCAAACCTTGCACCAGCCCTAGCCAATCAGCTTCACACTTCCATCACTGTAAGGGTCTGATTGACGGCTATCCTTTGACTAAGGAGATTGATTGCCTTGTACTCTCTTCAGAGCCCATCAATGCTGATTGTAAGTCAGCCCAAGAACCCAATGCTGCAGAGTAAAAGGACACAGACTGAATGGGCTCCCTCTGTTACATCATTCCTAACCCCGGCTAGGCTGGCTACATCAGGTCCAAACCAGGGCACTCATATTGTGTCACTAGGAATGTCCATGAATTACTCTGCACCTTCTGCCCTCTTCCCACATCATGGCCAGGATGCAATGTGTTTCAGGGGCTTTTGTAACTAAATTATCCTCTTTGCTGAACTACACAGGCAAGGAGGACATTTCCCTCCCATCCACACAACCACTTTCAAACTGGGACACACAGGAACCTGAAGAGGTTACGGGTCTCCTTGTAGAAGATTACTAATGGTAAGGCTCTGGAATAACAACATTAAGCAGCAACAGAAAACTACCAAGAGAACCAAAGCAGTTAGCAAAACCCTGTGCAGATTTCAGAGCACAGCTCCACTCACCTCCATTACAAAGCGCTTATCATGGCTCCCACCTGTCTCAGAGATGAGCTCGTATTTAAGACCTCTTCTTTTTTCATTTAGCTCCATCACTGGATTTTTGCCACTTGCCGTAAGGATAGGGCCCTGAGTTCTTACCTAGAGATACAAGATTTATTATGAAATCGTAACACCTCTTTGTGGCAGATACATATCTACAGCAGGACTGCCTTACAACAGCCATCTGGTTGCCCACCTGGAAAAGGCCAGTATTAACTCGCTTCCTTTTGTGTTTCTGCAACAGCCAGTTATTCCTGATACATCAGCCTTTTCCAGGTCTCTAAAGACAGACCCGCAATAAACACGCAGCATTGCAAAGGGGGTCAACAAGCATGTGGACAAAGAGAATCCTGTGGCTATAGTGCATTTAGATTTTCAAAAAGCCTTTGGGCATGTTTTTTCACCACAAGCTCTTCAGCTAAGTAAGATGTCATAGAATAAGAGGGTTGATCCTCTCATGGATTGGCAGACAGAAGCTACGGAAAACCAGCCGTGCCCATCCTCGCAAATAGCCACCAATAGACATATCTTCTTTGAAAAACTCTAGTTTGTTTTTGCACTATGTTATAATCTTGGCCTTCACAACATGAAGTCATAATTTTATAGACATCTATCAAATCCCGTCTTAGTCCTCTCTTTTCCAAGCTGAAAAGCCCCGGTTTTAGTTCTGTCTCCTCCTGTGGTAACCATTCCAAACCCCTAATAATTTCTGTTGTCCTTTTCTGAACCTTTTCCAATTCTAATATAACTTTGAGATGGGGCAGTCACATTTGCACACAGTATTTAAGAGGTGGGCATACACTGGATTCATACAGAGGCAATATGATAGAAAATAGGAGAAACTATCCCTTTCTTAATGATTCCCAACACTCTGTTCCTTCTCACTGCTGCTGCACCTTGAGCAGATGTTTCAGAGAATTATTCACAATGACTCAAAGATCTTTCTTAAGTGGTAACAGCTAATTTAGAGAGAATCATTTTATATGCCCTGTCCCTGGTTGCGTAAGATTCTTTAGAAGATCTTCACAGTCTGCTTTTAACTATCTTAATTTTTGCCACATCGCCATTCACACCTTTTCCCAGATAATTTATGAATATGTCCCACTACAGACACCCGGAGAACATCACTAGTTACCTCTCCAGTCTAAAAACTGAGCATTTATTCCTACCCTGATGCGTAGTGGGGGGGGCTCCCCCTGAGAGCACTGGGAGGAAATTGGGCTCCAGCCCCATGCCACAGGCTTCTGCAATTTATAGTTTATTGCTCACATCCTGTGACTTCCATTTAAAATCACTGATAAAAATCTCAGCCTTAGTGATTATACATTGTCTGGATCTAAGTTTGAAATCATTATCTAAATGGGTTAAGCTATAAAGAAACTCACATTTCAGTGTACTACAAAGCCACAGGGCAGGTGGATTACTTAAATTGATATTTATAGCAAAAAACCACTCACATTTCAAAGAGGCAATACATCTAAAAATAAGGCAAGAGTCTTATCTATTTATCTGAACAACTTCCTGAGTGCGTGACAAAGATATCAGCTGCAGCAATGAAAATCCAAATCAGAGCTCCTGCTTCCATGCTTACCAAACACATCCCTAGAATTCCTGGGGAGGGTTATGAAGATTAGTGGTAGAAACAAAGAGAGGGAAGGTGACAAGGACAGGGCCTAAAAGTACATCTACACTGCAAAAAAAAAGACCGCTGGTATGGCTGCAGCTAGCCAGGGTAAGGGACACAGTTCATGGGGGTGTAAAACTGTACCATAGATATTTGGGCCTGGGCTCATTGGGTCTCAGAATGTGGGCTCCTGCTTCACCCCGGACTTCTACACTTAAGACCAAACTCCAGAAACGTTCAGCAAAGGCAGGTCAAGTTAAGAAATGTGATCCTTTCAGAAACACTACATATCCCATTAACTCAGTGGGAAAACAGAAGTAGAATTTGCTCTTTTGAGTTGCTTGGTTAAGGCACAAGTCCTAAAATTAAGTTAGCATAACTCTAAACTATAACATTTTTCTGGTCCATTCAAAATAACCACACATTTAAAGGCATGATAATGCCTTTCACGTTACTTAAATTCATACCGATTCTTTGTGCTACTTCTGTCATTTTATAAGTATTTTTAATGTAAAATCAGCTCTAAAACAATGAGGAGTTCTAGCATAGAAAAATCTTACACCTGTTAATTATTTGTGTTACAAATGTACCAAAATTGAGGCCTCAGTGTGCTGGATACACAGTAAGACTGTCTGTATCCTGTGGAGCTTACAAGTCTAAATATGGGCATTAAAAAAGAGAAAGCCCCTCGCTGTACAGCTCAGGAAAAGAGGCACACAGAGATAGAAGGGATGTGCCCATGGCCTCACTGGTAGTGTGTGGCAGAGTTGGGCACTAAAATCAGATCTCTTGATTCCCAGTCCACAGCCTTAACTACCCAAGACTCTTGTCCTCATGGAAAGCTCTCTGCCATTGTGAGTTCTTCAGTGAATACCCACCTCTAAGGTAGAGGAGGTGTCAATTGTAGAATTTCCGGTATTATTGCTTGAGTTTGAAGACACAGTCTCATTTTTGCCTTCAGTATCTGATTTTTCATCAGAGCTCATGCATTCGATATCTGCATCAAAGCCAGTTGGATAGCCCATTGCTTGTAATACCTATACCAAACAACATTAAATGAAATGTAAAACCAGTCTGGGATTTGGAAGTGAATGCAAGGCTGATTGTACAGTAGTAAAAAGACCACACACACTTCAGGAGGTAACTCACTTTGGAGTTAGTTTTTCAACCTACAGTGAAAAATCGAGTACTAACGGGAGAAGGGGTCCCAGCCTGCCCAAGCAGCAAAATATAATTGAGAGTTTCCAGTGTCAAATGCACCAGCAGCTCATAAACAGCATTTTCCAAACTGAGGCTCCCTTGTATAATATGGTATTAAAATTCAACCTATAAAACATGGGGTTCTATATTCAAAGCAGTTAGCTATTTACAACTCCAGTTAGACCACATCCACAGTGTAACACTACTTGACAGTGTGACCAAGACATTCTGTTCTGCATCTTAAGTTCCTCTGAGCTCAGCACATACAAGTTTGCAAAGCAAGGACAAAGTGCCTCATAGGAACTGAAACACCAGGCCATCTGCACTATGGGACGCTACACATGTAGCATCAAGCCCAGATGTTAACTCTCCAGTTTCCAAAGTGGCAGCAAATGCAGGGGTTACTAACTACATGTTTGGATTGTCCTGGACAGAACCTCTTTCTGGAACCTGCTTTCTTCTGTCAGAGAGGTTTTCAAGCAGGGAACTTCCTGGATTTTTGCAAAGCAGAAAAGCTTGAAGACTCCCAAATTGGTCCATTCCCCTTGCAAGTCCAAGCTGCCAGATGCCGACCATCCAGGCTCCAGCTCTCAGCCTGGGGGAAGGGATCCTGTGCTGACTGATGACCATCACTGTATCATGGGCTTGTGCTCTGGATAGCAGCTGATGGCTGGTCCTGCCCCCCTGTGACAGGGAACAACACTGTCCCCTCATCTCCAGTGACTATCTCCATCTCAAGTAGACCCTGCAGCACCCCTAACTGTAGTCACCCCCACCCATATAGTATCTGCTTTTTGGGAACCTGAAATATAACACTGAGTAAATGCTAAAGTGAAACCTAAAGATAAAAATCTTGGCTAGACAGAAAAGGTCTCCCATCTGCAGTTGTTTCAAGAACATCAGCTAACAAACATAGCCAAAGCTGCAAGTTGGTCTCCATACTGTCGGTGGCCTAATCAGAGATGTACACAGCAGTCAACCAGTAAAGGAGATCCAGGCAAATGGAGCTGTGATGGTTAATTGGCTATTTCATCTGCACATGAATGTGAAGTATTTCAGACCTCCTGGGCTTAACCAGCTGCTTTGTGGGTGACGACAATGGAACCTGATTTTATCACTGCTATTCTCCCCAGGAGATCTCCAGAGGAGATGGGGAAGACGCCCCACCATACATACCGATAACGCCAGTTCTGTGACTGACTCTGATTTGCCTATGCAAACCCTATCCTGTAAAAACAAAAAGCAGTCAAGTAGCACTTTAAAGACTAGCAAAATAGTTTATTAGGTGAGCTTTCGTGGGACAGACCCACTTCTTCGGACCATAGCCAAACCAGAACAGACTCAATATTTAAGGCACAGAGAACCTGTGTTGGTTCTCTGTGCCTTAAATATTGAGTCTGTTCTGGTTTGGCTATGGTCCGAAGAACTGGGTCTGTCCCACGAAAGCTCACCTAATAAACTATTTTGCTAGTCTTTAAAGTGCTACTTGACTGCTTTTTGTTTTGATAGTGTATAGACTAGCATGGCTTCCTCTCTGTTCCTATCCTGTAAAGTTCAGCTGGCACAAAACATAGTTGTGAATCAATTCAAATGCCAAGCTGGGGCCCCTGGAATTCTGGCCTCAAAGTAAAGCTTACAGAAATGGTCATGGGTACCCAACACTGACCATGGAACTGGAAACAGCATAAGGAATCCCTTCTGATCTGGAGCACAGGTTGCTTCACCAGACCTGCCTTCTGCCCCCCAGTGTTTGTAGGAAAAAGCACTGCAATCACAGACAGCTCCGTTCCTGCCCCCATTTTTGGGTAAGGGTGTAACACCCTCACTTGCCTTTCAAAGGCAATCGCAGATTTAGAGCATTTAAGTATCTAAACAGTGAATCCTACCAATTGAAAGATGCCAGTTTAGCTCCATTATCTCCAAGCGTAAGCGCCTAGGCTGCCAGGGAGCAGTACTGTTCGGCTCTGCAGGGCCAGCCTGAAAGTGTGGCTCCAAAGCATAGCCTGCTGGGTGGGTAAATTTGGGGAAACTGGGGCTGAAGGAGGGTCCAGTCACAGAAGGGCCCTGCAGGAGGAAGGCAGAGATAAAATCCTGCTTTTTAAGGCAGAATTCTTAATTGTATTAAAAAAATTATATGGTCAAAATGTAGGTGTGAGAAGGATGGGATGAAAGAACACATACAAAGCTAGATCTCCCCCAGAATGATACATTCTGTCAAACACGTGTGAATGCTTTGAGTATGAAAGCAAAAGGGACAATGAGATTTTCAAATTCCTAAATCAAAAGAAAACTGGAAGTTGCCAGATGAACCTTTTGAAAAGGAAGTTCACTCAAACTACATGAAATGAAGCGCAGGTGACAGATGGGTTTGTTCTTGCAACTGCAGCTGCAGATTCTTGCATTGTTTTTGCAGTATGCAGACAACTTTTTCCTTCCTTCTCAGCAATGCACACAGGGAAGGTCTGGAACACCAGAGCCTAATCTGTACAAATTTGCAGGGGAAGGACTGAGGTGCCCATTTTTATTTACTAGATACCGATTCAAATCCTACTGTTTACCAACTCTAGCTTTCTCTCACAGAGGCTCTGGAATGGGGAAAAATGGAGAATTGTGCTCAGGTTGCCTTATACTGATGGGCCACCTCTTGGTAACAAGCTGTGATTCAGCATCTTCAGTTTACTTACTGTAGCACCTATGATGTGCTAGGTGATATCCAAACACTCACAAAGGCAAGGCCATTGCTCCAAGGAGCCCACAATCCAACAACAAATACAGACAGATAGGCAGCCAGAGGTAAGGAGAACAACAGATAGATGAGCCATCGCCCTAGTTTCTAACTAGCAAGGGAAATCACAAAAAAATAAAGCTAAAACACAGACCCCACCCAAACTCTATCAGTTATCATTCCACACACTGACCTCCGAAGGCATGGACAGTTAAGTTCACTTTTCCCCTCTTACCTGTTCCCCAGGGGATCTCTGAGTGCAAAAGCACTTTGAAGAGGCCCAAGACAGCCATTAATAGCTTGGGTTTGGTCCGCACTGTCTCTCCTTAGGGGTTTTGCCCATTGATAGTTTTAAGCATATTCATACTGACTACATCTACACTAGCATTCCTCGTTGGAAAGAGGCATGCAAATGAAGGAAATAAAAATGTAAATGAGGCAAATTTACATATCTGGAACCTAATTTGCACATTCTTCTTTCAAAAGAAAAGCAGTGTAGACTCAGCTCTTTTAAAAGTAATCCCCATCTTCGAAAGAACATGTCTTCCTAAACAAAAAAGGAGGGTTCTTTCGAAGATGGAGATTACTTTCAAAAGAACTGCGTCTGCACTGCTTTTTTTCTTCTTTTGAAAGAATATGCAAATGAGGTGCCAGATATGGAAATCTATGTCTCATCTGCATTTTCAATTTCCTTCATTTGCATGCCTCTTTTGAAAGAGGAATGCTAGTGTAGATGTAGCTTCTGTGTGTTTCAGGATCTAGGGCTAGAATTGGCAACTTGACTCATATTCAGGTCTCCGCCTCAGCCTTACCTTCACTGCCACATGGAGCTTGGCCGTTTTCTTAGATGGTCCTGATGCTTCATAAGTCGTCCCATCAACATCTACAGACATTGTGAAGACTGGAGCATGGACTGGACCAGACTGTGACAGAAGCTTATACTGAAGCCCTGGCCTGAGCTGGTTCAGTCTCATCAGCGCGTTCATGAGATCTATTGCTTTACTGTCTAGGACTTTATGGGAGAGGGCAGGAAGGAAAAAAAAAAGTTAACAGAAGAAAGAAGTGTAATGCTTTGCATTTCTAAAGCACCATCTATCTGAGCAGTTAAGTGCAGTATAAAAGATGAATGAATGAAACATCCAGCCATCCACTCCCCTAGTGAGTCATGATCATTGCTACTCAATCCCTGTAGAGCTAAGAACCAATCAGTCAGGTTCTTCCTGATTGCCATCACATGCTATGAGACTTCATAGGTCATTTGGCACCGAGAATGCAGCCAGATCCCTTATGAAACCAAACACCAGGTGCAATGTGTTCACCTTAATGAAGAAAAAAAAAAACCTCCTGGTTTGCACATACACATGATTTATCAATAGAATCAGCACCTCTCTCATGTGTGCAGTGGGGAGTATGACCAATAAATTCTACACTACATGTTGAGAGGTCTTGGTCTGAACAAGCAGGAGACAACTGCCAGCCAGACACTACAAACAAAACACCTGCACTCTTTGGACAGCCTAAGTTTTCACATCACCTGCTAGAGTAACCTTCTCAGCGACTTGAGCCTGTCAGTCCAAAGTACACAAAAAAATTCAATGCCTGCCTTAAGCAGAGAAGTTTGATGTTCTGAGCAGGGTGAGACAGAGGGCGCCCCTCCCCCCTCCTCGCCCCCATTCCAAAGAATCTTTCGTCTCTTGTGTGTCAGCTTCTACTATAATCAACACTGGCACCTTGAAGCCAGAAAGACACAAACAGCACTTACTTTTCCTCAAGTTCCGCTTCATCTTTTTATTTGGATCTTTATCATCCCCTAATCCATCTTCAAATGGCCTTTTCAGAGCAAAGGAGCTGGTACCTGAAAAGGAGTTCTTGGGTAGTATGGATTTAACAGAGTAGAAAACAAGGCAACAATCCTACAGCACCAGTCTGATTAGACCTATTACTCTGAACAATAACCTATTCAGCAGTGTTCCCTTGAATTCTTTCCATGTAGGTGTAGAAGTGGAGCACACACAGAAAGAAACACACATTGCTGGCTGTGGGTGCTCTGCGAATCAGCTGGGCAGCACCTGAATCTCTCCTGCTCCACTTACAGGGAACAGGGCTGTCAAGGTCTGTATTTAGGAATGTATGTTGCTACCTAGAGAGTGTCAACTTAAAGCTGGCAGCAGCATATCATGTGTGGTGTTCTTAAGTTTGCACTGTTGCCTCCAGAGGTCAATGGTATCGGACTTTGCAATGTTAGCTAGACATGTCACACATTCAAACCTCCACTTCCTTACCAGCTCAAATATCAACAGTAAGTTAATACAGATATTGTTATATATGTTCTATCATTGTAAATATCTGGAAATGTCTGCAAGAAAACCAAGTCCAACAGCTCAAGTTTTATTTTCAAAACTAACACTCCCTAAAGGAGCTGAGGTCAGAGGGCTAGGAGAAACAAAATCGAATATTGATTTTGTATTTCAGCAAACTTCAAGATTTTCTGTAACTGGAGACAGCTTTGGATCAGTAAATGAATCTTAACATTCAGCACCACAGAAGTCACTGTCTTTTTAGTTCTGTACAAGCTGAACCTCTCTAGTTTGGAACTCTCTCATCTGGCAAACTCCATGCTCCAGCATGATAGTAGTTAGATGGACAACCACTTTTTGTGGGTGTGGCCAAGTTTCCCATTGTCCCATAAAGTTTGTTTACAGCCAGTCCTGGCTCTCAGTGTTCTGTGCTGTTATTTCGCTGTAATTTACCCCTGAATGTTTTCAAAGGGCCCAGTAAGCAGAAGTAGTGTTGGTAACGAGCTAGAAAATACTGACCTCCTGTCGTCTAGAAAATTCTCTCATCTGGTACAGGTCAGTCCCACAGGTACCAGATGAGAGAGGTTCAACCTGTACTTCATTTACATTATTTTATATCTCACATATGCCTGCCCAGTAAGCTGCAGGGCTGCTAACATTGCAGACACAAATGTTAGTGGGAGGAAGAAAACTGAAGACACCTATATTCTTAATTCAATTCCATTGTGCTTTTACTGATAAGCTAACTCTAGGTGAAATATACAACAGGTCTGTGAGAATACAGTAAGCCAATAATTGTCCTGAGACAGGAAAAAAATAAGTATCTCTACATCCATCATTTGCCATAATAGGAAAAAAAAGTCCCTGTAATAGACAGTCACTGGATCAATGTTCTCACTTGAAAGATGAATGGCTAGGACTGGCCTCACCATTACCAAGTGTCAAGAAAGTACTATTTCTGTGACAGTGCTCCAACTCCAAGACATGATCATGCAATTGAGCACATGGTCTAACAGGCTGCATCCAGCAGATCTGACTAAATGAATTATGCTCACATCACCAGTTAAAGGGAAGTGCCAAAAGGGATGGAAAAAAGGGTTTAAAAATGCTTTAGATTTTAACATGGACTTCAGCAACTTTCTGACAGGGAGCAAGCCCTGTAGCTAGTTCCATTCTCCTCCATCCCAACTGCCTGTTCTAAAAAATCCCCAATATCTCAACCTCCTCTGCAGTGTTCTTCAGTTAGCCCTGCATGAGCTTCATCTGGCCTACAAGGGCCTGCTGGGGGGGGGGCGGGGTCTGCTGTTCTGTCATGTGCCCCATGAGGGGCTCCGCTGTAAAGGCTGCCCTGCTATCTGACTCCTGGGTGATCAGGGGCTCTCATCCCTGGGATCCCCAGCCAGGAGGTCCCTTCCCTCAGCAGCTACACTGCATCCTCCCAGCGAGCAGGTGCCAAACTGGGAGCAAGGCAGTTCAGCTGGAGCTTGGTAGTAGAGCCATCCCTACAGCAGGGTCTCCAGATGGACACAAGAGGGAGGGACGGGACAGGATCTTGCAGGGAAGAGGGGAGAGGTCACTCCTTGCTCTCCGGGTCCCTCTTTTCCCAGCTCCCAGCACTCAGGCAGTATTAAGGCGGCTCCTGTCTCCAGCAACTGCTCCCTTCTCCCCACCCTTGGGAAGACGTGCTCATTTGGACACTCAGGATTTCTGGAGAACTGAAATATGGATAAAGGGACTTTAGCATCATACCATGTGCAGATAATGAGAGGAAAATAAACTGCCCCTAACTGAACTAGCACTGTGTATGCCATTCAAAAAAAAAAAATCAGCTCACGTGCTACCTTCAAGCACGCATGCCACAGGCTGCTAATCCCTGCCAGCCAGGAAAAGAATCCACATGCTTTCGCTAAAGAGCCAATACATAAAGGGCCCTCTGGCCTGCCAAGACTGGCACTCAAAGAATAACTGAATACTACTGCACTAAGGACCTGTCCCATATTAATTCTGGGTAGAAAATATTCATTTCAGCGCCTAAGAGTGTAAGAGACAGATTGATCTAGGAGAAAAAACAGAATCACCTCATGTATCATTTAGGTTTTTGGAATGAAAGCTGGTTTTGATCACATGGGGTTTTTGACGAGTGCCAAAAAAGGAAGTAAGAAAAGATGATCCCTTCTACAGTTTGATTACTAGACAAAAAATAGTCACTCCAGAAGAGCCCAGCTGGTCAAATATTTAGGGTACTGGTCAAAGGTGGAATTAGCCATTTCAGCTATTCCTAACAAATACCAATTAAAAATACAGATTTTAAAATTCAGAGCTGCCTCTCCTGTGACTATACTCATCATAAACTGATGGTTCTCAAACTTTCCAGACTATGGCACTCCTTTAAGGAGCCTGATTTGTCATGAGTACCCTAAGTTTCACCTTGCTTAAAAACAAACTTGTACAATCAGATATAAAAATACAAAAATATCTCAGAGCACACCAATACTGAAAAATAGCTGACTCTCTCATTTTTATCATATAATTATAAAACAAATCAATCAGAATACAAATATTCCACTTAAATTTCAGGGCATAGTATGTAGAGCAGTAAAAACAAGTCACTGACTATAGGAAATTTTATTTTGTACTGACTTCAGTTTTGCTTTAAGTATCCTGTTGTAAAAGCAGGGAAATATCTAGTTGATTTGATGTATCCCCTGGAAGACACGTGGTTGAGAATCACTGGTTCAGACTATGGAAATCTACTTAATTTTTTTAATACATCGTTCAAGCTAAAAATTGTCACAATGCTATGTTTAAAGAGTTCTTAGGGCAATTTTATTTTAGTTTTCCATTTTCTCAAAGGGATTCTTGGCAATGTATCTGCGAAGGACCTAACATTGCTCATTTTGGCTTGTCTAAAAGCTCTTCCACCACTAATATATGACACTTACGCATTACTTTTTTCCCACACCCCAAGGAGGACATACATCAGAAGAAAACCACATGCTACACTACAGCAGGTACATTTTCCATGGCCTTTTGCATGTTCTACTATTTAGTGACTATAGAGTATGGACAGATTTACTTTTAATAGTTTTGTTCCCCCCAACCCCCAAAGAAATTCTTCTGACGCGCACAGCACATAACCCTGATTTTTCCCAGCCCGCATTCTAAAGAGCCAGCTTAGCACCCAGGTTATATCCTGGTTTGTGCTCTCAATGAGATTTCCCCAAGAGACAGTCTGTACTCACCTTCTTTGTCAGTAACTGACCAGGAGTATTTCTGAAAGGATTTATTTGATGGGAGCGGATCCATTTCCAGCACCTTATAGATCTGACCAAAGGCCGATAGCCTGAGAGCGTGCTAGGGAAGAACAGAAACAAGACATCACTGCACTGCTTTGCTCAGGTGTCTAAACTTCCAATTGACAGGCTAGACACAGGATCAACACCTCTCCTACAAGGAAGAACTCAAATCTCTACAGAGCTATTAGAAGCAGCTGTTTTGGGGCACACTGTGCACCATTCACCCCTGTTCAGATCACCAGCACAAGACCTATGTGCCACAAGAGCATAAAGTGGGACCTACATGAAGCACTGGCCACCCCAGGTGAAAATCTCATTCATGGTAGAACTCCTGTGTTCTCAAAGCCTTTATTTAAGTGCTGGTCATGAGAACAGCTGCCATGAGGCTACTGTAAGAAGGCAAAGGGGTAAAAAATGCAGGGAATCTGATGCTCTTCAGCAGAAATGTAGGCCCCTGAAGCAGTGGTTTCCTACCTGAGCACTGTGTGTAATGGCTTCTTTTTGCTGCACTGTCATATAGGACAAGGCATCCGTTGGCTCTCGCTCACAGGGATCATGCAGGCCAGGCCCCCCTACAAGGGGAACACAGACAGTTCCAAACACATCAAACATGAATCAAAAGATTGCTGGAGTCAAATGGAAGTTTCAAGAGCTAAATTCTACTCTCCAGCGAGTGTGCAGAGCCCCCATCTGTCTCAGTGGGGACTGAAACATCTTTAGGAAGAAGCTAACACAAAGGTTTTACCCTGAAAGGAGAAGAGCCATTGAAACTGGTGTTGTCAACAATGCACAGGTAACATCAGAAGTTAAGAGTTTGCAGTGGAGTTTCAAAACCAGGGTAAGTGTATTGATCTTCAAACACTGACATGCACTAACTGGGCATCTGGCCCATTGTCTTCTCTCTCATTCCCCAAAAGTCATCCTGCTGTGCACCCTCCACTTACAGCAAGCACTGTACACTGCCTGCACCACAGCACAGGCCCCTTACACTTCATAGCAGGGCCGATACATTTTGATGTTAACCACAAAGCTTCTCCATGTCTTGCTAACAATCCCCAGGCTAAGCCTCCTGCTTGCCGCTCCTGAGAACAGGCACTATAAACAGGAATGGAATGCAGGGATGGAAAACATGTACATTTCCAAAGAGAGACATGACCAGACTTCTGTGCATTTGAATGCGTCCTGGGCCTTACCGGGAAGCAGAATTCCAGATGCCAAACACTCCATCACTCGTCTTAAGGCCTCCCCAGCGCCCAAAGGTCTATTGCAAGTACCTATAGACTTTTCACATATAAGCTCTAGTGGCTAAAAGACATTAAATTAGAATTAGTACAGGCACCATAGCATGGCTACAGTTAAACACAAACTGTTATTTCAAATGGGAATGAGCGCTGCTCCCAGAAACCCTACGGTATCTGTTAACCTAGGGATTTCTGCAGTGTGCAGCTTTTCCCAGCAGGAGGATCCAACCAACACTCCCTGGCTGGCTTGCACCAAGCTCACACTTCCTACGTTGCCTGGACCAGCCCTGGCAGTGAGGTTATGTGTCAAATTTCTATAGCAAGGGGTGGATTCTGCAGCAGCCTGGTGGACACTGCCATGGTTTCCAAACTCCACACAGTTACTGAAACAGACCCAAGCTGCCTCTCTATCCCCCTCCCTCAGCCGCACAGGCATTTTTTAACCCAAAGATTTTTTTAATGGAGTGCCAAGGGAAAGGGGTGCCAGGAACTGAGTTTCACATGCCCATTACACAGCTCCCACTACAAGATACCACCACCATTTCCTGAAACTCTGCGCAGCAAACCTAGCTGCCCCGATGCCTGGTTTCACACTTACCCATCCTTTCAGCGGTGCCCATGTCGGGACTCTGTTGCACAAATCCCGCAGAATACGTAGAACAATTACACATGACTTTAGTCCATTTGCCCTGGCCTAAAACAAACAAAACGGTTCCAATACACCTGTTGAAATCCAACCTTCACTTTTGCTTTTAAATGTACAGAGTCCTGGAGCAGCTTCTTTTAACGTGATTACTAATTAGCATTTAATCAGTGTCATGCAAAATGTAAAAAGTTACATAAAAGCAAAATACTGCATTTTAGAGAAAGGCAAGCGTAACAGTAAAAAGCATAATGTTAAAATTGCTTTTGTAGCCTCATGACAACTATCGACCAGTTGGCTAGCTATCTAGTGCTGCTGCTTTTACAGAACAGCATTCAGAATTCAGAATTCCAGACTTGCACTCTAGAGGGGCTAGACAGAAATTAAAGAAGGCATTAAAATTAAAAGTGTCACTAATTTAAACCTCATAAGGCTACAATAACAATAAGATAAGAACAAATAGCCAACCTGAAACCATTTGGCGTGCCGCAGAGAGGCCAAGGCCTCCAGGCATTTCTGCCTGTCCAATAAGTCCGGAGGATCTTTCATCGCAACATTATCTACTGGTAAAATGGGATAAAAAGAGACAGATACAATTTGACCAAGGGGTTTCTGTCACAGTACATCAAGAGTGGCAGCATCTCAATGAGCTAATAAGACTCCCAGAAAAAATTAATTTAAGTGCACTGTGTTATTTAATTCAAACAAGGCATTAAAAAGGTAGTAAATGTGCACATGTGCAACAGAAGCAAAAGGCATTCACTCCTTATACACAATCGATGGCCACTGCTACAGACAATCTGGGATCTTATTAAAAATGTACAACACATTTCAGGGTAGAAAATAGCTATGTAGCACTTTTCCTTCTTTTATTCTTCTCTCCCATTTGTGGTTTGAGTACAGGTTTATAAAATCATCACAGAAATACTGACAGTAACCTTCTCCACAAAGGAAAATTTTTCTTGAGGGAGAAAGTTTGCCTCAGAGGCAGGAAACTTTAAAGAATGAATTATAGGGTGCCTTGGAAACTTGAAGATACTTCCAGTTCATCTTTATTAAAGCCACAGCAATTAACAATGTAGAAGTGTATTTCACTTCAATATTAACCCAAAGTAACTGAACTGGAGAAAAACAGATCTTGTGTGACTGTGCATTTAACATTTTGATATACAAGTTATTTCACTAGGACTGTAGTGATAGATAAAAGCAGCAAAAAAGTTTTAAACACTTCTGTACTTAATTTCAAGATTTTTATTTTCATAAAGATCTTTTAAACAGAAACAAACTAATGTAGGAGTTCAGACAAAGTAGACTGAACTCTTCTGATAAGGTTTACGCTTCTTCCTCCCTTTTTCTAATCCAGTACGCTAACAAGTACTTCTAGCAATCACATCTAGTTCTATTTATAAGACATTATTTTTCTCATTTTTAAAGGAACAAATTATAAGTACCCTGATTCTGTAAATCCACAAAGCCCATTGCTAACTCTATTTATGCAATTTTACTACATCGTGAGTAAAATTACATGTCTAAATTTCTTTGCAAGATCAGGGTCTAACTTTACCTTTCTCAATGCCATTTAGGGGGCATAAGAGTAAATCCTGGGAATTAAAGTACTCCATTAGTTCAAAATAACCCTTTGAATAAATGCAGTGCTCTCAGGAATTTATTGCTCCTTTGGAAATTGACAGTACTGTAGAAAAATACTGGTTTTCATTGTTCGTAACAGCGAACTCATATGGGTTTGTACAGATATAATTATGTTGGGCTGACAGATACAGAACCCAAACCAGCTTGCAGATGCATGCCAGGGAAGCAATATTTGTATCTAGCAACACATTTAATTTTACTTACGAGAAGTGGAAGAAAAATTTATACCACTGCATAGAGCAGAGGCATACGTGTACACACAAATACACAACACACACTCCTACAGTTAATGTCTCAGCTGGCATTTGTTTTCACAGGTTCCACTGCACAGTATTGCTGCTGCCTAGGGAGAATGCTCTAGCAAAGCTGGAGCCATTACATCATGACGGATAAAAGGTAATGAAAAACAAGAGTGTAAAGCTCAACAAAAACAGAGACATCTTGTCTGATAGCTTGTGGGTTTAGTTTGCATCTGTTGGCTCTGCTCCCAGCAAAGGACTGAAGTGCTACAGCTTATTTTCTGACCCTGAAGAACTTTGCAGCAGATATTTGCATTGTTTCTCGTTACCCTCATCAACAGAATCACAATACAAAGATTCATCTCTACTCCTGTCCTCCCAATAAGAGGGGCAAAGTCTTATATGGGATTAGTGGGTATTTGTTTACAAGCACAAAAGGTCACTTTGCATCACATTACTTTGGAATTTAAGACTTTTACTTTCAAATTTTCTGTGTTTTCATTTACAAGAAGAAAATTGTCTATTTTACGGTTGCAATGTGTATTGTAAATCTTTAAATGTTTCTGCAACAAAACCCTTCACTGGGGACAATATAAACATCTGCTTAAAGCTTAAAACAGCTACCATCAATGAGTGATTAGAATCTTCTTAAAAAGTTAGAAATAGCAAAGGCTGACTGACTGCAAAATCGTTCAATTTTAGCAAATTAAGGTGAATTTGCAAGTACACTAAGACCTATTTTTTTCAAATGAGATTGTACATTTTGCCAGAGAATGTTACAGCTGTTGATGAAGCAAACTAAATTTTACCACTAACTCTAAAACCATGAACATGGTGTATTGTCTGTTACTGCTCAGGTGACTCAACAGACTTCATTATAACTCAGCATAAAACACAGCCTACTTTTGCAGTGGAAGGCTGATGCTCATTAGAAGTTATTTAAAGAGACCACAGTGACTGACACCTTTGAAAATAGTGCATTCGTTACATTAACCCTTGGGTGTCCTGGGCAGCTTTTGCTGATGTTGCAGGCAGTCATCATTTGGGTGCACGATTCTAAGATGGAGAGAACAGGAAGTGAAGAGGGGTGAGCAACTTGCAGCAGACTCCCTTTTGACCTCCTCATTAGAATGGCATGTCGCTTCATGCTCTGCTAGTCAGGAACGTGAGACCAATCAAAGTTTTCAAACATGTATGAAAAATTCTCTTCTTTTCCTTTTTTAGGTCTAACAAGGACATTCAAAACTGAGGAGTTTGTTAAAAAATAAAAACAGCCATTAATTCAGATCCTGCAACACATACAGAATGAGTCCTTCAATAATCCTCTCCCATTTGCTGTGCTCCTTCCTGCCCACATCATTAGTTTATAACTGCTCCAGCGAGTGTGTGGCTGGTTCCTGGAGAGAAGGCAAATCTGTGACTTGTTCTGCAGATCACTCAAGGGCACTTGTGGATACCAAGATTATCAGTGATTCTCTCTGCCTGCCAACATCCTGGGTGCCAGAGTGACACTGAAGCAGTTGCTCAGCTACTGAACTTGGTTGTTTTCAGCATCATTTTATTTGGGTGGCTGAATTTACTTGGTGTTTTAAATTTACATGTTCAGTAACTGCAACTATTTGCAAGGTGGTACTAAGAAAGCCTAATGCACAGAGATCCAGTTCTTGGATGGACACAAGTGATATTGAACTTACTGAGGACCTAAATTTAATTTTGATGCAGAATGCATCATGTCCAAGCATTTGACCTCTCCATTTAACAAGGAGAAGGCAGAGTTTGTACAATGACTCCAAGGGAATTGCTTGGAGGGAATACTGAAATGCACACACACACACACACTCTCATCTGGTATTTGTTTTCACTACTGAGCAGCAAAAACAAATAAGAAAAACCCATATTTTAAGAATTAATGCTACTCAGTAAAAAGGAGAGAGAGAGAGAGGGACTAAAGAGAAACTCAGGAATATTTGTTCTCTGCATTCGGACACCAGGGCATGAAGGTACATGCGGCATTCCTACAGAACAAATGGAAGCACTGAAAGAATTCCATTGTACCTAACCTTGCTTATTTGGTTAGAGAGGATCGATTAGTGGCTGTAATCAAACCATACTGCTGGAAATCTTGGTCAGTTTCACCCAGCCTTTTCCTTCACCCTGTTAACCACTCTACTACTCAGCTGCCAATTAAGGAACAAAGAGGGAAAAAAAAAAAGCAGCTGCCAGAACAGAGAAGCTCATTTTACCAGCAAGATGAAAACCAAAATTAGGAAGTACCTGAAAAACTTTTATATTGGAAAAGAGTAAATAAGAAAAGCAAGGAATAGTTTTTAAAATGGCATATGAAATACACTTATTTGGCTGGCTTTGTTCAGAAGCATAAAAAGAAGGGTTCAAATATTTTCTCTGTAGATTAAAGTATATTTAATTTCCTCTTGATATTAGATTTGGAACTTTATTTACTTTGTAAGTCAAACTATTCCAAGTGACTAGAAGCGGTTGTAGACATTTGAAGATATTTCAAATCTTCCCTCTAGCTGGTTACTTAATACAGGAAGAAAAATGTTGGATTAACTTATGGAGGGGACTATCACAAGTTTTAACCAACTATAAAAGAATCTGGATTTAAGAACATAAGAATGGCCATACTGGGTCAGACCAAAGGTCCATCCAGCCCAGCATCCCATCTGCCGACGGTGGCCAATGCCAGGTGCCCCAGAGAAGGAGAACAGAAGACAATGATCAAGTGATTTATCTCCTGCCATCCATCTCTTGCCCTTGTTCTGAAGGCTAGGGGCACCATACTTTATCCCTGGCTAATAGCCATTTATGGACCTAACCTGCAAAAATTTATCAAGCTCTTTTTTAAACCCTAATAGAGTCCTGGCCTTCACAGCCTCCTCGGGCAAGGAGTTCCACAGGTTGACTGTGTGCTGTGTGAAGAAAAATTTCCTTTTATTAGTTTTGAACCTACTACCCATCAATTTCATTTGGTGTCCCCTAGTTCTTGTATTAGGGAAAAAGGTAAATAATTTTTCTATATTCACTTTCTCCACACCATTCATGATTTTATATACCTCTATCATATCGCCCTTCAATCGCCTCTTTTCCAAACTGAAAAGTCCCAGTCTCTCTAGCCTCTCCCCATATGGGACCCGTTCCAAGCCCCTAATCATCTTAGTCGCCCTTTTCTGAACCTTTGTTAAGGGAGATTAGAGAGGCTATCAAAATAAAAAACACAGTAATAATAGGAGATTTCAATTATCCCCATATTGATTGGGTGCATGTCACCTCAGGACGGGATTCAGAGATTAAATTTCTTGATGCCTTAAATGACTGCTTCTTGGAGCAGCTAGTACAGGAACCCACAAGGGGAGAGTCGATTCTCGATCTAGTCTTGACTGGAACGCAGGATCTGGTCCAAGAGGTAACTGTTACTGGACCGCTTGGAAATAGTGACCACAATATAATAACTTTTAATATTCCTGTGTTGGGAAGAACACCGCAGCGGTCAAACACTCTGGCATTTAATTTCAAAAAGGGGAATTACACTAAAATGAGGAAGCTAGTTAAACAGAAACTAAAAGGTAGAGTAATTAAACTAAAATCCCTGGAAGCTGCATGGAAACTGTTTAAAGACACCATACTAGAGGCCCAACTTAAATGTATACCCCAAATAAAAAAACACAGTAAGAGACCTAACAAAGAACCACCATGGCTAAACAGCCATGTTAAAAAGGCAGTGAGAGAGAAAAGGGCAGCTTTTAAAAAGTGGAAGTCAAATCCTAGTGAGGAAAATAGAAAGGAACATAAACACTCCCAAATTAACTGTCATAATGTAGTAAGAAAAGCCAAAAAAGAGTTTGAGGAACAGCTAGCCAAAAATTCAAAAAACAATAGTAAAATGTTTTTTAAATACATTAGAAGCAGGAAGCCTGCTAAAAAAGCAGTGGGGCCCTTGGATGATAAAGATATAAAAGGAGCGATCAAGGAAGACAGTGCCATTGCGGAGCGATTAAATGATTTCTTTGCTTCAGTCTTCACGGCTGAAGATGTTACAGAGGTTCCTAAATCTGAGCCAGCCTTTTTAGGCGACAAATCTGAGGAACTCACTCAGATTGAAGTGACATTAGAGGAGGTTTTGGAATTAATTAATAAGCTGAATAGTAACAAGTCTCCAGGACCAGATGGCATTCACCCAAGGGTTCTGAAAGAACTCAAATGTGAAATTGCGGAGTTATTAACAGTGGTTTGTAACCTATCCTTTAAATCCACTTTGGTACCAAATGACTGGAAGACGGCCAATATAACACCGATATTTAAAAAAGGCTCTAGAGGAGATCCTGGCAATTATAGACCGATAAGTTTAACATCAGTACCAGGTAAATTAGTAGAAACACTAGTAAAGAGTAAAATTGCAAGGCACATAGAAGAGCACGAATTGTTGGGCAAAAGTCAGCATGGTTTCTGCAGAGGGAAGTCGTGTCTGTCTAATCTATTAGAATTCTTTGAAGGGGTTAATAAACATGCGGACAAGGGGCACCCAGTGGACATAATATACCTAGATTTCCAGAAAGCCTTTGACACGGTCCCACACCAAAGGCTTTTATGTAAATTAGGTGGTCATGGGATAGGAGGAAAGGTCCTTTCATGGATCGGGAATTGGTTAAAAGACAGAAAACAAAGGGTGGGAATAAATGGTAAATTTTCACAATGGAGGGGGGTAACTAGTGGTGTTCCCCAGGGCTCAGTCCTGGGACCGATCCTGTTCAACTTGTTCATCAATGATCTAGAAAATGAGGTAAGCAGTGAGGTGGCAAAGTTTGCAGATGACACCAAGTTGTTCAGGACAGTCAAAAGCAAAAGGGATTGTGAAGAACTACAAAAAGATCTCAGCAAACTGAGTGATTGGGCAGCAAAATGGCAAATGAAATTTAATGTGGGTAAGTGTAAGGTAATGCATGTTGGAAAAAATAACCCAAATTACACGTACTACATGATGGGGTCAAATTTAGCTACGACAGATCAGGAAAGGGATCTTGGAGTTATAGTGGATAGTTCTCTGAAGACATCCACGCAGTGTGCAGCGGCAGTTAGTAAGGCAAATAGGATGTTAGGAATTATTAAAAAAGGGATCGATAATAAGACAAAAGATATCATACTTCCCCTATATAAAACTATGGTACGCCCACATCTCGAGTACTGCGTGCAGATGTGGTCTCCTCACCTCAAAAAAGATATATTGGCATTAGAAAAGGTTCAGAAAAGGGCGACTAAGATGATTAGGGGCTTGGAAAGGGTCCCATATGGGGAGAGGCTAGAGAGACTGGGACTTTTCAGTTTGGAAAAGAGGCGATTGAGGGGCGATATGATAGAGGTATATAAAATCATGAATGGTGTGGAGAAAGTGAATATAGAAAAATTATTTACCTTTTCCCATAATACAAGAACTAGGGGACACCAAATGAAATTGATGGGTAGTGGGTTCAAAACTAATAAAAGGAAATTTTTCTTCACACAGCGCACAGTCAACCTGTGGAACTCCTTGCCCGAGGCGGCTGTGAAGGCCAGGACTCTATTAGGGTTTAAAAAAGAGCTTGATAAATTTTTGCAGGTCAGGTCCATAAATGGCTATTAGCCAGGGATAAAGTATGGTGCCCTAGCCTTCATAACAAGGGCAGGAGATGGATGGCAGGAGATAAATCACTTGTCTTCTGTTCTCCTTCTCTGGGGCGCCTGGCATTGGCCACCGTCGGCAGATGGGATGCTGGGCTTGATGGACCTTTGGTCTGACCCAGTATGGCCATTCTTATGTTCTTATGTTCTTATGTTTTCTAATGCCAATATATCTTTTTTGAGGTGAGGAGACCACATCTGCACGCAGTACTCAAGATGTGGGCGTACCATAGTTTTATATAGGGGAAGTATGATATCTTTTGTCTTATTATCGATCCCTTTTTTAATAATTCCTAACATCCTATTTACCTTACTAACTGCCGCTGCACACTGCGTGGATGTCTTCAGAGAACTATCCACTATAACTCCAAGATCCCTTTCCTGATCTGTCGTAGCTTCAGAAAAAGATGTGTTAACCAGTCTACAGGTCATCAATTTTACAATAGGCCTGGCTCTAACAACAGCTCTGATAATTAGTACTATCACAAATTGGCAGAGGCTATCTTCATAGTTCAAAAATGAATTGTGAGGTTTTTGAACAAAGTTTTGAAAAATATTTTAAGATCCTAAATCAATAACAAAATGACAAATACATTAAAACAAGAAAGCATGAAAATTCACGTCCTGATTCAGTTTAGCAGACAAGTCCCAAATTAATGAAGTCTGGATTTCTATTCCAGCACCATTCCCTCCTAAAAGGGATCACATGGGACAAAGCACTTGTGCAAACCTACATGCAGATAGGGATGTTAAACACACCTTCCCATAAATTTCTCTCCTCATTTTGCACTTGGTCTCATGAGTGTGTATCTGTTGCAATAGAAACAAACCTCAACTCAGCACTTGCCAGAAGTTAAAGAAAATGTACAGTAATCTGCAAATATTTGATTTTTGTTTTAAAGGAAAAAAATAGTAATTTCGCATAAGAACCTCAGATTTGGGAATTTTGGGACTGTTTAACTAATGAGTCTTTGCTATTCATCTCTATTGCAAGAGTCTTGCACTTCCTACTGCCATTTTACCAGGGGGGAGGGAATAAATCTTTCCTGCCCTCACCCCAAAAAATGAGGAGAAACTGACCAACATTTCTCAGTGTAGTGGTATTTCATGTGGAAAGGGGAAATAAGCAAAGGGACTTGTGGCAAGTCTAGAAATGGGAAAAGAGCAACAGGGAGTTCCCTAGCCCACATGGGCCCAGCTGCCTCAGTTGTCATGACAGAGAGTGGCCAGTTGGTCAAAGGTCTGACATCATCCAGTGGAAAGTTTCTAGGCATAGGCTTGGGAAGCAGAAGCAGAAATTATTGACAAGAATTACAATAAAACACGGCTGCATTCATTGTGTGTGTTACTCTTGGTTTCCTTCCAGCCTCACAGACATTAAGATGCTTCTTAAAGTTTCTTGTGGCTAAGCTGCACGTCCCCAGCAGACAGGGAGGAATGGATGGGGGGAATTAGGAAGCACAGCTTTCCAAATATATTTTTACATTCAGGACAGTAGGTAAAACATTAACTTCAGAAGCAAAGTGCAGTATTTTAGCTTTAACGTCAACTGTATCCTATTTAGGAAGTTCTTACCTTAAGGATAGAAACTCACATTACTTCAATAATTAATAAAATCAGTATGCCAGGAAGATACACGGCTTTGTAGAAACTGCATATTAAGAGAGACGTTTTATGCAATAGGAATAATTTCATGAACCAGTCCTATTTGACTGATTTAATTTGAAAACAGGACTATGCAGGCAATGCTTAATTATTAACTAATAACTAGCTCTGCTTTCTTTCAGACAAGATCTAATTGGTGTCTGAGTCAAGGCTATAATAATGCTGTCTTTGCATGGCAAATGGAATTTTGCATACATTTATGTGAAAATTAAATGGTTGCTGACTGTTTAAAGAACAATCATTGCACCATATTGAGTCGAGCCAGCTACCGACGAGACACATTATACAATACGCGGTCAGAAAGCAGTCAGGAGAAAACTTTGTGGGAAGCAGAAAAATGACTTTCTATAATACCTCCGTCCTTCTTCTCTGTTTCCTCACGAATGAGAGGGGACGTAAGTATCACCTTCAGTGTTAGGGTGGGCTCCTTCGTGTTACAAATAATAATAGCTGCCTCATTTACACATTGCTCCACATGGTACTTCTCTTCTGTAAGTTTCTGAAAGGCATCAAGAAACAATTTCAAAAAAACCTACTCAACGGTGGTAAAGGCGGCAATTCCTAAAGCACTGATGGAAACCAGTGAGCGGCTGGAGTGGCCCTCCATCTCACTGGGCTGGCAAGGCTGTCATAAGCAAGGCAGCTTCCTGGGGCTGGGTGGTTTTGCTACCTGCACTTGCATATCTAGGATTTGCAGGGTGTGCCGACTGAACTGTAGCAGCTCTCCGATTGAATGCAGAGGGAGCACACAGCTTGCAAAGGCAATGTTGTGTACAATCAGCCTGCACCTCACTTCACGTGCCCCTGCTTTAGGTGTGGGTCACGTTAGTAGTACTAGCAGGAAAAAACCTAAGCGGATGGACACCACTAGATTCTGGCTACTCTGGACGTGGGCCATACGTAGAACCCTGATGGGCCACAGGGTGCCCTCCACTGTCCTAAAGAAACGTGTCCCTCTTGCAGATGAGCCCTGAGCTAGCAATGCTACAATGGACAGGTTCTGCCAAGCACCACTGTTCCCCCCCTCAGTCAACAGTTGCTAAGTTGCAAATAAGTTTTAAAAATGCAAAATAGCTGCTAACCAGAAAGATGCTAAATGATGGCAGCAGAAATGCACAGCAGTGTCTCATTCATTATGTAAACAGTGATTAGTCATGTTTTGACACTGTCAGGGTGAACCAGTTGCCAGCAATTGTCATTTTTTAAGGTATCTAACTCCTGGGCAATACTACCTCTAAATGCATAAACCCTGGCAGTCTACCACCATCTACAAAATTAGCAGCAGATGCAGGTGATTAAATGCTCCACTTCTACCAGCCAACTCGCCTGGATAAGATCTTGGCACCACCTGTATGGAGTCCCACTGGCTGTCAAAGGACTCCAGGAGATGGGGTCCATTCACATGGACTAGCTTACGAGACTGGGAGTGCAGAGAGTGTGTAAGAGTTACCCTTTCTAATCACCACTTCTTTGCAAACGGGGAGAGAAGACCAGGGCGCACAGGCCCTCCAGAAAAAACTGCTATAGGCAAGCAACATACCCTGTCCGTTACTCTAGATGCCCCAGCTAAGGAGACAGCTGGGTCTACAGAGTGAGACTTTGCCTCCATATAACCTGAGCACTTGGCTGCAAACAAATGAACAATGAGAAGTGTAGCTCCTGACAATGATAGAAATGCACAAGCTATATGAGGAAACTAACATGAAACAAGAAAGCTAACCAAGAAAGAACGAGTTTCAATCACCCAGTTCAGAAAGAGCTACCTGCAAGGGGTATTTGGTGGGACACAGCCTCTAGGCAATAGTGCACGCCACAGACCTCAGGCTGGACTAATAATTCAGGCCCGGGTGGAGTATAAAAGGAAGCTATAGTCCTGGGATCACTTTATAGGTGGTGCTACTGGCCACGTGGTCACAGGGTGCTTATTTATGCATCAAAACAAAAAAGGTACAAATCAAAACCAAGTACAAATCAAGGGTTCATCACTGATCTCTCAGAATGGCCTATTGTGTTAAGGGTGCGATTTGGCATTCTGTGACTTTACTGAACCTCCATAACTTTTTTTAGTTTCAGTTGTCAGCAGCTGGAGATGAGAATCTGAACCCCACCCACTTTCCTGGCACTGGCACACCTGGCATTGCCCACTATTCGAAGACAGGACCTTTGTTCTGACACAGTGTGACCACTCTTATGGCCACGGCTGGAGCCACGGCTGTCATTCCTCCCCCCTACTCCACCGCACCCCATTCTTACAGCTATGACAACTCTGAGTTGGGCCAGCCGGCCAGTGGAGTTCTTGCTGTCATTCCTTCCCCTCCAGCTGTGCCCCACCCTGTAACTGTTAGTCAAGTTACAGACAGGCTGTAGGCTCCTGTGAAATTCTGCATAGAGCCTACAGCCCATCTGTGACTTCTACTAAAAATAAGCACAACAAGCTCTTAATCTTACCTACCGTCATTTCAGAACCACAGGGGAATTTAGAGAGAACACAGATCAGTGACAAAGCTTCTGTAATGGAGAAGTTCAAAATATGAAAACACACAGGGCAGAAGAAAAGAAGGGACATCTAGGACCCTATTCAGTTCCACGGTAGGTGTGAGAACCAGATGGATGAATTACCTAACAGGAAGGTTAGCTGGGAGGTATAGCAAGAACCAGGACTAGGGAAGAAGGCTTTGTGAAAAGCCTTTCTGGCCAGCAGGTTAAGGTATCACAGATTCTAGATGCTGTCTTTTTTTTTTCTTTTTCCTGGTATCAAAATTATTTCAGCTTTTGCCCAGTGCAGCTGTTAGCTGCCTATGTCTGGCAGTGCTATTAATCAGAGCATGAGGACCACCCAAATTAACTTACTTGAATTTGGATTGGGAGATTATCTTTGACTAAATACAACAAGGTCTTTGTGGGTTTTTCTTTGCACATGAGAACCAGCTCCAAATCCATGTCATCCTTTATCAGCAAGCCCTTGGCCACCAAACCAATTCTCATCACGCCGCATAAGGTCCGACCACTCTGGTCCCTGGAAGTGAGACATGTCTGAATAATTACAGTGGCATTTTCACAGTTAAATCCCCATCTCCCTATTGTAGCAATGGAACAGAGACTGGTGGAAATAAATCCAACATTTCTGCATCGCATCAGTGACAGGATCATGAAAAGCACAGACTGCTTCCCGGAACATATAGAAACGAATGTAAACATGCTTCGAACACTTCTGTAGCTGCAGAACTGATCAACAGTTTGGATTAAGTCACGAAGCTCCAAATGCTGCCAAACTGCAGGAGAGGGAAAGCACAAGCGAGTCTGGAGATAAGTTTTCAGAGCAGCTCTTGGAAGCTTTCAGAGACTTGGACCCAACAGGAGGGCCCTGGCACGCCCGACAGCGGGCCCCATTCCTTTTTATAAGGTGTATTTTGTTGAAACTTCAAAATACATCTGCTGTGTTGGTGAATGCTGCAGACATCAGGTACTTTAGGAAGGCATCCCACTTCAAGCGCTCTTCCTTGTAGGAGCCCTTCAAAAAATTCTTACAACTGGCAGCTACAAGAATCAGAGGCTGGGGAATCAGACGCAAGTCTCCAGAGACAACCAGGAGAACGGTTTAGAGCCACAGTAAATGTCACAGGTTTCAAAGCAAGATAAATGACATTTCAGCTTTGAGTGCTGACAACAGACAAAAACGCAACAAGCAATTGAGTAGCCCAAGAGTGCACAAGCCAGCAGGAATCCTCAGGAAACGGAAGAGAAGCACTCACACTTACTGACATTCACACACAGGCAGTCCTGGGAGTTGCTGCAGACACTGCTACAACAGCTAGTGGTGTATCACTCTGCTCCTCGCCCAAGGGGAAGAGCTGCAAACAGCCACAGCTAGAGAAGCAGCTATTGCGTTAGTGGAACTTGAACATCCCACTCTGGGATTGGATCTGATTGGGCTCGTTCTGAGATTCACAGTCACGCAGTGCACCCCAAGCCTTTATTGCACACTTGCTTCTGCCAACCTGGGCACAACCCCACATACATGAAAGGGATGGGCAAAGACCGTCTCCTGTTACTGAGGCAGAGCAGAAACAGTGTGGGCTGGGAAGGAAGCAAGAAGCGGGAAGTGACACCCTGAAGGCCACACCGGAGGGTCAGTGCAAAGCTGGGGATAGAGCTCATGTCTCGTGACTCCCATAGTAGGGCCCTAGTCCTTAGAACACACTGCCAAGGTTGTAAGGCACTTTCACTTACCAGATGCTGTAACATTTGGCTAGTAATCTGGCAGGGAAGCTTAATTCTTTTTAATACTGTTTCTGAATGACCAACTTACACTTTTACAGGATGTGATGGGTTTGGTTTGACTTTTTTTTTTTTTTTTTATCCTTGTCAACCTGCATGGGAATTTCTAATACTACTGCTGATGAGTTTCAGAGTTCCACAGAAACATTTTTAGGACTGCAAGGCTCTGCAGGATACTGTTTTCCCAAAGCCTAAACCAATGGGCTGCATTCATTTAATGCAAGATCACAGGGCAAACACCTGACTCTCTCTCCCGCAGTGGTAGGATTCATTCGGTAGTGTTTTGTACAGCATGCTGAAAAGGCAAACTGCACAGTAAACGTTTACAATGAATAAAGATTAGGTTGCTTGTTTTAGTTTAAACTTTTCACAAATGTAACCTGCTTAATTTGGCCAACACGTCTGAGCCAGCGTTATGTCAGTTTATTAAACCCTGGCTAACAGGTGAGTTTCAGGGCAACCCCTGGATTCCTGTGCCCAGACTTATGGAAAAGAGATCTACTGCATCTGTGATTTCCTTACTGTAAAGATGTTCAGGCAAACCCAACTATCCTGACACGTACAAATTTCACCCACGCAGTAGCACGGCAGCCACAAAAGCTAGTTACCATACCAGTTTGACTGAAACCAAGTGGTGTGAAGGAGAAATAGCACCAGTCTCAGATAGAAGAGGAAATTCACCCAGACACCAGCCTGTATTGTCTGTATTATTCTTTGCCCTAGTTTCTACCACAGTTTTGTCCTGCTTTGCTGTGTGTGAGAATTCTTCCAATCACCACATTTCCCCCTCTGCAGGCACAGGGGTGAATGTGAATTCTCCATCCCTTTAAGAGCAGCAGGCTACATTCACTGATCTGTCCAAATGGCTGGCTTTGATACAAAATTCTACAGAAAGTGTTCTCGACTTTTTGCTTTATGAAAACCATCTGCTGAGAGGGTGAAGGAAGAGAAATAGCCCAAACCCTCCATGTCTCTATTTGACACTTGACACCTGCTATTCTTCAGCCTGCTTTTTGTCAGAGCATCTGTAGACAGATTTATGACAGAACCTGGGTACTTTAAAAAATGCACTCTAAATTTAGAACTCAACAAGATCATAAAATACCCCGAACACAAAATCATGAAACTGAAGACAGGCTGTCTGATTATACCAACAGCATTTAATACAAATCAAGAGTTTCACCAAAATCATTCTGCGCTTAATTTATCCATTGCAGAAAGAAAAGTAAAACACGGCCAACACCACTTGGAAATTACCAACACCATGTGCACTGCATCCCCCCTAAAGAGTCAAGTCAAGAAAGTCCACTGCTCAGCAGCAAACTGACATTAATTATCTTCTATAAAAGACAACGAAGCTTAACTACCCATCTCTGGGGAAGGAGCCTATCAATCTGCTGCTCCAGTTCCCTGGAGTCCACACAATCCCACTCTCTTAAATCAATTTATCAGTTGATATATGTAAAAACAGTCAAGAAATTTAAATATTTTGCATTTCTACTCTCCCCATACATTTCACACCAAAATGCGACACCTTGCTGCTGAGGCTAAGAACAAGAATATTGAGAAAATCAAAAACAGATGAGACGTCAAAAAACAAAGGATGCTCAAAACACAGGCAACTAAACTACAGGCCCACTTATGGGGAGTTTGCTATGCCTAGAACATTATGCACTGTCCTGGATAATGGCGAGTGCATCACAGTTAGCTCAATCTGCTTACAGGGTGTCTCTGTTTGAACTGCTTCTCTCTGAAACTTCTCCCTGAGCTAGCAGATTTCTTCCCAGAAATCCCAAGCTCTTCAATCGTCCACAGACAGAATCACAAGCAAAACAAGACCAAGGACTAGCACTATGGGTGCACAAGGGATTTGATGTCATTTCACCATATTTGTTGGGATTTCTAAGCTGACCGTGGGAGCTCTCACTCAACTAGCAGGGAACATTTCTGTTTTCTCAACTGGAGTGTTTCCAGCTAGCAGAGAACACGGAGCTTTGTTTCCCAGTTCCCTCACTCTTACACTGCCTCTTTGGTTAAGACCTGGAAATAACAGAAGACAGTTGCTACCAGCAAGGTAGGGAAGTGTCAGATTTGGGATTTGTCAGCGTACAACGGGTTCATTATGGAAGTCTTACAGACTGGCAACCATGGCCTCTTGTACATTGAAACAGTAAACGTAATTTTCAGCCCAGATAAACACAGTAATACTTCCAGTAGACTGTCTTGATGATTCAGATCCAAATTTCTGCCACCTTTACTTCATACTGAGAAGTACTTTACCCCAGAATTAGTTCTGCTAGACTTCAATGGGATTACTAACAGGTAGCAGAATTTGTACATCAAAATAAATTATCTAGCATGGAATAACAACACTTGACCCAGGGGCACTGCCCATTATATTTACCCGTGACTCCAAAAATCAGTAGAGTCCATCCACTCGAGACTTCAGATAAAATAACTGATAGGCATAGATCACACAGACCTTTCTATATGGATCTTAAAACCAGATCAGAACTTGCTGTTCAAAACTCACCCAGCTACCTGCATTATAATCCACCACTTGTAGAAAGGAAAGAAATAAAATCCAGGAACCAGCTGTCAAACCATGTTATCATAGAATCATAGAGTCACAGAATACTAGGGACTGGAAGGGACCTCCAGAGGCCATTGAGTCCAGCCCCCTGCCCTAATAGCAGGACTAAGTACTGTCTAAACCATCGCTGATAGACAGCTATCTAACCTGTTCTTAAATATCTCCAGCGATGGAGATTCCACAACCTCCCTAGGCAATTTATTCCAGTGTTTGATCACCCTGACAGTTAGGAACTTTTTCCTAATGTTCAACCTAAAGCACCCTTGCTGCAGTTTAAGTCCATTGCCCCTTGTTCTAACCTCAGAGGCCAAAAAGAACAAGTTTTCTCCCTCCTCCTTATGACACCCTTTTAGATACTTGAAAACTGCTATCATGTCGCCCACCTCAATCTTCTCTTTTCCAAACTAAACAAGCCCAGTTCTTTCAGCCTTTCTTCATAAGTCACATTCTCTAGACCTTTAATCATTCTTGTCACTCTTTTCCGGACCCTCTCTAATTTCTCCACATCTTTCTTGAACTGCGGTGCCCAGAACTGGACACAATACTCCAGCTGAGGCCTAACCAGTGCAATGACGACTTCTTGTGTCTTGTTCACAAAACACCTGTTAATGTATCCCAGAATCTCGTTTGCTTTTTTTGCAACAGCATCACATTGTTCACTCATTTAGCTTGTGGTCCACGATAACCCCCTAGATCCCTTTCTGCTGTAGTCATTCCAAGACAGTCTCTCCTCATTCTGTATTTGTGAAACTGATTGTTCCTTCCCAAGTGGAGCACTTTGCATTTGTCCTTATTAAACTTCATCCTGTTTACCTCAGACCATTTCTCCAATTTGTCCAGATCATTTTGAATTTTGACCCTATCCTCCAAAGCAGTTGCAACCCCTCCCAACTTGGTATCATCTGCAAACATAATAAGCACACTTTCTATGCCAGTATCTAAATCGTTGATGAAGATATTGAACAGAACCGGTCCTAAAGCAGACACCTGTGGTACCCCACTTGTTACACTTTTCCAGCAGGATTGAGAACCATTAAGAACTACTCTCCGAGTATGGTTATCCAGCCAGTTATGCACCCACCTTATAGCAGCCTCATTTAAATTGTATTTGCCTAGTTTTTTGTTTTTTTTTTTAATAAGACTATCATGTGAGACCGTATCAAATGCTTTACTAAAGTCTAGGTAGACCACATCTACTGCTTCTGCCCTATCCACAAGACTCGTTATCCTATCAAAGGAAGAGCTATCAGATTAGTTTGACAAGATTTATTCTTTACAAACCCATGCTGGCTGTTTCCTGTTACCTTACCACCTTCCAAGTGCTTGCAGACGATTTCTTTAATTACCTGCTCCATTATCTTTGCTGGCACTGAAGTTAAGCTGACTGGCCTGTACTTTCCTGGGTTATTCTTATTCCCCTTTTTATAGATGGGCACTATATTTGCCCTTTCCAGTCTTCTGGAATCTCTCCTGTCTTCCATGATTTTCCAAAGATGATAGATAAAGGCTCAGATACCTCCTCTATCAGTAGTAGTAGTAGGCATCCTTCAGTCTGCATAGACTATGGATCGCGCCCTTAAAAGTTTCAATTGAAGACTTCATTTACAGAGTCTATTGTGACTATAAAGACACACACGAGAGTGACAGTCCTTGCTGCATCTCTTGCAGATGTAGTGGGTGTCTG
This sequence comes from Carettochelys insculpta, assembly GCF_033958435.1. Taxonomy (NCBI): domain Eukaryota; kingdom Metazoa; phylum Chordata; order Testudines; family Carettochelyidae; genus Carettochelys; species Carettochelys insculpta. The sequence continues at coordinate 21,967,756 of NC_134157.1, forward strand.
GCAAGTCCTTATTGTGCTTTCTGTGCGCTCGCTTCTCCTCTGCTAGCTGTCTGATCTTCAACTCGCCCTTCTGAAGGCCCTTGTGTAACCCCTGCCTCCATCTGCTGCGGTCGTCTGCTAGTTCTTCCTAGTTGTCCAGCTCGATGTCTACCTCTCTGAGGTCTCTCTTGCAGACATTTTTGTAACACAACTGGGGGCGTCCGGGGGGTCTTTTGCCAGAGGCTAGCTCACCATACAGGATGTCTTTTGGAATCCTTCCATCATTCATCCTGTGGATGTGGCCAAGCCAGCGGAAATGATTTCTTTAATTACCTGCTCCATTATCTTTGCTGGCACTGAAGTTAAGCTGACTGGCCTGTACTTTCCTGGGTTATTCTTATTTCCCTTTTTATAGATGGGCACTATATTTGCCCTTTTCCAGTTGTCTGGAATCTCTCCTGTCTCCCATGATTTTCCAAAGATGATAGCTAAAGGCTCAGATACCTCCTCTATCAGCTCCTTGAGTATTCTAGGGTGCATTCCATCAGGTCCTGGTGACTTGCACACATCTTATTCTTCTAAGTGATTTTAACTTGTTCTTTTTTTATTTCTAACTTTTAACCCTACCCCTTTCCCACTAGCCTTCACTACGTTAGGCATTCCTTCATCAGACTTCTCAGTGAAAACCGAAACAAAGAAGTCATTACACATCTCTGTCATTTCCAAGTTCCCCGTTACTGTTTCTCTCTCCTCAGTGAGCAATGGCTCTACCCTGTCCCTGGTCTTCCTCTGGTTTCTAATGTATTTATAAAAAGCCTTCTTGTTTCCCTTTACGCCTGTAGCTAGTTTGAGCTCATTTTGTGCCTTAGCCTTTCTAATCTTACTCCTGCATTCTTGTGTTGTTTGCCTATATTCATCCTTTGTAATTTGCCCTTGTTTCCATTTTTTATATTATTCCTTTTTATTTTGAGATCATACAAGATCTCCTGGTTAAGCCAAGGCGGCCTTTTGCCATATTTTCTGTCTTTCCTACGCAGCAGGATAGCTTGCTTTTGGGCCCTTAATAATGTCCCTTTGAAAAACTGCCAACTCTCCTCAGCTGTTTTTCCCCCTCAGTTTTGCTTCCCATGGGACCTTACCTACCAGCTCTGAGTTTACCAAGCTCTGCCCTCCTGAAATCCATTATCTCTATTTTGCTGTCTTCCCTTCTATCCTTCCTTAGAATTGTGAACTCTATGATTTCATGATCACTTTCACTTTCACCCAAGCTGCCTTCCACTTTCAAATTCTCTACCAATTACTCCCTATTTGTTAAAGTCAAATCTGGTCAAATTTCACCCAAGAAGGTTGTTATACTGGAGGAAGGATGGTTTGGTAAGATTGCAGGACTGGATATCAGGTCCTCTAGGTCCTGCCACTGATTTGCTGTATGGCTTTGGATAACTCCCCATCTCTAAACTGGCCAAAATATTTACCTGGCTCAGAGCTGGTGTGAAGTTCAGTTATTTGTACAGCACCAGAGAGCCCCGAATGCCCAAGTTAGAGATCGTTATCCACAGAAACCTGAAAAGGGGCAAGTTGTTTCCTAAACTGTTGGACAAACTCGGAGGAGCAAAATCTGGTGCCATGTCAGGGAACAGACAGATGTGCACTGCCAGATGTTTTATGCAGCACAGACTAACATGATGTACAGTAATGGCTCCTTTGGAGCCATGAGCCTGTCTAACAAACAATACACATTTATAAATCCGTTTTTGCCTATTAAACCGAAACAGCCCCAAAAGCCACACGTTTGTGGGTTTGGATTTAGAGTTTTGAGCTACAGGAAAATGTGTTTGCATCTTACATTCATTGACTGCAAGTTTAAAACACTTCATCTTAAAGGAAAAAAGCAGTCAAGTAGCACTTTAAAGACTAGCAAAATAATTTATTAGGTGAGCTTTTGTGGGACAGACCCACTTCTTCAGACCATAGCCCTACCGGAACAGACTCAATAGTTAAGGCACAGAGAACCAAAAACAGTAATCAAGGTGGACAAATCAGAAAAAATCTGCCCCTCTACTCTCTGATTTGCTCAGCTTGATAATTTTTTTTCTGATTTGTCCACCTTGATTACTGTTTTTGGTTCTCTGTGCCTTAACTATTGAGTCTGTTCCGGTAGGGCTATGGTCTGAAGAAGTGGGTCTGTCCCACAAAAGCTCATCTAATAAATTATTTTGCTAGTCTTTAAAGTGCTACTTGACTGCTTTTTGTTTTGACAGTATATAGACTAGCACGGCTTTCTCTCTGTTACTATTCTTCTTAAAAGGTGAGAACTCCCCCTGCCCAGGTGCCTATTCATTACACATTCCTCACACTCACCCAATGGACTCGCTTCTCAGAAAGAGTCCAGACACATCTACTTCCTGCTCTGAACAGTCAAAACTGGCAAAACCAAAAAAAAAAAAACACACTATGGCCCTTCTTTAGCAGGAGAGAAATCCATTCATAGTAGTACAGTAGCTCATTATGAAGCTTAACGCACTCACTTGGCATTACTCTCTCCAGCTTCCTCTTTTGCTTCCCCCTCTACCTCAGTTTTCACAGACTTGTTCATTTCATCCATCCAATCCGAGACATGTTTAAGGGCACATTCAACTGTCGACACCATGTTCTGGACAGCTTCCAGTTCCTCTGGAGATGGATAAATGGTTGAATGTTTCACCATAACGTGGCGGTCATCGTTAGCAAAAGATCGGATAGATCTCTGTTACAGAGGTGGAAAAGAGTAGGGGGGAAAAAGAAAGAAGAGTTATTGGCTTACCAAGAGAAGGGCATCCTCACCAACATAGATGGGTAGTGTTTTAGGATAACAAAGGTCTAGAATCATGGTGGAAGTTATACTTCATCTTTGCCTAAAGTAGAGAGACCCAGCAAATTACACGTGAAACACTGAAAAAAAGTCAAACTGGCAAAAACTGGTAGCAAAATGCAAGTGTGCTGTGCCTGTGACTTAGTCATCATGAATGTAGATTGCAGAGTTCTATGTACGAGCTCCCAAAGTAGGGGCAGAAAAACCTGAATCAAGTGATAGAAAAATGCAACGAGGAGAAATGTCTCGTCTCCTTTATTCCACAAATGATACCTTCCTAACCAGGCTTTGCACTCCCTTCCGCTATTCCCCATATCGTGCATCATCTTCACCCAATATGCAACAGTAAGCTCAGGCAGACAGAGGTTACACAGCCTCCTATCTGCATAAGAAGTGCCCATTAACAGCAATGGCTGGCATAAATACCACTTCCAGCACTGCACAAGCTAATCCAACTTGCAATGGTTAGTAAGAGTTCTGGGGTGCTGGCTTTGCAATATTTTCCAAGTTTCTCTTTTGGAAGAAGCCATGGTTTTGAGGGAGTACAAGGAGCCAGGGAGGTCTAGTGAGCAGGAAAAAAATGAAGCAGCAGGAAACCTGGTTTCCGTTCCTAGCTCTGCCACTGACCTGCTGTAACACTGTAACATTGGGAAAGTCACTTTCAGTCTGTGCTGGTCTCTCCTCCACCTCTCTAAGTTTTTCGAGGCAGAGATTATGTCTATATGTGTCTACAAAGTGCCTAGCACAGACAGGCCCTGAGCGTGGCTGAGGCCCCAAGTCACCATTTTAATACAAACTATAAGTAGCAACTGTGAAGGAAATGGGCTCCTTGCTCCACCTCTAAATACACCAGGAATTTAGTGAATTCTAACCCCAGTAGCTAAGTGCCTCCAAGGGCTCCATTGATCTGGCTTCAAAGTTAAAGTCTGAGGGCTCCATGCACATCAAGGAAGTGCAAGGAAATGGTGTGGTTTTGGGGATGTAAGTTAGGAAAAGAGGTACCCCAGGGACGAGGCTAAGGAAAGCTCCTCTGCAGACAGGACTTGGACAAGCTCAGAGAACAATATGCCAAGAGCTGCAGCTCTCCTCTCAATCTAGGCTGGGTGCAGGGGCAGCCCCTCACCCTAACAGTCTGATTCTGCCCAGGCTGGGACATTTCACCTGGATATGGAGCACTACACATCACCAGGAAAATCCCAGCAGGCAGGAATGAATTCAGCAAAGAGCAAGAAAAATAGCTGGGACAGAGGCTGGGGGAGATGGGCTAAGCTTGTGGGGAAAGAGTCAAATACTTAAGTGGAAAGAAACACCAGAGTTAAAGAATCCTAAATAGAGGGAGAGCTCATGGAGTTGCACAATCAGGATGACACAGACCCCTGTGACCTGACGGGAGACTTCTGGCTGCCTTGCCACCCAGGTGAACAGTTCGTGAACCAGCACGGGCAGCCAGGCATTTATCAGGTACTTCCCCATCAGCCACATGCAACCCTGGTGCTCAGAGACCAATCTGATTCAGTGTCAGGGAACTGTGAATGAGACACACTCAAAGGCACTCAGTACGTGGACTGCAGGGCCTTCCCCAGACACCCATACCAGCAGCTGACTGGCGAGCTCTTGGTATACATTTACTTCCATAAACTGCAGTTATCCTGCAGTAAAGGCGGATCTTTCCCCCATCTCACAGCTTGTGATCATGACAGAGCTCAGAGCCTGTAATGGATCCAAACACACTCACTCACTCTTAGTTCTCCTGACCCACAGGCTACATTCAGGCTCAGGGAGAAGCACACTGATTCCTGGGAAAGGAGTGCTCCCCCAGAGCCGTTCCAGTACTTGTACACTACAATTCCCTTCCCATAGGTCTCTGCTGTTTCTCTCCTTGCAGTTACAAAACACAAGATTTCCAGGTAAAGACAGCTGCTGCTTGGCAGTCAATTGGTAAGATGGATTTCTTAAGTCACCCCCACCCAAAGCGTGCCACCTCCTCTCCAAAGTGCTCTTCTTGTGACTACTAATTATAAAAAATACTCCAGCAGCAGCAGCAGACTGATAAATTTGTAATTTGTGTATTAGAAACACATGGTTACCTCACTAACAGGCAATGGCAAAATAAGCACAAAGCAAGAGAATCTGGGTCTAGAATTCATAGGAGCCAACACTTTCCACTGAATTCCACTCTGTGTTTGGCACTCCTTGAGGCCCCTTTTCTCCCACATCGTTGCTCCCACCAGAGGGTGAAGTCTGAATTTATGTCTGTCTGGATTTCATTAGCCATCATCTGCTCCAACCTCAGTTCTTTAGTTTAGTATTTAAACTTTAGTTTAAATACAAAGCTGTGCCTATTCTCTCCCTCCCTCTCTAGCAGCAACATTTAGAGGACTTTAAAAAAAAAAAATCAATAGGCCAAAACTGCTCACAACAGCTGGCTCTCAGGCATTTGTTAATTGGGTGGGTTTTCCTCCGCTCCTTGAATGCATTTTAGAAGAACTAACCATTCCAAGCCCTTCACATTTGCACAGCTTTGCAAATTCAATGCATCCTGACACTTGCAATTTGTAACCACTACAAGCAGGCAGATTGGAAGTGACTCCTCACTTAGTCATCAAATATGCCCTGATGGGTACCGGTTACATATGTATCATCTCTATGCTATTAATAGGTGTGTACAGAGCTCAGGCTTTTAATTTTTAACATTAAACATATATATATATAGCACCAACATCTGATCTTGCGGGGAAGAGGTGGGTGCGGAGTGTCAACGTTATGTAATCTGCAGTTCAAGGTCATCCCCGCCCTTTGCAACAGCTTGCTAATGTCAGTTTTATTAGAAAATGTTATTTATGAGCAACCCCTTCATTTGTGTTTAATAATTCAAGTGCTGCAGGCTCACAAGGCTCCGGGATTGTAAAAGCCCCAGCAATAAATCAAAGCCCATTTGCTTTGCTTAAACCATGCGGAGGCATCTTAACGCAGCAGAGTCAGAAAATCCCTCTACTCTTGTTTTAACAGATTCCATAATGGGCTGGGGTGGAGGCTAATTGTAATGCAGCGCTATTAACAATTACCTACCATGGTTTGCTAGAGTCTCAGTTCCGCTCCCCCACCCCCTTCTCCTTTTCCCTCCTCCTCGGTATCTTTGCTAGGCACTGTTTTTGCCTGACAGAACCTCCTCATAAGCCACACAGTCCCTTGACAGCTCAAGAGTTCATACAGGCGAGATGCTCCACCAGGCGCTTTCTGCAATACAACACCTGCAAAGAGAGAGAAAGAGAGAAACAACTTGAAGAGAGAAGAAACCGCATGCTAATTCTGATTGCTTTTCAAAGGAACACATTAAACCAAGCCACTGATTAAAGCAGCAGGCTTCAAGGAGGGGGGAGGAAATCATCAATGCTGAACAAAATGCAGCTGTCTCTATAGAAAGCAACTTTATTTAATATGCCCACATATATGTTACCACTTTCCCATCTGGATTCATTAGCCGAGCAGCAACTGGCATTCAAACGCTCTTGCACCAGGCAGTTCTGAATTCCAGAGTATTTAAAAATTGTATTAAAGCTAACGTTTGAAATCAAGGGCACATTACAGAGGTTGAGAAGAAAGGCACTCTACATCTGGAGATGTCAAGTTTGGGTTATGAAAAATTACGTGTGTCAATTACAAAGTTACATAACCAGCACTGTCCCAGATGCACGTGAGGCTTTTTAAGCAGCAGACAGTTAAGTGTTCTCAGGTATGCCACCCACAGAGCATAAAGAGTCAGTGGCAGTAAAGCAGATAGTGACATGGATGGAGCATGTCCCTTGGTCTGTCAGTGTCTAGTGGGTCTTCTACAGAACGATACAGTCTGTCAGGGAACGAAGTAGGTTACTTCCTTGCATTTAACACAATTAATATGAAGCAAAATACAAAACTGGCATGTAACTTTTTATCCAAAGAACACATTTGTGAGCACTGAATTACTTTTAATTTATAATCTGAATGTCACTAGTGTGCCAACATCCCAATCAAAATCATGGCACCAAGTCTGTCAGGAGCTGGACAGATACATGGTAAGAAAAAGTCTCACTCTCTTCCAGGCAGGCCAATACAAACTCATAGGCACCGCACCCTCCATCCAACCCTTTCAGCTGGGCCAGTCAGGCCCCAGGCTGCGGTCTTCCTCCACTGCTCAGCCCAGCAACAGCATGTCAAACATTTTTCACCAGAGCAGCTGAGTGGGTCTCATCACAGCTCTGCCTCTAGTTTGCACTTGGTTGAGTCTGGCTCTGTGCCTCAGTCTCACCTCCACCCAATCCCACCCCACAGAACAGAGGCAATGTCTCCCAGCCTCTCAGGAGTGCTAGGTGGTTCCGATAGGGCTCTTGAGCTTTTCCCCTATGTTATTTATGGTTCCAGGCCCACTGACCCATCCAGGACAAGCTTTTCCTTCCAGCCCTGACCTGCTTCCACACAAAGTTCTGTATTAGGCATTTTTCAGCCTTCCTTACTCCCAAAGCCAAAGGGTGGAGACTGGTTTGGACGGCAATCCAGAAGGGAAAGGCCACCATCTGAATGTGGAGGATGTGCCCATCACCAGAGTTGCCAGACAACAAGCAACGTGCCAGCCTGGACTCTCCTGCAGGACCGCTGCAGGTTATAGATGGCAACATGGCGAACGCAGATGGAGGGAAATGGCTGACTGAGCAAATTTGGGTGCTTCACTCAATTGCTGGGCAGACAGCACCATTAAGAGGCCAAGCCTGCATTCCACTTCTTGAGCTCAGAAAACAAACGCACCTCAGGGTGCGATTCCGCATGCACTGAGCTGTTTTCTGTGTACTCTGAAAATCTGAAATAGCCTGAAATCAAATGTTTACAGCTGTTACTGGGGCTAATTTCTCTCTGCTGCACAGTGGACCTGATACGTAGCATCAACACCTTTCAGTGCTATCCTTCAGAAGGGCAGAACAATGCAGCTTTTCAGAGAGGCTCCAAGTTTCACGATCAAGCAAAACAAGTCCGGCAAGAGGCATCACTAATCCAGTTCTCCTGCCCCTTTCCCCAGAAGTGAGCCAGTGAGGTCTTAAGACATGGTTGCAGTGTGCTCAGATTAGGGAATTATGAATGACAGCACCTCTATGAACATTATTCAGGATGAGCACTACACAAATCTGGATGTGGAGCTGAAGTTGTTCTGCAGCGTTCTTTCAAATGATTAAATTGTCCTGCAATACTACTTAAAAGCATCTGCACAAAGAAAATCTTGAAGCAGAAGCTCAGTCCCCAGGAGAGATTGTTTAATAAAGCTACTGAAATGAATGTTTTTTAAAAATTCAGGTGCTACCTGAGAACAAAGCACAGAGCGGGGAGTAAACAGAAGCTAAGACTAGAGCCCTCACCAACCCTTGATGAAGCATAAAGCGCTGTGCTTGTTATCAGCCCACAAGAAGAGATCCAGAAAAACAGACTGCCGCCCTTCTACTCCAGCAGCTTTGTTCTGCTACTAACTCACTACAGAGCATCTACACAAGGACCAGACCCCAGCAGCACCAGCTGGGAGAGGATGATTGGTATTGCTAAGGGTCAAGAGGACATGATGGCAACAGCTGCTCATGCCTGGGCTACCGTAGGACTAACACCATCACAGGTGGCAATGAGTTTTCTAGGAAAAGCCTTTAAGGTTAATGAGCCATGAGTGACCTTAGGAAAGTCATTTACCATCTCTGTCTCTCACTCCCCACCTGTAAAGTGGGCATAAATATTTCCCTACCTAGGGCCAGGTGATGACAATTGATGTGATTTTTTTAACCTTCAGATACCAGACACTATAGCAACAGGAAGGGTTTTTACACACCAGCACTAAATGGAGATAATTCATGCTCTCTCTAAACCAGTGGTTCCCAAACTTTTCAGCATCATGCCCCACCTTTAGATGTTTGAGAAACCCTCATGCCCCCCCACATCTTCATTACCATCATCCAACCCGCCTTTTAACAAAAAATGCAATACATAATTTAAAAAAAAAATATATATATATATATATATATATATATATATATAAAAATGTTATTTAAAATTAAAAATAAGCATAAATAGTTTTTCTTGACCCCTTGCGGGTGCCTGGTGCAGCCCCAGCTGGTCAGCTGCCTGAGTCCCATGCCAGCTGCCAGGGCTGCCCATGCCAGCCACCTGCCAGCCCAAGACCTGCACTGCCAGAGCCACCCACCCCATCCCGTGCTGCTAAGGTCAGCCACTCGCCCACCAGCCACCCGAGCCACCCACCCAAGCCCCATGCTCACAGGGCTAGCCACCCCCCAACCATCCCCAGCCGCCTGAGCCCCACACTGCTGGGGGCCAGCTGCCCACCTGCCAGCCCAAGGCGCCCAAGCCACATGCTGCTGGGGGCCAGCCACCCATGCCCCACAAGCCAACCACCGGAGCTCCTCCCCTCTCACAAAGCCAGGCACCACCAGCCCCTTGCTTTTACCCCATTCCCATCCCCCCTTACCCCAGACAGGCACCTCCGGTCCCCCATCTAACCCCATCCTCCTGCTCCCCAAATCCATACTCACCTTTACAGGAGGCAGATAGCTCCGCGGGGGACTTCACCGGCTGCCTGCTTTTTATAGTGGCTGCACCGGGTCACCCACGTAAAATGGCAGGGGCTGAGAGATGGAAGCAAAGGCTGGATCTTTCTTCAGGTGAGGGGAATGATGGGGGAGGCTGGACTGCCTCTCATGCCCCTGATATTTCTTCACACTCTCCCAGGGGCACCCCAGTTTGGGAAACCATGCTCTAAACTGTCTCAAGAGCAGGTGTGTTTAACACTGTTTAAAAACACAGTGCATCTCAAGAGTTGAAAAACCATCAGAAAATGGGGTTTTGAACCTAATGTAACCAATCGTGCAATGGCTGCAGTGTGCCTGAGCCACCATGCCCAACAGCATGGCCACAGGGGGGCAAACATTTTTCCATTAACACCCCAAACTTCACAAGGAGGTTTTGGCTGGGGCACGAGATGAGCGAAGGAAAAGCTTAACATGCTGCCTCTACAACAGGGTTCATTCCTGCAGCTATCAGTCATTCATCCTGGATTTACTGCTCATTTACATAGCTTAGGACATACCAACATGCAGCCCATTAGCTGCTTTTAGACACTAACTGTGGAGGAAGCAGGCAGACGCAACAGGTCTGTGTACTCCACAAGGACTGAAATTAACAGTGCAGCTGAGATTCCATTGGACCCTTAGAAAAGGGAACCTTGGATACTTTTAGAGCCTTGTTACTCTCTTAATGGGCAAGGGGAAACAGTATCACAGTCCAGTGAACTCTTTAGTCATCTAAATCCCCACTTCTCTCTGAGCTGCTGCTCAGGCTTCTGGCCAGGCTGCTTGAAGAGTCCACAGTCCGTGAGGACCACTTCAATGTTACAGCAAGACTGAACAAGCCAGAACTACAGCCTAAGAGGCTATGGCAGAAGAGTCCACTAACTGGGTTGGGGTTTATTATTTTGCTAGTCTTTAAAGTGCTACTTGACTGCTTTTTGTTTTGATAGTGTATAGACTAGCACGGCTTCCTCTTTGTTACTGGCGTTTTAATTGTGAGTTACTTTTAATTTCTGCTCCGTATGCAAAAGGCAGGTAATTTTTCATCACATCACACACAATGGTGCTTGGATCCAGAAAGGAGTATAATTCTGCAATATAATTTTATTTCTGGCTTTCTGCCAAGAGTCTTTCTGGCAGCATCTACCACAGTAGGAAACTGTGTATCTGGGTCAGGAACGACAAGTTGCTTTTCAGAACAGCTCAATACATTTGGCAGAATTGCTGATATTATAATTGAACTCTTTCAGCAACTCTTTTTATGATGCATCAAGACACCAATCAAAACAAGATCCGCAGCACTGATCAGTGTCAAAATAATTGACAGAGAAACAGCAAAATAGTTTCTCCTGGTTTTAAAAGCATAAACACACTGACGGGAATGGGGTAAGAAATATAATTCAGGAGGTTTCATCATGGCAAAGTTTTCAAACTAGTTCTGACCCTCCTTTGTGTGGATAGTTAAGTCTTAACTCCCAAAAGAATGGCACACATGAAAGGGCAGGGCATACACAGTGCTTGGAGGAATGCACAGTGAATCACAAGTGATCACAGGTTCAATCAAAAAAGCAACATGTTGATTGACTCTCTGGGTCTCACCTTGCCCTCTTGATGATGAGGAACTAGCCTCAAATGCTCACTAGATTACATGTACCACTTTCTACTTTAAAACAATTTTACAATTGAAAATTTTATCCCAAGTGCAATGGAAGTCAAAGCTATGGTTCACACAGCAGCCACAGTTCAGCCACTCTGCATCTGTACCCCAACTCCACGAGCAACTTTCTCCAATTTGGCAACACAGATTCTCTCAACAATCAGGGACCTGTGGATAAGCCAAAACCACCATCCACACAAGTATACTGTACCAATGGGAATATTACAGATTTTAACAGGGCCGAAATAAATAGATTTCTATAGAAATCTGACAGGATTTCTACAGGAAATTACTCTCAAGTCCATCAGAATTTAACAAGAAACCTTTCAGTAGGTTTCCATACATCCTAAAGAATTCCATAGAAGAAAATTGTACATCAAATTCTATAGGAGACCTTTTAAAACAAATGCATTAAAAAAATAACCATTCTACAGACTACGTTAGCCACTTACCTGGCCCCAAGTGCCTATCCTGGCCCTTACCTGATGTCCAAGTGTCTCAATCTAATGTGTTTGCCCTCAATGACACTCCAATGAAATAGGGCAGTACTATTAGGTCCAGTGGTGGTGAGCCAAAGAGAGGGTAAGTGACTTGCCAAGGTCATGCAGGGAGCCTGTGGCGGAGCAGGAAATAGAAAATGGAACCAAGGTTAACACTTGAAGCCACTGGACCATTGTACCTCTAGGAGCTTTCCCAAAAAAGGAAGAAGAGCTAAGTCCTGTTTAAGATACCCATCCTCCAGGCAAGACCAAAAAGCTTTCTCTTCCAAAGCTGCATTTACACATAGTTGTAAATTTTAAATACTCCTCATAGTTATGTTAGGCTCCAAGGCTGGTGCCTACTAAGCCACCTGGGTGTTACAGGTAGCATGAATGCCTCCTAGAGAAGTAGCAATGATTCCATTTTCCCTCTATGGCCAGGAGAGACTGCATTTGGTGGCCCATTCCTGATGCATAAAGCAGCTGATGCTTCCCACCTCTCCTGCAAGGCAGCAAAAAGTAATGATGTTTTGATACACAAGGAGGAGGAGGAAGCCAAAAAGAAAACAAAAAGAAAACAGCTTGGAAATGAAGGAGTGGTCACTGCTGCTTTTGCAGGTAACGAGCAAAGCAAGAATCCAGACATGCACAAATACAGGTTTTCCACTCACACTGCCTCTTCCAGCCAGGGCAGTCTGGAGACTCGCAGGGGTAATCTGGAGTATCTCGAGTTATAACCGTAAATACTAAACCCTTTTGTTGAAAAAAAGATGTAAATTCTCCTGGTTCAAGATTTATCCCTACTCTTTAATATGGATTAGAAAATTTCCCTAACCGTGAACTATATCCACTAATGTTTCCTCCACTTCCTCTGAAGTACCTCGTCCTTGTCCTGGTTCTGTCAGGGCATTAGACTAAATGGACCATAGGTCTAACTCAGTCTGCTGAGGCCTACAGTCTGAATAAAGCTGCCTGAAAAACTGGAAAATGTTCAAGGCAGAGGCTTTAGTTGACAATTATTTTTCACAGAAAACTCAAAATTGTGGAGTTTTCAGCCAGCTGTAGCTCCTATGGATTTCAAAGCACTTTACAAAGAGTGATTTAGGTCTCTCAAACAACCCTAGCATTAGCCTCCTTTAAGGATCATGATTTCTGTGCCTCACTTTATAAACAGGGATATCTGAGGCACAGACGTCATGATGATGATGGTCAAAAGTGACTGAGTACCTCCAATTTTAGGCTCCCTCATGCTACATCTTTAAGGAACCCTAATTTTCAGTTGATGGGCAACAAGCACTTTCTGAAAAATAAGGGTTCTTTAGGGAGACTCAAGTTGGGGCCTGAAAACAGACAACCCACAAAAATCACTCAGTGAGTTTAGAGAAAAAACAAATACAAAAAAACAAAACAAAAAAAAGCTTTGCCTGTCATACATTCCAGTGCTGTGCTTTGGCTACATAACCACAACAGCCTGAACTTCAGATGCAATCTGCAACAGCTGAGACATCAAACTTGAAGAAAGAGACATTTATTATTAACACTAACAGAAATTTAGTTATCGTAGCACTGTGATATTTGTTATGGAAAACCTTATACCTGCAACAGACTCTGCAATTCCAAAGGAATCAAGACTAAGATTTCAATAAGTTACTCAAAAGTATGTGATTAATGAATGAAACTAATCAGTTTGCATTACTAGCTTTATCAAAATCTTAGCTTCCTTCTGGTTCCTGAAGATAGAAAGCTGAACAGACTGTGGTCTTCAGAACAAGAAATGGATTGGTGCCAGCTCCATTCAAAAGGCATTTGGAATACCAGCCTTAGCAAAATACTTATCCGTTCCTCCCCACCCGCAGCACCACAGTATCTAATCACCCCTTCAATACTGAGCCCAACACACCAGTGACAGCTAGCACTGAGGCTTCACTGTGAAACCACCAAAAAAATCCCTTCAGGGTTAAAGGTGAATGCCTGAGTACAAGATTAGAGACACACCAAGCAGGGTGCAGGAATGCAAAACTGGCTGCTGAAGCTGAAGAAACAAGCCGATCAATAAAAGGAGCTCAGTGTCCAACATTGCCTCCTCCAAGTCTTTACAGCCTCATGAAAGAGAGCTCTCTGTAGGGCTGTATGGGATAGAAGACGATGGCAAACACTTTTGGGAGGAGTCTGTTTCATTACGGTCTTGAAGGCATAGTTAGGCACTACATAAATAATTAGCAAAAAAGTTCATTCCTCACTGACAGTTTAAGCAGACAACTCATTATCGAACTGTGAATGTATTCACCAAGGATTGAAAAAAGCAACTTCTGTCTTCCAACATTCCAAAGTGTCTGTCCCTGCTCTTCTATGCAGCATGAAATACCAGCTCTTTAGAGACCCAAGTTGGGGCCTGAAAAACTGAGGCATCCCCCAGAAAAGTCACTGGGCAAGTTCTGAAAAATCTAAAAAACCCTAGAGTCATTTCAGAACACACATCTGCCTGTGGCCCCAGGAAGTGAGATATTAATTTATGAAACCACTAGCATCCAAAATGAACTGTTCTGCAGTAAATGATCTAGTCTAACAAGCCTGTAGCTCTCAGAAGATTGGTCCTGCGTAGCATTATATTATGCCTAAATGGCACTGGAAAGCTGTAATAAATGTAATGATACAACAGGAGCAAGATCTGCTTTTATTTATAGTTTTTACACTTTTCATTAACCCATTAGGCAAAATTTTATAAGGCAGCAACACAAAAATACATCAGAAAGATATTAGCTAAAACCCAATTTTTTCAATTTAATTCCAAAAGTTTTGGATTACTTTGACTATGGCTCCTCTGGTCAAGAAATGTTAATTTTCAAAGATATTTTTCTTTATTATGGCACCTTGTGATGTAATTGCATAAAAAAATATTTGAAATTAAATCAAAAGGTACCACACCAATAGGCTCCAAGCTAAATCAGAGCATGGCACCTTGGAAAGAATAAAATATATTATATATAGCTTAAGTTTGCTCACCATCAAAAACTGGTCGACGTCTAACGGCAGAAAGTATGTGTGAGAGGTTACACCTTTACAAAGGGAGGAAATGGCAGGTGCTTTTATCATCAAACCTCCTTCCCCTAAACACCCACAAAAATTAGCCCATTTCACAGACAAAGTTGCTACCCAAATTCAGCTCTTGGACGACAGACTCCTCTGGTAAAAATTAAACACATGGAACTCACTGTCACTAGCTATTCCAAGGGCCAAGTACTTAGTAGAACAAGGCTTTTGTGGGTATGAACCATCCTCACTTCCATTAGAGTAGTATGACCTGGTATGGCAAGTCTTACGTAATACAAACCCAGCTCACCCAAGCTATTTACAACTACAACTAGCCATATATTTAGCACAGAATGGAATGACACTCTCCCTTCACTAACAAGGCAGCAAAGCAGCTGAACTACTTCTGCACCAGCCTCACAGCCAGAAGTAACAGCAAGGTGGGCAACCCTCAATCGGATGCATTAGAACTAAGGGTGGATAGGTGATGATAACACTCAGCCCAAATCCTGAGAAGAGGGGTGGGGAGAGAGCAGGAAGGAGAAGAGAAAACACCAGAAATGTTTTTCTTTATTTGGCAGACACAGGTCTGCTCCAAATGCCACTGACTGAAGTCAATAGATTCCCACCAGCTCCAATGGACTTTGGCTGAAATCATGGAACTAAATTCAGTTGGTTTAATGGCTCAATCCCTCCTGCTGCCCTGCTGGTGGTTAAACCAATTAAAGTTAGTTCTACTGTTTCAGCAGTGGCAGGGCAGGAAGCTGCACAGGAGTCAGCTACTATAAAGGAATTTTCTTGAGGAACCCTTATTTTCGCTTTGGGAAACACTCATCTATTACAATCATGAGGCATAAGGCAGCCACCTCTTATTCACCACTTCCTGAGATGTGTTTAGTTAAACATGTCACGCCTTTTTCCTATTACACTGATGCCACAAATCTATTTGCCAATATACTGACCAAGTAGATCTGCATCAAAACAAAACTGCTTTAATTAAGTTTACCTGTTGTCCCATGCTCTAGGTCAGTGGCTCCTAAACTTTTCACTAGTCCAAATCCCCAATCAAGACCCAAACTGTTTGCGTGCCCCCATTAAAGCCAATTCTCTCTTCTATGATCATTTTTGTCTCTTATTTTTTTCCACAGACCCCCCCCCATTACTCTCATGAATCCCCAAGGGTCTGTGGACCCCAAGTTAGGAACCATTGTTTCAGGTCTCACTTTAATCACTCCAACTGCCTTTAAAACAGGGTGACCATCCATCCTGTTTTTCCGGGGACAATCCCTTATTTAAGTGGTCTCACAGGTGTCCCAACTTTTCTAAGAAAATGGCCTAATTATCCTGTATTTTGTGGGGCTCCTGTTCCCTGGCACCCGGAGTCTGGAGACAGAAGCCCCTGCTGCCAGGGAGCTCCTCTGCTGGGCGGCTGCCCCACTCCCTGGCACCCCATGGAGGCAGCCCCCAACACTGCTGAGCTCCACCACACAGCAACCACTTCATTCCCTCGCCCACCACTGCTGGGAGGTCGTGGAGCTCCATCCTCCACTCCCCCTTATCACAAAACTGCAGAGCCCCCATCCCTGGTGCCTCATTGTGGAGCAGCTGCCTCCCTGGCAGAGGAGCCCTGATATGGAACAGCAGCTTCACTTCCCTGGAGGCCAGTGTGGTCACCCTACTTTAAATAAACGTAGATTAAACATTTTGGCCGCAGAGCAAGCCACAAAATTGCCCTTAAAGAAAGAAAAATGCCACAAAAATAAACCTGATAATCTATACACAAAATCTAATAGCATCACGTTATGATTCCCTGAAAGGAACAGGAAGGGAAGGCTATTTAACTGACGTGCTCACAAGCTGAAAAGCTTAGGAGCAGTTTAAGGCTCTGACTGCTCCAGCCACTAATATTAAGGGCACCAGTAGTCAATGAAGTGCAGCAGGAAAGCTGCAAACAGCTGCATGCACACACCCTCTGCTACCAATAACGCTATGCAAATATTCTGATTATAGTTTGGTGATCTCTGTTCTTCTGTTCTGGTCCCAGTAAAGAAAGGCTAAACCTTGCTTTCAGTTTCAATGTACATTTACATATGTGAAAAAAATGTGAATTACAAAGCCACAGTTTATTATTTTTTTCAAGCCACCACTTAACCTTAGAAACAGAAATCTAAGCAGCTGTTTCCCCTCTAAATTACCTCCCTGCTGACCCTGCAGACATTTAAAGAAGTTGGCATTTTCAATATCGCAAATCAGCACTGGTTATTTCGCACATCTTTGCCTTTCAGATGGGTTTCAACATTAATGAGCCTTCAACTTAAATTCATTTTCTAGAATGTCAGTCTCCCTGCCTTAGTATTTTGTGCATTTTTTAAACAAAGGGATAAAATTAAAATGGAAGCTAGCATTTCCGTGGCGGCCAATTGTCAGAGAGCCTGTAGCAGGCCACCACATTCTGCAAAAACTGTGCAGAGAGGCCTCCTACATTCCTCATTCATAGTTAGTACACATCTGCCACTAGACCTACGTGTGTTCTGTTCCAACAGGGCTACTGAATATAAGTAGAGGCAGCTGCTTCCCTCCTGTTTAATTAGTAATTTTATCAAAGAACATCTTGCTAAGGAACACCAGGATATTAAAAGCTTGTTTAAACCTTGTGCAACCTTCTGGTTGGAAACATGGAGCATGAACAATCTTGCAGGTCCTCTCATTGAATGCCCTCAGTCCTGTATGTGCTGCTGACTCTAAGAACGGCAAGTAGTAACATGTCTACCGGGAAGTCCTTCCATTTTTGGCTTCAGGAAAATAAAGGTTTATGCTTTAGGCTAACCAGGGGTTGGGGGAGCTTTTACAATGTAGGGATCAATCACGGAACTGTTCACACAACTGTAACTGGCATGGCCCTGAAGGAGACACGGGTTACACCTCTCACTCCTTTAACTCAAGCACAGATGCTGGACTCAAATGTAACTTGCCAAAGGGACAGAAGAGCTAAGTGCAGACTCTGTACACCAGGATAAGGAAGTTTTACAGGCATTTGGGTTGAAAAATTATTGTCTAGTGCTGTGGGTGATGTGGAGAAGAGGAAAAGCATAGAGGACATGAAGATCACATGACATTACTAAAATGAGAAATAAAGAGGAGGAGGTAGGGTTGCCAAGTGTGGTTTCTGACCAGAAAGTCTGTTCAAAACAGGGATGTGGAAGTATTACCTGTACTGACCAGACACCAAAAGTTCAGTTGCCATGTGGGATGAAGAGCAATGCTCCCTCTAAACTTTTCCATCCAAGTGCAGATTTTTTTCCATCCATGTGTGGAATAAATTTATATGTGCACTGAGGCACATGTGAATGTGCACTGCCACTAGAAATAAAACCACTGCTAATCAGCTGGGCAGTATTTGAATCTCTCTGAGCACACAGCTTACAGGGAACACTGATGAGGAGGTGCATCAACCTGTACCAGCCCTGTGCAGGTTGCATCAACATGCACCAGCCCTGGCTCAGCCAGTTCCCCTCCTACCTCTGTTTCATCACCAGGCAGGTAGCAACCCCTGGATTAGGCTAAAGCTTCCAACCAATCTGCAGAACAGAAGGAGACTGGCAGAGAGTCCGGGTGAAGAGGCTCATCTGATGAAAAGGGGAAGGGGGAAAGTAGCAGGTGATGGGAGGTAGGGAAGAGCATGCAGGGTCAGGGCCTCAAGGAGAAGAGGTGGGGGAAAAGGGGAGCCTAGTTTTCAGAGATTAGAAAGCTGCCAACCCCATAGGAAAGAGGAATACAAAGGGAGTTTAGTGAAGTTAGAAATAAGACAAAGTTTGTTCACTACAGGAAAATGCACTGGTACATCCCAGGAAATAATCTGAGGATGTATCTAAATGAGGAAGAAATCCAAAAAGTAGTAATGCTCAGGAGAGAGCTAAGAGGGGATGGTGAACCAATTGGTGATGGCAGCTGTAGCAAAGGCCTAGGACCGAGAAGGACTGGGTTCTATGACCAGCTGTATATGTACTCTTGGACTTTAAAGTCCCCATCCCCCTATTTATACAATGGCAATAATACTGCTCACCCACATGAGCAAAGCTTCAAAACGTTTAGATGAATCTTGTGGGCACAAAATATTATGGGTTTGGAGTGGGACACTGTAAAAAAGCCGCTTCCATTTTGGGTAACACGTAGAGTCCAAAACTTCCATCACAGCAAGGAAAGAAAGTGCCCTCGTAGGCACCATACATGAGCAATGTGTTCTTATAACTGCAGCGTTACACATGTCTGCCTGAACCCAGGGAAGACACCCATGAACTGCAGGAAGCTCAGTGAAGAAACATTTTCAATTAGCTGGATAGAAACTTTGAAGAAAAATTGAAAAAACTCAGGGTAAGGGCTTGGCTAAATGGCAGCTGAGGAGGCAGGAGCAGGATAAACAGCCCAGTGATCTGAAGTGAACATTACGGAAGAGGAGGAATTGAGGACAGCACAAAGAATTAAAGACATGAATGTCGTGGCCCACCTCAGGGAGGACTTTGACTATAGAACAATGCCCCAGTTAGAGATGCCCAATGCTTGAGACATTTAAAATTAGACCAGATTCGATACAATATAACATACTGAACAGCATGCTCCTGAACGGGTTCCTGGGAAGGTGGATTAGCTGAATTTGAGGAACAACAAGCATTAGGAATGGTAAAATCCAGGATGAGGACCTTGGGGGATCAGGGATTCAGCACCTCCCCCAATATTTATTAGTTTATTCTGAAGTGGCTACTGCCTACAGGCCTCTAACATAAATGTAGGTGCCTGCATATCTTGCTGGCAGGCTCAGTGGGTAGCATGGTGAACTTCTCTAGTCTAGACAAAGCCTCAAGGGCTTATTTCCCCCCTTGGAAGAAAGAAATGCTCATATTAATGGAGGTCAGCTGAATGCATGCAAAGCACATTCAAGGATGCAAAGTACTACATGAATGTGATGTTATTTAGTTGGCTCAGGTTACGATCAAGAAGTGCTATTAATCCCATACAGATCATTTGTTAATCAAGAGAAAACCCCTTTTGACTAAAATCTCATTTACAGGTTTGGCACATGGGAATCCCCATGAAGCACAGACTGCAATTCTTAGCAATTGTTAACATGGCTAGAGACAGTCAGAGATGGGTGCTTTCTAATATATTTAATTCTGATGAAATTTAGCCATATTCCACACTGTGGAGCAGCAACTCTCAACCCTTCCAGACAACTTTACTTTTTCAGGAGTTTGATTTGTTTTGCACACCCCAAGTTTCACTTCATTTAAAAACTATTGCTTATAGAAAACTAAAATCAAACAAAAATACTAAAGTCTCCCATATCATTATTACCGAAAAATTGCTTACTTCCTCATTTTACCATATAATTATAACAAACCCTAGTTAGGGTAGAAGTATCGTACTTACATTGTAGTGTACAGCACAGAGTGGTGTGAACAAGTCATTGTAAGAAATTTTAGTTTGCACTGACTTCACTAATGCTTTTTGGTAGCCTACTGAAAAACTAAGCAAATATTTAGATGAATTGACGTACCTCCACCCCCAGGAAGACTCTGCCCGCCCCCAAGGATATGTGCAGCCCTGGTTGAGAACCACGACTGTAGAATACATTTAGGATATGCTACATTCTATACTCAAGAAGTTATATTCCAGCTCAGTGGAAAAACACTCTCTGCACCAGCAGGTCTTACAATCAGGGCTAAAGAAGCACACATCTCAGTCTCTTATTGGCCAATAAGGCACCATGAATGGAGTTCTATCTAGTGTGTAATGGTTAGAGGAGAGTATTGAATTCCACTTTCTAGGATGAAATATATGCCCAGACAGCTTGCATGCAGGTTGTAACACACTGATTAAGCATCAAATTTTCAGAATCAGACTATTATTATTGCTTTTCCCTTCCTTCTGCTGCCTTGTTTAAGTTGTCTGGATGCATCTGTACAATTCTGACATTTAGGAAGAGCCTGGAGTAATTTACTGACAAAGTGAGAGTCTCTGTACTGCACTGGAGCATAAAGATATTGCTCCTGTGCATGATTACTAAGTTATTGCTAAAGACAACCGCACTGATGGGAATTTGCTTTGTGATCTTTACCTCTTAGCAGTGCCTGACACCAGATGCCAAAGAGCAGACAAACTGGGTCTAGGATATCAAAGAAGAGAGTATACCAAGAATTGCTGCTAAAAAGCAGGCAGCGTTTTCAGAAAAAAAAGACTAGCAATTTTGGATGTCCAAAACCTCAAAGGGGCCAGATTTTAGGAATTTCCTCAGAGCCAGAATCCCTTCTCAGGAGGTAAATTAGGCACCCAAAATCATGCTCACTTTTGAAAAGCCTGGCCAGTGTTCTTCCAAAACAATCCTTTGAAAAAACCAACACAAACAAAACAGAAGCTATGAAGCCATGTTATCTTGACCCCTTTTTAAATTGTAAAGAGTGCTGATACAAAAGTATCGACTCTTCCCCCACATACGCCTATATTTAGGTAGACATGCCAAGCCTTCAAAAAGAGAAATCTTCTTAGCCTGAATTTGACAGACTGCCATTTGAAACAGGATCACCGACATCACTGCAAGATTTCCAGAGTATGATATGGCCATCTAGCAGGATACAGCTCTTCCTAATACAGCTGAGATTGATAGCCCACTGCAATTAGAACGGTCCTCTAAAACCAAGCCAAAAAGCCACACTGACTATAAACTCCAGCCAATGAAATCATACTGATATATGCACTACATTTCAACATGTGGAGAAATCAGAGAAAGTCCAGAGAGAGCAACAACAATTATTAAAGGCCTAGAAAACATGGCCTATGAGGGACAATTGAAAGAATTAGGCTTGTTTCATTTGGAAAAGTAAAAACAGAGAGGGAACATAACAGCTTTCAAGCACAGGTTGAACCTCTGTAGTCTGGCACCCTCTTGTCCAGCATGATTTTAGTTTGCTGGACAACCACTTATCATAGGTGTGGCCAAATTTCCCCGGGTCCCATAAAGTTTGTTTACAGCCCCTAAGTCCTGATTCTCAGTGTTCTGTGCTGTTATTTAGCTCTAATTTACCCTAAATGTCTTCCAAAACCCCAGCAAGTAGTGCAAGTGTTGGTAATGCTGCTGGACAATATTGACCTCCCACGGCCTGGCACGTTCTCCTGTTTGGCAACCTAAAAGACTGTCGGAAGGAGGAGGGAGAAAAATTATTCTCCTTGACCTCTGAGGGTAGGACAAGCAGCAATGGGATTAAATTGCAGCCAACAAGGAAGGTTTAAATTGGACATTAGGAATAGTTTCCTAAACTGTCAGGGCGGTTAAAGAGAAGTTACTCACCTGTAGTAACGATGGTTCTTCGAGACGTGTCCCCGTGGGTGCTCCACAATAGGTGTCGGGCTCGCCCGGCACCGCAGATCGGAATTCTTCTAGCAGTTTCTATTGGATCGCACATGCGCCAACGCGCGCCGCTCCCTTGCACGCCCCCGGCCATGTGCGCGATCCGGTCCCCGCCAGTTCCTTGACCAACCGCCTCGGATGCTCCTGAAAAACACCAGACGGAGATCCGAAGCGGGGAGGATGGTGGAGCACCCACGGAGACACATCTCAAAGAACCATGGTTACTACAGGTGAGTAACTTCTCTTTCCTCTTCGAGTGGTCCCCATGGGTGCTCCACAATAGGTGACTACCCAGCAGTAACCCAAGTAAGGAGGTGGTAATCGATTTATGCACAGCTTGCCCCCAAGAGGACTACTGTCAACAGACGGGTATCCTCCTCGAATACCCGATGCAGGGCGTAATGCTTGGTGAAGGTGTCGTAGGATGACCAGGTCGCCGCTCTACAGATGTCTTTTAACGCAATTCCCTTGAAGAAGGCTGAGCACCAAGTCCAAACTCCATGACGGCGGTAGCAGTTTTCGAGGGGGGTACAGGTTTACCAGCCCCTTCAAGAACCTTGTAACGATAGGGTGGGTGAATACGGTGGGCCCTTCCTCTATGCGCCGAAAAGCTGATATAGCAGCGAGGTGGACCATTATCGAGGATAGAGAAAGCCTGTCTCATTTGAGGTCCAATAGGTATTCTAGTATTACAGTTATGGGAACGTCGAGGGGAGCTAACAGTCTGGCGGAACACCAGGCTGTAAAGCGTGTCCATTTCTGTTCGTAAGTCCTCCTGGTGGAGGCCCTTCGGCTACACTCCAAGATTTGTCGTACTCCCTCCGTACACGTGCTTTCTAAGGTGCTGAGCCATGGATTAACCATGCTTGTAGGTGTAGTCCCTGAGGGTGCGGGTGCACTATGGACCCCTGAGCCTGTGTGAGTAAGTCCAGCGCCACCGGTAGGGGGAGTGGTGGACGATCCAACATGCGCAGAAGCAAGGGAAACCATTGTTGTCGGTCCCAAGTTGGAACTATAAGTATCATGCGAGCTCTCTCCCTTCTGGCTTTCTGCAGAACCTTGTGGATGAGCGTTGTGGGGGGAAACGCGTAGAGTAGAGGGCCCTTCCATGAAATCATGAATGCGTCCCCCAGGGACCCCTGCCCTATTCCTGCTCTGGAGCAGTACTGGGGACACTTCTCGTTGTACTGGGTGGTAAACAAATCGACTTGGGGAAACCCCCATGTACGAAATACGCGCCGTAGCAGGTCGGAGCAGATCTGCCATTCATGCGTGAGTGAGAAGCGCCTGCTCAGCTGATCTGCCTTCACGTTGTGGGCGCCCGGCAAGTACAAGGCTTTCAACGTTATGTTGTTGGCGATGCACCAGTTCCACAATCGGACTGCTTCCACGCATAGTGCACAGGATCGTGCCCCTCCTCATCGATTGATGTAGAACATAGTGGAGGTATTGTCAGTATTGATCCCGACTACTTTGCCGTGTAGGTATTTCCAAAAATGTCTGCATGCATTGAACACCACTCTGAGCTCCAGTATGTTTATGTGCAGTGTCTGTTCTGCAGGGGACCATAGCCCTTGCGTCACCTTGCTGCCAATGTGCGCTCCCCATCCTAAGTGGGAGGCGTTGGTAGTAAGAAAAATAGAAATTTGTAGTTGGTGGAAGAGCAACCCCACTAGCAGATTCTTGGGATTTCCCCACCACGCTAGGGATCTGCGCACTTCCGTTGTGGGCGACACTACCCTGTGGACAGTGTGGGATGCCTGTTTGTAAACACTCGCCAGCCAATGCTGCAGGCTTCACATGTGTAACCTGGCATTCTGTACCACAAACTTCGCTGCCGCCATGTGCCCCAACAGTTGCAGGCACGTTAGGACTGGCACCGCGGGGCTGTACGTCATGACTTGCACCAGGGAGCTGATGGTGCGGAAGCGGGCGTCGGGCAGGTATACTCTTGCTGCGACAGAGTTTATGCGTGCCCCTATGAACTCTATATCTTGCGTTGGTTTGGTCTTTGACTTTGCGAGGTTGATAACTAGGCCCAGCAAAGTAAACGTGTTTGCGGTGACGCGTATCATGCGTAGGACCTCTGCCTTTGAGGCCCCTTTCAGTAGGCAGTCGTCCAGATATGGAAAAATAAACACCCCCTGTCTGTGCAGGTAGGCTGATACCACTGCCAGGGTTTTGGTAAAGACTCTGGGTACCGAGGATAGGCCGAACGGAAGAACCCTGTACTGGAAATGTTCCCCGCCGACCGTGAAGCGGAGGAAGCGTCTGTGTGCTGGGTGGATTGTTATATGAAAGTAAGTGTCTTGTAAGTCAAGGGCTGCAAACCAGTCTCCATCGTCCAGTGCCGTAAGTATGGAGGCAACTGTGATCATCCGAAAGCGTTGCTTGCGCAAGTAACGGATGAGGCCCCGTAGATCCAAAATCGGCCTCCAGCCTCCTCTTTTCTTCTCTGTTAGGAAGTAGCATGAGTAAAAACCTTTCTCTTGGAATTGTTCCGGCACTCTTTCCACCGCCCCTATGAACATGAGGTGATCTACCTCCTGCTTCAGCCTCGCCTCGTGGGCAGCATCCCCGAGATGAGGCCAGGTGGGAGGTTTCGTCAGTGGAAGTGACTGCAAGGGGATCGTGTAACCCGTGGCTATAATTTCTAGCACCCATTTGTCTGTGGTGATCTTTTGCCATTGGGAGTGGAACTGTTTGAGGCGATGATGGAACATGAGATGAGAATGGCATTGAGCGATGGTGTTGATAGCGCAGCCCTCTACATAACCGTCAAACTTGCTGTCTCTGGTCTTGTCCCAAGGGTGTACGGCTTTGTTGAGAACGTCGTCTGGGGGCCCTGTACTGCTGCTGCTGTTGATGACGCCCTTGGTCATAGCCTCGCTGATACTGAGCGCGATGTGGTTGGTAAGCATAGCATCTTTGCTGAGGATAGAACTTCTTTTTCTTGTATGGGGGAGTATAAATACCCAAGGTCTTAAGTGTGGCCCTCAAGTCTTTGCTGGAGTGGAGGACCGAGTCGGTTGAGTCTGCAAACAGCTTTTGCTTGTTAAAGGGAAGATCCACGATCTTCACCTGTAGGTCTCTGGGGATACTGGATGTCTGGAGCCAGGATTCCCTACGCATTACCACTGCTGCTGCTGCTGAACGTGCCGCTGTGTCCGCCATGTCCAGGGCAATCTGGACTCCCGTCCGTGATGCCACGTAGCCTTCTTGGACAATCGCCTTTAACACTGGCTTCTTGTCCTCTGGGAGTGAATCCATGAGAGGAGTGAGTCTAGAGTAATTGTCAAAGTTATGGTTTGATAGATGTGCCACGTAATTTGCTATTCTCAATAATAGGGTAGAGGAGAAGCAGAACTTCCTGCCGAACAGCTCTAGTTTCTTAGCATCTTTATCCGACCCCCCTGATTTGTACTGAGACGTTTTCGACCTCTGCTGGGACAATTTGAACACCAAAGAATTGGGTTGTGGGTGACTAAAGAGGAACTCCATGCCACTGGCTGGGACAAAGTACTTCTTATCCGCTCTCTTGTTCGTAGGCGGAATAGAGGCCGGAGTCTGCCATATGTTAGTGGCTGACTCCATAATGGCTTCGTCCAGTGGGATAGCGATTTTAGATGAAGCCGGGGGTCTCAAATTTTTCAGGAGTTTATGGTGCTTCGCCTGCACCTCTGCTATTTGAATGTCCTGCGTGAATGCTACTCTTTTGAACAGCTCCTGGAATTGTTTAAGGTCATCTGGAGGGGAGACATCCCCAGGAGCCATGGCCTCATCTGGGGAGGATGAGGAGGAACCACTGGGGTAAACCTCCCCCAAATCCTCTGGCTCCCGAGTTCGGTGGTATACTTGCTCCCTGGTGGGCTGTGAACAGAAGTCTCAGGATTCTGGACCTAATTCCCCCTGGGACAACTGCATTCCCGTCCCAGAGCGAGAGTGTACACAGGAGTATTGACGAATAGTAGGAGAGGACCTGCCCCTGGATCTAGACCTGCGGTGTCTGTGTCCAACATGATGAGGACAACCATAGCAACATGGGCAAGGGCCCGGTGATGCAGACCTGGACCACGATCGGGGAGTGTACCCATGATGTCTGGGAGAGCGGGATCTCCGCGACGACACTGACAATGGTGAAGCTGGTTTGTGATAGTACTCAAGGGGATCCATGCCCAAAAATGGTGAAGGTGGCCTGAGCCATGGTGAAATTGGTTGGAGGAACGGAGAGGGAGGCCCGAAATAAGCCGGTGGAGTTGCAGCCTGGCGGTGCGGTGTGTGTATCTCGGGAAGGGGGCTGGGTGATAAGGGCAGCGCAGCCCTGCCTGGAGATGGACTAAGGTGCCGGGTTTTAGCTCTGGCCTTGCCCCTCCCCTGCAGGGTGGGCGCCGCCCCCTCCGGTGCCAGGGATCTCGGCCCCGTTGTCGGCGCCTCGCTCGGCACCATCAACAGTGGTGCCGCACGGGTAGCTTCCTCTGGCGCCTGTAGGCTCCATGCCGGGTGCCCCTGCGCCGTCAGAGCCGGTGCCGCATGCAACAGTGGCGCCAATTCCAGTGCTTGCTGTGCTGGCGCTCGCGGCGCCTTCCGTGCCGCCTGTTGTATAATCGGAGGCTCAGCCTCGGCCACGTGCGCTGCTATGCTGCCGCTTTCATCACCTCGCAGCTGGGGGCTCTGCGTTCCGCTCGTCCTGCTCGCTGGGACCGCCGGCAAGGATCGAGCCAGGGAGAGTTTCCTCCTGTTCTGCACAGAGGGGGTCAAAGAGGCTGCCTTCCTTTTATGCGACCCAGAGGACCCTTCTGTGTGAGGCTTCTCTGGCGGTTCAGGCTGGAGGGCCTTATCAAACAAGATCATTTTGAGCCTCATTTCTCTGTCCTTCCTGGCCCTGGCTGTAAGCTTAGTGCAGTGGGAACACTTCTGGGTAACATGAGACTCTCCCAGGCAGCGAATGCATTCACTATGCCCATCTGAGGCCGGCATAGCCTCGCGGCAAGACTCACACTTCTTAAACCCCAAGGAAGCCATCGCGGTGAGTCTTTACTGTTAATAGGGTACTTAGCCACTAATCAGTGCTTTCTAACCCAAAATAACACTCACGGCCTTCAGGGCAGCGGACAGCTTAACAGCCTTCTTGTCCGCTCCTCCTTCGTTCCTCTTCTCTCTGCTATCTAATATGCGCTTTTCTTTTTTTTTTTTGTATAATAGTGACAAACAAACGAACTACACGTAAAAAACAACTCTCTTATCTGTCTCTGGCTTTAGCCGGAGCGGATTCCGTCTGCAGCTGATGGTGGTTGAGAAGGAACTGGCGGGGACCGGATCGCGCACATGGCCGGGGGCACGCGCAAGGGAGCAGCGCGCTTCAGCGCATGCGCGATCCAATGGAAACTGCTAGAAGAATTCCGATCTGCGGCGCCAGGCGAGCCCGACACATATTGTGGAGCACCCACGGGGACCACTCGAAGAAGAAGCAATGTAACAGACTGCTGAGGGAGTTTTTGGAGTCTCCATCTTTGGAGATATTTAAAAGCAGGTTAAATAAATATCTAACGGGAAAGATCTAGAAGATGGTGCTTGGTCCTGCCATGAATGCAGGGGACTGGATGACCTCTCAAGGTCCCTTCCAGTTCTAGCATTTTCCATTCCATTTGTCCAAATGCTTATCAGATGCAGCTGCCCAAGAAAGCAACATGGGAGGATCCTCCCCATTGCAAACTGCCGACTGGAAATGTCAGCCAAATGAGTATAAATGCATGAGAAGAGCCCTGCATTCTCCTCTTTCAAAATTATCCTCCATCCTTCTTCCATATGTTACTATATCCTCTGGCCTTCATTTTCCATCTCTTTACGTAAACTGCGTCTACATCCCTTTCCCTATTCCTCCTTCTCATCCGATTTCTGACTCTCTTCCTGATCGTTCAGAGCTCAGCACCTTGTCACACAATACAATAGCTAACGTATCTGGAACTGAGCACAACACACTGTTTAAACTACCATCTCTGCCCTGCAACGTAAGAGGAAACCTTGAATTTTTAACGTCCTCCCCTCATAGTGCTGCAGTTGGCCACCTGACAGTCTCATAAGAATGGAAGTGTAGAACATGGCCTATTGGCAAATGCGTGTAGTTGCTCAGGATCATTGCTCTCATACTGACAGCAAGCAGCCAAGCTGTCAGTGAACTAGTGGCAGCTTTGAGCGCTTCTAACTCTCTACACTGTGATGCACCTTCCCAACTTGGTGATTACTCTCAAAAGACATAGCATTAAGTCACAGGGGGACAATAAGTTTTCCAATTAGAAGTACACCTGTGGTTTAATTAACACACCTCTTCTAATAGGCTGACAAAGTTGGTTCAAATAAACCATTCCAGAAAAAAGGGGTATTAATTCACACACCTAAAAATATACACTTTCTAAAAATATATTTCTAAAAATACAACCTCTTCCAATACTCTGGGGACTCCAAGCCAGTCTGTGACAATGGCTGGGACATTCAAGACCGTATTATAGCAACATACTGCCAAGGCTGGGCCAGCCCAGCAGTCATTCTAGTCTAGCCTATTGTCTCTGTCCAAGCACTTCAGTGGAAGTGTCCCCTGACCTTCATTAAGTTCTGTTCTCAGTACACTCTCTAGGTGTGTCTGCACGTGCATTCCACTTTCGAAAGAGGTATGAAAATGAGGTAAATAAAAAATACAAATGAGGCATACATTTGCACAGTTGACAACATATTTGCATATTCTAATTTCAAAAGAGCTTCTTTCCAAAGATGAAAGCCAGTGTAGACGCTTCTCTTTCGAAAGTAAACTCCATCTTGGAAAGAAAGAACCCTTCCTCCCATTAAAATAATTAGAATATGTAAATGAGGTGTCAAATATGCAAATGTACACCATTTGCATGCCTCTTTCGAAAGAGAAATGCAAGTATAGACTCACCGTCTGTGTTGTATCCATGCGAGTCTTGGTCTCAGTACACTACTGTTTGCGTTACATACAACAAAAAGTCTTTTGATTTAATTTGCTTTCATGTGTGTTTTCATATGAAAAGCAGTAATGATGTCCTCTTTGACAGTAAAAAGCTACAAATGGCCAGCACTGAAGAACACAGTTGAAGAAAAATCAATCTGCATTAGTCCATAAACATTGGTGGGAAGTAATTTTCTAATTAAGAAACATGTTAAAATATGGTTAAGGGCTTTTTTTTTTTAAAGTGTATTTGGCTGTTTATAAGTTCCAGAAAAAAGGGCCTGCACTCTTAGTTCTCTGAATGCCCTTGACAATATTTTAAAAATATATTAAAAATTGACAAACGAAGACCAACATCACCTTAACAGCTCTAACCTGATTGTGCTGACACACCTATGTAGTAACCAAAACAGAGCCATTACCTCTCCATCCCATTAGCTCAGCACTGTTATGGAAAAAGAAGACAAACTTAAGTTTTTCTTGCAAGATCTATTACTGAGGGCAATTCTTAGCTTTGAGACCATACGCTGAGGTTGCAAGGAAGAGTGTATCTTGTTATACTTGGAAATTGAACCAATTCTATGAAGAACTTCCTGGGGGAAGAACAATGAATCCAACAAAGCTACTTCTACAGAATACAAAAGCAGCTGAGAAAAAAAATATATATATACTTTATTGCTTTAAAAAATATACAGACTTCCATGGTTCATATTACTAGTTCATTTTTGCTGATCACTCACTACTTATCTTCTTTGGCCAATCTTTCTACTGTTGAATAGACCTTGCACTCAACAAAATTATGTCCACTAGTTATTTTCCTTATGAATTTCTATTATATACCCTCTTGTCTTTTGACAGTGGTGGAAAATCCACCTGCCACTGAGCCTTTATATCAACTCAAGCTGCTTGTGACAGCACCTTTCCAGCTTTGATTCTCTCTACATTGCAGACACTACTGTAAATTCCCTTAATCCCTTCTCATAGGTGAAGCCCTCATCCCTGTTTTGGCCACCCTTGCCCAAAGACAACACATTTTTCCCCGTTTTTTCACTAATGCTTTTAGATAGATTAGCAAGATTATGCCCATCTCTGGGAGTGCAGGTGTACAGTAGCAAACTGTTAGACATTTCACTGTATCAGAGGAACAGTCTGTGTTACACTTCCAAGGTACACAGACAGCATTAAAAAGATTCTCTGCAACAAATTAAAATTACACCAATCAATTTCACAAGGAAACAAATTTCAAGTTTTTTACCTATTGTTGTAACACAAACAATTTGAGATTTTTTGAAGATCGGATTAAAAAAAAAAACTCAGAATCGGTTTTACTATGGATGCTTCACAGCATTCTGTGTCTAGCAGCTTGAGCCATTTCCCCTGGTTACACTGTGCTCACCTACAACAAAACAAGACGGAGAAGCTTTATTAAAAAGAATCAGAAGATGTGACATCAAGTCACAAATCAGGAGCAGGAGAACTCAGGGTAGGTGCCACACCTGAAACCACTAATTCCTTTTTTTTTTTTTTTTTAAATTAAAAAGATATTTTTATGGTTGATGTCATTCTTTTACGTATTAAGGGTTAGCAACAAGCTATGGAACATTTTACCTCTCCATCAGAAACTTCAGTCAACCCCAGCTGGAGACTTAAATTTGGTACCATGTGTTCAGCAGCCTATACAAGCCAACGCCCACATCACGAAAATACAAACTCAAGTGCTAATGAGCAAGGATACATCTGCAGAGGTTTAGAAAACAATAAGCTCTAGGAACAACATTTGCTATTGTTTCTCGTGTCTCCCCTCTGCTCATCCCTCTCCCTCCCCACCAAAGGACACTGCAGGTTGCTTTGAGCTCCAAAAGGATGCCAGCTGTCACTGTACTCTAGCTTTTCTAGAATCCTTCCTTCTTGTTTTTACAGCACTATGGCAAATCAGG
Source organism: Carettochelys insculpta (assembly GCF_033958435.1). Taxonomy (NCBI): domain Eukaryota; kingdom Metazoa; phylum Chordata; order Testudines; family Carettochelyidae; genus Carettochelys; species Carettochelys insculpta. The sequence continues at coordinate 21,998,636 of NC_134157.1, forward strand.
ACTGGACTTTCCCTTCCCACAGTGGCATCTATTAAGCTCAGCACTTAAACTGTAGATCTAAAAATAGGCAGCAGGACTTTCAACTGAACACATTCTTTAAAGCTTTAGCTCTGTAAATTTGCATTGAGAGGACACACTAAAGAAAATAAAAGATCAAAAAAAATCAGATGTTTTAAATTTTTTAAATTATTTCCTTTAAAAAATAAGCCAATGGCCAATTTTTAGTTTGGAGCTTTCACTGAAGCATTTGCAAGCAGGACAGCACTGGTATTAGTGTATAAGAACTGGGAAGTGAAACTAACTAGTTTCACTTCACTGAGTGAAATGCAATAAATAAAAGGAACAGCATGAACACTGAATGGATTTAAGACGATGTTCCATTGATCCATGTTATTTAGTTTAATCAAGGCCAGGGTTTAGTCTGTTTTAAATCTGGCTTTGCTGTTTTAAAGAGAAAACAAAAATATTTAACATTTATAATAAAGTGTGGTCTTCAATATGGGGGATTATTGTCTCAAGAGCAAAAAAGTCCATTTGGAATATATCACGACACCTGGATCACCTTGGGCCATACATGGAAGTTCTGAGATAACACAGTCCCTAAAATCAGAGGATCTGCAGGATAACACAAGCTTTCACGTGCCAATACACCCAAGACTACCAGTGAATTCAGAACAATGCTTTTTACAGAGACTCAGATTTTACAGTTTTATGCTTTCTAAAGGCTGCAAATAGGAGATGGAGGGCTGTGACACATCTGCTGTAATTTGAGCCGTATGATGTCCTGAGAGCCTGTAAACCACCCAAGACCATACTTTTAACATATGGCTTAAGGCAAATGCAGTAATCCCAGAGAGCTGTGTTGAGAACTAAGTTTACACACTGCCTGGATTGCCTCTTCTTGCAATCTCTCCACCAGAATGTAATGCAAGTAGGAGAAAACTGGGGAGCTTGATGCAGGCGGGAAAAGGTGCATCATTACTGTCTCCATTAAAAGAGCTGCACATCTCTCCTGACAGCACTCACTGCACAGTTATATTAATTCCACAAACCCTGGTTAATTTCCAAGAGCAGTTGCAGGGCAGTTTCTATCTCTAGGGTAAGAGGCAAACGTAAAACCACAAGGACGGGGTCAAAGATGCAAGAGAAGCTTTCCTAGCAGAGTAGGCAGGTGACACAAACAGTCCATCTGTGGAAGCAATTAGCATTCCTCCCAGCCTGCCCAAGGCTGCCCCTGTAGCCCAACAGTCTAGAGCAGAATATTTTTTAACACTGATGAACAGTAAATTGAATGAAACATCCCACGCAATGACAGGGATTATACTCTGATGATAGCAGCCGGGAAACCACTTCTCCATCTGCTGATAAGGATGCAGCACTACCCAGTGCCTATAGCCATGCAGCAGGAGAATGTCTTTTCCAGGTTGAGTGGTGGAGGGAGGGTCAGGAGGGACTCAACACCCACTGCCTGTGAAATTCACTTATATTTGGACTGTAACCTGAAGCATTAACTAGCTTCCACTAGAGTGCAAGAAGAAATGTACAGCTCAGCTCTGAAATTTTATTACAAGCACACGTATGGCTGAATGTAGCTTTATCTACATGCAGATTCTGCAGCTCTGAACAACATACAAAAATAATGCATATTACCATGCTGTCACACCACCACCACAAGTAATCTCTTCTGTGGAGAAGAGTCTGTACTGTGAATTAGCACTGCTTTGGAATGAAGAATGTGGTATACACAACACAAGACTGACAGACACTTTTCTATGAGGGGATGCCATTTATTTTAGAGTGTCAGTTGACCTGGATATTTCTCCTACTCTGATACTTGCCATCAATATGTATCAGAGGATCTCAGAGAACTTTACAAATGTTAAACTTCAGCCCCCAGAGATAAATGTAATCCCCATATTACATACAGGAAAAATTTAAGTAATCTGCACAAGGTTACATTGTGAGTCGGAGGTAAAACTGGGAACAAAGCCAATTAATCCTTAGTGCTAATCTCACACACTAAGGCAGGGGTGAGCAAATACTGGATCCACTCTGCCAGGGTTAGTCCCTGGCAGGTCCCCACCTTTATATTTACCTGTGCATCCACAGGGACGGGTGATTGCAGTTCTCACTGGCTGTGGATCGCTGTTGTGTGGCCACTGGGAGCAGCGGGAAGCAGTGTCTCAATCTCCACAGCTTCCTACTGCTCCTATTGGCCGCAAAGAGGGATCTGCAGCCACAGAGTTGCGAGTGCCCAATACATGCAGAGGCACAAGTAAATATAGTGGCAGCTGTCCACCAGGGACTAACCCTTGAGGGCCTCCACTTTGTCCTCCTCTGCTCTTTCAGTGCATGATCCCACCCCTGTCCAATCTTGCAGTACATTTACCAGGCTTTTTCTGTTCAGTTTGGACTAATTTAAAAAAATGCATAAAAAGAATTTTTTTCTATTGATTCTCACTCTTGTATAAGCACTAGCCACAAGGCTGACCTATGCATGGCCACCTCTAATATATAATCAAGACAGCCACACAAACTCTCATAACGAATCAACGCTCAGTTATTTGTAGGTTTATGGAAGTCAAAATAGCAGCCAAACAACTGGACTTCAGGTAGCAGAGTCCTACCTGTGAATCCTATTTTCAGACCTCAAAGGGAACAGTTACTCATGCAACTCTTACGTATCAGGTAGATGTTGAAACACGTATTCAGGAGCTTTATATTAAGCTGCTGTGTGTAAAAGCGCTATCCCAGGACATAACAATATTACACACCTCACTGTCAGCAGGCCATGCTATGCTCCACATCTGATTTCAGGAAGCAGAGAAACCAGCACAGCAAAAATGCAGCAGAACTGGGGAGCCAGGCAGTTTTGCAAAGCCGCAGTAGAGAGAGTAGCATGGTGCCATGTGATCTCCGTGTTCCCCAGGGCAAACTACTCATACACCTGTACTTGGCAACTCAGTCAGGAATCCAGGGTTTCATATGCTATTCCTGTTCTGAAGAAATGCTTTACAAAGCAAAAGCCTTCCTATCACTTTTAGGAGGTCACTGTCATCCATGGTAAGCACCACACCAGTACTCTTATTCACAGAATCAAGTCTTTATGTTATGAGCAAGTTAAGGTCTTTGACAGTTTCATATATTTTAAAAGCACTTTAGTTCACCTTCAATACTCTGTCCCTTTCACCATCACCATTCAGAGCCCCAGGACTCCCCTTCCCAGGGTGGCTGGGGAGCAGCAATTATTGCTTCTATTATACTTTGCCAGTTTTGTTTTGTTTTTAGATTCGGCTAAGTGTGTACAAAGTTGAGGTGTCAAAGAAACTGCTTCTCAACAGATGGAAGCTTTCAGCAATTTCATCTTTTTCCAGAGCAGCTCAGCAAAGCAGAACTATCTTTGTTACCACATGATGCTCAGATGCCTAATCAGACAAGTAAGCTATTCATTATTTGAAAAGCATCTAAAAGAACTAATGATTTCAATTCTGTTTTCATGTGTAAGACTTATAATAACTCTTCCATAAAACTGTAAAGACTTCCATCTAAAGCAAAGGCCAATACAATGAGAACAACACTAATACAGAAGTATAAACCTCAAACGTGATCTTTCTTAAAACTGCTGCAGTGAGGGATGGTACTCAACTTATGTCTGTTTTGTTTGAAGTCAGGGATTCCCAACATATGGGTTGAGACCCAAACATGGGTTGCAATTAGATTTGTTTGGGGTCGCCAGCAGCTCGGAGCTGCATGTGTCTCTTAAAGGTGCCATTTGCAGCTCCTTAACACTGCCACGTACAGCAGCTACCTTTATCAACAGAGAAGCAATTACGCATTACAAAGACAGCTTCTCCACCTTTGATATTTGTAGCCATCCCAGGCAAGCCACTTAATAGACTCTTGCAGGAAGTAATTTTCACCCATGCTCCTCCCTTACCCCCTTTTGCTCCTCCTCCTGTTCTATGCAGCTGATGTTGCTTTTCAATTTTTTTGTTTGTATCTCACCACCCCAGATGTGACTCCCGCCCCCTGCCCCTCAAATCCCCAGCCTCCAAGCGTGACTCCTCCCAACCCCTGCGTGTGAGCCCCCTGCCCTCCAACCCCTGAGTGAGACTCCTCCTCAGCCCCTGCAGCCTCTTGGAGCGGTGTGGGGATGAGGAGCTTTTCCCCATCAAAACTCAGACCAACTATAATAATAAACTATAATAAATGTAATGATATTATTAGTGTATTTCCCTTCTTCTATGAAATAACTACTATGAATATTAAAAAGAAGAAGGGCGGCACAATTTTAAATTCTTTAGCTAGCTACGGCTCTGCTTCTCCCTCTTCCCCCTGGTTTTGAACTGCCTTGGGTCACACAGTCTTCCTGAATTATCAAAATGGGTCCACACCGGGAAAAGGTTGGGAACCGCTATTCTAAATACACCACATCACCCTAGATTTTTAAGGGTCTAAGAGAAGTTCTGACCATCTAAGGCTGACCTCCAGTATACGACAGGCCATATAATGTCACCCAGCTGTGCCTGAACTCCCCTCAAACAACTCAGAGAAAACAGCAATGACCATCTAAGTGGGATCTACAATATTTTATGCTCTGCTGCGGCAGACAGTGGCTGCTGTTGGCAAGTTCCAAACCACAGGCAGAGCTGTAAAGTCCATTTTAAAATAGATTTAATTGTTTTTTTTCAAAGTCAGAAAATTACAATTAAAGAGCTACAAAACCACCAACTATCCAACAGAAAACAGTGGCTGACTGCCAGAAGAAATAACTATTTTTTCCAGTCATATACTGCACACACTCGGTGCACACTGGGAAACATGCAGCTTGGAAACTTCCTAGTTAAAAATGAGAGACTGAGCTCTCTACATAAGGGAGGGAGTAGCTGATTAGGTGGGAGCCAGAAGTGGGGGCCCTTGAGGGACCATAGTGGAGAAAAAAGGTGCAGTGTCCTAGCACTGTGACAGGCAGCCCCTTACTGAACAAGCACTATCCTTGTGGTTGGGACTGGGAGCTTGCAGAAAAGTCCATGATCTGAGCCCAGACAAATCAACGTATTCCAATTTATTGCACAAAACAAGGTGCCAGAAGTCAATGCAGACACTATTTTAATCCAACTAGCCTCTTTTGCAATAAAACTGCTCAAAGCCATTTAATATTTAATAGCCTCAAACCACTTAAAACCATTTTCATTGTCTTCTGGTCACATCCTACAGCAGCATAGAAAGATGGGCAGGAAAGAGCCATTGCCGCCTGCTCTTCAAATAGTGCAACAGAACCTGTTAAAACAGCTTGTCAGCTCCAGAACTCCACCCCCACCCCTAATGTCACAGTACTCAGGATCTTCATTCCCTGGTGAAAGCTTGAAGCCACTAGTGTTAATTTTCTGAGCATCCCTCTGGATGGTGTGACTTTTTCTGGCAGCTCCCAATGTTCTCATCAAAATTAGTTCAGCTGTTACCATCACAGATGCCTAACAACACCCAAGAAGCCCAGTGTCAGAACTCAGAGCTCTTAAAGGCCATGGGATCTGACTCCATGACAAAAATACAACCCTAGTCACATTGCAAGAAGGGTCTGCATTTACTTGTTGCTGTTTCTAATGCGAAAGGTGCTCTCCATCCAAAGGGAGCAATTACCAAATAGCCACTGCTGTCCCCTCACCACGTTCTGGGTTCCTTCCATTACACGTTGTCACCATGTCTAGAAGGTGATCCCAGGCTGAGGGCTTTAGACTAGGAATCCACGCACTGTAATTCAAGGGAAGTAAAGCTACTGACAGCATACATTTTCATGCTGCGAGAGGGACAGTTCACTGCTTTGGGGTTTGGTCTCACTGATTTTCTTTGCATTTGATCCTTGCTTATTTTAAGAAACCAAAATGACCACAAGTGCATTCGCAACAGTTGACAGCATGTGCACAAATAAAGCGTTACATAACAGGACCGGTCACTAGCTACACCAATTTCTAGCAACCAACTCAAGAGAGTGCTCATGAGTTCTAGCACCCAGGCCCTCTGACACAATACAGTGCAAACAGACAGCCCCAGCAGCACCCCCATATGGCCAGCAGTCTTCCCTTCCACTAGCACAGTAACAGAGGAGCTCATCATTCAAAACCTGCGCACCCACCCTGACTGGCACAGGACAAGGGAAACCTGTCTCTCTCTGAAGCAGGGTTTCTCAGCCACTGAGTGAGGATCCAAAATTGGGTGGCCAGAATTGTCAAGGGTTCACACAGCAGCTCCTGTCTCATGGAGTCACCTCCCTCCTCCTACAGGGCTGGGGATCCCAGCACCACTCACGTTTAGCCCAGCCATCATTACCATAGGAGTTCAGGTAGGCCAAATTTTGAGTGAGTGGTCCTTGAGTTGGTTCACAACTCCAGTCACAGAAATCTGATCCCAGAAGGGAAGTGGGGACAAATCTGAGTGGCGCTACACCCCTGGTGCAGAGCGCCTCGTCCAGCCAGACCCATAGCACAGGAGCTAACACCATGGGGTGAGTGCTTGGCAGCAACCAACCCAACCCCAGAAGGGCGGGATCCAACTGAAACCACCCCAAAGCCCCCACCCCATCCTGAGCCAAAGATCTATCGCTCCAAAGTACCCAAACCTCAAACTGAAAAGATCACAGCCAACATGCTGAACTGTACCCACACAGACTGGAGGGCTGCAGAGATGTAGTCCCTGGAACAAAGGACTGCTATGTAAGGAGACATCCACTTTCTGTGGTACCCAAACTTACAAAGCCTCGTGTGACACAGCTCCCTGGAGAAAGGCCATGAATGATAGGGAAGATCATGCTTTTCAATGGAAATGCTCCTGACTACAGCTGGTAGGTGACCATTGAAGGCAGAGGGTGACCAGTGGGCACCTTTTACTAAGATAGGATGGATAGACTATTTTGAGGGCAGCTAGAGGTTCTGCCTTCTCTTCCCATTTCCCCACTCCCTCTCCTACACCCCCTGCCTTACTCTGCTGCTGCACTTCAGCCAGCTGCACCAAGTTTTGTGGTGTTCAGTGCCCACAGTCATTTTAATTTCAGGACTGATTTTGTGGCAGCCAAGTAATGCCAGCCTAGGATGGACACAGAACTTCAGCTCCTACATCAAGCTGGTTCAGAAAACCCTCTGTGACCAGTTCTTTCATTTCCTTGTTTTTTTAAGGAGCAATGAAGGGAAGGAGAGGACATATGCAAATTCATGTGCCGAGGTAAATTCTTTAAGGCAGGAGCTATCTTTTTGTTCTGTTTTTGTAGAGCTCTTAGCGCAACAGAGTTTTGTTCCATGAGTGGGGCTCGGAGGCACAACTGCAATAAAATAAGAGAAGAGGATTTAAGGAACATTATACCCATATACAAACACTGGTTACGCCCCTCTCCTAAATAACATCTATTTAGATTACTAACCCTTCAGCGCAGGGATACTCTATCATCATGCATCTGAGGAATGCCTGGCACAATGCAACTTTCTTTTGAATGAGATTTGCAAGAGCACCTGTAATACAAAAAATGACTAATTCCTGTCCACTAACCCAATAACCCAAACTGCCTACTTATTCCAGGCTGTCCCCTGTGCACACAAGGCCCTCCCTCATCCTAATTCACTGAGACACTATCCTACCCTACTATGATATCCCCAAGAAGTGAAGACATGTAAATACATATTAGACAATATCATGTCTTCTGCTGGCCTACCTAGCACCTCTCTGCTTCTCCTTGTGTAGCTTCTGGAACATGTACCAGGGCTCCCTACAAGCTGAATGTTTGGGCAGCCACCCAAGAGACATTCAGGTGCTGCTCAACTAAGTGCTTACAGTCCCCCCAGTGGGCAGCATCTGTTTCTGTTGGCCATGCACATTTGGTACGAATACAGTTTGTTCCACCCATGGATGGAAAAAATTAGAAGAAACACTGCTGTGCACTTGGGAGGGAAGAAACAGCTCATTTTATGTCTTTTACAGAGCAAAGCATGCATATGCACAGTATGTCTACACCACGCCAAAGATCAATGCCTTGGTGATTGATCCACTGGCCAATCTGTCATGTCTGCTTAGATGTGATAAATCAACTTCCAAGCACTCTCCCATAGACAAGAAGAGTAGCTGGTGTCAACAGCAGAGCAGCCCCCATGGACCTTACTGAATGCAAGATGCTGTGGAGAGTATAACAACTTTGGCTATGCTATTTGTGTAACCCACATAGCTATGCAGCAGTGCATAGAGTAGACAACACTTGAGTGCTCAGGGAGCTGTGGGCACTTTCCACTCACAACACTGCTCCCTCTTTTCTCTCTACGCTTATGATCTTATCTGCAAGATTTCTGCCTTTGTGCAGGAGCAGGAACCTGCAAGCGGTGTTACTGTGCTGCAGTGAAACACTGACAAGGAAAATCCTTGACACTTTCGTGATGCTTCAGACTTGGAGCAATGCAGTGCAGGAGTGCAGCCTGCAGAGATTTTCTGCTCTTCCTTCATACGAAGCAGTGAGGAAAAGCAGGCTCCTACAACCCTATGGTGAATTTAAAAAGGTCACTGTGGGGAAAGAGACTGAGGAAAGTGACCTTAATTGCTCCTGATAGCATCTTCTATATAAACAGTTCTTTCAGTAAGCTCCACATAGGTCTTTTCTACCATAAAAGCCTCCCAGATTTCTGATCTGCCTTGAGAGTCAAAACCAAGAAGGAAACACGACTTATGTTTTGGCATGTTCTCCCATTACTATTCCAATCTCCTAATGCAGAGGTTGCATGCAGACTCAAAGTCATCTCTTCACAACCCAGGAATTGTTCCAAACATTCTTAATACAACAGGAGAAAAAAAGGAAACAGAAAAAGGAAAGAGATTGCACCAAATCGCAGAGCTCCTCTTTACTCAGCCTAAAATTCAATCAATTATGAGTGCTGTACATGATACTCACTACTGTACTTCGCAATAGTCTGGGCAGGGAACGGGGGAGGATTAGGTTTTTCATCTTCACTCCTTTGAGCTGAAGTGCACCTGCTGAGCTAGCAATAAAGCTAACTATTGAATTTTAAAATAATTGGTATTCATTTCAGACAGTGCAATCTTCCAGCCTGAGAACCATGCCATAATGTGGATGTAATATATTTAGGATTAATCATTATATTTAAAAATAAAAGGAAGGAGCTAGTTAATCTCTGCCACTAAATAGACTTATTACCAGAGTGGTAGCCAAGTAAGTCGGTATCTTCAAAAACAACAAGAAGTCCTCGGGCACCTTATACACTAACATACTTTGGAGCATAAACTTTCATGGGCAAAGACTCACTTCATCAGATGCATCAGTGGAGGGGTTCTAGCGGAGGATTTAAATATAGGCTTAAGAATAGGAGGGCATCTCAGTCAAGGGGAGGGCCAGAGTTGACAAGAATATCAGAGAGTAGCCACGTCAACTCTTGTCAACAAACAGAAGTACAATTATTGTTGGTAATTTCAGATAAAATGGGTATGTAAAGAAAGAAGTGCTTCAGTGAAAATTGCTGCAAGCAAAGATATTCCTTTGCAGGGGGGTTTTCCAAAGCGTTCAAAGAGGTGACAACAGCTCTAACGGGAATGAAGAGTTTTATGCCACATTCAGATGTTGCCACACATTTTGGATATGGTTAATATAGAGCGGTATCAAAATGTACTTCGGCAGCAACCAAGAGCAACACCAAACTTTCCCAAAATTCTGTTTTAGCTAAAAACTAAACTCAATTTAAAATATACCATCAACAGGAAGGCTCTGACTTGCCTTCCGTGTGGGAGTCATGATTCTTCCTTACACTAATTTACACAACTGTGTTCCCTCCTGCTCAGGTAGTGACTTAACGTGTTTCTCAGAGTTAGCCAAATTGTTCAGCTCATGGCTTTAAAGTCTCAGGTGTGGTGCAACTTGACACTCATCATTTACTAGTCTAGGTAGCAGTACTTTGAAACTAGGTCAGATGTTTTTTTTTTCCTGACGTCAGAAATAAAGATAGATATTGCTGAGATGATCCCATCCCAAAAAATCTCCCACCTTATTCTTAAGTTCAATTAACTACACCTCCAATCAGGAGATCACACAGGAGCTACTTCTTTAGTAGCTGCATCGAAAGGTACAAGTCAACTGAAAGATGCATGCTGCTGGAAAAAAGCACCCCCACAAAGCGTATGTGTGGGGAGTGGGGTGGGGGAAGACTTGGATTTGTGTGTGTGTGTGTGTGTGTGTGTGTGTGTGTGTGTGTGTGTGTGTGTGTGTGTGTGTGTGTGTGTGTGTGTGTGTGTGTGTGTGTGAGAGAGAGAGAGAGAGAGAGAGAGAGAGAGAGTTTGGGGTGGGTGTGTTTTTGTTCATTTTTTGTTTGTTTTTCTTTTGTTTTTCATTCAGTTAAGAACCACTATTTGGAAAAGAAACTGGGAGAAGAGGAAAGCAGACACAAAACTTAAGCCCAGATTCATTAAATCTGTGCGACAAAATGGTTTCAGCAGAAATTTAAGAGTACTATACCAAAATGAGCACACAACTACCTTCCTTCCTATTTGAGAGACACGCTTTCGCTTGCCATCTTGCTGCAGCTGCACACCACAGAGGTATTTGAGCTGTAGTTTCTTTAATTTAAGAAAGCGGAGCTGCTGGCATGACTCACGCTATAATGGACCTCAACTCTGGAGTTTAATACTACCCCAGCGACCAATATTGATTTTTGGATCAGAGTGCACCCAGGTCCTGGAAAAATAAGGGTTAACTAGCACTTGCGGTAGGGTTTTTTCCTCCTTATACATCTGAGTTAATCCTTAATTTACCTAAAAGGCACAAAATCCTGATCACAAACATTTGTTTTGGTCTATCATTTAAATATGTAAAAATCTACAGTTGCCACCAAGCTAGCTACGAGAACGACATGAAGTCTTGTGGCACCTTAGAGACTTACAAATATTTTGGAGCATAAGCTTTATGGGCATCTGATGAAGCGGGTCTTTGCCTACGAAAGCTTATGCTCCAAAATATCTGTTAGTCTCTAAGGTGGCACAAGACTTCTTGATGTTCTGGAAGCTACAGACTAACACGGCAACCTCTCTGATACTTGTCAGGCTAGCTACTTCAGTTCTGCTAGTGCCATCTAAAAAGAGGGAAGTGCACTTATTGATGGTGTTCCAAAGCCAGCCTAGCTCCAGGCTTCAAAACCACCACCAAATTTGCTTCACAACCTGCTATGTTGCATGGCCAAAGGAAAAGCCAGATTCCCTAACACAAAAGGAATATCAGTTCAACAACAGGTGCAGGCATCTGCAACTGAGAACAACTAACTATACATGCTCCTCTGAACAAGTGGTCTTCTCACACTTCTTTATACTCAGCAAATAAAATAGGATGGACACCCCTAAGCCAGATTCAGCATATTAGTTCTGTACACAACTATGAGAACATTGCATATCTTCCTCACACCAGAGCCAAAAAACTAGCTGTGCAGGATGTCCTTCATAGCTCTCTCCACTTCCCTTCAACAGCTTGCTGGAATGAAGTTGGAGATGGGCTGCATTTCATTTTCCACCACTATCACCACCACACTGAGTAATTTTAGATTCTCAAAATCAACCTGCTGAAGATCATCAACCTGCTGAAGTTCCTTAAGTTTTAACTTCATGTTTGTTTTTTCAACTCACACTGAAGCCCAGATAATCAGTGTTATTTGGAGTCCAAGGGTCAACTAAATGCCAACATGGACTATTTGGTGCTTTGAAATCACCTCATGAAATATGCTATACAAGAGCCAGATATTCTCACTAGTTTCTCACCTGACACACAAACAATCACAGCCCAGTTCTGCTCCATGTCTGCGTGAGTCAGGGTAACTTGTGTAAAGGTTACAGAGTTGAGCCCTACATCCTAGTGCCACATACTATAACAAAAACTGGGTTCACTCCTAATACAGGAAACTGCCAAAGAGCAGGGCCTTAAAGACTTCTACTGTTCAATTTTCATAAGCTTTATTTTTTCTCTCTCTCTCTCTTTTTTTTTTTTTTTAAATAGAAATAAGCACACCCCTCCCTTTGCCTCCTCATTTGTGTGGTCTTGGGTACTTTTTTCCCATCCATACACAGAGCATCCACTGTCCTGATAAATGGGAATGAAAAATCATTTGCATCAGTTTAAATGTTGTTTCCTTCACACTTCAACAATGGTAACCAAGTGCAGCTGAATACGACATCTTGGCCTGCACCAAGACAAACATAAGACCTTCACTTGTATATAAAGCTTACTGAAAGGGTTAAATAAATTGCAATGATTTGACTGCTTTAAGATGAAGAAAAACAACACTATCCTGTAAACAGCAATAAAAATTCCACAGGTGCACAACTTCCACACCACCTTTTTGACCTAGAAATACCTGGGGATTTATTACAACCTGCTGCAGAATTCTCTTTTTAAGTGGAAGTGACCCATGAAGTGTCTCAGAACTCCAGTGGCTCTGACTTCATTATTGGTGTAATCAACTGCACAGCTTGGAAATTAACTACAGTGAGCAATGCCTCAGGTAAGCTAAAAAGTCACAGCAAGGCTCAGTGCGCTCACTGGGTAGAGTTTACTAGGCAAAACAAAAACCTGAAATTGTTCTTAGTGAATGTCCCAACCCCTGCCCCGCCATCATATCACTGAAAACAGAGAATTCAAGACCATCTCAGACCAACCTGTCCATCTCTCTTCCTATTGCAGCACACTGTCAGTTTCTCAGTATATGTATTCATCTCCTCTGATGTCAAAACAGCTTAAGTTAAAAAATTAACTCACTCTGTTCAGTATTAACCACTTGAGGAAGTTTAAATATCTAAATGCCAATTATTTTCTGACTTCAAGCATCCTTAAAAATTTCAATTAAAACAATTTAAAATAAATTCAGAATAAAAATTTGTCAGAAGATTAAATTTACAGTAATACCTAGGAATGCCCCACTTTTATTGATTTTTTAAGTATACATTGAGGAATTTTTCCCCTGTGCAGATGATGCATGGAGGAGAAAGCCACTGTAAGAAGAGCTTACAAACCTGGCATACAAACCTCAAGACAGACAAATTAAGTTTAGTAAAACAGCGTATAATTTACATTTTGTTCTGTCAATCACAAGCAGCATCTTGAGGCTCTTTACAACTAGTACACCAAACCACAACATTAAAAAAAATGTTTTAAATCATCCCCTACAGAGAGAATAGCTGTCGACTATCCAAAGGATCTCCCTAAATGAACAAGCAGCTATAATTCCCAGAATTAACTCTCTTCAATAACATTGTTTTGCACATACATTTACTGCCTATTTCCTCAGTTACAGAAACTGTACCACAAAAACTGACTTTGCATATCCACAGAAAATCAAACTAGAAGCTTAACATACAGACGGCCCTAGTCCATGCTTTATTATATTGAGGAATCAATCACAGCAAGTAGCTCAGTGGTCTGGCAGACCAACTTAGGCATATACACACCTACACCTGGGAACGGACTCAAAATTCCTGCTTTTTGATTAGGAAAGCCAGAGGCAAAAAGAGTCAGCGCACAAGCACAGAATAACAGCCTGTACCCTGGGTGTACAAATACACACAGATCTCTAACTGAGCTCTCAGGCTGGTGGTAGCACTGACACAGATAGTTCTTTCATGCATGGTAAAAACAGCAGCAGCACACCTATATCTTCATTTTCACTCCCACCACCATTGCCATTGATGGGCTACTAACAAGAAAACTCAGCACAGACACACTGCAAAGCAAAAAAGAAAAAAGTAAACACAGGGAAGTAGAATTGATGGAGCAGGTAGTGATGTTAAAGTTTAACTGGTCAAGTAGTAAGTCTCATCCTAAACAGATGAGGTTTGCCAGTTACAGTTAATGGGTACAGATCAGAGCAGCCCCTGCCTGCCACAGACAAGGAGTTGCTCTATCCCTGCAGGGCCACCGTGGCAGGGATGCTCCCAGTGTGCCAGAGTAGCCCCATCTGTGGTGGTCCAGAGGGGGAGGGGCAGCTGGGGAGGCCACAGACCACCCCCACCTCCCCATTTGTACCAGGATGATCGGTAGAGCCCCGTAAATTGGCGGATACCCATTCTATATCCACAAACATACCCACCCTGCGATGCCAATATCTGCAGACCATTTTTTGTGGATTGGATACAGACAAATTTTGTGTCCGTCCAAGGGTCTAATGATTGCAGCAGTTCAGCTACAAACTAAGGTCAGGAAATGCAAAGGTCAAGGAACAAACAGCTATGTTAACTTGAGCAGGTTGCATATATGCAGCAAATTCTGTGCCAGTTTTCTGGGGTGGGAGGGTGTTTGTGGTGGATTTGGTTTGTCTTAAACAAAAGACATCAACTTGAACTCTTGCCAGTTTTTTTAAGTTAAATGTAGCTTCAGGTACTGTGCCTGCTCAACTCTCTCCTCTCCCCCCATCAGCATTAGTGGATTTACGTTTTCCCATTTTTACTAGTGTTTTCCTGTCCTCCATTCTCAGTAAGAGCCTCAAAAAAACACCTATATAAAGCACTATCAAATGCATAGCTAAAACCAAGAACATTTCTCTCTAGTCTTGCAGTTAATATTAGGTGCTCTTCATAACAAACAGTGAAGGAAAAATATCAAGACCATGTGTTATAAGTGAATGGTGTCCTTTCTAAATGTGCACCTTTGTATTTCTACTTATGCTAAATGCATTCGTGATAGTACATAGAATGTGCCGACTCTGAGGATACAGCTACACTTGGGAATTTGCAGCAACTATTTGCAGCAACAGTTGAGAAGTGGCAGCAACTATGTTGGCGGGAGAAGGGTTCTGTGGCTGACATAGCACTGTCCATGGGTGCTTATGTCAGTGTTACTTAAGTTGCTCACAGGGTGTGATTTATTCACCACCATGAGCAACAAATTATGCTGACATAGTGCAGATATAGTAAGGGTTCCTACAGGAATATATGCATTTTTGATGCCGTTTAAAACTGTAATTCTACAGCATTTTTGCCTCTATTTCCTGCTGCACACAAAGCCTAAAATTTGCCAGTTTTGCTAACCTCCCTCAGCTTAAATCATGGGTTTGCAGTATTGTCTTGTATTCCCTTTTGGTCTTTCAGCATTACTGCCTTGCAGGTTATGTGCAGCCTCCCATGAATGTATTCACTTCAGATTATCTTCCCCTAAACAGCTACTTGCTGCCAATGTTTCTAATCTCCCTCAAATTCCTTTGTATTTATCCCCATAGCTGTTCAACTCCACCTAGTTCAGAATCATCTGAAGACTTCATTAGCAGTGTCTACTTGCTCTTCTAGAGACTTAAACAAGACCAAACTCTGTAATGCACCACTAAACATCTGCACCCAACCTGATGCTGTACCCCATGTTCTAGTACATTGGTCACTTTGAAATACATGAAACTGTTTA
Organism: Carettochelys insculpta; assembly: GCF_033958435.1. Taxonomy (NCBI): domain Eukaryota; kingdom Metazoa; phylum Chordata; order Testudines; family Carettochelyidae; genus Carettochelys; species Carettochelys insculpta. Next base: position 22,014,042 of record NC_134157.1, read on the forward strand.
TTCCAAATTTATTTGAATTTTAAAGCCAAAAAATTTAGAAAAGCACTATCAAGGACTTTTTTATAATGTACATATTAAATCCACCAAAGTAGCCACCAAATGCCTACAACTCCTTAGTGAATGAGTAGGACTTAACACCTCCAGTACAGACAATGGGACTATTTCAATTAAGTAATTAGCATAAATTAGTTTTGCAAAACTGTAATCTATTTCTGTAATTCAATCTAGAGCCACTTTATCTCTAGATGTCTATTTATAAATCTGCTACTGCTAGTTGTCCATCTCCCCCTCGGTATCTGCTCTGTTCTTTAAAGCTGAATAGGAGTTAAAGGGTAATGCCTGCCTGGATCCTTCCCTTTTCCTTTTTCAAAAACCAGTAATCTATACACTCTTCTCAAGTCTTTATATGTTTTTAGTAAGTGTTGTACAGTTATGTTTGCTAATTCACTTAATAAGTTTCCCTATACCTCTCCCACAGATATTTTCATAAATCCCTCTTAAATGCATAAGCTTTCTTTATCGGAGGGGTAGCCGTGTTAGTCTGGATCTGTAACAGCAACGAAGGGTCCTGTGGCACCTTATAGACTAACAGAAAAGTTTTGAGCATGAGCTTTCGTGAGCACAGACTCGCTTCATCAGATTTCCATGACCAGCATCTGATGAAGTGAGTCTGTCTTCACGAAAGCTCATGCTCAAAATGTTTCTGTTAGTCTATAAGGTGCCACAGGACCCTTCGTTGCTGTTAAGCTTTAGGTTTTTTGTTTTTTTTTTTTTTTTTATTGAAAACAGATATTGAATAGAGTACCACAGCCAGTTTTGATCCTTTCAGTTAGCTTTCACTCCTTTTTAGGCTAAGGCACTCTGTGATTTTTGATGTTACAAAGGAGGATTGTGCTTCACGAACAATCTTACTTATACAAGCTGTCCCAGAAGCACCACCCACACCACCTGTCCCAAGCTGGGCCCATGATCAGACCACAACATACAGGGAGAACGCCACCACAGTGAAGAAATGGCTTAGCTAAACCCTGCTAAACCTTGCTGTGCATGCTCACAAGCAACTTTTCACTTGCCTTTAACTTGATAACCAACCAGGGCACTGCCCCTCAACTTGTGGAGGTGCTCTTCAAACAGCTCTATTTATATGCGAAGTCTCAAAGTTCAGCAGCTACCAAAGCAACATGGAAAAAAGTGTGGCTTTAATTTTATTATTCTGCAATGAGGTTTTCAGCCTTGCACAGCACATGGCTGAATGAGCTTCCCTAAGACTTCCAAAAGAGATTCCCCTTTCAGTCAAAAGCACGTGCACAAAATCTCAGTTCTGCAGACCCCTGCAGAATTTTAGGAATGAGGGATTTTTCTGAAGTGAAACAGTCAGGTATCCTTAATTGGTTGAAGGCATCCTACACCTGGAACCGCTGTGTCCAATACACTTTCTGTTTGACACATGGCAAACTGGACACCATGGTGTGGTGAAATGCAGCTCCTGAGAGCCGCACACATGGAGCGCCCTCTGCACATGCGCCCCACCACTTAGTGGGACAAGTGCATAGTAGCCGCAGCTCCTCCTGTGGCACCAGAGGCTATTACTCACCACAATTCCAGCTGTGGTCCCAGGAACAGCTACAGAGTACAGCTCGGTGTGGCTCATGGGACTCCAGTTGCAATGCGACAGCAGTGGTGGCAGTTCTGGTAAGTTGTCCACAGTGGAGGGTGGGGGAGGGGAGCTGCTGCGGCGAACCTTACATTTCCATTGGGCACTGTTGGCCTAGAATTTACTTTCAAACCCCAGTGCGTGACCAAAAGTCACTCTTTCAAATGGGTCCAAAAAGTATACTCCTTCATCAAAGCTCACACACTTGTCCTGAGCCACACCAGTGAAACTGCTATTCCCTGCCCTTTATTTTTTCAAAGGCATTCCGAATAGAGCCTTCCTTTAAGTCTCCCCATAATTATGTACAGGATTTATATTGTGCATTTAGACAATATGCTTCCTGCATTTTGCTTTTACAGCGAATCACACTGCCAGTATTTTAATAATGATGATCATTACCAATAAAAAGGTACATATACAGTAATGGCAATCTCTTTTCCAAGAAGAGAGAGAAAACTAGTAATGAAAATGAAAACAATTCTACCAAGGATGCTAAGACAGTACCAGACACTACACTACGAACGCCAAACACTGCTAGGATCAGACAACTGAACACACCAAATTCTTACCAGTGCCAGTCACAACCAGTACAATCCCTTTTCTACTTCCACCACACCAGAATGTAGTAAAAGCAACAGAATGGAAAGTTCCAGACAGAATTAGTCGTGAAATTGCCAAGAACTTTCAGAGGTGAGTTCAACTTCCTTAAAACAACCAAGAAGTCAGTGGAAGCTAGAGACAGCCCAGACAGGCTGTCATGTATTTCCTATTCTTTGCATTGGCAACAAGCCACAAGGTCCCATCACTTACAGTAAGTCTTTGACTGCACAGGCAAGGCCTGGAGCCTTTTCAATGCTTGCAAAGGCCCTTTGCTTTTGAGCGATCAGCTTGTAGCATCACCCACATAAGGTGCTATTTTAACGCCCAAAGAAGATCTGTGCAAAGGTGCTAATATTTCCCCTTCCACCCCTCAAAAAAGCAATTCCAAGTGTTAAAGGCTCCACTTCCCAAGACACACAACTGCCAGCATCTTCACATCCTCCCTTCCACTCTCTTCTCAGTAGAAAGACACTATGTCCCTGCATCCCTCATCACTGCCTTTGTGTCCTTCTTAAAGCATCACCACTATCATCTCAAAAAAGGTAACTTCACTAACCATCATTACTTTAGCAATGTTACAAGAATCCTATATCATTCAATACTTTTACAAATGCTGTGTGGGTCGCTATTTGTGTTTTGATTAGTGCTTTTACATTTCTCTCAGTCTGGACAATAATTTTTTTAAAAAAATTCAATTACATTAGTTTCACTTTCACTCTTTAATTTGTGCCAGATTACATTCTAGTCAATGCTGGATGACAGTGGTTTTCACTGGAATTATTCTTGTATTATGCAAATATTTTTATTGATTTGGGGATGTAAAATGCCTTGTTTTAACACAATACAAATGAGTCACATTTAAGCTATCTGTGTTGCTTCAACCAAACGCTTCTTCCAAGAGACCTAGAAATCCTGGTCTCTATCCCAGTACTAACTTTAAATAAGTATGGAAGTAATCAGATTTTGTTACATGGTCTCATGAGCCATATATGGTCTATTTAGATTTTCTAAATCTAAATATTCCACTTTTTGGAGTAACACCATTTTTTTCTTCGTATCTATAGTGCACTTTTCATATTGTGTAATTAATTAGCTAGTGGATAACACTTTTTAAAATGAAAACTCAAGTTTTGCTCTAGTCAGCATCCCTCAATGTTTTCCTAAGCTGTCTCTTAATGAGGTTCCCCCACCTCTGCCAAAATCAGTAGGTTAATGATTAATACCTAGTACAGAGCAAATCCAGAAAGGAAAAGGAAAGAAATAGCTTTCTCTGTTAGAAAAGGTACAAAACTGGCACAGGAATCAAAAATATCTGGACACAGCTCAGTGTGTTCATAAGTCACTGGGAAGTGTGAACATTTCCTTTTTTAAAAAAAGAAAAAAAAAAAGAATAGCAAACAATACAATGAACACCACAGTAGCAAAGTTCTGATCACAAGCCCTTACGTCTGCAAACCGAGATTACATATATATAAAAAAATACAGGAACAGCCATACTGGGTTAGATCAAAGGTTCATCTAGCCCAATAGCCCATTCTCTGGCAGCAGGCAATACTACAAGCCACAGAGGGAAAGAACAGAACAGATAATTTCAGAACCTTTTCTCCCTGTTTTAAAACACCAAGCTTCAACATAAAGGAGTTCTTCTTCTCTAAAACATCCTCTTATTATTCTCTACAGAGGCAGCGTTGCAGCTAAACAAATTCATCCTCATACCTAGGAGACCAAGCCCAGTGACCTCTGAGCACAAACTGAGGTTGACACTTTCAGATTGATGGCCAAAACAACAGCTAAGATTCCTACCCCTATCAGGTGCACACCTGCTATCAAGTATGCATCTATCCCATGCACAAAGCAGGGCAGAAGGATTTACCAGAAGGGCAGCTTTCTGTGTCTGGACACTATCTGCACTGGGACCCTAAGGAAGAGTGTTCTCAAACAGACCTGCAACTCAGGCACACAGTGAACCTCCCCCCCACCCCACAATTTCCCAAATGAAACCACCAGAGACAGAAGAAACTGATCTGAAAGAATCGCTTTGCCAGTCACGTCCTGTCCCAACAGCCCCCATTTACAGTCTGCATCAGCAGAAGCACAGGACTGGACTAGATGACCTCCTGAGGTCCCTTCCAGCCCTATGATTCTGTGGTGCCCCCAGTGGCTGTCCCCATATCAGAATATCCCCCCCTTCACAGTCCCAAATAAAGCCCCTGCATGAATCCACACAGGCTGCCTCCAACAGTAGTGTCTGTCCCACCCCCATACTGCACCCACTCCCAAGTCCCATTCACTCCAGTCTCCAACCTCGATCCATATGTAGCCAGTAGTCCCTCCATCCCTGGGCTCCAGCTTCTCCACACACCCCTGGTGCCCAGAAGTCCCGCTGCTGTCCGTGCACCCAGGCCCCTGCAGCTCTCCCAGGGCCTCAGAGACCATACATCCACTCCCCCCAGCCTCTTCCCAACCATCGCTACACACTCCCTGCGTCCCCGCATGCGCCCTGCCCCAGATTACCCCCCACACCTCCTCCCGCAGCCCCTGCACCGCGCCCCCTATTGTCCCACAAGCGCCTCACCCCACGACCCGTACATCCCGCCCGCTAGGGCCCCCCACGCGCCCCCGAGGCCCGTTCACCTCGCCCCCAACTGCTCCCCACGCGCCTGCCCATCTGATCTGTGTACCCCCTCCCCAAAGCCCCCCGTCATCTGTGCGCCACGCCTCCAACGGCTCCACACGCGCCTCCCCATCGGTGCACCCCGCCCTCCAGCTCCCTCCACACGCGCTTCTCCCCGCGGCCCGTGCACCCCGCCCCCACTGCTTCCGGGACCAACCGTGGCCCGTACACCTCGCCCCCCAACTGCCCCACACGCGCCTGCCCATCTGTGCACCCCGCCCGCCACAGCCCCCCGCGGTCCGTGCACCCCTCTACTACCTGACACGCACCTCTCCATCTGTGCACCCCACCACCACAGCCCGTGCACCCCGCCCCTCGGCTCCCCCCGCACGGGCCTCCCCCCCGCGGCTGGAGCACCCCGCCCCCTGCCCGCGCCGCGTCCTGCCCTTGCCCGATGCCCGCAGCGCCCGGCGAAGGGGGAGGGGCGGAGGCCGCCGCCCAGGGTGTCTCTGATGCAGGTCCCCCCCCCCGGATGTCCCCTTACCCCGCTCTCCGTGCGGCCCCCGGCCCCGTCCCGGCTCCGGCCCCCCGTCCAGCTCCTCCGGCTCCGCAGCAGCGAGCGGGGATCCAGCACGTGACCACGCCCCGCGCCCCCATAGGCTGGAGCTGCCGAGCAACGCGAGCCCGCCCCCTCCCTGCACCTGAGAGAGCGCCTTACGCCAACCACGTAGGGGTGCCAACCCCCACAACGCAAACTACTTAACAGCCGCCTCCCTCAGAGGGGAAGGAGCGCCCTCACAAAGTTGACGTAAAGTCCTCCAGCTCTGCGAAGCGGGTTTCTCACCTGCGACCCATCGTTCCTTGCGTGAACGGCGTAACCTCGCCTGCCTCTTGCCCCTTACGATCTACGGAGATTCCGTAATGCTGCCGGTCAGGAAAGGCCCAGGCCGCACCTGAGACAGTTCCTTACGCACAATGCGTACCTCCACAGAGAGATCAGTGTCTCTTACGGACTATCCGTAATGCTCCCGGCACTGGGGCCGCACCTGAGAGCGCTTTTCCGGTGCAAGCTCGGCAGCCGCTAGTGTAGTGGATGCTGTGACGCTTGCGCAACTTTCGTATCAGACTTGGTCGAATCCCCTCCGCCCTTTCCGTGGCAGCCAGGGGCTGAGGGGGATGTGCGCTGCGGTGGGGCAGAGGGGGGGAGGAGCTGGTGAGTGGGGGGCAGGTCTAGTGAGTCAGGCTGAAAGGGGGGTTATGGGGGAGTCATGCTGGAGGGAGGGAGGGAGGGTGGGGGCAGGTTGAGGACGAGTCAGGCTGGGGGGCAGGTCGGGGGGAGTCAGGCTGGAGGAGGAGGGATGTGGAGGGAAGGGGATTAGACTGGGGGACAGGACATCAGATTCAGGCTGGGGCGGGGAGATGGGGTTGGTCATGTGGTGTTGGGAGGCTGATGTGGGACTAAGTGGGAGCAGGTATTCTTCATCTCCATCTCAGACCCAAGGAGCCCACACCACTTTCCCCAACTAGAGCATGAAGGAGTGCAAATCAGAGTGAGTAACAGGCCATCCTGGGCAAACATTGCGGCTTGGAGTGTGTTTCTACTATATGCCTACAAATCCCTTCACTTCATCCCCTGCAGCGCTATCGCTATGTTAGCAAAAACTATGAGCCTAGTAAAAAAAGCACAAAATTAAATAACGAAAACCACTAAACACTGGGTTCTTCTAATTTGGTTTCTGGTTCCTTAGCAGTTAAATGTCATTCAGTAAACTCTTTCACATCCAGCATTCTGTCATCCAAAACTCTCAGATAACCAGCATTTTAACCATAATTAAACTTTAGTTAGGTTTTCCATAAATACAGTATATTGAGAGTAAATACAAATAAACACACTATAAGTCTACAGTGCACAGTACTACAGTTGTTGGTAAATAAAGTACTCTGCATGCACACTTGTTTGTTTCTTAATATCTAATATTGTTTTTCTTTAGTGTTATGAATTGGTAGGTATACCTCTCTATTATCCAGACTATTTGAATGTCCAGCAACCTCCCAGTCCCAGGGCTGCCAAATATGAAAAAGTTAACAGCACTTTCCAGCTTTTTCCCCACAATTTTTTTAAATCTTTTTTAATTAAAGCTGAGATTCATGTTTAATCACTTGACTACTGGAGCTGCAGCTTTAAGGGGAAAAAAAACAAATCACCAGACCTACAGTAACCACAGCAACCTACACAATACAAAGTCACATGATTATGCACCACCCCTAGCACACAGTTGACCATGTACTCTGTACCAACAATATTTTCTGGACAGTTACAGAATCAATGGCAGAGTGAAGAATACAATTCCTATCCCTCTGCTCCAACAACATGCAGTTTTTCTATGATATATATCCAATAGATAAATCAATATTGAGTAAGAAATGTATGTAAATTCAGGCGAGAGACAACACGTGCACATAAATCCTTCAGCAATTGTACATATACAGATTTCCAGAACAAGTTGCCTCCAGCTATATTGACCATTAAAGGGCTTTATAAGACATAGCATTTATTGATCTCCAGTTTGTTCACTGGAATCTAAGCCAAACCCCAGTGTTCTCTTGTTCAAGTCAACCTCTAATTTTCATGCATACTTTTCCATAACCTAGGTCATCTGTCCATTCTAGAACTTCATGTACAAAATTAACAATTGGGTTACCATGACCATTTCAGACATGGACCATTTCATATATGGACCAATCTCAATCAAATAACACTGATGTGTCCTTAAAGTTTTGCAAAAACTGAAAGTGTGGGTTACTGTAGGAGTCTGATGAAAAGCTTAGATATTTGTTTTAGTGAGGTTACTATAGATTTACTTCTAAAACCCCAGGAAACCCTAGACAACATTTTCAAATGAGTATCTAAAGTTAAGAGCGTAAATTCATAATTTGGAACCTAAGATTTTTCTGAAGAGGTAGGAACATCAGTCATTGAGAAGTGACACCACTAACTTTTAAGTTCTTATATGCATTGTGACTGGTCCAATGATGCCAATAGTGGCAGTAGTCACTGTATGTAAAGTTATCCGTGGGTGTAAGTCTTGTGCAGAAAGAGATGTAAACCATCACCAGAGCTTTATAATTATACTTCTGTAAGTCTGCTCAAGTTATGGCCCTGAAAATTGGTGATAACAGAATAATGTTTGTGATTTAGAAGAAAATGAATTTTTTAAAAAATCTCAATCGGTAAAATTTTCAAACTGATGAAAAATGTCTAGCTAAAGACCTTTATTGCTTTAAAAATCCCAAGTTCTGCTGTTTCTAATTCTGTTTTGAAAAAAAAAAAGAAAATTGCTGCTAGAAAATCAAGTACTAGTCCAAAGATTTGCTGTGAAGAGATAGTAGTTTTATTTGAAACTGATGATTGCAGATGAAGATGCAGCAGAAACTGAGACCAGGAAAAGGATGGTAGAAGAGATAATGGAACAGAAAGAACAGCAAAAATAGGGTGGAAAGACTGCATACAGGAGCAAAAAAGGTAGCAAAGAAAAAAATCTGCAGGAGACGGTCAATGTGTTTTAGAAAACAGAGCTTTTGCAGAGGTGGGAAAAGATTTTCAGCTAGAGTCTGAGTTATATGTTTTATAAAATCTCACATTTTTCTGTTGAGTTGTTCTCCCTTGGGCTAATACTTTGCCAAGGGCAAAAGCATTGAGGAGAGGGGATTGATGGATTATTTTAGAATACATGGGATTGCAAGAGCTTTGGTGCTACAGTACAAGGGTATAAATTTGACAAGAGAAAGAACATCTGAGCTTTGAAAGAAGCCATTTAACATCTTTCTTTTGGGCTCTGTGGGAAGAAAGAAAGAAGAAAGTTGCATTTACGGGTGTAAAGACACTCCAGTGGTGAGGATTTGAATTACACTGCAAGGAGTATTGGCATTAATGAGAGATTATCATCTTGATACAGGTTGAAAGGTGTAAACTTAACTCTTTTTTGGGGTAGTGGATTGTTATAATAGAGATTTTTCTCATATATGAGTGGCTATAGTCAAAGCCAAATGCACAATTTGTCCCAACAATATCATATAGGGTCTGATCCTGCATTTATTGTGTACTCAAAAAGCAGGGACTTCAGTGGAAATGTTGGTTGCCCAATAATAGTACTTCTATAATGCTTTCAATGTTCAAAGCATCGTTTAGATAATTAATCCTACCAATACACTGGTGAGGTGTTATTACTGCCATTGTACAGATGTGGAAACTGAGACAGAAAGGTGATTTTTTTTTTGCTCAAGACCACACCCATAATAAATAGTATAGCTAAGGATAGGCTCTCAATTCTGCTCATAATATTAGACTGCATATAAGGATGGGATGTCAGTAATATAGATGGAATGAGAACTGTGATATCATTAGATAACTGAAACTTCTCTAAATATAAAGATTGAAATATTTATAAGAGCAGCTGAACTGGATCAGACCAAATGTCCATCTAATCTAATATCGCGTCTTCTGACAGTGGTCAATGCCAGCTGCCCCAAAGGGATGTGCAGAACAGGTAAACATCAAGTGATCCATCCCTGTCACCCATTTCCAGCCTCTGACAAGCAGAGGTAGGGGATGTTATTCCTATCCGTCCTTCCTAATATCCATTGATAGACGGCCTCCATGAATTTAGTTCTCTCTTTTTTGAATCTTGTTAAAGTACTGGCCTCTACAACATCCTCTGGCTGAGAGTTCCATAGGTTGCCTGTATGTTGTGTGAAGAAATACTGAGCCACAAACACAACCAAATCTGAAGGGTAGGTGTTACTCTGAAGAAATAAGAGCATATGGGTTTAGTTTTGAATATGGATTTGAATTGAAAATTATAATGGGATTTCCCAAATTAATATGTTTGTGGAAATGTAAACATTCTACAGGAAGAGCAGAGAAAATCCAATTAACTTTTGAGTATGTAGTTGTGCCTTGTTCTGTCTTTCTATCTCTTGGATAGATCCATAAGGAAGGGACTGCATTTTTTTTAGATTATTTTTAGGTGTTATACTGGAAAAAGTATGTAATTTGAATCAAACCAATTATAACTACGAGTAACACACACTTCTGAGATGCTAATATATGGAGAGGACCAAAGAAGTAGTCTCTGGAAATTTCAGATGCTTACCTCAGATGTATTCTGAATAAGTGTATGTGTCTGAAGTTACAGCTGCACAGGGAGATCTCACTACATGATTTTTAGGAGTCATCAAGCTCAAAGAATACTTTAGAAGTCATAGGAAATGAGACAGATATCGTAAACAAAAACTACATTAATTAAGATATCTAGGGACCAGATCAGATTTGAAGTAATCCTTGGCACATGTTTAAATATAATGTTTCAGAAGTGGTAATTTTATTTAAAAAACGCTTCTACAAAAGTTAACAGAAGTTGATTGGAACCTGCTGTTATTTGGGGTGTATGCAGAGGTAAATATTAGAAACTTAAGAACAAAAGGGATGGTAAGAACCAGAAGAGGTAAATTGAAAGTATAAATACATGTGAATTTTTTTAGATGTAAAACTCAGAAATGCAGATGAATGATATATTAGGAAATGATCAAATAATAATAGTTCCAGTACAGTGCTATACAGAGAGGGTGCACAAAGTGGGGAGGGAACTTTTGTGGGGGATGTGAAATGTTGTAAGGAGGGGGGCACAGCATGATCAGTTGCTGGGTCTCAGGCTTATCCATCCCATTAAAAATATTGAAATATGTTACTGTTTGTATGTATGTGTATTTACATTTATATACCAATGAATAGTTTATGCATTCTACACACTTATTTTTTAACATGTGCCAAAAGGTTTTTTTTTTAATATGAACATAAGCGACATTTCTATTAGTTTGGATTACATTAGACAAGTTATGGGGGGGCCTACTAATTACAGGAAAAAAAGCAGGGTCTGACACAAAGCAGGGTCTAGTAGAAAAAATAGATACATACGTCTTTTTCCAGACAGGTGACATTCTAATTTACTTAGGAGTCTCCTACTTTTATTTCCTTAGCTCACTAGCATAACAAAATGCATCAAACTATGCCAAAATCTTACTCGTGAGTAGTCCCATTGAAAAAATTAGACCTAATGTTGAATTTGTTGAATTCAATGGACTACTTGTGTGAGTAAGTGAAACAGCCTTGTGAGTTGTTTTGATTAGCCTAATGCAGAAGAAAATCTTCCATACACTGTATATCTGATGCAGAAATTCAACTACCAATATTAAGCAAAAGATAGAGATAGGGCAGCAGCTGCTATTTATGACCAATATATGAAATTATTTTCATGAGAATTAGGAAATAACAAAAAGGCAGAGGCTAGAAAAGGGTTAACAGAGATTTGCTGCTTGTCACTGATTTTATGTTTGGAGGCAATGAATGAGATAGTGAAATCTGCAATGAGGCAGCCCCTAGACTCAGCATATAGTGGATGATATAACATCAGCTACAAATACTATTGTGAAGACTAAATTACTATTATCTGTAATGAAGAACATCAGGGAAATCCTAAGTGATCAACTATAATATGTAATCCATCAATTTTAAGGATTTGTTGGTGTTTATCTACAAGATTAAATATTAAGAAACAAAAATGTATGCAGAGTACTTTATTTACCAACAACAGTAATATTTTACACTGTCAATTCATACTGTATTTGCTGTATTTATTTACTTTCACTATACTGTATTCATGGAAAACGTAATAAAATGCACTTATTTGAGAGCTCCGGTTGATAGAATGCCAGATATGAAAGAATTTACTGTATATTCATCTTTATAAAAAATACCAAACTCTCTTTATGAGACTCCTTGTCCAGTGACCCAGTTCTTCACAGATTCCAAGTTATGCTTTCAGACTCTTGTATGCAATTCCCATTGAAACTACTAAGGAGGTGTATAGTGTATGAGGATTGAGTTTGGTCCAGAGATTGAGATAATGTGCTGAAAGCACACTTCCAGATGAGGCTGTCTACACTATGAAATAAAGTCATATTTATTGAAGTTGACTTTTTACCATTAGATTTTATGAAGTCAAAGATGAGTGTCCACAAACATCCAGAAAGTCAACATAATGTGTCACCATTGCCTTGCCTAGGTTAGACTGTGCCAGCAATGCATTGTGGATACCTGTCTCACAGTGCCTGCAGACCCTTTGCATTATGTTTTTTTCCCAGTGTGTTATGAGAAATGTGCAGCAAGTGCTTGTAAGTGTCTGATGTCATCATCCCAGAGTGCAACACCCCACTTGTGCGCTGCTGCACTGCACAGTGCTGTCATGGATCCTGATCAGCTTAGAGCCATTGCACAGTGTGTTATGGCCACTTCCTGAAGTGTTGTGCATTATTTTATTAGACAGAGCCAGTGGGAGGATGAGAGGGTTACAGATTATTCGGATGATATTGAAGGACTGGAGACCAGGAATGCAGAGCTGCTGGCTCACCTGGATGCATTCCATGCAGTGGAGCACCAGTTCTGGAGAAGTGAAACCAGCACATGTTGGTGGGACCCATTGTTTTGAAGGTTTGGGATGACCAGCAGTGGCTACAGAACTTCAGCATATGCAAGGCCACTTTCATGGAAGTTTGCAATTTGTTGGCCCCGGCCCACAAGCTCTGTGATACCAAAATGAGACCTGTTTTGACAGTTCACAAGCGAGTAGGAATTGCTCTGTGGAAATTTGCAGCACCTGACAGCTATTGGGCAGTGGCAAATCAATTTCAGGTGGGCATGTCTACAGTGGGGCTGCAGTGATTGAGGTAGCCAATGCAATCTGTCACTGTCTGATGCAGAAGAACTCTTCAATGATACAACCAACAAAAATTGCTTGGAAGAACAACACTCTAGAAAATATTGTCCAAGGAACTTTTCCAACTTATAGCTCTTTTAATTTATAGAAAAGTAGAACAAGATAGGTTTGGAGGAAGAAATCATTCAGAATGTGTCTACACTACAAAATCTAGTTGATTTTATTAAAGTCATCACAATGGGTATGTGTCATCAGCCTCCCATCATGCACTTGCCTCCCTCCCTCCCTCCTTCCATTCCTCTCTGCAATAAAAGGCAAACAATCATTTTCATACTTTATTTCCTAAGCCTGGGTTACCGATGATGGTGCCATAGCATGGCAAGCAAGTACTCCAGGCACCAATATACTTCACACATTATCCTGTGGTATTTGGAGAGTTTAGGCAGGATCCGCCGTATGGAACAATGTGATGCCATGCAAACAGACATGCTGGAAGCCATGAACTAAATCAATCTGTAGATGTTGGCACCAGTAACATATGTTGATATGGGGGAATACTGCTTTTGGGCCTGCAAAACAAGCATTGACTGGTGGACTGCATAGTTATGAGGCTATAGGATGAGGAGAAGTGGCTGCAGAACTTTTGCATGTACAATGGAACTTTTATGGAAGTGTGTCAAGGGCTTTCCCCAGCCCTGAAGTGCAGCAAACCTAGAACAAGACCTGCCCTGGTGGCTGAGAAGCAAGTAGCAATAGCCCTCTTGGAGGCTTGCAATGCCAGACTGCTATCAGTCAGTTGGGAATCAATTCAGAGTGGGTAAATCTACCAAGTGGGTTGCTATGATCTAAGTCAGCGGTTTACAACCAGTGTGCCGTGGCACACTGGGATGCCATGAGAACTGTCCAAGTCTGGCATGAGAACTGTCCAAATGTGCTGTGAAATTTTGTCAATTTCTCATAACTGTAGCTCTTTACAACTCCACAGGATCATTTTCCCTATATGCTCTTGTGTCCTCTTGCTCATTGTGCATGCTCTCCAAAAATGCTAGCCTCCTTTCACGAAGCTGGGTATTGTCAGTCTGAGGAATGCATAAACTCAGTGAACATGTCCTCCTGTGTCTTCTTTTTCCACCTTCTGTGTGGTGGTGTGTAGGATGTACCCCAGACAAGGTTACAGCTGCAAGAATAGAAAGCATAGGGGTATCATTGACAGTGCCTACATTGTTGTAGGTGCAAGTCACTATAGGGGCTCGTCTGCATACTTGGCTCAGTCTAATTCTTGACCTTCCCCCCCACCCCTCCACTCTCTGATTTGCTCACCTTGATTATCTTTTTCTGATTTGTCCTCCTTGCTTACTGTTTTTGGTTCTCTGTGCCTTAAATATTGAGTCTGTTCTGGTCTGGCTATGGTCTGAAGAAGTGGGTCTGTCCCATGAAAGCTCACCTAATAAACTATTTTGCTAGTCTTTAAAGTGCTGCTTGACTGCTTTTTGTTTTGATAGTGTATAGACTAGCACGGCTTCCCCTCTGTTACTTGGCATACATAGTTAGTTCTGCTCGTGAGTTCTCCAAGCAGATCAAACAGGAAATAAAAACTCTGAAGCTTATGGGGTGTAGGAGGGGGAGGCAGGAGGAATTGTTTACCTGGCTGAAAGGCAGTGGAGTTAAAAGTGCTCTTCAGAGTAGTCACTGGGGACCACTCGGGAACATCTGCTTTGTGTCTACACTATCCCTATGTCAACATGTGAATGTCAACTCCAAGTGCTATGCCTCTCATAGAAATGGAGTATAGGAGTCAATTTTACAAGCCCTTTAGGTCAACAGAAAGGGCTCAGTAGTAAGGACATACACATTATAATATAATGAATAATATAATATATTTGACCTAATACCTCATAGGTCAACCTTACACCACAGTATAGACTGGGCCTAAAAAAACATAGGGGAGGAAGAAAGCAAACGGGGACAGAAAAAGAATATAGAAGGTACATGAGTGAGATGTCACCTGGTTTTATATAGGAAAAAACCCATAAAGAGTAGGAGGTGAAAAGTTTCTAAGCACAAAATTTAAAAGAAAGGGTTGTAATATAAGCAGTCAGAGGGCAGAAAAGTAGGTGGAGGGTGGATGAAAGCTGCATTCAGGAAGAGAGAATATTAAAAAAATCAGATGAACAGTCACCCCATAGTGCAGCAGAAATCAAAGGGATTGAAAATACAATTGCAAAACTATATTTAAAAGAAGAGGAAAGAGAAGAGGAGGGAGAAGAAAAGGGAAAAAATAAAATGAAGTACTCTATCATTGAAGTCAGTGGGAGAGAGTGAGGATTCGGCAACTAAAGTTGAGTTAAACTTTCTCTTCATATAAGTAGGTGGTTTTTTTTTCCCCTACAGGGCATAGAGAGAGTAGTAACAAACAATAGGAAATGCAGAAAAACTTGAATTATACACTACTAATGTTCACAATGCTAGTGCCCCACTGGTGTACTGCTTGGGCATCACAGAAGTGGCTGTCATAGTTGTAGTTGTTCCTGAGAAATGAAAGAACCTTTCTATGAACAAATCTCAATTATCAGACAAACTCACAAGTGCCACTAATCCTGGGGATTCTATCCCCATCCACTTATATTTTCCACATGGACATGTCTTGCTGGATGAAATATCCTGCAAATGGATACTTCTCAAAGTCTGAAGTGTTTTGCTTTTGATCACGTAGAGTATTGCCATCTTATTCTCACTTTTCTAAATATGGACAAATTAATGCCTGATCTACCCATAAAATTTAGGTGGAGGTAGTAAAAATTCACATTGGAAGTTGGGTTGGCATGCTGTGTTGTGACGGAATGTGGATTTTTCATACTCCTGAGCCACACAACTACATCAATGTAATTTTTTTCTGGCATGATGTGTTCAGATGAAGTGCTCGTGTACTACTTTGTCCCTGATTCTGAAGGACTGAATGCTTGCAGCAGGGTGTTTGCAATGCAGAGAAACTGTAAATCTGGAATTCCATTTCCCAGTTGCTCAAACAGTCTGAACCTCAGGGCTTGGTACTAAACCCACTGGTTCTCTCAGGATTTTTGCTTGTGTGGGTGATTGTCATGTTAGTTTGTTTTTTAGTTATTATTTATACAGCACCAAAAATGTAACCCCCTGCGTGCTCTATTGAATAAGTGCAAAAGATAAAATGTAGACATTATAAACTCTTCTTTCCATCCCCAAAAAGCAATCTGGAATTAGCATGGAGAATCTACAGCTGAGCTATATTAGTGCTGCCAGGCTTGTCTTTGTTATAACCTAGTTTCATCCCACTCTACCACCTGTTTGCCACTTTCAAAAATAAATGTGGTGTGCTCAGCAAGTAGGGGAGAAATGTTGTGCTGAATATTTGTTTTATCAGATGCCTGATTTTTTTCAAGTCTGTGTATCTTGAGGATTCTTCTTTTGTATTGTGGGACTAGATTTTTTAAAAATATGGATATCCTATTGTGTGCCACATTGTTCTTACAAGGGCAGACTCATGACTCGCAGGTGCCTACTCAGCTATAAAAATGATCGCTAAGGACTCTCTTAATGAAGGTGCCATGTATTATGAGCCATCATTCTCTCAAAGACTGATTATACTGATTCTTGATACTACTTTTCAATCTCTCCTTGCCGAAGTCAAAAGTACTAGTCATGAAAAGTCCATAGGTCACTCAGAAGATAGTAGCAAATATTACCTATTCCCCATTGGTAGATATGCCAAGCAATCTCTTTGCAATCCTCTCTGTTAATCCACATCCATGTCTGTCAAGGGTGCTCTTACAATTGGCATAGTTAGAAGAAACAGCTAAGTGTTTCCAAAGTGGAAAGTGTTGAAAACTGAAGATACTGTCAAACTCCTTATCTTCAATGAGAATCCAGTTGAAATTAAAAATGAGATTGTACTGATGGGCCACCTGGAGTCTCTAAAGCCTCAAAGTTCCTAAGTTTAAATTTGGAAAAGCAGGGCCCTGATGTACCAGCTGACCTTTCCTGTTCCTCTGTCTTTGTTGAGGGAATTTTGTAAAGTTTTCTCTTTACCTATGGCATCCGAAGAAAACTTGGCATGTTAGTTTGGAGTTGTAGGGCCTCCCTACTACTCAGTACAGGGATGGTCATTAGCAAGAAGATTTTGTATTGTCATGTGGATCTGCCAAGCCTGAGGCTTCAGGTGCCTCAACAGTGTTGTGTAGGTCCTTCTTTTAGGTTAGGGGTCAGCAACCAAGACAGCAAGAAGAGCCATTTTCTTCAAATTTGGTAAAAAAACAAAAACAAAAACAAACCCTCAATAATTCAAGAGCCACAATGCATGTGAACAAGACTTTATTAGCAAAACTATCAAAACACAGAGATGATATATTCCACAGTGCACTGCACATATTAAAGGGGGAGTTATCCAATATTTGTAGCTCACATATTGTTTGCTATTTAGATATGAGTTGTTCATTGTTGGACTTCTAGATGTTCACCATTTATTGAAAATAATCAAGAGGTTTTTTTGTTTTGTTTTATTTTTTACTTTGCAGTTATAGCCTCAGGAGCCACAAAAAAGTCCATAAAGAGCTACATGTGGCTCAGGAGCCAAAGGTTGCAGACCCCTGCTTTAGGTAGTTAGGGTTCCCTTCACTGAATAATGGCATTAAGCTTCTTGTGACTGACCCTCATCCACCATTTTCTTTTGCTCATTTGAGCTCTTTACTCAGTGGGACATGGGAGAAATAAGTACTTTATTGCTCTCCTGTAAATGACGAGAAAAGAGCTAAATTGTATGGATTAGCATTTGGATTGTTTATGAGCTATGTCTTGGGCCTCTGTAAGTATATTAAATTGTAATGCACAGTTTTAAGTAGATGGTTTCACTGTTTTAATCATGGGAGCCCTGAATAATTTACATTTGTGGTCAGCAGTTAACCACTTTATCTCAACAATGGTGTAAATCAAAATAGTCAGTGTTTAGTGAACTAACAAGAGAAGAGAGAGAATGAATTAAACCGAAAATCTGTCCATTCTTTGTATCACAGGACAGGAATATAACATATGTAAATATGAGGAAGATTGTGCATATGGCAAGTAGGCAAATAACTTGGGGATTATTTGCCCTTATTAAAGGACTGATTGTATCTTCAAGGGGCTGTTTTTCTGAGAAGAGATGTGAGTAGGGAAAAGAAGGAAGAGCAGAGGATACTGAAGGTTCATCAAGGTCAGACAGTGGAGTGGTCCAATAGCCCTTCTCCTTCACTTTGAAGTTTAGAGTTGAAATGCTGTCATAATTTCAAAGGGAAAGCAACTTGGGTGGTCTCATTATTGCTAACCTCTGGCATAACTTAACAGGATAAGGCCTCTTTTCAAAAGAGGCCCTAGAATAGGAGGAGATTTCCAGGCAGAAAGCAAAATGCCCCCTTTAACATGAGCCTCTGTACTACACCCATGTTTTTCTAAATGATTTGGCTCATCTTTAATGTTTATGCTGTTTTCTAAAATAAACCCAGCTTTCCTCCCTGCGGGCGTTGAATTAAACATCAACAATTAGTGGGCTTTTTCATCTCTAAATGTTATTTTTTTTCTGTTTTCAATCTGTTTCTGGCACAAAAAGTTTTTATTGTCACTATTTTTTAAAAAATTTTTAAGACTCATGTCCCTTTCCTCCACTCCATGTCCATTTCAGTTTGTACCAGTTTGCTCCTTTTTTGATGGAAGCAAGAGGTAAGTGTTCATCAGTGACTCTGAAACGTAGAATCCTAGACACATGTGCAGTGGAGCTAGTTGGCATTTTAGTCAGAGCCCTTTTGCTCACATCTGTTTTCATCAGCAGAAAGTTGAGAGATGGCAGGGAGAGATGGCATTAAAAACAAACAAACAAAAAAACCACCTTGAATCTTGCAGGATTTGTCCTTAAATTTTTAGCTCTTTTTATGATCTATTCAGATTATTCAGATTTTGAAGGCAAACCTTCATATGAAACCTCAAAGTTCTAAACAGAAAATGTAATTGTCATGCAATTTTTATAATGCATGCATTTTTATGCATATTTTGCCATCTATGTAATGTAATGTATGTGTACATATTAATGCCTTGCTCTGTTTGCTTTTGCTATGTGCTTTTCAGGCTGCTAGAATTCCCTTTCCTCCTTAGGTGTGCAGGAAGTTTTTATCAACCAGTAGAATAATTCCAATTCAACTGCATTGTCATAAGTTCTTGCTTGTATAATAATCATAGCTGACTCTCGTCAGTTCCGCCTCCTGTGCCCTCTGGTATCTCTTGATGTGCAGCTTTAACTTACCAAATACATGTAAAAAGTATATTAAATACAGATGATGAGAAAGGTATGATTTTTATTTGTCCCGCTTACTATTTGATGACCTAAATGTTTTCAGCTCCTCTAATTATTTATTTAAAACCTATTGATTCCTCAGGTTTCTGCGGGGAAGCCTTGCAGAATTCTGTGTCACACAAATAGCATTATAGCTGCCTGCAAATTAAGGCAAGCAGACAGAATGCTGGAGCATTACAATAACCAGGCAGAAAGCTTATTTTAACCCAAGTTCCACGTGAAATATTTATGTACTGATTTACATCCTAAAGAGCTGTTATCCACTCAGGAATGAAAATACAGCAGCTGCATTTTAGACCTGGAACTTCCCCAGATAATCGCCCTAAAATGTTCTACAGTAGGATAGTGTCCTGTACAAAGCACTGAGGTTCCAAGTCCTAGTGCCTGATTCTTGCACCCCTTATTTGGAGTGCTGATTACTTGGAATAAGATGAGTAGTTCTGTTGAAGTCAGTGGGATTATTCATCTGAAAAAGTTAAATATTTTCATAGGTATTTGTAGAATTTGGGGCTTAAGCAGTGAATGTCTTAAAAGTGGGGCAAAGATGCTTCCCACTCTTTTGGGATAACTGCACATGTTGTGGCTATCAAAGTCTGATATAAAAGTCCAAATGTTTTGCTGACCCTTGAGCTGTACCCTGGGTAGAGTTAATAAAAATCATTCATAATAATTTTTCTAGGGCTTCACTCAGCATCTATGCAT
Organism: Carettochelys insculpta; assembly: GCF_033958435.1. Taxonomy (NCBI): domain Eukaryota; kingdom Metazoa; phylum Chordata; order Testudines; family Carettochelyidae; genus Carettochelys; species Carettochelys insculpta. The sequence goes on from NC_134157.1 coordinate 22,033,736, forward strand.
AGCACTTCTCTATGGGTTTATCTACATTGAAACTGACTATGTAAATTTCAGCTCAAATGGACACAGGCACACTAGTTTTGATCAAGCCATTATGCTAAAAATAACAGTATAGGCACAGCAGCAGCAGCAGTGGCATCCCCCAGAAGTACTTATCTAGGGTTTCAGATCAGATTGTCCTTAGGTAGCTAGCCTGTGCTTCTGCAGTTACACTATTCTTAGTGAACTAGCTTGATCAAAACTAAGGCTTGTACATCTACTTAAGCTTGAAATGATGCTTCCGGCTGTGGTGTAGATGCTCATGTCCCAAGAGAATACCATTTTAGTTTTGATGAGGGGGGGTGAAATCTATGTAAAGAACTCCTCTGTGGACCTTGGCAAGTGTCAGTGAAATGCTTCTGAGAGCAGTTTTACTCAAGCGGAGTATTAAAGTATGTCCATAAACCCACAGAGGAGCCAAAGCTTATTATCTGAATCTTTTCTCAGGGCCAGAGGTGAGTTGTTGATAGGCCTGTTCCAGGGAGCAATGAAAGAGACAAAAGGATGAGAAGGTGGAAACTTACCGGCTGACTGAATCACATTTATGTGGAGACTGGGTTTGTTTTTAGAGATTCAGAGTGCAGGCATCAAGTTCTGTTTTGACCATGCTGAGCAGGGACACAAATGAATTTACAACTTGAAGTTCTTGACTAGGTTCTTTATTATTCAAGACGCTACTTTCAGATCAAAGTAATCCATACTCCAGAGTTTATGAGAGAAGCATTTAGCCCTAATAATTTTGAGCTCTTGTCTTTCCAAAATCATATACAAAAGAATGAGTCATCTGTGTCAGCAGACCTCCAGAAAGCTCCTTTCCCTCCCTATATTTTGACTGTGTGGCACACACACCCATATACACAACTATTCCCCTCCCCTTTTTTTTTGTTTACTTTTGCTATCTTTTTCTGTTCTCTCTGTGTGTATGCGTGTGTGTGTCAGAAAGAGAAAGATGTACAAAACAGACAACTTCAGGTAACTATCTGTCCTAATAAGGTCAAGAGATGGAGTATTCTGAATTTTGTTATTCGTGCTTCCTTAAATTAGGTCTATAGTAGGTTTTCAGAGACTCAGAGGGGTGGCAGAGTTAATCTGTAGCTTCACAACTAACAAACAGTCGTGTAGCATCTTAAAGACAAATTTATTTATTAAGTAGTGAACTATTGTGGATAAGACCGATTTCCTCAGATTCTGATGAGAAAAGCTCATTACCTAATAAATAAATTTGTTAGTCTTTAAGGTGCTACAGGACTGTTTATTATTAGCAGAGTCTGAGTCTTCCGGAGAGAGGAGAAGATGAGAAATAGTTGTGTATGTGAAGGGTCTGTTTTTGATGAATCAGTAACAATTACATGCAATATGGGGAAAATATATCTTCTGAGGAAGTTTCAGGGAAGTCACGTATTAGTGTCTGTGGTGATTAAAACAGGCAACCAGATTATCAGATTCCAGTGTCAGGTCTATCATTTATTTTTGGTGCGTCACCTTGGTTAAGTCATCTTCTCTTCTGTTTCTCAATTCACTCTGTTCATAAAAAGGGAATAATAACACTGATCTCACAGAGGATTTGGGAGGCTTACTTAATTAGAGTTTGTAAAACCTCTCTGACTAAGGGCTGCTAAAACAGTCAAAATTTTCACAGGCAAGGAGCAATAGCATGTTTATATAGCTTCAAGATTTTAGGACTGTTGGAGCAAGCATACTCTGTGTCAAACCTGTTTTTTGTTTGGTTGTTTTTGTCTGGTTGTTTTTTGCTTTTTGTTTAAGATCCGCTTTCCTTTTTAGTATATTTTCCCTTTCAAGCAAGAATGTTTACTTGTTTGAAATGCCTGCTGTTTTGATAGCACCCATGTGGGACTGATGAGGTGTGTCATCCTTTTTTCTAATAAAAATCCAGGAAATTTTTATTGAGATTCAGCATAGATTCTTTTTCATCTCTGTTCGTAAATTCACATTTAACCTTCGCTTGAATAATTTTCTCCCTCAGTACAGTAAACAATGAAATACGATTTGTATAGAGCAAGCAGCATGTTCAAAGGCTAATTTTCTACTGAGAATTTTCTTTTGTGTGGAGAGCTGATTAGGGATTTCATAGTTGGGATGGAAGAATGAGTATGGAAGTACTCATATGGAACTGGAGTTTTATACTGTGCAAAATGAAAGTCTAAACAACTATAAAATTTCAGTTGAGGAAGGGAGAAAACAAAAGATGTTTCTCATTTTATTTCAGCTCTGCTGCATTTTTGCATCTTGCAGTCAGTGCCAACCTGCATATCAGCACTCTCAGAGGATAACAGGCTTCCAGACTTACATTGCTTGTACCCTGAAGCACAGCTGCTCTTCCCTTGGGATGCACAGAATGCAGTCAACACTACTTCTCTATTCTGCAATCACTAATTGATGTGCTGCTTGGTAACTTCCAGCAAGGTCACAGAACTGGCAGCTCCAAAAGCACTGTCCTATTGAAAATTTAAAGGGAGACAGCAGAGACAGTTAAAATGGTAGCATGTTAATTTTCTTGTTTAGGGGAAAAAATCCATCAGCATGTTAATTGTAAGGGCTCACTTTTTACTGATGCAATAATCCAAGATTTGGAAACTGTGCTGATGTTAGTGAGAATGCAGAAGCTTGCTCATCTGTCAATCTTTTCCTTTGGGTTTGTGTGTAATAACCTATTGTACAGAAATGCTGCATTCTCTCTCCTTGTGATGCTATTTCTCTCTAGTTTTCCATTCTAACAGGGCATCAGCACTCTAATTATAGTTCAAATATTTTAAAGGCAAAGAGATATTTTTAAGCAAGTGTAATTTGACCTTTTCAAGATTTCTTTCTTTACAGATTACTTGTTCCCATGCTGGCAAAGAAATGCTCTCATGGTGTGTCTATGTCAGAGAGCTTCAAAACATACATTCTGAGTTCTGAGAGCTGACATTCTGATTAATAAGTCACTTGATTATGTGAAATTTGATGGAAATTCATAAAAATTAAACACCACAATCTGTGTTACAAGAATTATTGCAAATATGTCATTTATTAAACCCTAAGCAAAAGGTGATCGCTGCCTTTGATATAAAGTAGGGGTGGACAATAAGCAGCCACCTCTTCCAGCAACTCCCATTGGCCGGGAATAGCAAACTGCAGCCAACGAGAGCTGGAAGTGTCTGTACCTGTGAACGCACAGGTTAATAAAGTGTCTGCTGGCCTGCTGTGGATAACTCTGGCACACTGTGTCCTTCCTGTGGGCTACTTATTCCCTACCCCAGCTACCTTTTAACACTCTGAATCCTGTTTTCTAGCTCCAGACTATGTTGTCCTAGTATTAGAGTTCTGGAGTTGTAGTCTGAGCCATTTTAAACATATTCACATGTTTTTCCTGATTTTCCTAGCCCTGGAAATTACAGGTGTATTGAATGAGGTGTAATTTTGAGGATTATGGGGCTTGAATGCTTTCCAAAGGTCTAGAATTCAAACCCTTTGTTTTTTAGTTGTCTCTCTTAGCTCCTGGAATTGTGTATATAGTGGAACACTAACCTAAGCCAAATCTGCATTTTTCTTTGTTGGCAAACTAGCAGACTTGAAATCTCTGGCAGCAGTTGCCTTGGGTGTTATGTCCTAACTCAGATTTGATTAGATAAGTGCTAGGATCCAGGTGAGTATTGCTAACAATAAAATCCAAGCCCCAAACTGAATCTTCCATAGTGGAGGCTGTTAATTTATTCTGTGATCCCTTGGTAGATGATATACTCTAAAACCTTTTAGGAAGAGACTGAATTTTGGATGGTGTCTGTGTTTAGGTAATTTAGAATATTATTTGTTCCATGAATGTTACAGCTAAGATTCAGTGCGTGACATAGGTGACCTCCTTTCTTGCTTTCAGCATGTGTCTGTCATAGTTATAAGGAATGCTACACTTTCAACCTCTTTTAGTCCCTCTCCAGTGTGCTCCTCTGATGGCAAGTTTTGATACCTTAATTTTCTCTGGGTGGAACCACATGGTCCTAAACACCCTTTGTATTTACCACCCATGAAAGTATGGAAGTATATGACTGATTGATTAAATACAGTCAAAACAGCTTCATCAAACAAAATGAAGTATTCATTCATTCATTCATCCATTCAATCATCTAAAGTTACCTACCATTCACAGGAGCAAGTTAAAACAACAAATGCCTTCATGCCCAGGTTCTACTTTATCGTTTCTTTGCAAGTTTTGATAAATTTCACTCAGCTCAGACACTTTGCCAGAATTCTCTCTGTCTTGGTCTCTTCCACAGCATCTCCCCCTTGCAGCTGCTGCCCTCTTAGCCCTCTGCCCACTTCACTCTCGAGGCAGAGAGTTTTAAAAAGAGCGCCTGAAAAAACAAATGAGATTTTATAAACAAAAAGTCAACAGTTGCACAGCTCACTACTGCACAAAATGACATGAAGACACTGCATAATCTCATTGGATAGATGTCACAAAGAACAAACACAGCTGACCTGTCCAAGACAATGAGTGTCATTTAACAATGACGTCATCCAAACAATTAAATACATACAGGAAGTATGTCACTCAACCACTGAATGGAAGCTCAGGGTCCGGAAACAAAGAAAGGAGGAGGTCTAGTGCTAAAACTAGACTCATTACTAGAGTAAAAAAGCAAAGCCAGTAAATCAGTTAAAAAATGGAAAGCAACAAGTCCGGACAACATTCCAATGCAGTGATCAGGTGCCGTAGCTAATAAGTGGGTCGTAGCATTGTCATAACCAAGATAATCTCCCAGAATAAGGTAGTTTTGCTAATTGCACTTGCATAGCTAGAATTTATGAAATGTCCTGATAGAACTATAGCAGTGCTTTGATTGAATGTAGAGGGAGTGCATAGTTGTCACACTTACTACTGTGTGCAATCAGGACACACCTCACTTCATGTGCCCTTGCTTTAGGTGCATGTCACTTTAGTAATACCAGTAGGAAAAAAACTACGTTGACAAAAACCAGGAGAATCTGGCAGCCCTGTGGGCAATGACGAACAAAATATCTTGCACATCACACATAGAACCTTGATGGGCAGTGTACGGACCACAGCTTGCAGGTTGCCTCCCACTGCTCCAATGGAATTCCTTATGGCAGACTTGAACACAAACAAGCATTTTGATGAGCCTTTTACAAAATTTCGAACTCTGTAAAGTGGCTTGAATGCTAGTGGAATTGCAGCACTATATTTTCTGAAGAAGATCAACTTCCAAACTATTTTGTCAGTGGTGGAATGTATTGGTGGCACTTTAGAGAGATTAAATATATTTCTGTATATTAATAAATGACATGGTAGTGGTAAAAGATTGTTATTAGGAATGGAGAGAACAAGATGATGATAATACCAGCAAGTTGTGTTTCATTAAGGAGAAAAGGTGTGTGAAGTAATATATATTCTGTTGGACCTACTTCTGTTGGTGAAAGTAACAAGCTTTCAAGTGACATGAAGCCCATCTTCAGCTCTGTTTTCATTAGTGTACAGTAAACTCTTTGATATCCGGCACCCCTGGGACCAGAAGCTTCCCGGATATTCAAATGTGCCAGATGATGAACCAGTGTCTTTCCCTGGTCTCTTACATGGCCCCATGCCTGCCTGTATGGGACTCTCCTGCTACTCTTCAACTCCGCTTGGCTACCCTCCAACCCCCTCTTCTGGAGCTAGGGGAAGTGGGTGCAGGGACAAGTAAACTGCTGAAAAGAGTCTCATATAAAAATAGAATCCTCAGCTGTCCACTCAGAAAAGTTTTAGTCCTGCTTTGTGCTGCTGGAGTGACACAAAAGCAGATTTAAAGATGGCTGTGAGTACCTGTTTGGCTCCTTCGTCTCTGCCTCATGGAGTTGGCAGATCCCTCATGTTCACGGGTCGGCCATTGCAGCAGCTCCTCCTGCTGTCAGCTGCACCACTGGGCTGCCTATCCCATTCATGGGGCCTTGCCGTGCCACTCCAGCTGCTGTTGTGCCTACTCTGAATGTTGGGGCTGTTCCCTTCAACTGAGGTCAGCACACTGGTCTCTGTCTGCCTCTGTCTTCGGTGCAGCTGTGAGACTGGGGTCTTTCATGGAGACATCTGGGGCCCTGCACCAGCAAGAGCAGTACATCTAGCCCAGCTAACTCAGGGGCACCCTATTGCCAGGGGCCACTGGGCTCATACCGTTCCCTTGGCAGTAGCTGGATTCTGCTCCCCCTATAAGCAATGGGTGAGAGAAGAGTGGGATGGGGAGGCAGCTGCGAGTGGAGCAGCTCCCTGGAGGAGGAGGCCTAGGTGCTGGGATGGCACCTCATGCCAGTTGTTTGAGAGTTCTGGTAGATTGAAAGTGGGTTAATAGAAAGTGTACTGTAATTTGAAGGTGCCTTCTAACTGACACGCTTTGAGATTTTTTTGTCCCATAACGCTACACTAATATATTTATCCTTGTGTTTCTAATAAAATTTTCTCCTGTAATTCTCCTCTGGAGGGACTATGCCCATCATTAGCCCTGAAATGATAACACTTCGAAGTACGTAATTGCATGTAAGTCCTGGGTGTGTTAGTCAATTACAGAATGTCTGTGAGCCACCAATGTAATGCAGTTGTGTAAATGATAACTACAATCTTAGGATGAATCAGGGAAGGTATTTCTAGCATAGATAAGGAAGTATTAATGTCATTGTAGAAGGCACTGGTTAGCATACTTGCACCATTCTGATCACACATGTTCAAGAAAGGTTAAAACTGGAACAGGTTTAGAAAAGAACTGTTAGAATGACCAGGGGAATGGAAAGTCTGCCTTGGAAGAGGTGACTTAAAGAGCTTGGTTTGTTTAGCTTAGCAAAATAAAGGCAGAAGGGGAATCTGTTCTCTCTGAATACCTTGTGGAGAAGTGTAAACACCAGGGATGGAGAATTACTGTTTAAACTAAAGGACAATGTTAGCACAAGAACAGGTGGGTATAAACTGACCATGAATAAATTTAGGCTGGAAATTAGAAGATTTCTAGCAGTTAGAAGAGCAAGGGTCTCAGACAGCCTTTCAATATGTAGTACCCATAGGCACTGAGACCTCATGCTAGGGTGAATAAAGTCTCTGCTCTACAGCCTTGGCTGGGCTGAGAGCCAGCTGGCCTGTAGCTCATTTGGGCTACGTCTACACGTGCAGCCAACATCGAAATAGCTTATTTCGATGTTGCGACATCGAAATAGTCTATTTCGATGAATAACGTCTACACGTCCTCCAGGGCCGGCAACGTCGATGTTCAACTTCGACGTTGCTCAGCCCAACATCGAAATAGGCGCAGCGAGGGAACGTCTACACGTCAAAGTAGCACACATCGAAATAGGGATGCCAGGCACAGCTGCAGACAGGGTCACAGGGCGGACTCAACAGCCAGCCGCTCCCTTAAAGGGCCCCTCCCAGACACAGTTGCACTAAACAACACAAGATACACAGAGCTGACAACTGGTTGCAGACCCTGTGCCTGCAGCATAGATCCCCAGCTGCCGCAGCAGCAGCCAGAAGCCCTGGGCTAAGGGCTGCTGCCCACGGTGACCATAGAGCCCCGCAGGGGCTGGAGAGAGAGCATCTCTCAACCCCCCAGCTGATGGCCGCCATGGAGGACCCAGCAATTTCGACGTTGCGGGACGCGGATCGTCTACACGGTCCCTACTTCAACGTTGAACGTCGAAGTAGGGCGCTATTCCTATCTCCTCATGAGGTTAGCGACTTCGACGTCTCACCGCCTAACGTCGAAGTTAACTTCGAAATAGCGCCCGACGCGTGTAGACGCGACGGGCGCTATTTCGAAGTTGGTGCCGCTACTTCGAAGTAGCATGCACGTGTAGACGCAGCTATGGTAGAGCACAGGGCTTTAGACCCTCTGATTGCAGGTTCAATCCATTGTGCTGGCCCCCTGGGTCTGTCGGTGTTACAAATAGGAGTAGTAGAGATAGGCAACATAACTTGTTAGAGTGGATTGATTTAAATTAGAGATCTCAAACTAATGGCCCACAGGCCATCCATGGCCAGAGTATTTTCCCAGTCCAGCCTGGGAGTCCTGGTGGCCCAGAGAATGTGTGGCCATCCCTGTACCCTAAAACCTGCCCTTTCCTGCCACCGCTCTGCCCTGTTCCTCCAAGTGCTCCCCATACCCTGAGGCACATAGCCGCAGGGATTAATGGGAAGTGGGTCCTGGTGCAGGGCAGCAACAGGAGTTGGGCTCCCCTTCTCCTTGCCCTCCCCCCACATTCACCATGGTAGTGGGAGCTATGAAGAAGTGGAGTGCACTCAGCGAACACTCTCACTCCCCCTCCCAGCAGCTCTTGCCTTCGCAGTAAGTGCAGGGGGGCCCAACAACTGCTGCTCCCCATGCCAGTTCCCTCTCCTCCCAGGGGTCTGAGACCAAGGATATTTTCATACGCTGTGTTCCCGATTTTGGTTTTGTTTTGCTTTGGTTTGGGTATTTTTGTTTGTTTGTTTTTTTGTAAGAGGAAAAGCGATGGCAAGATTTTCATGGGTTCGTTTCTGAGCCAGCTTTCTGTTTTTGTGGATTTGGTGCAGGATCACATATGAATTAGAACTGTAAAGTGTAAACTACATTAAATAAATTACACATTTCAATTTATCTGACAAATTTTGCTTCATTGTTGACATGGTCTGAGAGCAGATCAGAGTATTTCTGTTTGGTTTGGGATTTTTTTTTTAAATTCTGTTTTTGAAATTACCCAGTAATTTTGGTGAATGTTTCTTTGCCTTTAATTTCTTTGCAAGCAGTATTTCAGTATTCAAGATATGAGTTGTTTTGAATTGACATATTTTTGTTTTGATAATTTACATTGTATGTTTTTGTTTCCTGAGTAGATGATCGTAACTTTCAGAATAAAATTTCTGTTGCAACAGTTTGTGAATGTGAAATATGCTGTTTCTGTGAACATTCCTACCAGGAAACTATTAGAGTATTTATGGAATATTACTACAGAAAGGGCATGAACACTTAGTGAATTTGTTTAATAATTATGATGAATATTTGTCAGAAACTTTGTGCTATACTTATCTAGTTCTGCAAAGGAAAGAAGATATTTGTATTAATACTTCTAAGTGCCTTTGTAGTTGGAGAGGGGATGAGGGAGAGAAGAGGAAGGAGGGAGGGCAGGGGTCCATGGTGGAAACAATTCTGCTCATTCCTCTCACATCACTGCCCCTGCAGAGTGCAGATTCCAGTTTAATGCAGTGTATATTAGACTGTAATTTAATTTCCATGTAGACTAGTAGAATACCTAAATGAAATGGAGTGGTTATTTGAACTCTTAGGCTGTGTCTACGCTACAAAAATAACTTTCAAGTTGCTTACTTTGAAGTACAACAAGTAAGCAATTTCAAAGTTGAGCTTCTACATACACCCTACTTTGAAGTAGGGTACTACTTCATTCCTGCGAATGCAGTAAGGACTTCAAAGTTGGGCCCCCTACTTTGAAGAAAGGGAAAATGTGTGTACACTCTCTGTTGGTTATTTCGAAGTAGTACCTAACTTCAAAGTTAACTTCGAAGTTAGTTCCTAGTGCAGACACAGCCTTAAGAACTCATTTGAAACTCATGAGCATCAAGATATAAAACAGAAAGGATGTATGTGGAGATCCTATATTGAACTTGTTCCTGTGTATTTACAATTACATAGTACGTTTGAGAATCTTAAAATAGTTTGCAAATATCAATTAATTCTGACAACACTTCTGTAAGGAAGATGCTGTTCCTATTTTATAGCTTAGTAAACTGAGGCACAAGAAGGCATATTGATTTATGTTGGAAGGCTCAATAGGAGTTTAGCAGAGCTAGAAACAGAAACCAGCAGTCCTGATACTGGTCAACTGGACTGGCCTATAGACAGCACTTGCTCAAGATATTTGCAAACCTCATAGTCCATCAAAGTCCATGGAAATTTAGTATGTGCAAGAGCTTACCAGACACTATGCTGAATATTTAAGAATATAATAATTATGTAAAACATAATGGTAAAATATAAGTTGCACCGTCATTCCAAAGAATAGTATAAATGATTTAACATGACTTGTATGAGTGCTTCATTAAGTGACCTCTCTTCTTCTACTTCTCCAAGAGTTTGGCTTGGGTACAGAAAGCAGGGCAATGCCTGATGTTAACAATTTAACTGTGCAGAAGGTGGGTGTGTTTTTTGTTTTTGCGGGGAGAGTTTGCACATGCTACATGATAACAGATGCCTGGTTTCAATCCACTTCCCAAGATTAGCCTGGTGACACCTCCCTCTATTCACTTGTGCTGAGGTAACTCCTGCTGGCATCATTACCTGCTGATGCTGTCATGCTAAGTCTGCTCTTGCACTTCTGTTTTGTTTCTGGTTATTTTTATAGAAAGCACATGCACTGTTTGAATCACCTATGCCTGAATATCATTTTAATTTCTTCCCTCACTTATGCTGTAGCTTGTATAACTTCTGGGTGTGGAGCTGCTGCTTTTCCTGTTCTCACTGAAAATTGGAAGAATTAACCTTGTATATTCAGTATGCTTAAAAATTGGCTAACCAAGGAAATAGATATTGTACGCTGTACTCAGGGCCCAGGACTGTGTTTACATACAAAGAGCTCATTGAGGCGAGATATCTCAGCCTGCAGAGAACCTGAAAAAGTGGAAACTTTCAGCTCACAACCATTTATTTATAGCTGTAGTTTCTTATATAATTGCTCTGTTGTAAAAATGTACACAGCTGACAATACCCTGAGGGTTTGAGACGTGACAGAACAGGATGTCGCCATGATTAGGAGTTTCACATCAGTGAAAAACAAAACCACAGTAACCTATATCTACTATGTATTATACAGAGTTTGTTTGATCAAGAACTCCTCCTAAATGGTTAAAGTTTGGGCTACCAAATTTAGTATACAGCTACATTAGTATACAGTATACATAACTTAAAGTGATGTAAAGGTTTGTGTGTGCCAGAAAAATAGGATGTGCCTGGAATGGGATTGCTTTTTCATAAAATCAAACAGAAAAGAGACAGAATCACCAGTCAAGTACATTCCTCTAAACTGACAAAACTGAGCAAATGAAGACACCAACTGAACCTAGATGAGTAACAAAAATAGGATGAACTGGGCTAGGACTGCTTCCCAATAAACCTTACAGAAAAGAGATAAAATGGAGAAATTTGGGATAGTGCTCTGTTTTTAATGCAGCAAAATCAATGCTTAAGGTTTGAAAACTAGAAGAAAACGTTACTGGAAACCAAAGTGACTATAGTTCTTTTGTGTTAAATATCACAAATGATAAGCATTTATAGGGATGAAGTAAAAAAAATGTGATGGAATTCCCATTAAAAACATTAAACAGACAAATTTTAACAATCCACTCTAAGAAATCTAAAATAAAAATTAACTACATAAAAATAACACTGTATTTTTGAAAACCAGAATAGTTTAAATAAAGCATGTACATTTTCCTTTAATTAAAAAGAAACTGATTGAGCTAAGGACCTGGGCAATGCCAGTTAAATTTACTACTAGCAAATAAATAAATAGAGCCTGAAACTGGTAAAAGTCCATTCCCCTTAGCTAGATAGAGTTTGCAGTGTTTCCAGACTCTATAGTTTTCTTCATTGGTACAGGCTTACTCAGCAGCTAAGCATGAGCTGGGTTCTGATGGCTCCCAGAGGATGTTTTCCAAGCAGTTATACTTGTTCTTTAGGTGTCCTCCAACACATTACATTCCTGTGGTGCTGTTTGTTTCCAGAAAATGCCACCCATAGTACATATAAGCTGTCCCTGGGTGATTGTTTTTTTTTTCTCCCCTTCTCAACCAACTTCCCATGCTGTACATTCTGTGCTTTACTGGAGAAGAGAGATTAAAATGATGGATAAACATCACAGCATGGGAGTTCACCATGTTTGGCCAGTAATTAGCTCCTGGGAAATGAGTTACTGCTACTAATCACCACTTTTATTTCTTGGCATTACAGCTCTGAAGCCTTAAATGAGATTTAATAAATGAAGTTAAACCACTAAAGCAACATGCCGTAATAAATGCTCAATCTGCAATTAAATCTCTAGGCAGCAAATTTGCTGGACTATCTCCCAGCACCATTTCCCTGGAGAATCACATGAATTTATCCTATCAGGCTCTGCAGAGGCACCAAGAGGCGAAAGTTAACTCTCATTGTGCCGCCATTTCCACTGATCAGAGATGCCACTACTTGCTCCTTTACACCTGAGATACTAGAAAATCAGTTGCATAGTCACAGTTGCATCAGCAGGATTTTCCAGCCTGGCCATCAGGGAGAGGATTTTAGTTCCTTTCTCGAGTTCTTGATTCTAGAGAGTCTTCAAATAGACTCTCCAGAGGATTTTATGTAGAAAGACCCAAAGGCTTCTGGGAAAGGGAGCTTTAATGAGGGAAGCTAAGTTGGATTTTGTGGTCTGAAGAAGTGGGTCTGTCCCATGAAAGCTCATCACCTAATAAATTATTTTGTTAGTCTTTAAAGTGCTCCTGGACTGCTTTTTTGTTTTGTTTTTTTTACAATGTCTTGTCTTTTATTTCCCCTGTGAAAAGCTGAGGATTGGCTGATACCTCCAGCAGAAACTTCGCAGACACCACTTACCATGTAATGACACTGTCCTCATGCCTGAGGCTGAAGGTGCTTGTGCCTTTGCTAACCCTATTGGCCCTAAAGAAGTAGCTGTCACCCTTCCCAGACTATTGTACCCCTTTCAGGAATCTGATTTGTCTTATGTACCCCTGAGTTACACCTCACTTAAAAACTATTTACTTACAAAATCAGGCATAAAATACAAAAAAGTCACTGCACACTATTGCTGACTTTCTAATTTTCCCATATAATTATAGACTAAATCAACTGAAAATTTTGGCGACAATATTTAGAATGGCTGTTCTTGTCTGTATGTATCAAAGGTGCTTAAACACTGTGGAGATTGGAGCCTTAGAAATATGCAATAAATCATTTCTTTCTTGCTACACTCCCTCCTTGAATTTGTTCTTTTCACCTAATATTGCTCCAAGGTAGGTATTTTAGAATGTGTTTCAGAATGGTTGTCCTGCTTGTATTTGCAGGAGCCTCTGTAAGTATGAAGATTACAAAATAAAGATATAGGATTTTAAAGAGTGAATTCACTTCCTGAGTAGCCCCTAATCCCACTCTAAACTTCCAGGGCATTTCAGAATCAAAATTCACAGGCGGCAATTCTAGACTCGTTAAGGTTTCAGTATAATTCAAGAGTAAAAATGCTCTCTTGGAATGCGGAAGGGGCTGGGTAAAGTACTGGCAGCCCCAAGTTACCATCAGGTTGTATTCTAAAAGTTCATTTGTAAGTTGGTTGTTTGGAACTCAGAATGCAATTTGACATAGAAACAACATTATCAATGGTAGTTGGGTTCCCAGGCTAGCCCATAAAACCTATTTAAGCCATTATGCAGCTGAAATCTTCATATTTTACAGTTTATTTGTTTGATCAAGAAGTCCTATTTAAACAGGAAGAGCTATGACCACTGAATTTGATATACAGGCATCCATGTATTGTAATTTAAAATAATGTAAGGGTTTGGTTGTGCCAGGAAAACAGCATGTGCCTGGAATAGGAGTGCTTCTCATGAAGTCAAACAAAAAAGGGAATCACCAAATCAAATATAGTCCTCAAAACTGAAATAACTGCAGCCCCTTCCCCTGCCCCAGCCCGCCCCAGGGCAGCTGTGAACAGGGGTTGCTCCTGCAAGGCTGGAGTGACCCACTACAGTAGTGCCTCAGAGCTGGAGCAACCCCATGCCTGCAACAAGCAGGAGACTGTGCCAGGCCCTACTGGTTAATCATTATTGGTAAGCCTTAACCCTTTAGAGTGAGGCTTACTGGTTAAACATTAACATCCCTAGTAATAATACTTATTACATACACATACCCAGTCCCTTAGTTCCTGACTAACTGGCTATGTCTGGGGAGAGCCCCAAAATAATAAACTGGCTTCTGTAAAGAGAGTACTGTTGTGTGATAAAACACAGCTGGCATACAGTGAGCCAATGTGGCCAACCTGGAGAAGTGAATAGATAAAAGGTCAGTTAATTGAAGTTTATGGGAAGGTCTGTGCTAAGATGTTTACTTATATTGGATTACTAGATTAAATTTTTTTCCAGACTAATTAAAACATTAATAACGTTGGAGGTATAGCTTTGTTAGTCTGTAGCTCACAAATAGCAAGCAGTCCTGTGGCATCTTAAAGACTAACAAATGTACTAGGTCATGAGCTTTCATGAATGAAACCCGTTTCATCATTCATCTTCATTTACATCTGATAAAGTGGCTTTTATCATGAAAGCTTGTGACCTAATACATTTGTTAGTCTTTAAGGTGCCATAGGACTGCTTGTTATTTGTGAAGCTACAGACTAACAGAGCTATGCCTCAAAGGTAAGGTGCTAGAGAACTGCTTGTTTTATTTGTTTTTTGTAAAAACATGCAATAGTAATTGTTGGAAATTATCATTATCTGAATGGCTAAAATGCTTGATTCTAAAGTTAGGTTAACCTCAAAAACGTCCTTCTGACACGCAGCTATTATAGTGCTGACTGTGATACAGATCACTAGTTAGTTTGCTCCAAACTCAAGGTGATTCCCAAGAAGGTGCACCACTCTAAACCAACTGGAAGGCCCCGCATCGATGCCAGAAAGACGGCTAACTCGGAGAGAGCTGAAAAGTTCAGAGCGACCCTCGAGGAGAATCTGCGCAGCAACCCTGGGGGTGCCGATGTGACATCCAGATGGCAGTATCTGAGGGATACAATGTACAACACGGCCTTGTCGGTGTTTGGAAGAAGAGCTAGAAACACAAATGACTGGTTCGAAGCTAACTCTGAAAAGATGATTCCAGCCATCAAAAAAAGCGCACTGCACTCCTGGGCTGCGTCTACACGTGCACGCTACTTCGAAGTAGCGGCAGTAACTTCGAAATAGCGCACGTCACGTCTACACGTGTTGGGCGCTATTTCGAAGTTGAAATCGACGTTAGGCGGCGAGACGTCGAAGTCGCTAACCCCATGAGCGGATGGGAATAGCGCCCTACTTCGACGTTCAACATCGAAGTAGGGACGTGTAGACGATCCGCGTCCCGCAACATCGAAATAGCGGGGTCCTCCATGGCGGCCATCAGCTGGGGGGTTGAGAGATACTCTCTCTCCAGCCCTTGCGGGGCTCTGTGGTCACCGTGGGCAGCAGCCCTTAGCCCAGGGCTTCTGGCTGCTGCTGCTGCAGCTGGGGGTCCGTGCTGCATATACAGGGTCTGCAACTAGTTGTTGGCTCTGTGTATCTTGCACTGTTTAATGAAAGTGTGTCTGGGAGGGGCCCTTTAAGGGAGCGACTTGCTGTTGAGTCCGCCCGGTGACCCTGTCTGCAGCTGTGCCTGGCTCCCTTATTTCGATGTGTGCTACTTTGGCGTGTAGACGTTCCCTCGCTGTGCCTATTTCGATGTTGGGCTGAGCAACGTCGAAGTTGAACATCGACGTTGCCAGCCCTGGAGGACGTGTAGACGTTATTCATCGAAATAGCCTATTTTGATGTCGCAACATCGAAATAAGCTATTTCGAAGTTGGGTGCACGTGTAGACGTAGCCCTGGAGTACAAACGTTCATCAAGCCAGAATACCCTGCAAGCGCTCAGAGCAGCCAGAAAAGCAGTACAGCAGACAGCCAGGCGCTGTGCCAACAACTACTGGCTCGAGCTATGCAGCAGCATCCAGACCAGTGCTGACTTTGGTAACCTCAGGGGAATGTACGAGAGCATCAAGAAGGCATTAGGACCCACCTGGAACAAGATGGCACCTCTGAAATCCAAATCTGGTGAAGTCATCACTGACAAAGCCAAACAGATGGAGCGCTGGGTCGAGTACTACTCTGAGCTGTACTCACGCGAGAACATTGTGGTCGACTCAGCCCTCAATGCCGTCGAACTCCTACCAGTAATGGACGAACTGGACCAGGAACCAGCTGTGGATGAACTGAAGAAAGCCATTGACAACATTGCAGTAGGAAAGGCCCCAGGACAGGATGGTATACCACCAGAGGTAATCAAGTGTGCCACGGACACCCTTCTGGAACCCCTACATGAGCTACTGTGCCTGTGCTGGAGAGAGGGAGAGGTCCCACAGGACATGTGTGACGCTAACATCATAACCTTGTATAAGAACAAAGGAGACAGAAGCAACTGCAACAATTACCATGGAATCTCCCTCCTAAGCATCACTGGTAAACTGTTCGCTCACGTCATCCTTGGCAGACTCCAGAAGATTGCTGAGAGGGTGCATCCTGAATCACAGTGCAGATTCCGTGCAGAGCGATCTACTGTTGACATGGTCTTCTCTCTGAGACAGCTGCAGGAGAAATTCAGGGAGCAGAGGAAGCCACTCTATATTGCCTTCATCGACCTAACCAAGGCCTTCGACTTGGTCAGCAGAGATGGACTGTTCAAACTGCTCCACAAGACAGGATGTCCACCACAGTTACTCAAGATGATCTAGTCTTTCCACGAAGACATGAGAGGAACCGTCCAATACAATGGCACATTATCAGATGCTTTCAGCATCAGGAGCGGCATCAAACAAGGATGCGTCCTTGCTCTGACGTTGTTCGGGATCTTCTTTGCACTCCTGCTTAAACACGCCTTTGGATCTTCAACAGAGGGCATCTTTTTGCACACAAGATCTGACGGGAAACTGTTTAATCTTGCAAGGCTGAAAGCTAAATCTAAGGTGCGGGAAGTCCTCATAGGAGATATGCTGTTCGCAGATGACGCTGCTGTTGTGTCACACACAGAAGACCAGCTTCAGAAGCTGCTGGATCGGTTCTCCAAAGCATGCAAGGACTTTGGGCTCTCCATCAGCCTAAAGAAGACAAATGTTCTTGCTCAGGACTTTGCTGTTTCTCCATGAATCAGCATTGACCACTATACGTTAGAGATCGTTCATGAGTTCGTTTACCTGGGGTCCACCATCACTGACACCCTGTCCTTGGAGACTGAGCTAAATAGGAGGATCGGTAAAGCAGCCACAACTCTGTCCAGACTCAGCGAGAGTGTGTGGAATAACAACAAGCTGTAAATTCAAACCAAAATGCAAGTCTACAGAGCCTGCATCCTCAGCACCCTCCTTTACGGCAGCGAGACTTGGACCTGTATGCCCGCCAGGAAAAGACGCTGAACGTCTTCCACTTGCACTGCCTCAGGCGCATCCTTGGAATATCGTGGAACGACAGAGTGTCCAACACTACTGTCCTTGAGCAAGCTGCAATCCCAACTATGCACACCCTCCTCAGGCAGTGGCGGCTCCGCTGGCTTGGCCACATCCACAGGATGAATGATGGAAGGATCCCGAAAGACATCCTGTATGGCGAGCTAGCCTCTGGCAAAAGACCTCCCGGACACCCCCAGCTGCGCTACAAAGATGTTTGCAAGAGAGACCTCAGGGAAGTAGACATCAAGCCAGACAGCTGGGAGGAGCTGGCAGACGATCGCAGCAGATGGAGGCAGGAACTATACAAGGGCCTTCAGAAGGGTGAGTTGAGGATGAGACAGCTAGCAAAGAGAAGCTAGCCCACAGAAAGCACAGCAAGGACCTGCCAGACACCCATTACATATGCAACAGATGCAGCAAGGACTGTCACTCTCGTGTGGGTCTTCACAGTCACAGCCAACGCTGCAAATGAGGATGCCAAATGGAACTACGAAGGGTGCGTTCCATAGTCTAAGTAGACTGAAGGATGCTACTACTAAAGTTAGGTACCTACTAGTTTTGTACTCCACCCTGAATTTCATCTCATGCTTCCTGGCCAAAATTTTCTTGTCTGAAGCAACAATTGAAGAAAGTTGTCCACACCAGAAATAGCCTTTCTCCATATACTACTTCATTAATTTCTGACTTATATGAAGCATTCTCTCCATCTATGAGCAATGCATCAATGCTCTTCCCCAGGCTCTTGTTGCAAATTGCTCAGCTTAGCCTTAGGGATTCAAAGAGCTGAATGGAGTGCGCAGAAAGCTGCTATATCAGCTCCTCCAGGGAACAGGAAAGCAATCCTGGTGCCTAGGATTTTGCATAAACCAAACTCATTAAATTTAACCAGATCAGTTGATAGAAACCCTGAAGATATGAAAATTTATTCATAGCTGCATTTTCTCTCAAGCAATTGCCTCTTTATGTTCTTCACAACACCTTTTAAAGGTTTAAAAATATTGCAACAAGAAAAAGTGCTAAACTTACAGGGGATTGAGACAAATTGGGACAAAGTATATCTTTGGGTACACGTAAGTGGCTACCATTACATTAAATGAGAAATCTCTGTGTCCTGGGAAATGATTTTGTGATTAGGGATGCTCTATCCTTAACTAGAGCTTGCAGTCTTTGCTCACTCCTTTCTTGGGCAAAGGTGTGGAAATTAGTGAAGATTTTGTCTGCAACAAGACAGCAGGGCTATGTCTACATGAAGCATTTTTCTGACAAAACCAGGCTTTTGCTGGAAAAAACACGCAGAGCATCCACACACAAAGAGTGCTTTGTCAGCAGTTTGTTGATAAAACCCAGCACATCTGCCAACAGCATTATACCTCTCCATGTTCAGGTATAATGCCTCCCTTGACAGTGTTCTGTCAAGAAAACAGCTGTCTAGACACTCCAGGGCCCTTTTGTCAACAGACAGGGTTTCTGGTTCACTGGGCAGCACTGTCTGCAGATTTTCCAATCAGCCATTCTGTCGATAGAAGGCCAGGCAGTCTAGCTGCTCTCTGTCAACAGAGCGGCTTGCTCTTTCAATCCACTTTTATGGGCAGATGCAATCTGTCAATAGACGTTTTGCCAGGAAATCCCTTCCAACAGTCACTTTTGTCAACAGATGCTTCTTGTATAGATGTAGTGCAGGACTAGATTATAGGAGCAGAGCTATTCCATTACCTTTAAGGAATGCAATCTAATGCTTTTTGGGAAGATTGGAATGATCTGAAATGTGTTAGATCCTGGTGAAAAAGACATGCCAGAGCTTCAGAGGGCAGATCTTTGTTCATTTACGTTCATTTGGCCAAATCCATGATCCTTATTCTGTTTATACTTGCACACATTGAAATGGATGACAACTGGACTAACCCTGTAGAGACCTCATGATTTGGCCTATTGTCTATAGACTGGGGACCTAAAAATAATATGTAATTTGTGACTGCTGTGAGACTTGCTCATGGACTGTGAGCTGAAGCAGTTTATTTTTATCAGTTCAAAGGTTCTTGCTGTGCTATACGATTGAAAAGAGAACCAGTTGTGTATTGTGATTTAACCTTTGTATGACAGAATATTCCACAGAAAAGCAAACAAAACCCAAATGTGTTAAATTGTCATGAACTTCAGAGATAATGAACCGATTTGATACTGGAACAACAAAAAGTCTTGTGGCATCTTACAGACTAACAGATATTTTGGAGCATAAGCTTTCGTGGGCAAAGGCCCGCTTCATCAGATGCATGAAGCAGGTCTTTGCCCATGAAAGCTTATGCTCCAAAATATCTGTTAGTCTATAAGGTGCCATAAGACTTCTTGTTGTTCTTGAAGCTACAGACTAACATGGCTATCTCTCTGATTTGATACTGTTTGTTCTGCTATATCTCAAAGTGAGTAATTGAATAAATGTTTAAGTTTGAATCTTTAATTTGACTATAAATATGTACAGTAATTAACAAGGAGCAAGGAGATGTTTTTGAGTCACCTTGAGAGAATAACCATGCATGATGTGTGCTTAGGAATCAAATGTAATTATGGTATCTAACCTCTGCCACCAAGTGGCAGTTTAATATCATTGCCTATCAATATGGCCACAGCCAGAGAAGGTCTGGCAGCCAAGGCTCAGCATTAATCAGGAAATACACTGCCCAGCACTACTCTCAAGCAGGGACAAACACAGAAAGATGCTCTTTGAGCTTTGTTTTTGAAATCATTTTCCTAAAACTGATAGTGGAATTGGCAGAGCTTGCCAGCAGGGCATGGGGCAAGGGAATGCTGATAGTATTGGAATAATCAGACATATGAGGGATTGGCCAAAGCCAGCTCAGTCTAGAAAATTAACCTCCCCTCTTTTCTCCCTTTCAAAATGCTTGGGCAAACAAGCATAAGACTCTGGTGTGGGGAAGGAGAGGAAGGAAGGTGGGCAGAGGTGCAGGAAATGCAGAAAGGAAATCCCAAGAGCCTCTTTTATGCTGCACTTGCCTGTGGCTCTGCTGTTGATAGGGAGGGTGGAAACTGGTATGTAGACCACATGCAGGCATTTTTAACCATGTG
Source organism: Carettochelys insculpta (assembly GCF_033958435.1). Lineage (NCBI taxonomy): Eukaryota > Metazoa > Chordata > Testudines > Carettochelyidae > Carettochelys > Carettochelys insculpta. Next base: position 22,054,090 of record NC_134157.1, read on the forward strand.
CCTGTCATAAAGGTGAGATACACAGGAATGTCGGTATTCATTTCCTTGTGGCTGGCAGACTGAGCAAACATAGGTAACACAGTAGTTTAAAAAACAACAATGTGTGCCTGCTTTGCACCTGCACTCCCACCATTGGGGTAGAGAAATGTGAGTGAGAGGAGTCTTTTTTCAGAAATATGGTTTATTTCTTTCTGTCCTTCACAGAAGTGTTAGGGCTGCAAGTATTGAATTTGCATTGCAGAAATAGCCATGCTGCTTACCTGAATAGTGAGACTGCATATTTTGATCTAATGTAACTGAGCCGGTCCCTGGGGCCTGCCTGACAACCACACGTTCTGCATGAAATAAAGGGGTGTGATCTGCATCCTATATTTGGGTGCTTGATACTGCTGGTTGAGAGGCAGGCTAGTCCAGTGATTAGCACCCTATGTGGGGAGATACAGGTTCAGTTCCCAGCTCTGTGGCCTGGGGTTCAGTATATCCCTGTGCAAGAAATATGTTAAACCGATGAGAGCAAGAACCCATGCTTTGTCTGGGATTCTGAGAGGCGATGGCAATTCTGCTGAACTGGAGTGAACCTGAATCAAGAAACAGTAGGGTGCAGCACGCTTCCCTCCCAGCAGAGTTCCCATACACCCTGTGCTGCACGTATAATTCAGTGGCAATACATAATTAAAGGACTATAAAACCACACTTACTTTCATATATTTAAATTATTTGGCAGACAGAAGGAGAGCATTCCTCCTGGCATAGGCCTTTGCATTTGTTTTTTCTTACCATGTGTTAAATAGGTGGAAATATCAGGCCTTATCTCTTAGCAGGCTCAGAGCTGGGAACCAGAACTGAAATATAATTTGTTAATATTTAGTGACCAGGGGCATGCATGATCAGGCCTTGTGGTCAGAACCAGGAGTAAGAGCCTAAGACACTGACAGGCAATGAGCCAGAGGCGGTTTGTTAGGGTTTGCCCCTGGTGGGACAGCTGGTGTTCTATTTACCTGCACTTCTGCAGGGGTCACAGCTTGCAGCTCCTGCTGTCTGTGGATCACCGTTCCCAGCCAGTGGGACCTACAGGAAGCAGTATGGACCAGACCAACACTTCCCACAGCTCTCATTGGCTGGTAATGGCAATCCATGGCCAACAAGAACAACAACCAGCCATAGCTGTGGATATGCAGATAAATAAAGTTCTGGTAAACCAAATCTGGTCCACAGCCAAGGCTAACCCTGGGAAATTGTATCTAGCCTACCGGCCACTTATTGTTCAACCCTGGCCTAGGGTCACAGCTGTAATCAGAAATCAAACAGGGCAGACACAGGGTTGGAAAAAGGCAGGCAGCACTGGTGTGGTCTCAGCTGCAGGCATACCATTTGACCTGCTGCTGGATTTAAGGGCATGCCTGCTGGTTCCCCTCAGCTAATTAGATGGGTTGGTCAGTCAGGCACTTCTGCTGTAGCTCACCTGTGCTTATCATCTGTGGCCCTGACAGCATGATAGTCTCAGGTTTTATGCAGCTTTTCACAATTAATTGATGGTCTTCAGCAATGTTCCCTCTGATTTCTTCCATCCATGTGTGGAACAAACTTTCTTATGTACACTGAGACATGTGCAGATGTGCACAACCAATAGAAACACATGCTGCCAGCTGTAGGCAGCTGTGGATGCTCTGGCAGTCAGTTGGGCAGCACCTGAATCTCTTCTGGATGGTGGCCCAAGCACTCAGGTTACAGTGAGCACTGATCTGCAGGTTATTCAAGCAAGCAGTCATGCTCACTTGCTGTTTTTAGGTGGTGTCCTAGTTACATATATTTGGTTATTGTTTTTGTTTTCTGATTGGTTGCTGGACGTGCATCATTTGACAGTCTTGTGATTATGGGGTTTTCAGTCAATTGTACACCTGCAATACATGCATCCAATAATAAAACTGACTTTTTATGAGTTCGTGTCCTGGTAAACCCCGAACTGCTTGTGCAGAGTGAGGACAAGAAGGCAAATATGGTCAAGATGAAATTTAATTTTTTAACTCAAATAATAATCTTGAATCTTCTCTTCTGTTCCCTTGGCTGTAATGCAGCATATTTAACAATGAAGTGGTAGGTGGGAAATTAATTTTCTAACTTTAGATCCCTTCATTTAGTATTGAACCAGTTATTACTAAGTAAATAAATAATCCTAGCTCTTTCACTGATTCCTTCTGTGGCCTTTGACAAGATCCTTGGCCCTTGCCTCATTTCCCCTAATCAGTTGAATGGGGCCTAACACTGATTTTGCTCCCTCCAACTGGTGCTGTGAGGATTTAAGACTGCAAGCTGGGAAATCATTCTCTGGTGTGAAGAGCCTTGTTCTGGAGGGGCTGAGTATGTACAATTTACCAGAGATTTGACTCTAAATATTTTTATTAACAGGCTAAATCCCAAGAAGTATTGAGGGTCTGCGTGCCCCGCTGCATTTAATGACAGATGTAAGGTTCAGAGGTATTGTTGTTCAGATTGCTTTTCAGTAATTTGGTTAGCAACAAGTTTTACAACTTAGTTTGAAACAAAAAAGCCAAACCAGTCCAACACCTCCATGGTGCATGCCCACAGTGCTGGGCCCTGGTACCTGGCTATAGTGGTCTAACTGTGATACCATGGAAACCGCACAGAAACACACATTTAAAATTTTTCATTAGCCCTCCTCATGTCAGACTTGTTATGACCTGCCTAACTCCAAAACAGGAACAGAGTTCACTGTAATGTTCTTCTTTGCTATAGAAGTTCTACCAAATACATTAGTTTTTGTGGGTTTGGACGTTAATTATATTGCTGCTTGTAGACTAGGAGGCTATTAGGTGGAGTGTCCGCTAGAAAGATTTCACCATCCAACTTTTTGTTGTTGTAATAATGCCTATATTTTATTGCACGCGCACGCGCGCGCACACACACACACACACACACTATGTTTAAGCAATATGTGTGTGTTATGTCAGTGCTGGGGAGGGTCCCAGTCAGAGCAGGGCTTTGTTACCTTAGTGGTATAGCAAAACTAGATTGTAAAGTCTTTGGGGCAGGGTCAGTTCTTTATTCTGAATAGATTAGACAATGGGGTGGGAGGAAAGGATGGTAGACCATAAGCAAAGAACAATATGAAAGCTGGCAAATGTGTTGTAGGGGTGTTTCTCTGGGGAAGTGGGGAAGGGAGTTGTTGCAGAGGATTAGTAAAACAGAAGGGGCAAGAGGGGACATTCAGGGTAAAGAGGCAAAGGGACAGAGGAAGTGGGAGAAAAGTGGAAGAGAAAGGAAGGAGACCAGGGAGTGCAGGTAGAGCAAGGCTGAGGCGAAGTGAGGGTGAAGTTGGGGCAGGTGAAGTCAGGAGCAAACAGTCAGTCAGGAACATAAAAACATAAGAATGGCCATACTGGGTCAGACCAAAGGTCCATCCAGCCCAGTATCCCATCTGCCGACAGTGGCCAATGCCAGGTGCCCCAGAGAAGGAGAACAGAAGACAATGATCAAGTGATTTATCTCCTGCCATCCATCTCCTGCCCTTGTACTGAAGGCTAGGGCGCCATACTTTACCCCTGGCTAATAGCCATTTATGGACCTAACCTGCAAAAATTTATCGAGCTCTTTTTTAAACCCTAATAGAGTCCTGGCCTTCACAGCCTCCTCTGGCAAGGCGTTCCACAGGTTGACTGTGCGCTGTGTGAAGAAAAATTTCCTTTTATTAGTTTTGAACCTACTACCCATCAATTTCATTTGGTGTCCCCTAGTTCTTGTATTATGGGAAAAGGTAAATAATTTTTCTATATTCACTTTCTCCACACCATTCATGATTTTATATACCTCTATCATATCGCCCCTCAATCGCCTCTTTTCCAGACTGAAAAGTCCCAGTCTCTCTAGCCTCTCCCCATATGGGACCTGTTCCAAACCCCTAATCATCTTAGTCGCCCTTTTCTGAACCTTTTCTAATGCCAATATATCTTTTTTGAGGTGAGGAGACCACATCTGCATGCAGCACTCAAGATGTGGGCGTACTATAGTTTTCCTCACTAGGATTTGACTTCCACTTTTTAAAAGCTGCCCTTTTCTCTCTCACTGCCTTTTTAACATGGCTGTTAAGCCATGGTGGTTCTTTGTTAGGTCTTTGTTAGGAAAGGCAAGAGACTGTTGTGACACTGTAGTTCTTATGTAGCCAACTCTGACTTCTTTGTCTAGCACTTCATTTAAAATCTATCTTTCCATATTTAAGTAAGACGGTACATTCCTGGGGTGCAAGGCTGCAGGGTGAGGATTTGCTGGTGTCTCCCTGTGTATGTGGTTGTGTGGCTGTGAGAGCCTGCATATAACTTTGGGTGTGCCTTCATGTGCTAATGATTGTGTGAGAGCAAAGCCTGGAGGGGCTACTTGACAATGAACAATGTGAGAAGTGCCCTGGTTCAGAAAGCTAAAAGGGGCACAGCTGTGCCACAGTCCAAATTGTATTCTGGTGGGGGTGGCACAACTTTTCTTGTGTAACCCTCCTTCCGGAAGAAGTTGGCAGCAGCCAGGACCGCGTTCAACATCTAGGGGTTCCTTTTCATCCATCTCACACAGACCTGGCTCAAGCCCCCACCCAGTAGCCTGGGCACTTCACAAACCCCAGGCATCTTGGAAAGGCAATGCTTCCCCACTTGCAAGCACAGAGTCTGAGTGAGTGTAGAAAAGAATTTTTAATAAGAGGCAGAAAGGTCAATTAGCATAAGCTTGGGAAAATACCACACCCAGAGTTCATAACCAATCCTCAAGTAACTGTCCCAGCTCAAATGCATTGAGCAATGTCTTTGGCCTCTCAGGCTCACCTGGCCAATACTGTAAACAGCCAACCATACCCCCAATTCAAATGCCCCACTTACAACTTGGTCCAGCCCATGTGGGCACTGACACCTCACACTGATGCATTCCCTCATGGAACCTGAGACAATGCCACTTTTGCGCTGGTCCAGCGTTCTGCTTGCTCCTACCAGCTGCCGGTCACATCCGTGCTCCTTCTACCAGCCATCTGCCAGTCACACCATCCAGCTGCTGCTGCTCTTCCTCCTCCTCCTATCCATCCGCTGCTGTGGGTTTGGCCTGAGGCAAAACCCTGTGATTTCAACTGTTAGTGGCCTTAGCTGCCACCCTATGATTTCAGATTGCAGCATCTACCAAAGTAGTGTCATACAAGATACAAACACTAGTATCCACTTTTATCTTTTAAGAGGTGGGGGAGGCTAGACAAACCAGGCTTATAGCTATATAGGCAAGGTTTAGGCAAGGCCAAGGCACTCAACTAGCTGGTTCAACCCATCTCCCTCCCCTTCTCCTTTACGATGCTTTAAACTAGGGGAGCCCTGTGTAACCCATGTCTTATGAAATTATGATGACCTGTTCTGTCCCCTGCAACAACCTGGAGCATTGGTGAGGTTTCACAATTCTTACACTGGGTGTTACTGAGAATTGTGATTTTACAACGTGTTTACAGTAGACAAAACCTCATTGCTTCCTTGCTATCCATCAGGCTTTTTTTTGCCGGGTATCCCATATGCACACCTTTGCATTCCCATGCAAATGATCTCTGGGAGACACATTCCTCCCAGCCTTCATCAGCATTGATGGCATATTCCTTATATCCTTACTGATGGCATATTCCTTACATCTTCCCCTATCCTGGCAAATCACACTTCTGAGTCCACCATCCGTATGAATTCCCTTCTAAGGGCCTGAGAAAACCCACTATGGCTTCCACAAGTCTGTGCACCAGGGCTGTGTCTACACGTGCCCCAAACTTCGAAATGGCCATGCAAATGGCCATTTCGAAGTTTACTAATGAAGCGCTGAAATGCACATTCAGCGCTTCATCAGCATGCGGGCGGCAGCGGCGCTTCGAAATTGACGAGCCTTGCCGCTGCGCGGCGCGTCCAGACGGGGCTCCTTTTCGAAAGCACGCCACCTACTTCGAAGTCCCCTTATTCCCGTGAGCTCATGGGAATAAGGGGACTTCGAAGAAGGTGGCGTCCTTTCGAAAAGGAGCCCCATCTGGACGCGCCGGGCGGCGGCAAGGCTCGTCAATTTCAAAGCGCCGCTGCCGCCCGCATGCTGATGAAGCGCTGAATATGCATTTCAGCGCTTCATTAGTAAACTTCGAAATGGCCATTTGCATGGCCATTTCGAAGTTTGGGGCACGTGTAGACGTAGCCCAGGTGTATTACATCCTCCCCAACCACTCCTGGTGCCTAAGTCAGTCTATTTACGGGCTTTATACTCTATCTTGCCTATTGAGCATGGGCATAACGGGACTGTGGGAGCCTCCTCTGAGGACAGGAGCAAGGGGGGGCCCTCCTGAGGATTCCCTTTGTATTGGCACAGGCCCTTGTATCTCTTGCTCATACACAGGGCTGTCCTGGGCAAAAAACATCTCCATCTGCTAATTGAGGTGTATCTCCACATGCTTGGTTCTCTCCCAGACTGTCTGTAAGTGGGACAATTTCATCATCCCAGGCTAGTCTTGATGTGGGAGGAGGGTTTCCAGCCATAAGCCTAAACACTTCTGCCTCAGGATTTAGCATTGAAGATGTTGAACTTTCCCCATGGTCCCTTGGTAGGATCTGGGGTCTCATTCCCATTCTAAGGTGCTCCATGGGGGGCCTCAGCCTCTTCATAGTCACTCTCAAAGGTGCTGGGTAAGGGTAGATTAGCTCCACAGTGCCCACTGCCTGTGTTGGGTAGTGGAAGTGGCCTTGAACTTTCTTTTCGCCCCAGTCTTGTGTCATAGCCGATCTCAGAAGGGGCACTAACCAATTCTCCAACGAGCAGTAGTAGATTTCTATGTACTGTCTTCATTGGCCTTGACCCACCCTCAGGTTTAATCTTGTAGCTAGGCAGGTCCCTAAGTATTTCCACCACCAGGTAGGGTGTTGCCTTCCATCTATCAGCAATCTTGTGTTTGCCAACAACACCTAGATTTCGTAGCAGAACTCTGTCCCCAGGTTGGAGCTCCTGCAGGTGCACTCTTGCATCATACTGGTGTTTGTTACAATCTGTGTTCTTGTGGGCAGCTGCTATAGCCAAACGGTAGGCATCCTGCAGTTTTTCCCTTATTCGGGAAACATACTGTAGGTGTGTCTCATTGCTTTCTCCATCCTCTGACACCCCAAAGCATAGGTCTATGGGTAGTCTGGGTTCTTGTCCAAACATCAGCAAATACAGGGTGGCTCCAGTAGCATCGTTCTTCGTGGTATTGTAGGCATGCACCAAAAAGGCAACATGTTGACTCCAGGACGCTTTCTGCTCCGGGCGCAAGGTCCCCAGCATATCCAATAGAGTTCGGTTAAATGGTCCGGCTGAGGGTCACCTTGTAGGTGATAGAGGGTTGTCCTGGACTTTTTTATTTCTGCCACCTTCAACACCTTCTTCAGGAGGCGACTCTTAAAGTCTCGCCCCTGGTCAGAGTGTATCTGAGTTGGAAGTCCAAACACTGAAAAGTACCTTTCCCACCATACTCGTGCTATGGTGGTGGCTTTCTGGTCGCATGTGGGGTAGGCCTGAGTGTACCGGGTATAATGGTCAGTCACTACTAAGATATTTCCAATATTCTTCCTATCAAGTTCTAGAGACAAGAAATCAATACATACCAATTCCAAGGGTTTGCTGGTTGTGATGTTCTGCAGATAGGCTTCTCTAGTGGGCAGAGTTTTCCATTGAACACATCGCTCACACGTCTCACATTTCCTGTGTACATCCTTGGCCAATCGGGGCCAATGGAACCTATTGTGGATAAGCTCAAGGGTTCTTTCCATACCCAAATGCCCAAAATCATCGTGCAGGGCCCTCGTGGCCAGGGCTCTGTACTCTTTTGGCAGTACCAGTTGTGTTTGTCGATTTTGCAATGGATCTACTGTGACTCAGTGCAGCACATCTTGTATCAGTCTCAGTTTGTTCCACTCCCTCAATAGTAGTTTACATCCAGGAGTGGAGGGAACAATGGTCATAGGTTTTGGCCCCTCTCTTTTTGCAAATAGGGTGTCATGGATGTCAGCATCTTGCAGTTGGGCTTTTTGCCAGTCCACAGCATTGAGCCTGGGCAATGGAGATTGGCCCAACACAATATAGTTCACGGAGGCTGATGGCAAGCTCTCGGGTGGTAACCCAGAGTTTCAGCAATACAGCTCTCAGGGGCCTCAGGCTTGTGATAACTTCCACTGCAAATGGCTCTCACTCCAGCTAAAGGAATCTCAGGAGTTTCTGATGGCTGTGGGTGCCGTGACAATGCATCTGCATCAATGTTGCTTTTCCCAGATCGGTGCTGTATGCTGAACTCATAGCTGGCCAAGGCAGCCACCCATCTCTGCCCACTGGTGTCCAGCTTAGCACTTGTCAATACATACGTCAATGGATTGTTGTCTGTCCATACCTGGAACTTAGCACCATACAGGTAGTCACGAAACTTCTCAGTGATGGCACACTTCAAGGCCAAGAACTCCAGCTTGTGGATGGGGTAATGAGTCTCGCTGTCAGACCATCCTCAGCTAGCAAAGGCCACAGGTCTACGTTTGCCGTCCACCTCTTGGTATAAAACCACCCCTAAACCTTCCAAATTGTCATCAGTATGTAAAATAAAGGGTTTGCTTGAGTCAGCAAACACTAATACTGGAGCATGAGTAAGGCAGTTAATGATCTCTCGAAAAGCTCTCTCACATCTCTCATCCCGTTGTGATCCAAAAGGCTCTAGAGGACCATGGCGCTTCTGCTCTGGAAGTCTTAGGGGGGCCTCCACTTACCCCTGGTCTTAGTCTTGCTCTTACCAAGTGGGTATCCATGGGTGAGATCATTCAGAGGCTTGACAATGGTAGCATAATTCTTCACAAATCTACGGTAGTATCCACAAAACCCTAGAAAGGTTTTAAGTTCCTGGTAACTGTTGGGACGTGGCCATGTGACAAGTGCCTCTATTTTATCTGGGTCAGTACTCACACCTTCCTGGGACACAATGTGACCCAGGTACTTCACCGATGTTCTACAAAACTGGTACTTGTCGATTAGAAAGCTTCAATCCATAGGCCTCCAACTGGTCGAGGATCTTAAGAAGTCTTTCTTCATGCTCCTCCAATGTTCTTCCAAATACAATCAGGTCATCCAAATAAACCAAGACTTGCAGTAAGTTCATGTTGCCCACAAGTTTCTCCATAAGACGGTGGAATGTGGGTGGTGCCCCAGAAATCCCCTGAGGCATGCGTTTGAACTGGTAGAACCCTAATGGGCAGAGGAAGGCTGTCTTCTCTTTATCTTCTTCTCCCAGAGGAATCTGATAATATCCACTTCAAAGGTCTAAAACTGAAAACCACTGGCTTCCCAGGAGTAAATCTAAAGCATCTTGAATCCGAGGTGTAGTGTACTGGTCAACCATGGTACGGCTGTTTAGGGTGCGGTAGTCAATACACATCCAAATTTTCCCATTCTTTTTATGGACCACCACAATGGGTGCATCATATGGGCTGCAGGACTGCCTCCAGCAGCATCGAGTTCCTGCTGGCACATTTCTTACATGTGGAAAAATTGAGAAACAAAATCTGGGGATGTTGTCTTGAATGTACAAAGATCCCTGCTACAGCATCTGTGGTGTCTGTTCTTGTGGGCTGACTGACGGGCTTTTTCTGAGAGTTTTTCCTCCCAAATCCTGATGATTGAAGGGAAAAGCAAGATTTCCATGTAGGTGTCCTGCTACTTAATGAGGGGGAGCACTGAGGATGATGCTGCCTGTTTGGATCACTGGGGTACAGCATTTTCCATCTCTGATACCTGAATAAGTGAGTGAGGAGACTAAGGCCAGACCTTCATCTACATGTGACACAGGGATGTGAAAAAGCCACATCACTGGGAGATGTAGTTAGGCTAACTCAATGCCTGGGGTAGATGCCACATGGTCTATGGAAGAATTTTTCCATCCACCTAGCTAATGGCTCCTAGAGAAGGGATTAACTTCAGCAATGACGGAACCTCACCCTTCAGTGTAGTGGACATCTACACCAGTAGTTCTTAAACACCAGTCCACAGATCACTAGTGGTTTGCTGTTGACGTCCTGTTGGGCCACGAGGTCAGGGCTTGCCCCTCCCTCCCCAACAACAACACTACTGCAACAGCCCCCGATCCCCTTCACAAGGTTGGAGCACTCGCCACTGGCTTCCTGCTGCAGTGGGGGTGGGGAGGATCCCCTGAGTCTTGCGAGCCAATTCTAGCTTGTGGGGGGAAGAGACAGCTCCATGCACTGTGTTCTCCCTCCTGCTGGAGGAATGGCAACACCAGAAGCCACTCTTGGGAAGCTTCTGCCTCTGCTCCTATCGGCTGGCCAACAAGGGCAGCAGGGAGTGGTTCTGGGAAATGTGGGGCCATGTAAGTGCCATTAATCCCCTACTCATCCAGACCCTCCAGTCACATCCCCTTCACATGCTCCCCTGCCCAGGCCCCCCACCTCCTTGTGTACACTCCCTTGCAGCCTGGCTCCCACCCCCAGTCCCAGACTCCTACCTTCAAACCACCCTACCTCTTACCCTGACCCTCACTCCCAACCCACTCCTGAACCCTACTTCCTGCCCAGATCCCCACCCTCGCTCCCTCCTGCATTTCACCTCTTGCCGAGACCCTGCATCCCCATCCCTATCTACCTCTTCAGTGGCCCATCTCACACACTGAATCTCTCGTTTTTGGCCTCATTGAAGAGCCTGGGGGGGCTCAAAAATCATCTAGCCCCAGAACCCCAGAAGAGTTAATCTCGCCCGTGGGAAGCCCTGAACCTCTATCCTCCCTCCCATTTTCACCTCTGTGGAGCTGGAGCGCAAGGGGCGTGAGATGTCTCAGTATGGGGCCACATCAGTAAGGATTGGTGTTTTTTCTTTGTTTTGCTTCTCACCTTTTTGTGGCCCGTGACTGAATTTTCTATGGGTCAGTGACCCCTGCCGAAAAAAAGGGTTCTCCACTCTTGCCATAAATACAGATAATATTGAAACCTTTTTTTTGAACATAAATTGTTACTTTATTTAAAATGAAGTTTTATAAATTAACAATATACACAATAAGATCAAAATATCCATCCCCTTACATTATAGCTGTGTATTTATGTTTTTATGCTCCAGTAGCCTAATATGAATAATTTAGTATTTAAGGTATTTAGAGATAAGCAAATGCATTTTGTCATCCTGGGTGATTGGCTGATGATCCGTGGACAGGTTTGCAGTGAGTGGGGTGGGCTGTGGGCCAAAAAGTTTGAGAACCACTTGTCTATACCGAATCCACATAACAAGAGAAGAATTAAGGAGATTGGCTAGTTTAGTCTAACAAAATGAAAGCTGAGGGGATATGATTACTGTCTATAAATACAGCGGGGAATAAATATCAGGAAGGGAGTAGTGTTACATTATTTAAATAAAGGGCCAAGGCTGGCACAAGAACAAATACACATAAAGTGGCTGTCAATAAGTTAAGGCTTGAAATTACATGAAGGTATCTAACTCGTTATAAGACTAAACTTGATAAATATCTGGAGGGAGTGCTACAATGACATAATTTACAGTGTCTTATGATCCATCCATGGCTGGCTACTAGTAAGTATCTCTAAGAGCCAGTGATGGTTTATATGGGGTGAGCTCTAAATTACTACAGAAAACTCTTTTCCAGGTGTGTGTCTGGCAGGCCTTGTCCATGTGCTTAGGGTCCACTGATCACCCTATTTAGGCCATTTTTCCAAGGTCAGTTTGGAAGAGACTCTGAGCTTGTTTTTTGCCTTCCTCTGCAGCATGGGTCATGGGGCACTTGCTAGTTTACACTAGAGTAAATGATGGATTCTCTGTAACTTGAAGTTTTTAAATCATGACTTGAAGACTTCAGTAATTCAGCCAGAGGTTATGGGCCTATTACAGCAGTGGGTGGGCGAGGTTACATGGCCTGCCATGAGCACAAAGTCAGTATATTATCCTGATGATCCCTTTTGGTCTTAGTCTATGAATCTGAGGCCTTGTCCCCACTTACACTTACTGTTGGTCTACTTCAGCCATGCAATTTGTGTAACTGAAGCTGACATACCAAAAGCAGTGTCTTCCACATGACAAGGTTAACAGGGGCTGCTCTCCCACTGATGCCAGCTACTCTTCTCATTTTGCTAGAGTACCAGTGTGGACAGGAGCGAGCTCAGAGATCAATTTATTGTGTCTTCAATGACTCGATAAATTGATGCCCAGGAGATTAATCCCTGAAGGATTGATCCTGATGGGTCAATCCCCAGCATAGTGTAGCCATACACTCAGTCTACAGTGGCACCACTGAAGAGTTTCTGATGAAGACATAGCCTAAATGTGACAAGGCTGGCGCTTGCTCTCATTTCCACCTCATTTTCTTCGTTCCTGTTGATGTTTCATCTGCGTGAATGTTGTTGAATCTTTTCTTTGTGTGTGGGAGAGCCAGAGCTTATTCTTTTCAGAAGGTTCTTAATGTCGTGGGCAGGGCCATTTCAGATTTCCTGTTTCCTCCAGGCTTAGGAGTTTCTGTGGGATTTTGTGGTCACACTACCTCTACTTTTTCCAGAGCAGTTGCCATAATGCTGATTCTTCTTTGAGGGGTTGCTTGTGTGCATTCCAATGCATGAGTGCTTTGTGCACAATCACCAGAAGGCTTTTCCCTTGAGCTAACCATCAGGTTGGCTCTATTGCTCCCTGTGAAGATGCGTCTCCATGTTGGATATATAACCCTGATGACCCAGCTCCTGCTTCAGTTCCTTCTTTCCACAGTGATGGCCACTGGAGCATCTAACTCTTAACTGCTCTTCCCTCACGTGGTGGCTGGGTGTCCCCAAACCACCTTCCCCCTCCAAACCTAAGAACTAGTTTTTAGGGGGCTCTCAAGAGTGGAGCATCTGTATTCTTCCCCCCAGCCCCTTTGGGAACCATCTATCCCACTTCTGGATGGCTGGACTCAGATTACTCCAGATCCCTGGGTCCTGAGCTCAGAGTGAGTGTGATACTCCATCCAATTTTGCTCCCTCTGTTTCCATCAACTCCCTTCACCATCCCTCTTCAGGGAACCGTCTCACAAGCATCTCCTCCAAGAGGTGCACTCGCTCCTTGATTTAGGTGTGATGGAGGGGTGCCTCCCAAATTATGGGGCAGGGTGTTTTATTCCTTTTATTTCTGTTTTCTTTGGGTGGATGTGGTTCTTTGCATCCTCCAAGAGTGGGGTCATCCCCAGGTAAGCCTGTTTGTGACCCTCTTGAACAGGAAGTGCCCACAATTTTCTTCCTTTCAAGGCCATAGATAAGGATCTCTGTCAGATGCATTCTACCTGTCATGGGCGGACCAGTACCTGTATGCTTTCCACTTGGTGCCACTAATATCCAGGGTCCTTCTCAAAATTCAGTACATCAGAGCTGTGGTAATACTCATTGTGCCACGGTGGGTGAGGCAGCCTTGGTTCATCACGCTGCTGTCACTGTTGGTGGCCAGGTCTATTACACTTCCCTGTCTTCTAGATCTGTCGATGCAGGAGTTTGGCAGGCTGCACTAGCTGAACCTGGAGTATCTTCACTTTACAGTGTGGAAAACCCATGACAGAGTCACCTTGAGCTCCAGTGTTATAGTCTCAGAAGGGTATCTATGGGAGTCTGTGACTTCAGAAACAACAAGCAGTCCTGTGCCACCTTACATACTAACAAATTTATTAGGTCATGAGCTCTCATAGATAAAACCCACTTCATCAAATAGGTGGAAATAACAGAATTCAGGGTCTATATAGCAGGGGGGAAAAAGGAAAATGCACATGTCCATTTCAGATCCACCCTCCCCACTGTCAGACTGCTGCAGCAAGAAGGAAATGAAGCAGGAGCTGGGTCAGCAGGGTGTGTGTGTGTGTGTGTGTGTGTGTGTGTGTGTGTTTGTGTGTATGTATATATATATATATATATGATGCCAATGGGTATCACCACCAAATGTGGTGCTACAGCCAACCCAATTGGTACCACTAGGAAAAAGTTTTCTGGCAATCATGCATGTGGTGTACACACACATATGTTCGAATGGAACTTGATCAACACATCTGAAAGAACAACGGTTACAGATAAGTAACCATTCTTTCATTATTTTATTATATTTATGTGTTGTCTTTGACCAACTTTCTGAATATAAGTGGCCTGTTGTCTCCACATTCTGGGGAACGGAGCAGGTACAACTGTCTGTGTATTATGGGTGGGATATAGCTTTGCCCAGAAGGACATGCAAATTCTGTCTTGTTGCGGAAGTTTGAATTCCAAGTTCTTTTGGTTTCCTTTGGCTGGTTTTCTTCTGCCTGGTATACATGAAATGTATTTCTGTTTATTCAAAATAGAATATAAATGCGTTCACTGGATCCAGAAATATATTTATCCCATTTTTTTTTGTATAAACAGACTTCTTCCTTGTTTAGAATCTGCACTCAGTCTGTTACCAACTAGCTTTCTGCTTCATTTCAGCAGCCACCCAGATCACTCAAACACTTGCATTGCAGCTGGTTACCTCTCAGCATAGAGCAATGCTAAGTAAAAGGACATTATCAAAGCAATTTGCATTTTTTTCTTGTGCCTCTCATTGTGAAATGTCAAAGCTCCCTACATCCAATTTCCTCTTTTATCTGTCTGCAACATCCACAACATTTTAAAATGTGGCTATTTTAAAGAAGAAAAGCCTTAAATTTCGGATCCAGGATAAAATTCCAGAAAAGACACTTTAGAAATTGGGAAACATTGATCTTGAACTGTTTGTGGATACAAAAGGGCAGGAAGCATTTGCTGCAGAATTGATGAACAATGAGGGAAGACATTGGAAGCTGTTCCTTCAAAAGATGACTGTTAAAGTGTCTCCCCCTCACTATAGAAATATTTCCTCAGTGAGGTGGCATGTAAAATAGCTTAATTCATCAGGTATAGTGCCAGGTGAAAGAGCAACAGACATTTCTCCTCTGGTGACTTTGTTTAAACAGACATGGAAGTTTTAAGCTGTTTTTCCATTTTGGAGTGTGTTTTCTATAAAGCCACTTCTCCAGTTAAGATGTTTTATGTCTAAAATTAAAATGAACAGGCTCCAGTCCCACTCTTTGCAATGTCTCTTGTGCATCTAAAACAATGAAAATGGGTGAGCTAACGGGAGAAGGGGGTGTCTCATTACACTGAATCTTCCATATGAATAGTCCCAGGCGCTGCAATGGAAGCTCCATTGGAGTGAATTCAGGATTTCATTCATCATGGATTTAGGTATTCATTCTAACCAGCATTTGCAAAGTGCCATAGCAATAACTGCTGGGGAACAAAGATGAAATGGAGGACAGATTAAGAGGAAAACAAGTTGTTTGATTTGGGAAGATGCTATTAAGAACAGCAATAAACTGAAGTGATACTCTCTAGGGAAACCATCCAAGTTCTTGAGACTGTCTCTTTCTGTGCTTAAATATGAAATTGCCTCATGCATTTTTCTGCCTTTAATCCTTGCTGCCTCTTCACTGGTAAAATGTTTAATAGAATTAGGAGAAGGTGAGAATACAAATAGCTCCCTGGACATGCTGACTGTGTTTAATGGGTTATAAAAATAGTGAGAGTTTATTAAAATTCTAAGGGTGAGATAAGATTCACTTCACAAAAGCTCCAGCAGTTTCACACTTACATCCCATCCCTCCTCTTTTCCTTTCAGAAGGCTTTTGTATTTCTCCAGTTTCTTCCCATGTTTGTTAGGCTTCGTTTTCAATCTGAGTACAGAACTTGCTCTCCATACAGAGCCTGTGACTGTCCAAGGAAGAAAACCCATCCTATTATTGTCTAAGTGTGGTGGGTTTTGTCTTATCATTGAGTGTTGGTGCCAACCCTCCAGGATTATCCTGGCGTCTATGGGAATTAAAGACCAATCCTTAATGAAAGATTGTCATGTGATGAAGTCTCCAGGATCACAGTCAACCAACCATGGAAACCCTATCTTCCCAAACCATGGTATGTGAGCTTGATGTTCCATGCATTCACTTCACAATAAATGTTTAATAAAGTGGCATGTGAACCAGCAGAGTCCAGAAACTGTTGGCTGGATCACCTTTCAGCCTCACTTGAAATAGTCAGAGCAATACAAAGAAAGATGGTGCATCTATGCCCACAAGAAACCATACTCTGATTTTTGTAGCCCTGGGACATTTGGGCACTTTTTCTGCTAACTTGGTCTGTCCCACGAAAGCTCACCTAATAAACTATTTTGCTAGTCTTTAATGTGCTACTTGACTGCTTTTTGTTTTGAAGTCTTACAGCTGTATAGCCAAAAGGCAGCCAGCCGGCCAGCTGTTTCAATCACTATATCTCCCCCATTTCACTCACACAATGCTTTGAGAGGGGGAGCCCTCTGTCATCCATATCTTACACATAGAGATGACTGCCCAGTGTCCCCACAAAACTTCAAGCATTGTTGAGACTCCACAATTCTTACACTGGGTGATAGCATAAATTGTGACTTTACAACAACATGTTATTTACAACAGACAAAACCTCCTTGCTTTGCCTGCTCCCATGAGGCTTTGTTTACCAGGCATTACATATGCACACCTTTGTATTTTCATGAAAATGATCTCTGCAGAACACATTCCCCAGCTCCTTCAGCAGTACTGAGCTCCTGCTGGCACATTCCTTACCTAGTAAAGTTGACTTTTTAATGCTAGATTTTATAAAGTCAAAGCTGTGTCCACAAATGTCTCCACTGCCTTACTTACATTCAACTGCATGACCAATGAATTGTGGGTACCTATCCCACAGTGCCTGTTGGATTCTAGGTTATTGTGCCAATGGCTTATGGGAAAAAATGCACTGCAAGTACTTGTGGGTGTCTAATGTCATCATCCCAGAGTGCAAAGCACCCACTCCCACCCCACTTGTAAAACAAGGGACCAACCCAGGTGATTTTGCACCATTTTTATGGCTGTTTTCCCAAAGTCTGACCCTGGCTAACAGTGCTAACATGGATCCTCAACAGCTTATAGCTGTTGCACTGTCTGTTATGGCCACTTCCTAAAGTATTTTGCAGTATTTATTTAGACAAAGGCAGTGGGAGGATGAGGTGGATAAGGATGATTTGGATGATAACCTTGAAGAACTGGAGACCAGGAATGCAGAGCTGCTGGCTGTCCTGAATGCATTGCTTACAGTGGAGCACTGTTTCTGGATATGTGAAACCAAGATGTACTAGTGGGACCACATCATTTTGGAAGGCTGGAACAACCAGCAGTTGCTGCAGAACTTCTGCATGCACAAGGCCACTTTCATGGAACTTTGTGGTTTGCTGTCCGCGGCCCTGAAGTGCAGCAATATCAGAATGAGAAGTGCTTTTGACAATTCATAAGTGAGTAGCAATTGCTCTGTGGAAGTTTGCCACACCCGACAGCTACTGGTCAATGTGAAATAAGTTTGGGGTGGGCAGATCTATAGTGGTGGCCATGGTGATGGAGGTAGCCAATGCAATCTGTCACCATCTGATGCAGAAGACCATTACTCTGGGAAATGTCCACAACATGGCAGACAGCTTTGCTGCCATGGGTTTTCCTAAATGTGGTTGAGTGATAGATGGAATGCACACCCCTGTCATGGCCCCAGACTATATGGTCTCAGAGTACATGAGCCAAGAGGAGTACTTCTCCATGGTGTTGCAGGCATTGGTGGATCACAAAGATCTACATGGGATGGTTGGGAAGGGCGCACGACTCATACATCTTTAAAAATTCATGTCTATACAGAAAGCTCCAGGATGAGACTTTCCTCTCAGACCAGAAACTGTGATGTGAAGATGCCCATCGTGATACTGGGAGGACATCAAGAAGTCCTGTGGCACCTTATAGACTAACAGATATTTTGGAGCATAAGCTTTCATGGGCAAAGACCTGCTTCATCAGTCTTTGCCCACAAAAGCTTATGCTCTAAAATATCTGTTAGCCTATAAGGTGCCACAGGACTTCTTGTTGTTCTCAAAGATACAGACTAACATGGCTACATCTCTGATAGTAATACTGGGTAACCCTGCTTACCCCCTGCTCCCTTGGCTCATGAAGCCATACATAGGCACCCTGGATTGCAGCAAGGAGCACTTGAGCTATAGGCTGAGCAAGTGCAGAATGGTGGTGGAATGTGCCTTTGGACATTTAAAAGTCAAGTCAGGTGTGTTTTGACCTGTTTGGACCTTTCTCAAAGCAATGTCCCCATTGTGGTTGCAGCATGCTGTATTTTTCATAACATTTTCAAATTAAAAGGGGAAAATTTCATGCCAGCCTGGTTTGCAGAGGCAGACACCATGAGCAAGGCTTATGCACAGCTGGACACAAGGGCATTCACCAATGCACATGCAGCAGCAACGGTAATCAGGGAGGCTTTGAAAAATAGCTTTACGAAAGAGCAGACAGCCACATCATTCTGCTGCATTTAACTATGATCATACCATCCCCACCTTCACAATGGTGTATGCTTGACCTTTATGAAAGCACCTCCAACTGCTTCCCACACTATGTAATCCAATGAGTGACACTGTGATTTTCACAAAAGCATTCTTTTCATTTGGAGGGGAGGGCTAAGGGGTAGGAAGAAGAAGGGAATCCTGTTGTGCGGTGGAACGTGAGCCTTTTGCAGCGTGGAGAGGTCCTGGGCATGGAGCAAGAGACTGTCCTTTCTCCTCTCTGCCTCCCCTCCCCATAAAGGGGAGTTCAGGCAACAGGATGTGGAGTCCACATAAGGAATCCTGTGGTGGGTGTCCCTCTGCAACTCCAGTATAGGATACTGGATCTTGATTTGTTCCCTGACGGCTGTCAGAAGCTCTGCTGAGTCCTCTTTCCTCTACTTGAGCGTGCTTTGGCAACACTACAGGATGCTCTTTCACCACGGCTGTGTCCACTTTTGGTTAGCAACGACTCTGGATCTCTCCCTATCAGCTTTCTCCAGCTGCTGCAGGATAAGATCCTGTTTAGATCTTTTCTTTCTCCTTATTGTAGCAGCCATGTCTCCCCCATTGACATTGCCTGCTGAAGATAGTGAAGGCCAACATTTAGGTACAATTTTTAAATTTAACACAAAGTGCTTACCCATAGAATGAATGGGTCTCTCTTTGACAATAATTGCAACTTTTGTTTTCCAAGGCCACTTGTGTCTTCTTAAGGATGACAATGAATCAACCTCTGCAGAACAGAAGCTGCTGCTTATCCAGACCATTTCATTGTGGGCATGGTAAGAACTTGGCAGCTTATGAATGAGCAGGGCAGTTGAAACAAAGCCCTGTAAATTGGACATACCAATGTCTGGGAGCAGGGCTCACAGAGCCCCACAGTCACATGGCAGGGAGGGTTCAGTCCTGCTGGCCACATGGCAGGCTGCGCAGGGGTGGTCATCCCTGTAAACTGCAAAGCACGGTAAAAAGATTTCTTGGCAGCTCCTCATCAATCCTGTGCGGGGAAAAGCCCATGCTGGACATGCTGCAGAAACCAGAAGCCATGTGGGGAGGCCGAGGGGGTGGGGGGGGAAGGTTTGATCCTGGTGGCCGCAAGGCAGGCTGTCAGGATGGTCATCCCTGTAAAGTGTGGAAAAAAGCATTCACAGTGGCTCCTCATCAATCCTGTGCAGGTTAAAAGCCATTTAAAGCTGAGAAATCCTACACTGGACATGCCAGTGTCTGGGAGCAGGGTCCACAGAACCTGGCAGCCACGTGGCAGGTGGGAGGGTTCAGTCCTGCTGGTCATATGGTGCGCTGGTCATGGGGTCATCCCTGTAAACTGTAAAGCATGGGAAAAAATGTTCTTGGCAGCTTCTCATCAATCCTATTCAGGGAAAAAGCCAGCAGTGTGGTGGGAGGGGAGAAGGTCATGAGAGCTTGCCAGCCATGCAGAGTGGGGAGACAGAGAGCCTGCCAGCCACGTGGAGCGGCAGGGCCATCCTGGTAAATTTAAATGGCCAGGAAGCAGTGCAAAAAACTCTAATCAAAATTCCCATGCTGCTTCTAGGTTGCAAAATGACACATCAGCCTCCTAAGAATAGCAGAGAGCAAAAAAGAAAATGTGCTCATACTGTGTGAGCATAGGTCTGGAAAATTTGCCAGAATGCTGTGTGATACCGTGACAACAGATTACTTACTGTTGCCTGGCATGGCAAGGTGTGCTGTCGTGGAAGCTGGAATAAGTCAGGCCTCTCCAAAAACCTTGTGCAAAAAATAAGAGTACCTGGCTGAGACCTTTACAGAGATCTCCAAAAAGGATAAGCACTCCATCCCCAGAAATATTAACAAGCTGTACTAAGGGGCATAGATCCACTGTGCCTGCCGCAACCCACTTGTAGCAGTTTTAAAAATGTTCTCTACACAAGTAATCCTATGCCTAAGCCCAGCTGCAACTTCATTGTGGTATTCTAATATAATACTCACCAGAAGAGCCCTCTGCACCATTGCTGGGTCCTGGAGCTTCAGGAGTTAATGAGGGGACGGGCTCAAGGGCAAAGGTGACAAAGAGCACCAGGCTGGCAGGATCAGCTTAATTGGGTGCCTGCTGCTGACTGTTGGCATCCTCCTCCTCATCAGCCTCAGCCTTCTGCTCCCCATCTCGGCTCCCACTGGGGTTCTGAGTATGGCCTCCCGCAGACTCCTAGTTAAGATCAGGATGCATGGTTCGTGCCTCCCAAGAATGGCGTCCAGATGCCTGCAGTACCAACACGTCTTGGGAGATGACTCACATTGGCTTCTCAGACTTTATGATAGTTTTGCCAGAGCTCCTTTATTTTTACCTTTCAGTGTCCCAGGAGTAACCTTTTGCAATCATGCCCCACAAAATCTTTTAATAAATGTCTGCATTTCACTTGCTAACTCGTAGTCTGCACAGCACTGATTCCTTTCCCCAAACAGGAAGGAGATCCAGGATCTTGGTATAGCTCCATGCTGGATCTCTCTTGTGACCCTGAGAAGTCAGATCAGAAAAACCCTGAGTATTCATGATGGCAAGATGGCTAGAAGTGATGCGATGTGATGAGGTGCACTATGTACACTGTTCAGAAAGACAAAGAATTCAAATTCCCAGGCCTCCTGTTACCTAATTCAAATTCATGGGCTTCCTGTTACCTACTTCTTGCACATCTGGAGAGCAGTGGAGGTGAAAGCAGCTAGAATGAATACGTGTGGGACATTGTGTGAGACTTGTGGGACATCTCTGGAGGCCAATAAAATTGATTTAAAGAAATTCTGTTTCCACACCTGCATTAATTTGACCTCTTAAATTCAAATTTGGAGTTTTCCCGCATCAGATAGTTGATGCAAGAATATCGACCTTAGTGCTCCTTAAAATCAACTTTATGCTGTAGTACAGACATAGCCTAAGGGAGTAGAGGGAGTTGGGAAGGTCTGCCTACAGAGAAGTTTGAAAAAGAGACAGAAGTGCTAAAAGAAATCTGTCCATTGAAATGTTAGCAGACAGTTAAACCCAGTGCTGGGTGGGGTGGAAAATGCTGATCTTCTCAGCATTGAGTGTCTGGTGATTAGTAACTGTGGAAAAAATGCAAATGGTGCTGAGCATCGAATAAAATCAATACCTGAAACACGCGTTAAAAATTCAATTGAAAATTTAAGCCCTCCCAGTAACACAGCAGCTGGTTCAGATTGGCTGAGCTGCGACATACAATATATCAAGCAAAGGATGCCCTGGCGCCAGAACTGGAATGTTAAACAAAGAGACATGCTTTTATAGATAAATAAGGATGCTCGTTCAGCACTGCTCATTCAATCATCCAGCTCCTCTTCTCAAAAACCACCTTTCCAAACACCTTGTCACAGTGTCTATACCACTTTCAAGTCAGGGTTGCTCTACTAAACACTGGAAGAGAAGTTTCTGGTGGGATTAAATTGCCCCATCCATCTTACTGTACAGATGGTGATTGCTCATCTTCAGAGCCTCCTGTCTGGTGTGATGATAATACTTAATGCCTTCCATTTATGGGACACCTTCTGTTTTAAACCTCCTAGCTTGAAATGTGGGAAGGGAGGTGTTTTTTGTTTTGTTTGGGATTTTTTTAGCTTCTTTTAGTATGACTTTTAGCATCTGAAAACAAGAAGATGAGCCAGCACCATGTGATCAGTTAGCTTTCTAGTGCTCTGCTAACTACAGTTTGAGAGCCACTTACTAGTAAAATGCCATGCACATCTTCTAAGCAGTACCATGCCATGACTGAGTAGGACATGGGGTTATTTGGTTTAATATCCAAGCCTCCTGGTAAACTGGATCAGATCAATGGCTCATCGAATTCAGTATCCTGACTTGTGGAGCATTTCTCCATCCATTGTGGGACTGGTGTCTCACAATGTCAAGCAATCCACCTTTCTAACGTCCCTCTTCTTGTAGCGACCAGCATTAGCTGAAATCATTCTTCTTCTGACAGAGCATTGTAGTGAACAATTTCACAGCGTGATGTTTGCCAGCAGTGGGCCTGTCACTTTATTTTTATTCTTTCACACTTTGCTTCTCACACCTCAGGCTCCCCACTGTACTGTGCTCCCATTATTGCTACAAGGAAAGAAAATTAAACTGCATCTTTTCATCTACTGCTCAGAGAAATGATAAAACCAAAACCACTTGCATCATCCATTGTTTAAAGGCCTGAAACTTGTAGCATCAAGCCCCTCGCTATGGGACGGGTCTCTCTATCGGTTGGAATGTGAACATGAAGGGATCAAACTACTGAGCAGTTGTTTACCTTCTCTATGGTCCTGATCCATAGCACGGGGTAGCCAATTTGGGAAGTTTTCCATTGACTTGAGTGGGCTTTAGATGATGCCCTATATGCTCCTCTGACTGCAGCATACGTTTACAAATTAATGATGGGAAACGAACAGGTGCTTCACCACTCAGGTGCAGCTCCCAGACCATCCAGGAATGCTTCAAATGCTCCCTGTGTGCATGACCCTGCATGGATCTGCCCACACCAGTGTAAATTAGAGAAGCCTCTTGACTGCTCTGATTCATGCTCTGCTTCTCATGGTTCCCTATGAGCCCCGGGAAGAACAGCTATAAAGCAGTGTATTCTAGCTACACTCCTTACACTGGGGGCTGGCAGCAGGGTTGGTGCAGGCAAGAGAGGGAGGAGGAGTCAGGGTTCTGCAGGGATTCTCAGAGAGCTATTTCTGCCTATTTTAAACTCAGTTATGCTACCAAAGTTGCGCGGAGGAGCCTGGTCATGAGGGCACTGGCATTCTACAGGCTGCAATTTGAGGGCCACTTGGAAAATCTTTAGGAACTGAATAATAAATACAAAGCACAGTGGGTAATTTTTCCTGTTTTTTGAAGGTGCAGGGCATGCTTGAATGGACAATGGTATTTGGTATTTTTATTACCTTTTTTAAAAAGGAGAAACATCCTAAAATCATAAACTACATCTACACATGTTCTCTGCTAAAAGTGCAGCCACATTATCCATCTTAAGCAACGAGGGGTCCTGTGGCACCTTATAGACTAACAGAAAAGTATGAGCATAAGCTTTCGTGGGCAAACACCCACTTCGCAAGATGCATCTGACGAAGTGGGTCTTTGCCCACGAAAGCTTATGCTCATACATTTCTGTTAGTCTATAAGGTGCCACAGGACCCCTCGTTGCTTTTGCAGATCCAGACTAACATGGCTACCCTTCTGATACTATTATCCATCTTAATGGTTCTGATGACCGAGAGCAGCTAAAATAGAGCCAGCTGATGGAGACAAAAGTCACGGAGAATTTCTGCTCCTCCCCTTCCTCCACAAGCAACAATTATTGCTGTAGTGCTGTTCAATGGAACCACTGCCTAATTCTCAAGTACCATAATGAATTCATTGCTTGAATGAGTAAATGGATATCTTTTCAGACACAATACGCTGTGCAGTCACATTTCTTCATCAATTGTTACTTGTGTTTATAGCATGGCAAGATATTGGATAACATAATAAAGCATGGAAGGAAGAAATCCTACCACTATTCTGTCTGGGAAACAAAATGATTAAGATCTCTGTGAGCTGGCAAGAATATGTCCAGACCACTTAATCCTTCCCTGGGCTTTAGGCCCCAGCACAATTTGGAACAAATGGTCTGTGAAAGAATATGTTGGGTAGTCTCATGCAGATATGTAGATTAAGTATCTTCCTCCTCTTCTCACTCTTAAATTGTTATTTTTACTTGGTTTGTGACAATTCCTTGTGTGTGAAAAGTGCCAGATGCTGTAGATGGTAAAACTAAAGAGCCTGGAGGCAAAGTCCTCTTCTTATTCACAGATCTATGCTAACTTGTCGCCAGGTCTCAACTCTGAGTAGGAGGGACAGATCTGAGAGTCATGAGCAGTGGGTGAATTGCTGGTTTGGAGCAACCCTCCAGCCTCAGCCCTACCGCTCAAGGCCCCATCCCTTGTGTGCCCAGCAGAGCCCACCCAGCCCCCAATGTGGCCGGCAACGGTCTCCAGCCCCAGGGCTAGTGTGCCCCTCTTCCCCTCCTGGAACACTAGGTTGCTGAGCACCACCCTCCCCTTCCTTCCCAGCCCCAGAGTGTCAGACGACCCCAGTCTTCCTGGCCCTCAAGTGTTGGTGGGCAGGATGCGTGAGCTGTTAAATGCAGTCTTTGCAAGTTTTTAAGAAGTTGTTTCTGCAGCCCATTTCCTCATCATGAATGGCTCCCAATTTCCATTAGGTGCTCAGATGTCTGCAATAGTCTTGCACAGAACGTATGGTCAGACACGTGGCTGTTTCTTTCCGCAATACAATATTCCATTCTCTTCCCACTGCTCACAGAATGACTGCTGCAAGTGAATTCCACTTTCCTCATGATTATGATGTCATTTGAACACAACTGGACCTGACCATACAAAATATCAGTAAATGAAGCAAAAATCTTTCTTGCTGTCATTATAAGGCCCAAATTAGCTCTAGTTTGGCAGACCTGACAATAGGCTATAGATTAATTTGGGGTTGATTCATAGTGTTAGGTTAAAAACCCTGAGATACTTAGTGCTAGTGTTTGTTTTATTTTGAATTTTTGGACATGTTTGAATGGGAAGCTCAAAGGGCATGAAAGATTCTGACTTGAGATACTGCTTCCAAAATCACCACAGCTGCCATTTCCTTTCCTTACAAGGTCTGAGGGCCGGCTCCTCAGTGGGTGTAAACAAGCATAGCGCTATTGATGTCAGTGGAGACGTTCTGATTTATACTTGCTGAGGATCTGTCTCTTCACTGTTAAAATGCTGTTTGACCATTTTTATATATATTGATTTGTTTATATGGATCTAAGGGTCACTGTAACTTTCTTAAAGGTGTCTGTTAACACCAGGGCAGGTAGCTTCCTCCCATATTCCTGTAAATCATAGAATCATAGAAGAGTAGGACTGGAAGGGACCTCGAGAGGCCATCGAGTCCAGCCCCCTGCCCTCATGGCAGGACCAAGCACTTTCTAGACCATCCCTGAAAGCCATCTATCTACCCTCTTCTTAAATAGCTCCAGTGATGGAGATTCTACCACCTCCCTTGGCAATTCGTTCCAGTGTTTGATCACCCTGACAGTTAGGAACTTTTTCCTAATGTCCAACCTGAACCTCCCCTGCTGCAATTTAAGTCCATTGCCTCTTGTTCTATCCTCAGAGGCAAGGAAGAACAAGTTCCCTCCTTCTGCCTTATGACACCCTTTTAGATACCTGAAAACTGCTATCATGTCCCCCCTCAATCTTCTCTTTTCCAAACTAAACAAGCCCAATTCTTTCAGCCTTTCTTCATAGGTCATGTTCTCTAGACCTTTGATCATTCTCGTTGCTCTCCTCTGGACCCTCTCCAATTTCTCCACGTCCTTCCTGAACTGCGGTGCCCAGAACTGGACACAATACTCCAGCCGAGGCCTAACCAGCGCAGAGTAGAGAGGGAGAATGACTTCTCGTGTTTTGTTCACAACACACCTGTTAATGCATCCCAGAATCATGTTTGCTTTTTTTGCAACAGCATCACACTGTTGACTCATATTTAGCTTGTGGTCCACTATAACCCCTAGATCCCTTTCTGCTGTACTCATTCCTAGGCAGTCCTTTCCCATTCTGTATGTGTGACACTGATTGTTCCTTCCTAAGTGGAACACTTTGCATTTGTCCTTATTAAACTTCATCCTGTTTACCTCAGCCCATTTCTCCAGTTTATCCAGATCCTTTTGAATTATGACCCTATCCTCCAAAGAAGTTGCAACCCCTCCCAGCTTGTATGGTTATGTATGCTCTTGGAAGCCTCAGATAACAATGCTATTGTTTTGAGGTTGCAATTTGGGAAAATCACAAGGCCACAAGGATAGCCAGAACCTGAGTGTGGCTCTACTATATGCATATTCTCTTCAGAGCTGTCATGTCAGCTGCTTCTCATGTCCGGCTCAAAGCAGACACTAAGTATTTCTTCCTGTGAAAAGATGCAGGTGAAGACAGGCTATTTATAAGAGATGCTGACATATCTGGCCTGGTCACAAGTTGTGACGAAAAAACAATTTCATGTTTTCCATTGGTTTTACTTTTTTTTTTAGGGGGAGGGATATCCTGCTGGTATCCTGCCTATTGAGAATCAACAGAAAACTGAATTGGCCTGGGGAATTCATTATAGTAATGTCATGTGTCTGCTAAATCTCTTGATCACAGCCTTTTGTGGCATGGCCATCAGAAGTGCACTTGTGGTGGAAAGAGAAAACATCTAAGGAAGGAAGTGCAGGCAGATATTTAGGGGCTTGATCCTATGAGGCGCTGAACAACTTCCACTGAGTTCAGTGAGTTATGAAGCTGCTGCACGCTCAAAGATTCCTCAACTTCAGAAGGAGCAGAACGAGGCCCTTTGTGAGGACACAGCAGCAGGGTAAATCTCATGGATTTTAAACCCAGGAAATGTTTTTCTGAAGGTGCATTACCATGAAGTCTGTTGCACTCATCATCAACATTCTGAAGCAGAGAAATGATCCACAAATCTTTTGGCTGCAGGGAGGGGGAAGCTTCTCTTGTTCTCCTAGAGCTCATTCCTTATTCTTTGTGGGTTTCCATTCAGCTGGTACGATATCTTGCCTAGGATGCACTCTGATTTATTCTCTGGACATCAGCATTATTCTCTGAGATCACAAAATGCCTCTGTACCCTTTAATGGTGCTGTGGTGGGGCTGAGTTAGTGTTAGGGAGCACCTGGGGCTGAGTTAGTGTTTTAGCTGTGACCCTGTTGCCTGTGTGCCAGCTCCTAATCCCACAGGTTAGCCATGACACATGAGGCAGTGGTGTCCAGAGAGACTCCTGATCCATGACAAGATGTGATATCTCTTCCATCTGTGTGATCCTATGAAGTAGCACAATTAGTAGAGTGGTATAGAAACTGTAAAGTACAAAGCAGGCCCCATAATGCCAGTAACCACAATGGTAATAAATATGGATAAAGCGCATATGTGGGTTGGAGCAGGGGAATAAAAACACCCTGAGTTTTGTTCACAGTTTGTTGCAGGAGCATAGTCTTGTGATCAGACTTGGGGCACAGTACACCTAGGTTTTCTCTGCTCTGCCACTGATTTGCTTGAAATCCTACTGAACCTGCCAAGGTTAAATTGTGAAATTTACCGGACTTCTCAGGATTCTGAAATCCTCTTGGTCTTTGCATCCATGAGAATGAACTTTGGAGTGCTCTTTCTGCCAGCCTTTGAGGAAAGCCTGGAGAATCTAAGTGATAGCTTATAAAAAGAAGTAACACTCCTGATCAACCTATCAATTTTCAGCATTGTTTTCCTGGAGTCTGATCCTGCAAGGTGCCTAACCTCTCCTGTGTGGTATTGAATGCCCTACATGTCTGTTGAAAACAGTGAGGGCAGCAGGTGCCTAGCTTTGCACAATTTGACCCCATCATGCTGCATGGTAGTTAGCATTTTACCTTTAACAGGTTTAACAGGTTAGTTTGAAGCCAACCAGGTATTAAAGCAAAGTGAACAATGTGTTTCCCAGTTGCATTAGGTTTACAGCCCCTCTTTAACAGAAACCTTCAAATGTTTCATGTTTTAGTAATGAGTTGTCTTTTTTCCTCTGAAAAACCCTGACTACATATTAATAACAGCTGAGAGGATTAAAATAGAAAGACTCCCTGTTTTAATTTAGCTTGAAAAGAGTTTGTGGTTCGTTTGCACCATTGCTGCTTGCGCTTTGCACATTAGTCAATTTTCCTGTTTTTGTTCTAATCCATAATAGAACCTCAGAGTTATGAACTCCAGAGTCACAATTTGACCAATCAGCCACACACCTCATTTGGAGCTGAAAGTATGCAATCACGCTGCAGCAGAGACAACCAAACAAAACAGCAAATGTGGTACAATACTGTGTTAAATGTAAATGACTGGAAGTTTCAAAGATTTGACCAAGAAAATACACGTTTCTGTGCTTTTTTTCATTTAAAATAAGACAATGAAAAGAAACATTTTTCTTCTGCATAGTAAAGTTTCAAAGCTGTATTCAGTTAATATTAATTTGTAAAATTTTGAAGGGATAACTGTAATGTTTTATTCTGAGTTATGAACGTTGCAGAGTTATAAACAATCTCCACTCCCCTTTCTCTTAAACTTTCTCTTAATGAGGTTTGTAAAACCGTACTCTCTGCTGCCGAAGATTACAAATTCATCCGACATTGTCCCTTTAAAATACAGCTGCATTTAACTTTCCCAAGTTTCCTTTAGTTTCTGGACTCTTGTTCCAATGACTTACAACATTTTAGATAAATATGAATCCCAGCAACTAGATATACTCTCAATCAAATACATTTTCTCTTTTCCAAGAGGGTTTCCTTGG
Organism: Carettochelys insculpta; assembly: GCF_033958435.1. Taxonomy (NCBI): domain Eukaryota; kingdom Metazoa; phylum Chordata; order Testudines; family Carettochelyidae; genus Carettochelys; species Carettochelys insculpta. Next base: position 22,082,920 of record NC_134157.1, read on the forward strand.
TTTCTTTAGAGTGATCAGTTGTTCTCACTATAAACTTCTTGGGGATCGATATGACTTTGATACTTTGAGGCATTAGCATTCAGTGGCTGTGCAAGTGGTGTGAGATCACCCTATTAACATCTGTTCAATATTCCCAACATCCCACCACTATTAATACATAACCATTTTGTCCTTGTTGGATTCTCTGGATCTGGCACCCTGTGGATACAATGGATTCCACATCACTCTCTTTGTTTGCACAATAACTTCTCTCCTTGAGCTGACAATGTAATCACAGAAGAACAGGAATAATGGCCCCAGGGAAACCACTCCATGATATGCTGGCTCCAGCTTTCTGTATCACTGTGTGTGCGTGTGTGTGTCTGAGAGAGAGAGAGAGATACAGGGAGTTTCTTTCAGTCCCAGAAGCTGAGCAGGGATGAATGAACTGGTGCGGGCAGCCCTGTGTTTTGCTGCAGTGGCAGCTGTCTGCTGTATACTTAATGTACAAATATCAGTGTGGCACCTCAAAAATTTATTTTGGTCCCTGAATTGTTAGAACCTGTTGTGGCCTGACACCAGGACCCCTCAAGTCTACAAAGATATGCTAATGACTCATAGTATTGTAGTGTTCCAGAGTGCAAGAGAGAGCATTGCTTTGTTCTCTGCTGAATGGAATATACAATGTGTCAATGAATGATTAATTGTCACACTCTACTGGCTACTTACATAAGCTTTAATGCTCCTTGCAGAGGATAGAACATCCTTGGACTTCTGTGCTTTGTGAGTTTCATGTTGGAAACTTGCCTGACTCTGCTTGTGGAAAGGAGAGATGTCTGCTGATTCCTCATGTAGGACAGTGATACATTTCTTACTCCTCGGCCTTCCTTAGGGGCCACATTAGTTCCCGGAGATTTAGGTAGGCTCCCATTAATCTCTTCTGAGCAATTTACGCTACTAGTCCTGAGTAAAAAGAATGGAAAGATGGTGGAAAGATTTTTTCATTCTGGGATCGACCATAATAATAGGCATGTGAGGGGGAAATGTACTTTATTCATTATGAGATATATGCCCAGCTATTGTATTTATAATTAAAGTCAATTTTTGTTAAATGAAGTTTGCTCCAGAGTAAACAGACCAATAGCTACCTATAACTTTTAACTCCAGTGCCTGATGAATACCCAGCTTTGCATGCAGCCATGTAGACACTCATTTAATGTTCAGACCATGCTCATCCCCCCATCTTTTTAATTTATTTTTAAAATTATTTTTACTAATTGACTTTAATTCTTTCTCTTCCCACTTGAATCCTGGAGGAGGATGAGACTCTGAGACCCATAATTTTGGCCAGTTCTCTCCCCAATCATTTTTGTAATATTCTGTGTCTGTATGCACCTGCAACTGTGCATTGGCAACAGAACTTGCAGCTTTCAGCAGCTGAGGAGAAGGCTCGTGCCTTTTAATCCAAGTTGCTAAACTGACCCCTAAAAACTTGAAGTAAGTCCAATCTACGATCCCATTAGCAGATGTTGGCCACCCACAGATGCCTGTGCATACGCCCTTTCTGCATACCTGTATTTCTTCTATAAAAGGTACCCTCCAAACTGTATTTTGACCATTTCTTACCATCTTGCTGAAGCAGGGGTTAGGGCTGTGACGCTATTTAAATGCATATTATGGCAGATTGTGTGTTTCTAGTACTGATATCTCTATAACTAGGAAAAATGGCTTATTGTCCTTCAAAGTAAGAGAAAGAAGGGGTTTCATGTGGCTACAATGACAGAAATTAGGTATTTTGTTGCCTGGACAACTTATTCTGCATGACAGATTGAAAGAGACTGTGCTAAAAGGAAAATTGTCAAGCTGGTGGAGTTCCTCAAAGATTGTTCTTGGGTCTAATCTTATTTAAATTTACCAATGACCTTGGCACCAAAAACAGGGGTTTGCTCAAGAAATTTACCAAGGATGTAAAGTTAGGAGGAATCATTAATAAAAAGGGGACCTGAAAATTATACAGGAAGAATTGTATGACTTTGAGTACTGGAGCAGGAGATATTGGATGAAATTTAGGGACTCATGAAATTTTTTGCTACATTCTATGGCCCATCATTTGGAAATGATAGAGGAGAAAGACCCAGGTGTATTCGTTAATTACAGGGTGACTGTGTTGTGTGCCATCAACGGCATGTAACTGAAATAGGCAAGTGCAATCTTAGGGTATGTCAGGCCCAGACTTTCCAGTAAAGATAGGGAAGTATTCATGGTACTGTACAAAACACTGGTCTCATCTGGAATCCTATGTACATTTCTGGTCCCCTGTGTTCAAGAAAGATAAATAAAATTGGAAAGAGCTGCTAAAATGATCAAGAGAAGGGAGAGCCTATTTTACCAGAGGAGGCTAAACGAGCTTAGCTTGTGTAGCTTAGCAAATGGAGTTTGAGAGGAGATGTGATTGTCCTCTATAAATACATAGGGGTGAGGGATAATCGCCGAGGAGGGAGAAGAACTGTTAAGCCAAAGGACTATGTTGGCAAATCAGTACCATGAATACATTTAGGTTGGAAATTAGAAGGTTTCTAACCATCAGAGAAATGAGATTCAGGAACTGCATCCCACTGAGAGTTGTTGGGGAAGCCAGCAAACCAGTTTTCAAATGGAGTTTGGTGAATGTGTGAATGGAATTATATGACAAGGCTGAACAGGCAACTGGACCCAGTAAGCCAGGAAATCCCCTCCAGTCCTATATACCTATGAAACAAGACCCTGAATTAGCAGCAGTGCAAATGTAACAGCTGCAAGGTGGGGAGGACTTGCTGCGGTTTGTAGCAGAGTGCGTGGCAGATAGATTGGGAGTTAACAGAGATGGATGGCCCCCTGCTATGTCAATGGCTGACAGTGCAACTTTGTGCACTTCTCTGTATCTCAGCTGATCCATCTGTCAAATGGGGACAATGATACTTTCACACTTTTACAAAGTGCTCATAGAGCTGCAAACTGAGCAGTGGAAATGCAGAATGTCATGCTTGCATGATCCATTGCAAATTAGTGAACAAGCAAACAAACATAATTAAAGAAATTAACATACGGTTTAACAAAGTGAATTTTGTTAACTTATTCTGACAGAGATGGTTTCAGTGTTAACTATGATGATGCAGCACAATTATCCTGGTTAAATTGTCAGTCCAAGTAACTAAGTCTCAGGGATAGACTACATTTGCTCTATTAAATTATTTATTATTATTAATTATCTGGCATTAAGCAGGCTAGACATTTTCCAAATGAGAGAGTAGAAACAGTCCCTGCCCCTGCAGTGTTTACAACCTAAGAACCTGCAGCTGGAATCCAGCAGATGGATCCTTGGGTGTGCACAAATACCAGCGTGGAGCAATGAAAATATTAGCAGGATTGAGGCCTAAAAGATATACAAAGGTAAGGTACGAGGTGGTAGTCACCCATTTTCAGTATAACGCTCAAGTAACTAATGTGTGGTATTCTTTTTGACAGCATTTTTAGGTTTGTGTATTGTTAAAGGTTTTATATTTGGATGTGTGTACTGGGCAAATATATAGTAGTACAGTAGGACTGTTTGTGTGTGTGTACACCTTTAAGAAGCTGGCTCTTGCCTGAATGCTTAACTCCTGCCAGATGGAGATGGAGAAAGCCACCAGATGGAAGCAGGGACAGCTGTAGTGTGAGAAAGTTTGTCAAGAGATAAACTACAGCTGCATGTGTACTGTAAGCAAAGAGTCTATAATGCTCTCTACAAGGATTTAAATGGTGATATTCAAATAACAAGACTGCGTATGGGATGGATCATAAAAGGCACCATGTGAAAACAGGATCAACTCCTAATATTTGCAGGTCAGTGCTGGCTCTTGCTAAACTTGTAATATTTTTTTTCTTGACTTACCTTACTATTTTGGTGACTCAGAGAGGCTTTATCCAATCATCACTTCAGTAGGAGCATCTGTATTGAAAACACACCTGTGAATCATTAAGATATACCTTGGTTATGTTTTTTCCCTTTGGCAGGATGCCAGATACCTACTTGATAGATTTTTTTTTTTTTAATCGGAATTAGGCAGCAGGGGAAGTGGCTGGTGGGTCTAGAGAAGGAGATGAGAAGTGTGAAAATAGCAATATAGCACTGAGCATTTCAAAATGCTTTAAAACTGTTTAAAACTATGAGTCATCACCCAGCTATGCCTTGAGAAACCAACCTGTCACTGATAGAGAGCTGTTGTAGGCCGTGAAAAGTCACATTTTTCTTTTTCCTGGCTTTCTCCAAATATTTGATATTTTTTGTTTTCTGACATTTCTCACTCAAATACTTGCTCTCCAGAAAGCCTTTGCCCAATAGGCAGTGTAGGATCAGTCACTCAGAGACATGTTTCCTGGCAGGCTACCTAGCGTTAACTGCAGACACGCAAAGAAGTATCTATGGTCATAGTCGCCTTACATCTGTAACTAACTTATGGAGCCAGGAATTCAAGGAGGCTTCTGCTTAATTCCCATGCCTTGGAAGTGAAGGTGCTGGGAATATCTGTTGTGCATCTGCTCTGATAGACATGCAGACCTATTTCCCCAGCTCATCCCACAGTTAGCTTGTATGTTGAGTAAAGCTGGCTGCTCTCTCTGCTGTTTGGCAGAACTTTGCTCTGAGTGAAAGCATGTTAATAGCTGTCTTTTTATGAATCTATTGATTTGGTGCAGTGTGTGATTTGTCATTGTCTTTTTCAACTAGTTGCTTTCTGTTCCGATAGTAGCTGATGTTTGAGAAGATAAATTATTCCAGTATCTTGTTGGTATTTGACTCCCCAAGTCTCACTAATGCTGCCAGGGGGAGCCGCAAAGGCACCTCTGGGTCTTTGATTTGTGGTGCTCATTGACACAACTACAGTATGATGAAAACTTCATCCAAGGAGTATAAATGGGCTGGATTTGGCATAGTTGCCTCAGAGTCTTCAGGTTTGTTGGATTATTGTTTGCATTGCCCTAAATGGTATAAAGAGTTTACAAAATCCTCCAGGGCTATTTGGGCGTGATTTGACAGAGTTCCTAAAAAGTGCATAGATTTGGCTAATAAGGCCATAAGTTTTGGAATTCTGTAGGCTTTCATAAGACACCTGAGAGAAATGGTGCTGTTGAAAGACCTTGAGATCCATGTAACTGTGTTTTCCCTAGCTAGGAATGAAGCGTATTTTTAACTTCTATTGAGTGAATCCACATTAGGATCCTAGTAAAGACAAGGCACTTGTAGTTTTAACCCATGTTGGCTGATTGATATAGAACCTAGGAGAGAGTGGGATGTTAAGAATATACTTATCTCTTAGTGGAGACAAGGCCTGCAAAGTAATATTCTCTAACTTGCCGACACTTGGGAATAAACCTTGTGAGTTGGACCTAGGCTAAATCAGAGAAGCACAATGTAGATCAAATTTTAAACTTCTTAGGTTTTTATTTGGGGTACTCATAAACTAGCTCCAACCCTCTCAAATGGGTTTGAGGACCCTCTCAATTTTATCTTTACTTTACAGATTTGGATGTTGTCAGCACCTGACTTAGAAATCTGCAGTTCCTGACCTATGCTTAGCTTGCAGGGCTCCATTAATTTTTTCCTCTAGAACAGGCAGCATGCAAAATTACTTAGTGTTCATTTTCTTTTCCAAACTTCCTCAAGGAGCTGATGTGGAACCAGCCTCTGAGAGCCATAAAAAACAGGATTGGATTGGATTTCAGCAGGGGCATGAGCCTCTGAGGATCTCTTTAAAAAGCAGTTGTTTAGTTGAGCCCTTAGCACTTTATTCTGCCCTGTGATATATGTGTGAAGCTGTCAGTGGGATCTGTGGGCAGACGTATCTGTTCACATCTGTCTCTTTGCTTGGTGCAATTTGACCTCTCATGAAGATGTACCGCCAACAGACCAGGGTTGCCGGCACCAGGGATAAAACCTGCGATTAGAGGGGCTAAAGCCCTGTGCGCTACCACATGAGCTAAAGGCCAGCTGGATCTCAGGCAAGGCTGTAGAGCAGAGACTTCACTCACCCTAGCGTGAGGTCTCAGTGCCTCTGGGCAGTACATGCTTCCCTGGGCTGAGGAAGTATGTCCTGAGCTTCTGAGACCTTCCAGCAGTTCTTCCCAGCCAATGCACCAATTGTAGCGCTGACAGACCTGGGTTGCCAGCACCAGGGATAGAACCTGCCTGCAATCATAGGGGCTAAAGCCCTGTGCTCTACTTTATGAGCTAAAGGCCAGCTGGCTCTCAGCCAAGGCTGTAGAGCAGAGACTTCACTCACCCTAGTATGAGATCTCAGTGCCTCTGGGTGCTACAAAGAGAACTTTAAGTGTGTGCAGTGGGATGAACTGTAGGAAGAATTGTGACTGCTGTATTGTAGCAGGGCATATTGGTTTTAAGCCAGACCTAAAATGGGGTTTAATTCAGCCTAATATAGCAGCTTGATAGTCAAGCTCCATCAAGATGACTTTCCTTCAGATGGATGTATTGCTAACTCCCATCAGCCAGCTGCGCATCACTGACTATGCCAGTTAGGTGATCTAATGATTCACAAATATTTGTGTTGTGGATCTATACCAGCTCCCTCCAACCCAGGTACTGTGAACAGCAGCTCAATAGCAACTTGATTTTTGCTTTCCTTCACTCTAAGAGATGAAGGGCTAGAACTCTCTTAAGGGCAGAAACAGACACTGGCCATCAAGCTCCACCTCTTTGTGCCCCTCTGCCCAGTTCTTCCTGCCCACTGACAACCTCGCCAACCTGCTCCTCCCTCTCCCTTCCAGTATGTCCCTCCACCAAGAATCAGCTGTTCTGTGGCATTCAGAGGTTCCAGGAGAGAGGAGAAGGAATGAGGATTTTGTGTGCTCAGGAGAGGGGGCAGAAAGTGGCAGGGCACAGGCATAGGCTTGAGGGCAAGGATAGGGAGGGGCGAGGGCAGTGGTTTGAGAGAAAGTCCTGGCCTCACTCCAGTCCTGGAGTGGAAAGTGGGTGTTGAGCACAGCCTAGCTAGAGCAGAAGACAGGACGTCCTAGGGATTTTATAACTGCACAGTGCCTGGTACAGCAGGGCCCTGTTCCTTGAGTCTTAAGAGACTATTGCAATACAAATAATTAACTGAAAACAGAGAGCTGACCAATGACATTGAGTTGGTACAGTGCCTATGAACCAAAATAATACTACTAGAAATTTCAGTTGATGCAAAAATTTTGATTTTTTTTTTTTCAAACCAGTTTAAGTGGTCGCTTCAAAGTGTTTTTTCCAACAAGCTCACTTTGATCGACTAATGCTTAATACTATCCTAGCATTCTTTATTCATAGATGTTCAAGCACTTGGTAGTAACAATGAAAAATAGCTCCATGCTGAAAAGGCAGGTTATTACTACACCCAGTATTATTATTATGCTCTGTGAGTGTAATTGGCCCCATTTATTGACTTAGTGACACAAACATGTTCCTTCTAATTACTCCAGTGAGCCCAGCAGAGTCAGCAAACTGTGGGAGAGGGAACTGTATTCCGTTATGGTGCCTGCATCACCAATGGATTTTTTAACAAAGTTCTAATTGAAGGTACATTTTGCTGCATTTGCACTTGTATGAAACTCTTCATGAAGATCTCAGCAGTAAGTTTGAAGTAAGTGTCTGAGCAGCACTGACCTTCATATGTCTGCCTGCTCTAAGTGGTCCTAAGTGGTATGATAGATGTATGGTATTTGGATGGAGTCCCCAGCAACAAACATTCGAGCAACATTACATGTCTCTGCCCACATGCCCACAATAACCCCTGCCAACCCCCCAGCTTCTGTCACCCAAGTGAGGCTGGGGAGAGCGACTCCTGCAAATGTGGTCATGATAAGATCAATACCATATGACATCTGGAGGAGAAGTAGTAGCTGAGTTGGAGGTGAGATTTGTGTCCTGAGGAGCACAGTTAAATCAAAATCAGACCAGTGGAGTTTAATGTCTCTCAGTCCCTAGCTGCCCCTCACTGGCCCTCCGGCTGCAGTTCACCACCACAGCTGGCCTCAGTCCCAGTGCTTCAGCCCTGGTCCCCTGCCTGGGGCTGACGGCGCTCCAGCTCTGGTTCACCAACAAGGGCTGCCAGCACTACAGCCCTGGTCCTGTGCAGGGGCCTGCCCCAACCTCCCCCTTACGTCTGCCAGCTGGTTGCTCTGTTGTACCAGCTCTCTGGTGGAACATCCTTGGTCCTGCCAATTTTAGGCGGTGCAACTTGTAGCAGCCTGGTCTAGATACTGCTGTGTGAGCTAGAGACAAAAGTCCATTTCACAGCACTGATCTCCTGAACTCTCTATCCTGCCTTCTCTTCTAATGGAGCAGCATATTTCAGCAGGGAAAGGTGAATGCAGAAGTTCTCTACATTAGCTGCATCAGTGGAACTCATCTGCTGAGGACAGGGTGGATTCTGAAATTAGGAGCACTGTCTTAACATATATGTGTGGTTTGCTTGCCTTGCTACATGTGCTTTACTTGCGGGGAAGAGTAAATAGAGACCTGTGCAGGTATAAAATTAATATCCATATACGATCCAAAATCAGCAAAAATGGCTCACGGGTATCCACACCTGCATCCACAGATGTGCAGGGCTCTGGGAATAAACAGGTGAAGAGTATTGCTACCGAAGTGTTTTAAATGAAGCAGCATTTGGAGAGCTCTGGTCTGATTCTTTCTCATCTGGAAGGCAGGGAGCTCTGAGCTGCCTATCACTTCCCACAGTTGAACTGAAGTTCAAGGCTCCAGCTTTCATGAATGCAGGTACTGGCGCTTTTTGTTGGAAGCTCTTTGGAAATTTAACCAGTCAGTGGGTTATGTGTGAGGTAGTAGGGGCTGCTCCTCAGCTCAGTATTCAGTCATTCTTTGGCAGCAAGAATAAAAAGAGAACATGCAACCATGTAGCAGGTAAGGAAACGGATTTGGAGCAGCCTGTTCCAGACCACGTCCTTAAGACTGTCATTTACGGAAAGCGCTGGGCATGTGAAAAGTTCAGCTTGGAAGATTAGTTATTTCAAGTAACAGTCTCCATCAGATGTGCAGTTTAATGGCTTGCCTAGCCATGGAGAAGGGATGTATTGCATATACCTTGTTCTCAAACCATGACAGCACCAGTGCATTTTGAACAGCCTGGTTCCAGTATGCCATTTTCTGTGCTGTGTCCCTGTGTGCTCACTGGTGCATTGCATGCTTTCCACTCTTTATAGAAGTGGATGAGGGATCGTTTGTTTATACTGATATGTCCTGCTGTCTCGGGAGGCTGACTCAAGTGAGCCAGATGCTTGAGCAACAGCTGACGGTGCACAAGTGAGACAGAAGTCAGCCAGGTGATATAACCCTCTGGAACTACAGTACTGGAAATGTCTCCTGGAGAATTTAGAAATGAGACCAATTCCAGAAACAGAAAAAGACCCCTGACCCCTACGTGCCCACACTGTGTCCCACCTTGCTAAATTTGCTCCCCTTGCTGCCTGGGAAATATGCCCAAATGCGATTAAAGTCATCAATATACTTTGAACCAAAGGCCCCACTTTCTGTAGACTGTACCCTTCCCCACTGTAATTCAAGAGACACCCATGTGGATCGCAGAACCAAATGGTGCAATGTATTCTGGAAAGCATAGGCAAAGCTTTAACCCTCCCCAGACCATGTGTGGTAGAAGTTTGAGGGCTGTGCTTTGTCTGCAAAACACCCTGTGACAGCGCTTGTGACCATGGACCACAGTTTGATGCATTTGTTCATCAGTTTAGGCTGGGGTTGGACCCCAGTTGTCCCCTAAAGATTGAGCATATGCAGCATATTACACCTGTGGGCATTTGCCAGCCACACTCCAAGGCACAGCACCTGTAATTCAGTTCTAACTGTTGGGTGTGGCTCAGGATTTCTTCCATGGTAATTGTTTAGCTTCTCCCCTGAAGCCTGCTGTGTGCACCAGGCACCTATGTGATTTCTAGGGCCGTCTGCAGTGCTGTAAATAGCATTAAACATGCCAGTTAGAAGTGCCATACTTCTTGGCTGGTGGATCAGAAAACTGCCCAGCAGTGCCCTCTTGTGGCTCTGAGTGACAGCAGGCATCCTTCAGTCTGCAAAGACTATGGATCGCGCCCTTTATCGTTTCAATTGAGGACTTCATATACAGCGTCTACTGTGACTATGAAGACCCACACGAGAGTGACAGTCCTTCCTGCATCTCTTGCAGATGTGGTGGGTGTCTGGCAAGTCCTCAGTGTGCTTTCTGTGAGCTCGCTTCTCCTCTGCTAGCTGTCTGATCCTCATCTTGCCCTTCTGAAGGCCCTTGGGTAACCCCTGCCTCCATCCGCTGCGGTCGTCTGCTAGTTCTTCCCAGTTGTCCAGCTCAATGTCTACCTCTCTGAGGTCTCTCTTGCAGACATCTTTGTAGCACAACTGGGGGCGTCCGGGAGGTCTTTTGCCAGAGGCTAGCTCACCATACAGGATGTCTTTTGGAATCCTTCCATCATTCATCCTGTGGACGTGGCCAAGCCAGCGGAGCCGACGCTGCCTGAGGAGGGTGTGCATGGTTGGGATTCCAGCTTGCTCGAGGACGGCGGTGTTGGTCACTTTGTCCTTCCATGATATTCCAAGGATGCGCCTGAGGCAGCGCAAGTGGAAGGCGTTCAGCCTCTTTTCCTGGCGGGCATACAGGGTCCAAGTCTCGCTGCCATAAAGGAGGGTGCTGAGGATGCAGGCTCTGTAGACTTGCATTTTGGTGTGAGTGTACAGCTTGTTGTTGTCCAGACTCAGCAAGAGAGTGTGGAATAGAGTTGTGGCCGCTTTTCCAATCCTCCTATTTAGCTCAGTGTCCAAGGACAGGGTATCAGTGATGGTGGACCCGAGGTACACGAACTCATGGACGACCTCTAACGTATAGTTGTCAATGCTGATTGAAGGGGATTCAGCAACATCCTGACTGAGTACATTTGTCTTCTTTAGGCTGATGGTAAACCCAAAGTCCTTGCACGCTTTGGAGAACTGATCCAGCAGTTTTTGAAGCTGGTCTTCTGTGTGAGACACTACAGCAGCATCGTCTGTGAACAGCATGTCTCTGATGAGGACTTCCCGCACCTTAGACTTAGCTTTGCTGAGAGGGTGTACCCCAAATCGCAGTGCGGGTTCTGTGCAGAGAGGTCTACCGTTGACATGGTCTTCTCTCTAAGGCAGCTGCAGGAGAAGTGCGGGGAGCAGAGGAAGACACTCTACATAGCCTTCATCGACTTGACCAAGGCCTTTGACTTGGTCAGCAGGGATGGTCTGTTCAAACTGCTCCACAAGATAGGCTGTCCTCTGAGTGACAAACATTTAAGCTGCGTCTACACGTGCACGCTACTTCGAAGTAGCGGCACCAACTTCGAAATAGCGCCCGTCGCGTCTACACGCGTCAGGCGCTATTTCGAAGTTAACTTCGACGTTAGGCGGCGAGACGTCGAAGTCGCTAACCTCATGGGGAGATAGGAATAGCACCCTACTTCGACGTTCAACGTCAAAGTAGGGACCGTGCAGATGATCCGCGTCCCGCAACGTCGAAATTGCTGGGTCCTCCATGGCGGCCATCAGCTGGGGGGCTGAGAGATGCTCTCTCTCCAGCCCCTGCGGGGCTCTATGGTCACCGTGGGCAGCAGCCCTTAGCCCAGGGCTTCTGGCTGCTTCTGTGGCAGCTGGGGATCTATGCTGCAGGCACAGGGTCTGCAACCAGTTGTCAGCTCTGTGTATCTTGTGTTGTTTAGTGCAACTGTGTCTGGGAGGGGCCCTTTAAGGGAGCTGCTTGCTGTTGAGTCCGCCCTATGACCCTGTCTGCAGCTGTGCCTGGCATCCCTATTTCGATGTGTGCTACTTTGACGTGTAGACGTTCCCTCGCTGCGCCTATTGCGATGTTGGGCTGAGCAACGTCGAAGTTGAACATCGACGTTGCTGGCCCTGGAGGACGTGTAGACGTTATTCATCGAAATAGACTATTTCGATGTCGCAACATCGAAATAATCTATTTCGATGTTGGCTGCACGTGTAGACGTAGCCTTAATGATAGTAGGCTGCTATGAAAGGAAGATTAATTACAGGCATTTGAGAGCAGTCTTGACAAACCAGTAACATATTACCAGAGTATACCCAACTCCAAAATACCCTCTCAGCCCAAGGCAGCATGTCAGATATCTCTAATTTCCTGTTAACTCTCTATTGAGGACGCTCTTCTCCCTATCACACCTTGTTAGCTTGCTCCCTTTAGCCAGCCAATATTCTCATCCTTCTGCCTCCCCAAAGGGGCTCCTTAGAAGGATTTGCCTCCAGTGAAGTGGCTGTAGGCAGTGGGAAAGGATCAGCAGGGCTTAGAGAGAGCCTGGTGTACTCTAGTGAGATTGCACATAGGCCAAAGAAAAGATAACTCAGCAGGTGAGTGGATGCATCTCTTCTGTGCTGTGCAGAGACTGTGAGCTGCCCCATAGGATTAGCGACAGCCTGTACTTAGCTAGGGCAGGTGCTGGAGGGTCACAAGAGTTCAAAATAGATCCTTGTGTTAAAAGTCATACACTCCTGAGTTACTGGGCTCAGACCATGGTACATACATTTGGTGGCGGTTTCTGGGGCCAGATTATCCCTAACTAGTGGGCCATCTCTGGTTTATTAGTGTCCTCTCTTGATCATATCCTACAACTCGCTGACCACCATGGGCCAATGTGGGCTTGTTCCCTGATTTTTTTTTTATGGGGCTGTTTGATCAGAGGAAGCCCTCTGAGTTTGGTGCATTTACACCATGAGGATAAAATGAAACTCTGGTGCTGAGGAAGAACACATGGGCTCCAAAAACTGCCATGGCATGATATGATTGGCTTTGATGGACATAAATGGAGTATACTGCCAGACTGCCTTAAGGACCTAGCCAGAGTGAGATTTGGGTGATCCTCCATCTGCAGGGAGGCCATGTCTCCTTAGGATTTGCCTTAGAGAGGAGGATTGCATCAAAGGAAGTTTGCCTTAGGGGCTCATTTCATGATGGTTATGGTCTTACTATAACAGCATCAGCAGTGTCCCCAGCATCAGTATTCATACAGACTTCCACAGAAAGCAGCCCGTTACTAGCTGATCAGAGCAAATCGTTTCTTGCGGCTCTGCTCTCCCAAGTCCTGTAGCTGCTGCAATCCAAGAAAACTCTAGTCTCCTGCCACAAGATGGCACCAATAGCTGTCCTTTTCCAAATATTGGTGCAGTGCTGGGGGCAGGTAGACAGCAAACCTGCTGCTATGTATCAGAGAGGTGGCCGTGTTAGTCTGTAGCTTCGAGAACAACAAGAAATCTTGTGGCACCTTATAGACTAACAGATATTTTGGAGCATAAGCTTTTGTGGGCAAAGACGCGCTTCATCAGATGCATGACTGGGGTGGGGGGTGGTTTCAGAGGGGTATTTAAAGAGTGGGGTCCCAGTAGGAGGGAGGGCCAGAGTTGACAAGGTCTATTCAGCAAGGTGGAAATGGCCCAGTATCAAAAGAGGAAAAAAACAAGTCAGATCAGACAGAGCGATGTGAGCCTTTGTTAGAGTCTAGTGGGGAGCTATTAACACCCAGGGCAGAGAAGCTGTTTTTGTAAGGTGCGAGCCACTCCCAGTCTCTATTTAATCCTTGGTTAATGGAGTCAAATTTGCAAATACATTGCAGCTCAGAGATTTGTCTCTCCATTTGATTTTTGAAATTTCTCTGTTTCAGGACTGTCACCCTTCAATCTCCCTGGACACTCAGTGGCAGATTTAAGTGTTCCCCTGCAGGCTTCTGTACATTACTGTTCCCGATTGTCTGATTTATGTCCATTTATTCTTTTACGGAGAGACTGTCAGTTTGGCCAATGTAAATTGCAGTGGGGCATTGCTGGCACATGATGGCATCTATTATATTAGTAGATGTGCAGGTAAAGGAGCCCCTGATGGTATAGTTGGTGTTAGGGCCTGTGATGATGTCTCTGGTGTAGATATGTGAGCAGAGCTGGCAGTGAGGACTGTTGCATGGGCTGGTTCCAGGCCTAGAGTCACTGGTTTGTGACTTGTAGGATTTGTTTAAGGTTGGCAGGCTGCCTATAGGCAAGGACAGGCCTGCCTCCCAAGGTCTGTGAGAGTGAAAGATCATTGTTCAGGATGGGTTGCACATCACTGATGAGGCATCTGATGAAGCGGGTCTTTGCCCACCAAACTTATGCTCCATAATATCTGTTAGTCTATAAGGTGCCACAAGACTTCTTGTTGTTCTCGAAGCTACAGACTAACACGGCTACCTCTCTGACACTTCTGTTCTCTAGTAACAGAGAAAGCCGTGCTAGTCTATATACTATCAGAACAAAAAAGCAGTCCAGTAACACTTCAAATTCCCATCCCGGTTCAAACCACACGTTAATGTGTCAAATTTGAGTATAAAAAAGTTCAGCAGCCTCTCTTTCCAAAGTAGTGTGAAAATTCCTCTTCAGTAACACGCAAACCTTCAGGTCATTAACAGAATGGCCCACTCCACTTCTGTTCTCTGGAACAGTTAAATCTGAGCTCTGCCTCTCCAGCACTTCTTGTTAGAGGCTCTCCATGTTATGAGACTCCAATCTGCCCTTTCCTCTGATCCATTGACTCAGTCACTGCACCATCTTGTGGGAGCAACTGGTGTCATGCTACATCAGGGATTTTGCAATCACAGGATGCTTCCGGTCCAGGGAGGGAGCTGTGAGTTTACACACTGACAGGGCTAATCAAAAGCTGTGGAAAATTGGAGTGCTGAACATACCTGGAGAGTGCATTAAGGCTTCACTGGAGTGTCCATAGTCAGTGCTTGGTGTGGTTAGCCAGGTTTCAGCCATTGCTTTGAGCTTTCAGTCCACAAGTGGGCAAAATTCTTGCTTGATTCTTGGAGATTGACGATTGCAGGAAGGGAGGCGTCCATAGTGCTTGTGCTGGTTAGTTGTAATTGACCAAGTCTGTTTCATGAGTTAAATGGTGGGGTGTTGCAAAGGCTTGGCTTTCTTTGCAGTTCTGTCAGAACTGATGCCTGGCTGGTTGAATTTGGATAATACAAAGGGGACATCTGGTGGCCAGTTAGAAAAATTATGGTTCTGCATTCTTCAGGGATGCCTTGGGGATATAATGCTTGCCCACTACTTACTCATCAAGGGCAGTTTGCCTAAGATCCTGTGAAGCCCCAAACTTTCCACATGTCAAGCATTATTTGAGCATCTTCGGGTAGCGAAACTGAGCTGGAGCTCTGTCCAGAAGGGGCTTTTGCATGAGATTTCTGGCACTGCTGCAACTATTGGTCAGGCTGGAAATTTTAAAACCCTAGCTGCCTTTGTAGTGTTTTTGGCATTTCGTGGCTGTGGCTGGAAGCAGAAGGGCCCAGGGAATTAAATCCTCAAGCTGGCTTTGAAAGGAAGCTCAGGGTGGTTCGCTCTTCATTGGAACTGGCTTTCCTGCCCTAATTCCAAGCCCTTTTACAACTGAGGGGAAGTGTTGAATTGTCCTTGCTGGTGTCTGACGAAGCCAGAAGTGACAGGTTCTGGATCCTAGGTGAACTTTGAGGCAAAGGGGTTTGAGGACCTAAGGGGGCAAAAATCAGATGAAACTGTCCAAGAGATGACTGTTCTCTTGTAGCTGTATTGTTTGTTTGGGGAGAATAGAATTTGTATTCAACCATGAGTCCTTGGGAGCGAGGCAATCTCTTTTGAGGCAGGTGTGGATAGGACCTCTCAAATTCTAATCACCGCTCTTAAACCATCTTCTTCTATGACACAAGGATGGTTACAGCATCACTCTGTGCCCCAGTTTCCCCATATGTAATCAAGTAATACTGCCCATTAGGAGGTGATGGGGTTTGGTATAGCCATGTACCACTCTGCGTGGCAGGTGCTAAGTCTTGGGATGGAGTGGGGTTGGAAGGGTCTGGGTATTAAAGTCTGAGAGTACAACTCTTCAAGTGCTTTTGGGGAAAGCACTCTATGGAGAATGAAAACAGACACGAGATATTTCGTACTTCCTCTTAACCCCTAAGTTTAATCCAAACTGCCCATTTTCCTGGCCTGCATCTCTGGCTCTGGGAGTTTCTGCCTGCTGGGAATAGAGGCTTTGCTGTTATACTGGGTTTTAAGTCTCCTGTAATTAGTGTTACACAGAGAAAAGCAGCTGTGTCCTTGGCTCTAATTGTAATACTATAGTAAAGAGCAGATTATGCTGGAGCTGGACTGCAGCCGGGTGGAGGTGGCATGAACCATGACCAGTTCAGGGAGGGTTTAGCCAGGATGACTAAGGACTTGGAGCTTATGCTTCAGATAAAAGATCCTCCCAATTGTTTTCCTCTTATGGAAATGTAGCCAAGCCTAACAAGTCAGCACCTTAACTGATTTCCATTAAGGTCCTTTAATTGGACTAAGCGGTTTAATTCCCCATCTGGGGTTTGTGTGCCCTGGAGCCCCAGACAGATATGGGCTACTGTTTGTGCTGGCAGAGCCCAATACCATTTCTATCCAAAATGTTGAAAAATTAGCTTCTGAAATCCTCCAAGGCAGGTGCTGGATTAAGGCTTTTTGATTATTATAATAAAGGAAGCAGATGGCCTGACCTGTGTAAGCTTCATTAGCCTGCGCCCCGTTTGACCCTAAACAAGCCCTCAGTCCCAGCAGGCCTATTAGATGCATTGTCATCCTTTGACCCAATGGCAACTGATAGTAGATTTACCTTTCGCAAGGTGCGTCAGTCCCCGCCTCCCGTCTTTCGTGTCTGAGAATAACAGTGTAGGCAGCATGAAAGCAGAACAGGCAGAAGTGGCTTGGCTCTCTTTGCAGATGCTTTAACTGTGTACCTACTTCTATTTCCCAGGCGACGCATTTACATTGCTGGTATCTGTCCGCACGAGGGCTATGTACTATTTTCATAACATGGAGTGGATTGCAGCTGCAGCTGCGTGCTTATGAAGAAGAGGGAAAGGTGCCCCATGGTTTGGCTCACAGCCTGCTGAGAGTTGGCATATCAGACCTAGAGTTCCTCTGGACTGCAACTGCATATAAAAGACAAGTTCCCCCTGTAGCACTCTGAAGCTGCACTTTAGCACCTCTCATTGTATTAACTGAGACCATGTTAAACACTCCAAGTAGACCAGAAATGTCAGGTCTTTGTTCATGATTTACTCTTGGGTTGATGCTGCCTGAGGGCATTCTTTGAAAAGCAATAGTTCTTGACTACAGTGAGAGATGAGTCACAGCTATCATTATGGGAGTTAACCTGTGTGCTAACGCGTTGTAAGTTCCCAATGTAGACCAAGCTGAGTGTGTTCAGCATGTCCGGAACTGAATGTTCTCTTTTTCAGTCCAACAGAAGAATTTTGTAGAGACCGCTAAGCAGAGAATTCCTTTGCCTTATGCACAGAAGTGAGCCCTTCCCATAACTCAACCTGGCCAAGGAGCGGTGCGGGGAGGAAAGAAGGAAGTTACTCAGTATTGACTATAGTTGAATGTTGAGTATCTATTAGAATAAAGCCTTCCCTTTTAGGCAGGAGATTTAGTCCTGTGATCTGAATGAACAGCACAGAAGAGGGGCTTTCTCTCACCATCAT
Organism: Carettochelys insculpta; assembly: GCF_033958435.1. Lineage (NCBI taxonomy): Eukaryota > Metazoa > Chordata > Testudines > Carettochelyidae > Carettochelys > Carettochelys insculpta. Next base: position 22,100,497 of record NC_134157.1, read on the forward strand.
GTTTGTTCTGGAGAGTTTCTTGTCTTGTACCATAAAGAGCTCTCTGCATAAAGATCCCTATCATTTCCCCTCACACTGCTTTGAGCACTGGTGAGCTCGATGTGGAATGGACATGTCAGACTCAAGTCACCTAGTGGTGGCCTGGAATTTGTCTTTTTAGTGTCAGAGGGTTATTCTCTTGGCTTGCTTATCTTGCAGGTGATAAGCAGATTGTAATGAGAAGCAGCATAATGTAGTAGCCTGTAGACGGGATAGGATTCCAGGAATGCCATAGTTCTAGTCTGGGTTCTGCCCCTGGCTTGTTATACGTCCGTTAGCAAAATATGATCCTTTTCTATAGCCTCCCCCACTGGTACAGAAGCTAGCCAGTAGGGATCTTGATCATGTCTATCCATATTCAAGAAGGAAGAGTTACACAGTTGTAGCGATGCTGCAAGTCAGAATAACCCTCACAGCCACAGATCTGTATTGGGAAGATTTTTGCTGTCTTGGTGACCTGAGCATCCAAAGGCAGGGCCAAGTAGAGCAAGTCTCTTTTAGGTATCCTGAGAACTGAATGACCCTAATTTCGAGAGGTCTGAGCAGGGATAGCTCCTGCTAATGATTGATTCCTGCTTTCTAGGCTTTCATGTCCACAGCCGTCAGTTTAACATTGACGGTTACCAGCCACACCCCAGCCTCAATGGCTAGTGTGTGAATGGAATTACTGGAATTAACGTGGGTGCGTGTAGCTATTGAGCAGGTAAGAACCAGTCTCCCTGCAGCAGGGGTGCTGGGAAATGTCCCTTCTATGGACAGAATAAATTTTATGTGCACCAAGGCATGTGTGGCTGTACACCACCAGTGGAAACCCATGGTGCTGGCCTTGAGTGGCTGTGGGTGTTCTGTTAATCATTTGGGTGGCATTTAAATGTCTCTTGGGCAGCTGCTCAAGTGCACAGCTTACAGGGAACACTGGTGCTGAGAGCCATTGAAGCCAAGTGTAAGCCTTCTATATAATGGAAAGCATTGCAAGCCAGGGGATGGTGCAGCACCCCTTCACCTTTTGTTCCAGCACCTGTGCCCTGCAGTGCATGTCCCATAATGTGACCTTTTCGTATACTAGAACCTCAGGTGCAGATAGCTTTGCTAGGTGCGTGGGCATTGGGCACAGCTAGTTCTTAGCCCCTTTGTGCTGTACAAGGCAATAGTACAGTACTAAGAGAGACATTGTTCTCCCCAGCCTAGGGCATATATGGTCCACTGGTCTAGGAGTGAGAAGATCTGGGTTTTAGTCCCAGCTTTGCTGCTGACTTCTTGGGCAAATCCCTGCACCACTCCATGCCTCAGTTTCCTTCTCTGTAAATGTGGGATGATACAATGATACTACCCACTAGGAATGAAACATGCAACATGAGGCCACAGCAGCGGCAATCTCTACATTTGCTGGAGGGAGAGTGGGTGGGTCAGTGGTTTGGTGCCATGAGGTGGGAAGAGAAACAAACCCTCTGGAAGCTGGGAAACCTTATTGCCCCACTTGATGCAGCCTTCTCCAAAAAGGGTTCTGTGCTGGAATTATCAAACAGCCCAGAAGGCTGGGATTGGTCCAACTATTTTACTGAGCTCCAGAGGGTTGTGGAGTGGCACTTTGCACAATGTGCTCTTACAGTTAATGGTGATAATGGCCTCTACAAGCCTGGCCAATCTGCACAGTGCCTGTCCTCGCCTCTCTACCCAGTGCTGTTTGTGGTGCAGTGCCATGCATACTGGTCCAAATGCTCCCAGCTTTCCCACTGCCCCTTCATCTGGCAAAGCAGGTGGTGTGATGTCTCTAAGAGCACCTGCCTACCTGAGCCGTGCAGGAATGGAGGCTCCTGCTTATACCCCCAGGGATTCAAACACTGGCTTTGAGCTGCAGTTCAGTCCCTGTTACCAGCATCCCCAGCGCAATAAGAGTGAGGGTAGTACCAAAAGTGTTGTGGGTGAGTGTTCCTGTTGCTGGTGTGACTGGAGGATTTGTTTTCCGTCATTTTCTGGGGTATTTAAATATGCATAGAATAAGAAATTGCAGTGATGCGTGTCCCAGGGTTGTGAGCATGCATCCATGCACATGGCTCTTGGACTGCTGCCCTGACTTGTGTGCGTGAGGGAGTACACTTGTACCCCATTCCCAGGTGCTTGTTACCTAAACTTTGCTTATGGGCATCAAAGAGCTTATCTTCTTTGTAAGAGTGCCATCCCCACCGGCTGCAGCTGAATGGCTGCTTCGTGTAGCATAAAGCTTGGCTGAGTGGGCAGTGGGAAAGCTGTAAGCCACTCACGTCAGTACTAGGTGCTCGTGGTTATACATACTCCCTGCAGCATTTATAAGACACAGTGATAGTTCTGTATTTCTTTCTGAAGATGAAGTGTAGTGTTACTTGGCAGCTTACAAGAAGTCCCTTTCTATCTGGCTGTATTTCTGAGATAAGTGGAAGTGATGGCTTTTCCTGTATACATGTAAAATGGTCATGTTAATTGTTTGCCTTGATTTTGGAGGGATAACTTATTATTGCAGAATAATCCACACAGACTAGGTTAAAAGCTCCTGAGCAAGGAGATTCTGTGATGAAGCACATGGTGAAGTAACTGGACATTGAAACAAGAGTCAAAAGGGAGTGAAATGAATTCCAGATGGTTATGGTAACTGTGAAGAAACTAACACGGAGGTTGAGCTTGAGCAAACAGAGCCAGGACACAAGAGATGGAACTGGGAATAGGGTGGTCCAGATAAGGATAAAAACAGATAATACATCTTTTTTGAAACATCCCAGGCTATGGCAGTGAGGATGAACCATTTGTTCGCAGGGCTTGCTATTATAGTGGCTAAAGCACATCTCACTGTGGCTGTGTCCTGCTTTCTGCTTTGCACTTGAGCTGTAAGTAGTGTTGTAATATCCCTTGTCTTACATGTAATCCCTTAGTACTGCCCAAGGATGAAGACTCTCAGTATTCTATTCATTACACGGTTGCTATTGCCTTGGTCAAATCCTCCTTTACTAGCCTGGCCTTTGTTCTCCTGCCATTAAAGCTTTCACAGTGGGAACATACCAAGAGGCAACTCACAGGCCCGTTCAACATTTCTTCTGGTCTCATTTTACTCCTACTCCACTATTCATATGTTCCACTGTATGCAGAACATGTTGTGTGGATCATGACACCTGCATTGGCCTGACCTATGAGGGCTCCCTGGAGGCCCAAGACTTGGTTTTAGCAGTGAAGTCCTGATGTTCTCTTCTAGCATTAGTGAACAACAAGAAGTCTTGCGGCACCTTATAGACTAACAGATATTTTGGAGCATAAGCTTTTGTGGGCAAAGACCCGCTTCATCAGATGCAGGAGTTGGGGGAGGTGGTTACAGAGGGGTATTTAAAGAGTGGGGTCCCAGTAAGAGAGAGGGCCAGAGCTGACAAGGTCTATTCAGCAAGGTGGAAGTGGCCCACTATCAACAGTACTTATCAAAAGAGTTAAAAACAAGTCAGATCAGACAGGAGGATGTGAGCCTTTGTCAGAGTCTAGTGGGGAGATACTAGCACCCAGAGCAGAGAAACTGCCTTTGTAAGCTGCGAGCCACTCCCAGTCTCTGTTTAATCCATAGTTAATGGAGTCAAATTTGCAAATAAATTGTAGCTCAGAGATTTCTCTCCATTTGATTTTTGAAATTTTTTTGTTTCAGGCTTCTGTACATTACCGTTCCTGATGTCTGATTTGTGTCCATTTAGTCTTTTACGGAGACTGTCCAGTTTGGCCAATGTAAATTGCAGTGGGGCTTTGCTGGCACATGATGGCATATATTATATTAGTAGATGTACAGGTGAAGGACCCCCTGATGGTATAGTTGGTGTTAGGGCCTGTGATGATGTCCTTGGTGTAGATATGTGAGCAGAGTAGGCAGCGAGGACCATTGCAGGGGCTGGTTCCAGTCCTAGAGTCACTGGTTTGTGATTTGGAGTGGCTGGTGAGGATTTGTTTAAGGTTGTCAGGCTGTCTGTAGGCAAGAACAGGCCTGCCTCCCAAGGTCTGTGAGAGTGAAAGATCATTGTTCAGGATGGGTTGCAGATCACTGATATGATGTGCTAGAGAGGCCTTAGGTGGGGGCTGTATGTGATGGTAAGAGGTGTTCTCTTGTTTTCCTTGAGAGGTCTGTCTTGTAGCAGGTGGCTTCTGGGTACCCAGCTGGCTCTATCAATCTGTTTCCTCACTTCCTTAGGTGGATATTGTAGTTTGAGGAAAGCTTGGTAAAGGTCTTGTAGATGTTTGTCTCTGTCTGATGGATCAGAGCAAATATGGTTGTACCTTAGTGCCTGGCTGTAAACAATGGATTGTGTAGTCTGCCCTAGATGGAAGCTGAAGGTGTGTAGATAAGCATATCGGTCCGTGGGTTTTCGGTATAGGGTAGTATTTATGTGACCATTGCTTATCTGCACAGTAGTATCCAGGAAGTGAATTTCTTGTGTGGACTGGTCCAGGCTAAGGTTTGTGGGTTGGAAACTGTTGAAATCACAGTGGAACTCTTCAAGAGCCTCCTTCCCATGGGTCCAGATGAAGATGTCATCAATGTAGTGCAGGTAGAGGAGGGGCACTAGGGGACGAGAACTGAGAAAGTGTTGTTCCAGGTCAGCCATAAAAATGTTGGCATACTGTGGGGCCATGTGGGTGCCCATAGCAGTGCCACTGATTTGAAGGTATAATTTGTCCCCAAATCTGAAATAGTTGTGGGTGAGGACAAAGCCACAAAGCTCTGCCACCATTTGTGCCTCCGTCTCGTCAGGAATAATGTTCCTAACAGCTTGGAGTCCATCTTCACGTGGGATATTGGTGTAAAGGGCCTCTACATCCATGGCGGCCAGGATGGTGTTGTCTAGCTTGAGTGTTACTGATACAGGCTGGTTTGATTTTTGTTGTGTGTGAATGGCATGTTAGTGTCCAAAGGCCTAAAGAAGCTGGTAGGTAGCTGGCACTTCAGAAATGGTCCCTTTTGTAGGAGGCTTTGAGGAGCAGGGAGGGGTTCCTATCAGCCAGAGCAATTGTTTCTTGGGGCACAAGCGCCTCCAACATTTGTTGGTTTAGTCTTTTCAGGGCTTCCCATGCAGGGTACCACTTGGCACCAGAGGAAGTATTTCCCAGTGGTGAGGGGACTATCCTGGGGCTTGGGAGACCCAGGTTCAATTACCTGCTCTTAGATGCCCTGTGCAATGGTGAGCAAGTCAGTTAGTCTCTCTGTGCCGCAGTTCCAGAGCTGGAAAATGGGGCAGGTTAAGGTGGTCAGTTACCGTAGGCTCGTAAAGAAAACCTATTAATGGCTTCTTAAATAAACATCAAGTTTTTTGAATGTACTGAAATTTTAAACTCCATCTTGGGAGCCAGAGGCTTCCCCAATTTCATTTGGGAAATCTCAGTGCATGGCCCATCCATTTAAACAGGGCATCCACAGACAGGATTCCTCAGAGCTCAAGCTGACTTGAGATCTCTGTGATCTCATGTGAATTTATTGTTTAATGTATTTTCCTTCCTGGATCTCATTTAGCATTTCTGCATAATCACAACATATTTCTTCTCTCTTATGAACTTCCCCTCATGGTTTAGTGGTGAATTCTGCAGCCTCCCACCCATTACCTCTCTGAGGCTTCTGGGTCCAATCTGCCAGGGCGCTGCTGAGCACAGTAATGACTCTGCTTGGGTTAGATGATCACTGTGCAGGCCCTCGAGTCGATGACTAGCTGGGGAGAGGCCACCACGTTTCCCAGAATGAGGGTTGTTCTGTTAGAAACTTTTGTGCCTCATTTTGTCTGAATTGCATTTTTATCTATATTAATTTCTTACAGATTTGAGGTGTAGGATTTGATTTGAGAGAGAGACACTAGGAAGCTGCAAATTACTGGGCATGAGACAGAAAATTCCTCACTGGTCTGTAGGCAGTTCAAATCCAACCCAGGTCAGGAGTGAATGAAAATTTTCCTTGACAAATAGGTATGTCTTCTGCATGTGACAGTTTGAGTGATTGAGAAGACGTTCCATGAACTGAGGAGAGTTTGTGTAGGATTGTGGTGGTGACATGGTCTGTTGTTGGGCCAAACTATGTACCTGCCCTCAATCCTAAGAAGTGAAGACAAGCTTTTTCCTTGTGTATTGCAAGATGGTTCTGTCTGTCACCTGTGTCCCTTCATGCAGCCTCCCCTCTGTTAGCCAGTTTTCTCTATACCTGTTCTGCAGATGTTTAGCTCTTACATCTGTGAAGTGTTATGACAGTCTAAGTGAAAGACATTTAGATAAAATACTTCTAATCAGTTGCTTGGATGAGCCCTGTTCCACCTCTTGGCTGATTATAGCATTCCGCTAAAGGACTTTCTCTTTGGCCTTCCTATGGTGGATTTCCATTTGAAGAGGATAGTTTTGGGGCACAGTATTAGTGCCTTGCTTGGCTTCTCCTGGAAGAACATCTCTCCTCTGGATTCCACTGCTTATAGACTTTAAAGCCTTAAAAGACCACTGGGAACATCTAGTCTGACTTCCTGCATGTTGAAGGCCATAACACCTCACCCACCCTTTCCTGTAAGAGACCAATAATCTCCGACTGAGCTACCAAAGTCCTCAAATCATGATTTCAAGATTTCATGTTACAGAGAATCCACCATTTACTCTTGTGTAAATCAGCAGGTGACCCGTACCCACACTGCAGAGAAGGCAAAAATATCCACCAAGGTCTCTACCAATCTGTCCTGAGAGAACAACTTCCTGACCCCAAATAAAGTGATCAGTTGGACCCTAATGGTACATCTACACTTATCAGGAGATTGACCCTGACGGTGCAGTGCAGATGTGTGAAGTTGGACTATCGGGGCTCGACAATCGACCCCTGTACTACTCATTATACTGAGGAGTAAGGGAGGTTGATGGGAGAGTCTCCCATGGACCTCCCGCAGTGAGGAAGTCCAGATAAGTTGATCCTAGATAACTGTGTATCTAGGATTGACCATCAGGTCTAGTGTAGATCTGCCTTAAGTGTGGTAGTGAGACCCACCAGCCAGGCACCTGGGAAAGAATTTTCTGAAGTAACTCAGAGCTTCCCCATGTAGTGTCCCACCTCTGTCCCTTAGAGATATTTACACTAGCAGTTACAGATAAGCCACATGCCATTGGAAGCAGTCTCATCATACCATCCCGTCTATTAACATATCACGCTCAGTCTTGAAGGCAGTTAGGTTTTCTGCCCTTGGAAGGCTGTTCCAGAGCTTCACTCCTTTGGTGGTTAAAATCCTTCCTCTCATTTCAAGCCTAAAGATGCTGATTAATAGTTTATATCCATTTGTTTTGTGTACACATTGACACTTAAATAATTCCTCTCCCTCCAAGCTAGGGGGAGAAGTAGATAGGATCTAGAGTGACCTGGACTTACAAGGATCAGAGAGGTAGCCATGTTAGTCTGTAGCTTCGAGAACAACAAGAAGTCTTGTGGCACCTTATAGACGAACAGATATTTTGGAGCATAAGCTTTCATGGGCAAAGACCTGCTTCATCAGATGCATGAGTAGGGGGTGGTTTCAGAGGGGTAGTTAAAGAATGGTGTCACCCCTCCCCACTCATGCATCTAATGAAGTGGGTCTTTGCCCATGAAAGCTTATTCTCCAAAATATCTGTTAGTCTACAAGGTGCCACAAGACTTCCTGCCGTTCTCTAGACTTACAACAGGGTTCAAAAAAGAACTAGGTAAATTCAAGGAGGTTAGGTCCGTCAATGGCTGTGAGCCAGGATGGGTAGGAATGGTGTCCCTAGCCTCTCTTTGTGAAAGACTGGAAATAGATAACATTGAGTGATCCCCCTCCTGTCATCCGTTCTGTTTGCTCCCGCTGGGGAATCTGGCATTGGCCACTGTTGGAAGACTCGATACTAGCCTAGATGGACCTTTGATCTGACCCCATACGGCTGTTCTTATGTTACCTGCCTCCAGTCTGACAATTCACCTTTCTATATGCTCCACTGTAGTCTTCCTTTGAACCAGTTCCTTATCTTCCTTTCAATTCTCATATTAATCCCCAGTTTGCTTGTGACTTTCCTGGAAGTGCTACGTAGGATTGCTTTAATCTCCCTGACCTAGACAGAGGAAGTCATGGTGCATGTCCTTAGCTGCGAGCACCTGTCGTTTAAAGCTGGAGACAGGTGGGAGATCTTTGGGTAGGATAAATTGATACCTCTTCAGTTGAGCGTCACTGAATGACGCCAGCTGAACTGGCTTTGGCTGTCTCGTTGCCAAGACTCTGTTCCTGACTTTGCCACTCACTTGCTATGCAGTCTGGCAGGTTGCTTCAATCTCTCTGTGCCTCAGTTTCATCTGTGAAATGGGGATGATACTTGCCTGATTAGGGAGGCTGAACTTTTTGGGTCGGAAATACCAGAGGAGGACAAAGCATTTGTTTTTACTTGATAATGAGATACCTACGGATGTGTGCATGCTCAGGCAGATCCCAGTGAGCCACACAATGTTTGAGGGCCGTGGAGAGTTGACAGTTCGCCACAGTGAGTCCTGAGTCTACTTATGCCGGAACAAAAGCAGATTCTGTATTTTGAGGTTTGTTTCTCATCTGATGAGTGTGTGAACCCCGGGAGAACAGACCCCTAAGGACTTGTTTATTGTTGGCTCACCTAAATCCAAGGCCAGTCTGCTGAGACGGGGTGGGACTCTTGGTTCTTGTCCAGTTTCATTATTTCTTTGATAAGGTTTTCTTTTTACCTCCTCCATCATCCTTTCACTCAGTCCCCTCCCCATACACACACTTCTTAGTCTGCATCAGCCAGGCTCCAGTCATGTGAAAATCCGAAGTGGATTTCATTGTGCTGTGGCTTCTGGAATGACCTCTGTGGATACTCTCTCTCCCTGATACCGCATTTATCTCTTTAGCCAATTAGGCTATGCTGCTGCATTGCTGCAGAGAGAGAATTCCTCTGCTTACTGTGTAAGCCTGTCATATTCCTTCTTTCCTGGGGACTTCATATGTCTCTGTGGTTTAACTTTACCCGGGACGATCTTAGAACATGCAGGATTTTACATTTCTTTTCTTAAAACTGGCTAATGTGAGTAGTCCTCGGCAAGAGGATGCCAGTCAGCAATGAATATAGGGGCAGCTGGGCTCCAAAAACCCCAGTGAACAGTGATGAGGGTGCACCAGTTATGTATCATAGCAGGATGAATTCTGCTGTTAAACCAGTATAATGAGTTAGTTGAAAAGAGGACCTGGCCCAGGGTGTCTTAAACAGGCCAGGAAAAGGAGAGGACTAAAGAGACACATTCTGTCTTGGAATGTCCCTGCTGAAATAAGCACAGAGAGGATGTTACAAAAGGTTTATGACCTGATTTTTTTTTTTTTCCCCCAGAGATTCTGAACAGTCCCAGCGCTAGTGGAAGCCACTGTGGTGCAGGTGTTTAGGGCTTCTGAAAATGAGGCCAGCTGTTGCAGTCTGAAGGGGAGGACGTCAGTGTAGCGTTTAGAGATGACACTCCGAGCATACCTGCACTCGCCCCCTGCTTCCTGTCGGGGCTAAGATATCCATGCTCTTCATTTAAAGCAGACACTTATATGAAATCTCATCTGTCCTGTCTATTCAGTTCTTGAGATGGGGGAGAGGGCTACCTATGTAACTCCCATTAGCATTAATTTTATCCAATTACAGTTCGGATTTGAAAATACTAAAAGGTCACAGGTAAGCACGAACTTTCTGACTGCTTCTGTTCTCTGTTGTGAAGCACAGGACACAAGCAGATGTTTTCCAGCTCTGAAACACTGATGAACCCATAGCAGAAGCTTTAGGTGTTGACTCTGACTCTGTTCTTGTTTTACATAGGTGCAACTTTAAGTGACATCCGCAGAAGTTGCCTGAGTGGCACAGACAATTCAGTCTGTTGTAGATTTTCTTTAAGCAACTGGTTATTCTCTATATCTCACCCGGTTCTCCAACCGTGAGTCAGGGGCTAACAGAGCTAGTCTTGCTGGGACCCAAGGCTGAAGGTGAACCTGCTGACTAAAGCCCTGGGTGGAGAGGCTCAGATTTTGGCTTTGTCACTTTTAGCCTGGAGTGATGGGTCTTGAGCTTTGGCCTCCTGCCCAGGGTGGCTGGGCTCAGGCTTTGGTTCTCTTCCCCTCCCCCAGCAAGGAAGGGAGGTCATGTAGTAACTTTAGGAGTTAGAAGGGGCTGGTGGCACAATAAAGCTTGAGAACTGCTGTTCCAGAGAGAAGTGTCCTTAACTTTCAATCAATGAGTTAGTTATTAACACACTCTGCAATATCTCCCACTTACCAAAGCTCATCAAATGGCATTTTTTAAGTCTTGCTATTTCACACCAAAGGTGGACAGCTTTGCCAAGAGAAATAAATGGGATAAGTGCCCCCAAAAGACCAGAAGGGATACCTGCTCCAGTGTGGGGATCGCATACTGGAGAAGGACAGAAATATTCTCTTAATGAATGTCTCAAAGCCCCGGTACTCTATATCCCAGGTTCACTTCATTCGCCAGTGGAAGGCAGCCACTTTGTGTTCTCTTACTGTAGTTCCTTTCACTGAAGGATCACAGGTCGCTTTGTGGATGTGCATTGATTAAATTTCCCGACATCCTTATGGGTATTCCTATAAAATTACTAGACCACACACTTAATGGATAGGGGTCTACAACCAGTGGTTTTAGGACATCAGTTGTTTGTACACCAGGCCCCTTGTTTGGAATGTGTGGTGTCACTGAGAATCGGAATGAGCCTAGATCTTTGTACTGTTGGAGAAGTAGGATTGGTGGGGGTTGAGTTTGCACAATACCTTTCTTTCTTCTCATGCTCTAATGGTGGAGTTAAAGAGAGGGGTGGAGAATGCTGCTGTTGATTGGATTTTACTGTGCGTTTAGTCTGCTAGCACCCAGATACCATGATTAGAGGCTCTTTTTCCTTCCTTCTTAATCATCAGGAAATCCCCCAACTCCTAATTACTTGAGTGGGACCAAGATATCATCTCTGCTGGGTGCATTACGCTGGATCAGCAGGAGGATTGTTTTGATGCTGCAGCTCTGATGGGGAAAGTCGGCAGCTCTTGCTCTGTTTATCTTGCATCACAGTTTACCCTTTGCTGATTGTTGGGTTAGCAACTCTCAGGCCCCATACAGGCAGCTGCCTTTCCTTTCCTTTCCACTGAGGAAATTGAATACAAACACCCTCACTGTGGAAGTGAAATGCTTTGTTAATTTCTGTTTTGTTCCTGGGAAAGCATCAAATAGGGTTTGAAGTTTGCATCCCTAAATCTCTATGGGTATAATATGACTCTATTTGGTCACTAATACATTCTTGCAGTGCCTGTCTAGGGTATGTAGGCTAATAAAACACCTTACTTTACAGATGAGGAAACTCTGGTTCAGAGGTTGTGACCTGCCCAAGGCAACAGGTGAAGTTGATATTAAAGCTGTGAGGAGAGCTGGGAAGTGCCTGGCCTCCAGTCCCATTTTTGCACCACTACAGCCTCCGTGTACCCCTGTTTTCTCTGAACACTTAAAAGAAGATACAGGATCTGAATAGCAGCAAACGTTGGTAGATAACCCAGTTTTCTGGGTTTAGCATTAGATCTTTGTACTAATCAAACTGTCCTGCTGAACAAAGCAACCTCTGTGGGAAAAGTGTGATCCATCCACGTTTGGGCTTTAATAGAAAATAATGGATCAAGGCACTGAATTCCTGTGTTTGATTTCCAGCTTTGCTCCCCAGGCCAGTGAGTATGGGGATGCCCTTCACTCCTGTGCAGGATACCTGGGGCTGTCTTACTTTCCAGGCATACAGAAAACAGGCAAGACTTATGTTCTCTCTTGCTTGGGTGGGGAGAGAAATTAATAAAGCACCAGTCTCGCCCTCTTTGTCCTCTGCATCCCATCATGTGCTTCTCCTCTTTTAACATTCACCTCTTGGCTGCCAACCCTACTGCTTTAGGCTTTTCCGGGTATTGCTGGCAACTAAAGTTTTCAGTTGCCCAGTCCAGTCCATGTGATCCAGGCAGTGTTTTCCTTTCACTCCCACAACATGAGTAAAGCATTTCAAAGTGGACAGGGACTCTGTCCACTGTGTTAGTGCTAATCCCTAACTCACCAAAGCATGGAGTGAATGCCATGAATAGGGAGACATTTCTGAAGTCTGGGATGCTGGGAGAACCTGCCTTCGCCGGCTCCCAGCCACTGTTTCTCTCTTGAGGCTTTTGGAACTGTCGCTCTTGGGCTTGCCATGGAATTAAAGCAAATTCTGTCCTGTGCATACCATGCTGCGCTCCTGCTGCTGCTCTCCCTGCTGCTGTGGGGTAAGTTTTTTCTTTTTTTGTGTCTGGGTCTTATGCAGTTAGCATCCGCTGTCTTGGGCTTAACAGCCTGAAATTCTTGTCCTTGTGTTCCTCGATATGACCCAAGTGTACCTCACACATTTTGTAGTCGTGGAGCTTGGACACTTCTCATCTTGGAGATACAAAGGCCTTTCACAGCTTGGGTGGGAGAACGAGTGGGGGGCTGTACACAAGAATGAGACACTGTGTGTGTGTGTGTGTGTGTGTGTGTGTGTGTGTGTGTGTGTGTGTGTGTGTGTGTGTGTGTGTGTGTGTGTGTGTGTGTGTGTGTGTAATTAAGTTAGTCAGCTGTTGCAGTAGTTGTTCTCCGTAACAGACAGGGCGCTGGAAATCTCAATAGTAAAGTTCTCCTGAACTTCATGTTTATGCTCATACAGAAGAAATGCCCAGGAATAGCTGAAACTTTCCATCTATAGGTCCATTTGGCTGTGGTGGGGCATTTCAGGAGACGAGTAATATGTTTTTGTTGGCAGGTAGGTCTAGTACATAATGTAGGGGGAGAGGGGTAGGAGGCGAAAGGTTCTACTTTAGAAACCTTTAACAAATTGGATGTATTCTGTAAGATGCAGAGTTATGAGATGCCCAAAGATTGTATCATTTTGGTGGGGCTTTTTGTACTTCCATGCTTGAAACTTTCAGAGGTGGGGAATATACTTTTAGAGCTGAGGTGAGCCTCTAGTGGTGCAAAAGTGTCTCTGCACCTGGGCTTAAATTACACTTACTCCCCCGTCTAATTTCTTGCATGTGCTGGAAAATAGGTTTCCCCATGTTTCTTCTGAAATGGGTGTCTGGGGATCTGCTGGGGCTAGACATCTGGTTTAGTCATCTAGGGATTATAAGGTCATGTCAATAACATGCCCAGCCCTTTACTGGGAAAGAAGATTGGGATTGAACTGACCTCCCTTGTCCTGCCGAGTACTGCCAGGCCAGTGTGTGGATAAGGTCCTCTCTCTGCTAGGGCAGCAGCCGTCATTGACAAGGATGCAGAGAAGTGTGGGTAAGCTATAGGGAGTTAAGAATATTAAGAAACACCAAGTTATTGATTCCAAGTCCCCCTTTTCCTGCCATATTCTATACAACTGAGCTTTCTAGATTTGTCCACAACACTAGGTGGAAGTCTCCATACTTCTTTCCATGTTACTAAAGTTCGACCTCAGCTGCCTTCCTACATCTGCCTTGCTCTGATATAGGTAGACAGCTTGAGCTGAACTGTTTTTGTCTAGTTTTTCCCCTGAATTTTCTCTTTTCTGTACTAACTTCTTTGTTTGATGTGTTGGCTCCAAGTGCCTGGAATTCCTCTGGCCACAGGGAAGCAGCCGGGCTGTCTTTTGTATCCCGTAACCATAGCGACTAGTTTAAAGTGTGAAGCGATTACCATGGCTTTGTGTTGTGCTGAAGGAAGGCCCATTGCATGATACAGTGTTGCCTGCAGTGCTTTTTGGGGATACTTTTATTGGGGTTGGAGTAGGTGTCCTCTTTAGAAATCCTCTTGCAAAACACCATATAAGCCAGATCTTTCACAGGCACCTAAACTGTTCCCATTTACAGGGGCAATTCTGCCAGAAGATTTAATAGTAAATGCTTTGCCTTTCTGTAAGCCCCTTTCTTCGCAGGATTTCTAAGTACTTTATTTAAAAAGCTCTTGTCCTTGTGAGCAAGGGAATTATCATTATCCCCATTTTACAGATGTGGGAAACTTAGGCACTGGGTGACTTGCGGTGGAGAGTCATCCTGCAGTGCAGATTTCCAGTTCCTACCTGTAACTCTGAGGCTAATGATGCTGGCAGTCTACCTGAGGCTAGTTTTGTTGCTGCCTGGAGTGTGGGCAGAGACAGAGGAGCTCCCAGCTAATGTTGACTTAATTCATTTGGTGTCTTGAAGAGTACCTGCTGGAACGCAGTTTTAAAACTTAACTTCTGTGTCTTTCTGCCCAATGCATTAAACAGGCACCTTACTTCACATGTGCCTCTGGTCTGGCAAGGGCTTTGGACACCTATTGTAAAACGACATTTGCAAGCAAACATCTCTGGGGGTTATCTGCTCCAGGGTAGGCTGTTTTAAGATTAGTTTTGACATACACACAGTTTACATCTTCAACACTGTTCAAAGCAAAGCTCCCCCTTTTAGTGGTCTCACCATTGTCTGTGTTGTCTGCCAACATATTTAGATTGGAATTAGAAATTAAAGCTTGTGAGCCACTTTGGTTAATTGAATATAGAGGAAAACCCTTATTTCAGCGTTTTGATCTGTGTGAATGGCTGAGAGATCAGAGAATGTGTAAACCATGAAGGTCAGCCCAGAGGTATGTTTATTAAGGGGAAACACAGGAGTGCAATAGGAACTGAAGGATCAAAGTTACAGGGGCAGTGTATGCAAAACTACCATAAAACATGGATTTATAGCTCTCGCACCCATCTGCAAATTCTGGAAACTTGATAATAGAAGTAGTTATGTCTTCAGATGTGCATTGTAACAATACACGGATGATAGAGACTGGTCGTGCCATCCATTTCTGTGTTAACAATGGCTTTAATTCTCTGCAGAGCGGTAGCTCTGATTAACCCTATTAATATTTTGAGCCATAATTTTGGCAGTAGTCTGCCTAGAGGACTCTTGCCCAGGGCTTGGCATTGCTGTTGAGGGATTTATTAAAAGTTGGGAGATACTTCCTGGTTTTCTATCACTCTTCTCCTTTCAAGTAGATAAATATTATTCCCATTTTATAAGGGGAAACTGAGGCACAGACCTTGAGTGACTGTGTGGCTCAGCTGGGAATTCAACCCAGTCTTCCTAGTGGAAAAATAACAATCTATAACTGTCATGTTGGCTCCTTCCTCAGCCATTACAATGCAGCCACCTCTGAAACCTAGCAGCTATTTAACAGGGCACATCAAGAGTGCACAGCAGTTCCAGTCAGAGCGTGAAGAGGTTACTATATCCACTGTAGCTAATGAGAATTTGGTCAAGCAGGACTCCATTCCGATCTCACGTTCGAAGGCTTAACTCTGACTTCAGTGGAATTAATCTTGATGTACAGGGATACAGCAGAATCGTGCTCATAGTATTTTAATTAGTACTCAGACTGAAATTTGGCTAAGGTACTGGGATTTGCCAAAAAGCTGTGGAATCTTTTAAAGACCACACATTGTCAGGCCCTTTTGGCTAACGTCTCTTCCGAAAGATCCCTGTAGCAGCACAGGGCTCTCAAGACTGTAGCATCTGTGCTGGGTCATTGAGTCAGTACTGCCTCAAGAAACTGCCTCCTGATCTGCAAGCACTACATTCAGATCACTCCAAGTTTCCTGTAGAGGTCCCTAGTCCGTGCCACACCCAGTTTAGCAGAGTTTGTGAAATCTTCCAACAAGACCACAGACTGAGGTGTTATGACTGGACTTTGATTTTGCCAGTGGGTGGTATTTTAACCTGAGCATCGCCTCATTTCACTGCAGATTCTCTCCTTTATATTCTGTTAGATCAACAGTATAAAAGCCCTAATAGCTGCTGTGGGGAAAATGGGGAGAATGTTAGTCAATTATCACAATCTTTGCAGATTCCCCGCAGATCTGTCTCCTATGATCTCCTATGCGTAATGAGAACCCAGTAAGCCTCAGCTAAATAGGCTGTCCAGCTCCTGGGAGACAGAGTGGTTAGAGAGCAGATGAATTCTCCAGTTTCTGGCAGTGACATGACACATGAATAAGACCAGCAAGGTCAAACCAAAAGTTTATTTGTGGAAAGTGACACTAGTTCAGCTGTACCTCTCCTGAGCAC
Organism: Carettochelys insculpta; assembly: GCF_033958435.1. Lineage (NCBI taxonomy): Eukaryota > Metazoa > Chordata > Testudines > Carettochelyidae > Carettochelys > Carettochelys insculpta. Next base: position 22,116,636 of record NC_134157.1, read on the forward strand.
TCTGCTTGATTCAGTGTGGCACAGTCAAACATTCCTTATCCTTGGTGGGTTTTAATCAACGCTTGGGTTTTTTTTTTCTGAAACGCCTGTGTGCCTATATCCAGTTTGCATGAACTCAGCAGCAATTACTACTGCTGCCCATGTGATGGGCTATCACAGGAAGAATGTAGGATATGGAATTGTTTAAGGCCAAATCAGCAAGAGTGTAAATGGCACAACATGTCAGCACTCAGAATATTTTTTTGGTGCTTAACGTATTAACAGCAGGAGTTTTGCTTTTTTTGTAAAGCCCACAACATTTACAATTTAGAGGTGGCACAGGTTTATTGAGTCATCACCTCTGTCACGACTGTCAAGGAGCTTTGTCAGAACCCAGAAGGCACCTTGAAGATACTCTCAACTTGTCTCATCACAGGCTAGAGAGGCTGCTGCAAGAGTCCCACATGGTTTCTGAAGGAAGACCCTGATTTTTGTTGTGGCCATTGCTGATTCCTTGAAGTAGTGGTGGGAAGGGTGGCTGAAGGGAGACCTTCTGCAGTAAACTCTGCAGGGCTGCCATGCTTTCTTCCTAGTGAGTGAGTGCTGGGAACAGGCTAGAGAGCATTCAATTCTGCTAATCCCTTGCACTGACCAGGATAGGGAAAGATCAGTGGAGGTCAGCAGGGATTTACTAATATAAGCACATGCCTTTCTGTTGCTATGGAAACTTAACTCTTTCTGTTGGTGTATTGAAGAGTTATGTTGCTGTTGGTTTTGCTCCTAAGTGTGACTCTGGTACCTGGGGAGTTTCCCTTTTACCTGCAGCCTTGGCTACTTACTGTAGTAGCAGAAAAAGTGTTGAGTTGATCAGTAGGCAACCATCATAACTGGTAGAAGTTGCACTGAGTTTATTTTGATCATTCATATCTGTTGCTCCCAGGTTTCAAGCTCATTTGCTGTTGCTTTGCTACTGGGAGGCCTGTGACTCTTGGCTCTTGGTTGTATCAGGACTTTTTGTCCAACTGCTGAAAATAACAGGGCAGATGAACTGTAACTGAAGGAATAAAAAAGCCTTTGGTTGATAGCTTCTGTCCTGAAACATGGTGGTGATGGAAAGCGAAACTGAAGTAACATGAAAGCCAAGGAAACCCCCAGACACGAGGGTGGCCATTCCATGCCACAGAGTATATATTCCATGATGCACCACTGTCTCACATGTCCATTCTTTGCTACAAAACTATTGAACATGTTTAAGCATCTAGTAATCATTTTCTAAAAGATCATGTTAAAAATTGAGTGGCAGATGGCTAAATCCCTCTTTGAGCTGTGGGCTCAGTGTATCAAAGGTGTTGGAGTTGGGAGCTATAACATGTGAACCTCCTGTCTGCCTTCCTGCAGGGTACCTTTGCAATGGGAGGGAGAGCATAAGTTCTATTACTCAGCTCTCTGCAGTCTGCTGTCACATGGAGATGCTGTTTGTCTAGTTTGCAGATCTTGCCAGAAGTTGAAAGCAGAATTGCAGTTTGGGTGTCTCTGACCCTGGAGCTTTATATCTCTCTCCTTCTGGCAACACCCCTCACCCCACCCCACCCCACCCCACCCAGGTGAAGGGCATTGTGCTCTTTCAGTCCAGTGCCTTTCCTGGGGAAAACTGCAGAAAGAATCGGACCAGTACTGCTTAGACTCTGTTGCCATCTTTTGTGGTCTTTGTATCTCTGGAAGAGTTTGAAGTAACACTTCTGATGCCTGGATGTAGGGAGGGGACCCCATTTCCATTGTCAGTACTAAGTTCCTCACAGTCACACCAGACACCATGCCCAGCCCTACATACCACAAGGGCTTTTATTCCTGTTATGTTTTCTCTCACTTCCTAAGGGTCTTCTGACTCTGGTACAACAGATGACACAACTGGAGTGTGTTGAAAAGGGTAAATTGCCCGAGTCTGGAGCCACATTAAGGACTGTGCACTAATGCAACTGGCAGTTTGTCCAGGGGCATCACAATGTAAAGTCTATACGTTCAGATCAGATATAAGCAGGGGAAAGAAAGTGTTGATGCTTGAGAGGACTGAGTTTTGCATATAGTTGTAAAACTTCTAGTGCATGAGTGAGATTCTGCATAAAGGATGTGTATAAAATATCAAGCTCCTCACTTCTGTAATACCTTTCATCTCAAGTGCTACAAGCTCTTTACACAGGTTACTTAACGCACCTGATGCCTTTGTGAGGCAGATGGGTTTCTCTTTGTGCCTCTGTTTACCCAGAAAAAACTATTTGCTGAAGGTCACACAGTTATTGTCAAGCATGAGAATAGTCTCCAGCCATTCAGACTCCCAGTCACTTTCCTTATATATCTATGGTTATTTGTGTCTGTTGCTGGGAGATTCCACCCAACAAAGGAGCAGATAAAAATGATCCTCACTTACAGGGCCCGTGCACAAGCAAATCTTCAGAGATGGATAACTAGCGCAAAGCCCTGCTCCATAAGTACTCTGACTCTGCTCTTACTTCCTGCTGCTTGTGGAGACTATTTTTGCTCAATTTTAATGGAACATTAAATTCTCTGAAAAGGCCCCCTTTCATCCCGTGTTGAAGGTGCTCTGCAACATGAAGCAAACAAGGTGATGTCTGGGCTGATAACCCCAATGTCTGCTGATTCCCCTGTTGGAATGTTAAATGAGTGTTTAAGACTAGGTTGGATGGTATTTATCAGTGCAGCTGTCTGGAGGAGTTTGAAGCTGTAGGTACCGTGTGCATGGTTAACATAAGGATGACATTTTAAGGAGCTAATGGCAGCAACAGGCTCAACTACTAAAATTGGGAAGTGTCACAGAAAGGGAGAGCTCTCCTGCATGTGTGTTGGGTACGGAGCACTTCCTGCACAGTGACTCCAAACTGAGGATATCCAACACTTTTTTCTAGAGATGTAGAGTCAGACCCCATTCTTGTTTTAAAAATAAAAAGTGGGGGGAGTGGAGGAGCATTTAAAACACCGGGCAGATTACAATCAACACCTAATGGACACAACAGATTCCAGGCCTCATCTCAGGCTGCTGACATAAAGCCCTGGTTTGTGCCACGCTTTCCCCGGCTGTGAACTCTGTCAGAGGAATCAAAAAGAGAATGCTTTCATTTAACGTCACCTCCCAATTCGTACAAGGAAACAGATGTTGCATCCCTGCATATATTCCCATTAGCTGTGATAAGCTGCGTTAACGCAGAACTTGGCCCCAAGAGGATAATTTTTTTTTTAAAGTAAACTTGTCTGTTATTTCTCCTGTTCTTTTGTTTATGGATTTGTTGCATGGCATGTGCCATTGTGAATTGTGCAAATAGTACCTTTAAAAAGCATTTGGTATTGAGCTAAGATTTTTGCCTTGGGTTTTGGGCAAGCCCCCAGTGATGTGGGAAGGTCAGTCCTGTTGGCACTCTCTGAATCAGCTTCCCTATTTGTAAGATGAGGCGCACACCCCTCTTGCAGAGAGCTATTAAAGGGTGTCTAAAAAGTGCTTGACATTCCTTGAATGGAGGTGGAACTGTATTTGGCTTGCAAAGAAAAATCCCCCCTGCAAAGTACACATGGGTACAATCCCAGCTCCCAGGAGGTGGTTATTGTAGCTGGAGATAGTGGCTACTAACTTAGTCATGTGTTGGAGGTCTGACTTTTTGTAACCCTGTCCTTACTGGTGATGTAGTCATGTTTCTTGCCAGGACCTCCTAGCTGCGTCTACACGTGCACGCTACTTCGAAGTAGCGGCAGTAACTTCGAAATAGCGCCCGTAACGTCTACACGTGTTGGGCGCTATTTCGAAGTTGAAATCGACGTTAGGCGGCGAGACGTCGAAGTCGCTAACCCCATGAGGGGATGGGAATAGCGCCCTACTTCGACGTTCAACATCGAAGTAGGGACGTGTAGACGATCCGCGTCCCGCAACATCGAAATAGCGGGGTCCTCCATGGCGGCCATCAGCTGGGGGGTTGAGAGATACTCTCTCTCCAGCCCTTGCGGGGCTCTGTGGTCACCGTGGGCAGCAGCCCTTAGCCCAGGGCTTCTGGCTGCTGCTGCTGCAGCTGGGGGTCCGTGCTGCATATACAGGGTCTGCAACTAGTTGTTGGCTCTGTGTATCTTGCACTGTTTAATGAAAGTGTGTCTGGGAGGGGCCCTTTAAGGGAGCGACTTGCTGTTGAGTCCGCCCCGTGACCCTGTCTGCAGCTGTGCCTGGCTCCCTTATTTCGATGTGTGCTACTTTGGCGTGTAGACGTTCCCTCGCTGTGCCTATTTCGATGTTGGGCTGAGCAACGTCGAAGTTGAACATCGACGTTGCCAGCCCTGGAGGACGTGTAGACGTTATTCATCGAAATAGCCTATTTCGATGTCGCAACATCGAAATAAGCTATTTCGAAGTTGGGTGCACGTGTAGATGTAGCCCCTATGAGTTACTCTCTAATTAGGATTTTGTGATACAGGTGAGCTAAAGCAATTTCCTCCTCTCTGTATATCATACAGAGGACAATTTCTTTATTTCATGTAGTAAATAAAATAATTCTGGTATCCTACAATGTTCAGTGGCCCCAGCCCAGTGACTGAAGGACACATTAAGGTTGGTGGGGGTTGCTGTTCATCAGTTTGGTGACTTAGCAGCAAACTATCAGTAGAAAAGAAATCCCCTCTCCTTTCAGTTTGATGCTCTTTGTTCCCACGATAAATTTTTGGAGAGCCATCCCTCCCCATGAGTCTGTGCTTCCCAGGTTTGAATGGGCTGCCTTTGTTTCAACACAATTGTACAATGAGCAGAGGGTGTTAGGCCTGAAAATTAGCAGCGCTGTGGCTGTGAGAAGAGAGTCTTTTGTCTCAAATGTGAGAATGGAGTATCCTGCCCTATCCCCAGCATGTCACCTGCTTCCTTTCTTACACCACCACCTACGCAAGGGGCCAGCTCAGCAAAGCTCATGCCCACACAAGCATGATGCTGCCTGTTCAGGAGTTCTGTTCCCAGGGAGACAAACTTGCTGCGGCCAGTGATTCATCCCTTCCATTTAGGACTTTGTAGGACTAGATAATCTTGTTTTAATACCAAAGGGTAAGTATATGGCTCCATCACCACAGTATCAGAGTGCCTCATAATTTTTACTGTATTTAACATAGAAGCAGCTCTGTCAGGCCTGAAGTGATATTAGTTCATTGTGCGGAGAAGGTCAAGAGGCACATAGAGGCCAAGTGACTTGCCCAAGGGTCACCCAGGAAATCTGTGGCAGAGCAGGAAGTTGACTCCAGGTCTCCAAAGCCTTAGGCTAGTGCCCTAGGGATTGGGCCATTCCTAGCCTCTAATAGGTGACAGTGTTCAAGTGATTAGAGTACAGAACTCTGTGTTCTTTTCTGTGAGCTGTTCATGTGACCCTGGACAAATCAACTAACATCTGAGTGCCTTAGTTTCCCCACTGTACAGTAAGCATAAGGCTCTCCTTAGTTAATGTGTCTCAAGGGCATAACATGGAAAGTGTTAAGTATGTAATAACTATGATGAAAAAGGGTGTTGATACACTTCTGTGGTGAGCACTTTACAAATGCTTGTATAGCAACTGTAAGTTAGCATGTTCTTAGGTCTAGGGCACCTCAAGCTTTATGGGGGAATGGAGACTAAGCAATGCTCATCATGGTCTCTGAAGCATAAATCCTATAGCAAAGTCAAAGGGGCATGCGTCATAGCAAGGATGGTGCTCACCGTGAGGAGCTGTAACAAGCGAGGACTCTTTCTACTGGGTGATAAAACTCCTGCATCTTTGTGTTTTACATTGCTATCTTTGTTGAGTAATGACTCTGTTATAAAAGGAGCAACGTCCATTTTTTGGCATCTGGGTAACTGACTGGGAACCTGAACATTTCATCAGTTTCCTTACTGTGAACTGGAGCTGCTGGAAGCTAAACTTAAGTGTGTGATTTCACTCTGAGCACCTTCAAAATTTTAGTACTGTAACTTATTTTAATGCAAAGTGAGACAGGAGGTGTCTTTCTGACCTGGAAAAAGGAGCAGGGCTGTGTGGTGTCCAGCTGCTCAAGTGCTTCATGAATGAATGCTATGGAGAGAAACAGCTCTGCAGCAGGGAGTGAGGCTCTGTCCCCTTGCCTTATGGCATGCATAAGCATTTGCTGGTGGCAGTCTCTTAACAGAACACTTTTCTGAAGCACAGCTAGTAGGAGATCGGAACAGAGAGAGATCTAGGCACCAAATGTTAAACTGTATTTATTTCAGCTCTGTTCCAAATGGGCTGGTTGTGGGAGATGATTGTGGAATAGAAAGAAACTGGCAAGGGGCCGAGTTATTTTCAAACTGCTAATGGGGTTTTGCACACAGTGGGAGGGACAATAACATTTAAATACTATTTTTAAAAAGATGCTTTGCTGCATTCTTTTCTGTCACTCCTTTGCCAGTCTTTCTCCAATTCAGCTCTACCCTCATCTTGCTTTATATGAGAACTACAGGTCCATAACCCCTTTCTTTTTCTGCAGAAAGAGAATAAATGTGCAAGCTCCTGTCAAGAACTGAGGGGTAACTTGGCATGCTCAGTGCTCCTAACAGTGAGCTGCATAAGTGCAAGTGAGTGACTACTGAGCGTCTTCCCTTTTTAGTTCTTTATGGTAGGTAATGAAGGCCTGAAACATCTCTTTTCTGGATTTGTTTTTTACCTGGGGAATTCAGGCCCTGTCTAGCTTGGCAGACACTTTGCAGGGGTTGCTGAACTAGCGTAGACATGAAAGCCTAGGAGACCAGAACAGATACCTGAGAAACTGTGAGTGTAAGAGACTTTTAGTAAGATTTAAAATCTGGATTTTGGGAGGGTGGAGGGAATTGTTTGGTGGGGAGAAGTTTAATACCCATTTCATTTCAATGACAAAAGAACATGATGGAGAAAAAAAAGATTTGTTAAATATTCTCCCACCCTTGCCTTCGAGGCTTGAGAGCTCACACTATGCACCAAGACCCCCAAGAAGTTGTCCGACTAAGTCAGACTTGATATTCCTTATATTTCTGAAATAAAAAACCAAGCAGAATAGAAGAACAATATTAAGATACCCCCTTGGGAATCTTTTTGACCCAAAGAACTATAAAAGGCTGCAAACCTCAACTTAAAAAAGAGAAAAACCTTTTAGAAAGAGACACTTAAATTCAAAACTAGATCTGTTTTATTTGAATGTAGTAGCACAGGAGCTAGACAGACAGAAACTTGGCTGGCTGCTGGAGACTACTTTCTGGCTGAAAAACTAAAAGCAACACCCAGAGAGGCTTTGCACAAGAGAGGAGGAAGAGCTGTGCTCAAACGTGTACAGGGGGCAAAAGAACATCACAAGATCGGCACTGAAGGAGGTCAGCAAGTGCTTTATAGCTGACTCCCACTCTGTTTTACCCTTTTGAAGTTCATCATCACCACGCCTAAATGAGAGGACCATATTCCTGAAGGGAATTGTAGCTCCCTCCAGTTTTATTTCAGAGCAGGGTGGCTGGCTGGTGGTACTAGCATGTTTTTTACATCATTTCATTTTCTGATTATCAGAGAGACTGTTCCTCCTGTGACACATCAAAAGAAAGTCCAAAATATCACTTTTAATCTAGCAATAGTGTCTTTTATAGACGGTCATAAAAAGTCTGTGGCTTGTGGCTTCTGTCTCTAGATCTTTCCCAGTCTATGAACTGGAGCAGTTTGGTTTTGAGCCTGTTTCAATGGTTGTATGATGTAGCAGTGAAGGCTAATTTATCCACTATGGTAATGAACAACTCATGCCTATTCACAATCATCCATTAACAAAATAGAGAAGAAATACCATGTCTGTCTCTGTCCCTGGCACTAATCAATGAAAAGACCAAGACCAGAGTTAAAAAGGTGCACATTCTTGCAGCTCATGCATGTGTTGAGTCTCTGACAGATGGAGAAGTGACCTTTATCCAGGAAGCTAACTAGTAGTCTAATTAGTTGACATCAGTTCAGAGCAGTGAAAATGTTGCAAGTCATCTATGCAATTGTCATCCTTTGAGTAATAGAAGAGATGTTTGTTTTGTTACATTTTGCTGAAATTCCATCTTCTGAGCTGGCCCCTTCAATAATAATAATAATAATAATTATATTGTGTCCACCTTTCTTTTATGGGGCAGATTTTAGTCAAAAAGCAAGTATTGGCCAAGTTCAGGTTGAAAGAGACAGCAGTGTTTGCATAAGAGGCAAAGGTAGTATTCCTGGGAAATGTTAAAGTACAGCTGTGACCACTGCACTTCTCAGTCACTTAATCTCCAAGCCAGGGTGATTTGTTCATCAAAGCCTGTTAAAATGGAGGTGAAGTATATTTTGAAGATTTACGGGCTGTGCTGAGTCATTGCTGGTTTTCAATACGTAAGACAAACGCACATCTAAACTCCTCATCAGCCGTGATCTATAGCATCCCACAGGGGCCTAAGGTGCTTCTGGGGCTCTAGTTGTTTGAGAGAGATGGGATAGAAAATCCATTTCTACTTGGTCTGGAGAATTCTCACTGTGTTAATTTTCCTTTGTTTACCAGTTAATTAGTTGTCTCCTTGACCAGAACCCTCCTGCTAAGGGGTGGGATTATAGAGACAGACAGCCAAGGTTTATCTTTGATGTGGGAAATTACTGTTCAACATTCCCTAAACCCATTAACTCTGTATCATTCAGAGGAGCTGGTGATTAATTTATACGTACAGTACTTATTTGTGGTTTTGTAGCACCCCTGGATCAGGGTCCCATTGTGCTAACCATTGCATAAAACACAACAGAAGAAAACGGTTACCTTTCAGAACCGTTGCTCCTCGTTTGTTGTTGTTCGTGTCCATGCCATGGTAGGTGTGCATGCGCACACGTGCATGGGTGTTGAAAGAATTTTTGCCCTAGCAGGTACCCGTTGGTTTGGTGTGGCACCTGCTAGAGTGGCTCATTCATGATGCCCAATATAGGCACCACTGGCTTCTTTCTTCCCCGCCACCCCCAGCCAAAGTCCTTTTTGCCAGCTACTCCGAGAGACAGGAAGGGGGGAAGGTGTTGGAATGGACATAAACAGCACATCAAGGAACCCGCCTGATAGAGGAAGAATTTTCTGGCAGCTGTGTGTGTACACAGGCACGTGCCCAACATGGAATGCACATGAAGAGTCGCTCAAAGAAGACTCTTCCAAAGTGTTTTCAATTTAAGGGCGAAATCCTGGACTCCGAGTCAATGATAAGCTCCCAGTGATTTCACCTGCTGTATTTATTGAGCCAAATTCTGCTCTGTTACACATCTGGAGTAACAGTTAAAATCATTGGAGTTATTGTAGAGTTGTGTAACCACTGATAGGTAGACTCAAACCTGGGACCTTAATGCAGGAGCTGCTACAGCTGGAGCTAGAAGTCAGCTGGCCCTAAGCTAAGTCTGTAGAAGAGACTCATTCTTACTCGTATACGCTGTCTAGGAGCCACTATATGGGGTTGTGTACCACACCCCGTGGGTGTAGGGGTTGCATTTGCAGTGGCATAGCCAAGAGCAGACTCTGTCTCGTAATTGTATCAGTAATGAATGAATGAACAAGGAGTTGTTTTTGTATCTTAGTCTCCGTGTAACTGCCCACAGGCAGACTCAAACCTGGCACCTCTAGAGCTTAGTGCAGGCACCTCTACAGATTGAGCTAAAGAGCGGGTGGCTCTCAGCTTAGGTTGTAGAGGACACTTATTCATTCTCTGTGAAGTGATCTTGTTACCACTACCTGGGACAGTTAACCACACATAGGTGTGTGGGTTACAACTGCAATATGAGACCTAGCTGGCACCAGTGGTAGGTGATGGGTTTTATCTGCTGTCTGGAACCACGAGAGCTACTACTTTCTCCATTAGGAGCTGAGAATGCAAAAGCCAGAACAAAGAATTGCTATTAGTAATATAGGGCAGATGGCACAAACTTGATTAGTTGTGAGTCACCTGGCAAAGGTGATACTATGTACAATTTATTTCTACATTAAATCTGAGAAATTGGTACAATCTCTGCTTCTAAACTGACCTTTTCCCACAGAGGCAGTTTTCCTCAAACTCCTGGGCTAGAAAGGGGCTGTCTCTTTTAGGCATAGCTAAATTGGCAGTGGGCCCTATGATATTTAATACCAGTACAGGAACCTCATTGGCTGTCCACTCTCCATTCCATAACTGGTTGAACAGCCCAGCACAACTGGCCACAAGGGCCATCCATGCAACTGGAGTCCTAGGCCAGGATGACACTAAGCATCAGGAGCTAGGAAGAGAATGTAACATGTTATGGCTGCTGAGACCCTTCAGACCTTCCAGCTAGCGCCACACTGTGTCCGTCTCCACAACTGTCTTCATCTGGTTCTGCCGATTGCTCACTGCTCTTGGGTGTAGCCACGGGACCCTGTACTTGTTGTCATATCTTTTTCTCTCTGGTCAAGCAAGTCTTAACGAGACACAAAAATTCATGAGCAGCATAGTCACAGGGTGAACCAAAGCAGAGAGGCAGGGCAGTCTTTAGGCCACAGGACAGCCTTTTGTCTGTTGTGGAAGAGGTTAGGAGTAACGTGCCCTCTCTCTTCCAAACTCAGGCTCCTATTGTGGGTAATACATGATCTGTCTGTGTTCATAGCGGGAGAAAAGCGTGCATACACACACACTCGCACATGCACTCTAACTATTGCAGCTTGCAAAGAGACTTTTTTTCTCCGCTGCCAGTCCTTACTGGCTGTGTTGGAGTGTGACCTGTCCCAGGCTGCTCAGCGTGTGCATGCACTGCAGTCAGAGAGACACCTGCAGCACTGTGCTAGTGTTGGTTGTTTCATCGTGAGGTAACGTCCATTCTGACATCCAGCAAAACAGCTCTGCTCTTGCGTGTTCGCTACTGGATGTACCTTTTCTACCTGCAGATGGGACTCCTGCCTGGGCCAGTATCAGGTTCTGCAATCAGAGCAGGGAGTTCAACACGGAATGGGCCTAATCCCTTCTCTGGCAGGCTGAGACTGGCTGCTCGTTAGCTGCACAAAGGTTCATGTCTACCACCGAATGAATCCTTGCTGCAGAACAGCCTCCCCAGCTCTCTGCTCTAATTGCTATAGAAGATTCCAGGCAGATTTCGTCATCCCTGTTTTCTGCCTGACTGAGAATCTGTAAATAAAAGGGCTGATGGCAGAATAATGGGAGTGCTGGACAGTACAATGCACAGCAACACTCTCCAAAATCACGAGAGAGGCAGAAGGGGAGGGTGACATGGTAGAGGTGGCTAGAATAAGAAGAAACCCTGTAAATTCCTGAGTACCTCCTACAGGAATGACTCGAAAGGAAGAAAACAAAACAGCAGTCAAGTAGCACTTCAACAAAATAATTTTTAAGGTGATGAGCTTCATGGGACAGACCCACTTCTCAGATCTATAGCTTTTCCAGGCCAGACTCAATTATATAGTACAGAGGTTTAAAAAACAAAACAAAACAAATTAAAAAAGACAATAAAAACTTGATTTGTCAGTTTTTATTGCCACTTTTTTGGACTTCTGTACTATATAATTGAATCTGACCTGGAAAAGCTATAGATCTGAAGAAATGAGTCTGTCCCATGAAAGCTCATCACTTCATAAATTATTTTGTTAGTCTTTAAAGTGCTACATGACTGCTGTTTTGTTTTGTTAGAATACAGACTAAGACAGCTACCTCTCTGTTTCTAAAGGAAGAATTGGACCCAGGACAGTCTTTGGGAGGGAGGAATTTCAGAGGTCAGAGCTGAAGCAGGTTTTTATAAACCAAAGTCTATGATAAATTGCTGTTAAGCACCTCCGCATACAAAGGGAGTGAGGAACTCGTGGTGGAAGTTAGTTGATCGAAAGCTGCTGATAGATAACTAGTAGGCATGTGTAAAATATATTGGAGCAAGGCAAACGTGACCAGATATGGGCTTTCTGTAGGTAGCCCACAAGAATACACCCTATGAGAGTGGATGGCACTAAAGGCCAGGCAGACACTGGCTTCTGAGAACCAGGCTAACCTCAAATGCTAGGGATCCTAGGACATACAGACTGTAGTTATTTCTCAGATTTGGCATGAGTTTTGAGTCTGTCTCTGTGGCCACTCTTCACACAGGAGGCCATTTCCAGAATATCCACTTTTCTGTTGCAAAATGGTCAGCAAATGCTACGTACTTGTCTGAGATGTGCAAAAGCAGCCTGCATTGTCCTGGCTTCTCCAGACTCTGTTGTGGAATCTTCTGCAAGATGAGATCTGGAGACAAATGAAGATTTGTTCATCAAAAAGCAGCATCAAGTTTGTGTGCATGCTTTCTTCTTTCTCCTTTTATTTTACATTGTGGATGGAGCAATCTTTGCTTGCAAAGCTCATATGAATTATACAGGACAGAGTATGCTGCTCCTGGAAGGACACAGGCCTATCCCACAGATGAAGGTAACCCCATGCCATGAGCACTGAAGCAAAATCACATTAGAATCATCTGGTCCAAGATAATTTCCCTGCCAGTTCACCTGCTGTACCATTTATAATCATTCCGATTGACTTGACCTGAACATTTAAGTCTCTTAGGCTTTACCCGGGCATGTAATTAAAGCAAGAAGGCAGTGACCGACACTGTCTGAACTTTGGCTGGCAGGATGGAGCATTGGGGTTTCTTGGGAGTGAAACAATATGCATTTTTTAAGATCCTCCTTCTTGGGAAAGCACATTGTTAACCCAGGGGAGATCATTTCAGGCTGATAAAGGGGCTCTGATGGCAAATGCAGCTTAGGCAGTGACTGTCTCCTTTTCTCAGAAAGGACGTCAATGGAAATGGTAATAAAATGAGGGTAAAGGGGTGGGTCTAATCCCAGGGTACTGATGCTGTCAGCATCCTTACGCCCACACCAGCATGTTAGACACTTTCAGTACAGGTCAGTCTTGCGTTTTGCTGCTGGAACGTGCAGGAAGGAGATGGCTGAGGGAGTGTTAATGGCATTGCAAGCTTCACTCAAGTGCTTTACATCGTACTTTACAAATGTTAGCATCTCACCCTAGCTGATGCATAAATATCTGGAGTCTTCCCAGTGCACAGTGGAGTCAGGGAATCTGAAGCAGAGAAGTGGTGACATGGCCAAGAACAGCCACAAGGAGTCTTGGTCAGAGACGTCTTCACCGGGTGAAAATTCCAGTCTGCTAGGCCTCTGCCCCCACCACTAGCAAGTGCTTTCAAATGATAGTGCAGCTGGTTGAAGTCTACTAGAGTGGCACTGCCCTATTACGTCTCACCAGAACCCTTGCTCATGTGCTTCCCCCAACTAGATGCAGAGGTGTAGGAGGTGGTGGGGATGCGAGAGAGGAGAGGTTTGCAGGAGGAGGGAGGGCGTTCCTGGGGGGCGGGCATCTTTCAGGTACAAAGACCATCAGTAATTTTGTACTTTAAAGATCAAAACCAGCCCCCAGAAGCCACCCAGACCAGAATGCCCTTCTTGGAGCCCCACACTGGTACCATACGCTGCCAGTAAGACACAAAGTGGCCACTGCCGCTGCACCAGCCCCCTCCTGGGGCTGGATTTCAGTAGAGCTTAGTGCAATAGTCTCTAATCTCGAGGTGACACAGGTATGGGTAGCAGGAGCAAGGTCTGGGGCCAGGCGGAAAGGTTACGGTCTCCTGGCCCAGCACAGATGGGAGAAAAGCCAATTTTTTCACTAATGTAACGTGATGGCCAAAAAGCATCTGGAGACGCACCAGCACCTCTGAGATGTGAACGCAGATAAATGCTTTCTACAGGGAGGGTATATATTATCTCCCTCGACTGATTGATTTAATCCAGTGCCTCCAGGAGGCTGGATATATATGAGCAGTGGCCAGTGCAGGTCTATTCCTAATGAGATGACTACTGCATACAGCAATGAAGAGAGGTACCCATTGGATTGTTCAGTGCAGCTAGCCCTTACTAACAGGAAGTCTCCTTTCTCAACAGGAACATCAGGCTCCGAAGCTGCCAGCAGCTGTTTATCATCCCCGTGTGAGAATGGGGGGAGCTGTGAGGAATTGCAGGAGGGCTACCGGTGCCTCTGCCCTCAGCATCCAGTGCCATACATGGGCACAAACTGTGAATTTCTCTACTCTATGTGTGCTGTGCACAAATGCCCCCCAAACTGGGTATGCAATGAAACTGCAGGACTCCTGGATTATGAATGCACCTGTGGGCTTGAGCTCACAGGCACTGAGTGCAGTGTTTATGTTAATGAGTGTGAGAACAGTCCTTGTAAGGGGCCTCATTTTGAATGTGTAGCTAGTGCAAATGGATACATCTGCCGGTGCCAAAGGGGACCAAACGGAGAAGGTTGCCACGCTGAAATAGCTGTGTGCTCTAGCCACCCCTGCCAAAATAATGGGACCTGCATTGAGGGTGCCGGGATGTATGCCTGCAGCTGCCAACCTGGCCACACCGGGGCCCACTGTGAAGATAACATTGACGAGTGCACCTCCAGCCCATGTCAGAATGGAGCCATCTGCGTAGACAGAGTGAATGAGTATAACTGTTTCTGTGTGCCTGGGTTCCAAGGACACCACTGTGAAATAGACATCAACGAGTGTGCGTCCCGACCTTGTAAAAACAATGGCACCTGCCTGAATGAGATGGACCACTATGTGTGCAAGTGCGTCCCCGGCTATACAGGTACCTTTCATGCTCCTGTCTGAGCCTTTCAGCTGTTTGTTGTTGCATAGGTGATCCGTACTAGTGCTCAGGAGGTGCACTGTCCTCCTACTCCCCAACCAAAATTTTAGTTGCTGATTGGGTGCCGCTACATGCCCCCTTGCCCTCTGGATGGCCCTCCCTACACCATCCTCCCTGCAAATACCAGCTGTCCCTATGGTGGAGTTTGTGCAAATCCATCAATGCACCTGCTTTGGCAAAACTAGCAAAAGACATGGTCCCTGCCCCAAAGAGTCTCTCATCTGTGCTTCTTGTTACAGTGGAGAGGCTGAGGTTCTCTCAGCTAGCTGGAGGTTCTGGGGTGCATGTGTGTACTAGCTCAGGCCTTGCTGTCCTGAATGAGAGGGCTTGGGTAAAAGTTGGATTTGTTGCGATGCTGTGGAGGTTGGATTGCTGGGGTTATGGCATGGGGAGGGGGTGAGACTGGAATTCCTAATTGTGACACTGATGTGATTGGCTTTCGTGAAAGTACAGTTGGAAGCACAGAGAGACACACATTTGTCTTTAGGGAGAATAAGCTCATTCTCAGGGTGTAACTAGCTTCTATCTGGCTGGCCCAGGGGCACCTTATCTTGTCTTTCAGGCTTTCTGCAAGGCAGGAGGCTCTGGATTGGAGTAGCTATTAGCTGTGGTTTTGTTTTTTCCAGCTCTCTTAAACTGAGAGAGTATTTTGCATGTGATCCTGCTGAGTATTTCTTCACGGTGAAACTGCTGGTGATGACTCACTCTGTAATCTGCACCTGTGAGTTATCGGCAGAGGCAAGGGCGCAAGGGTCTCCTCTCCCCCAGCCCAGCTATCAGAATGGAATGCAGTCCATGCTGCAACCACCTCCCCCTGGTACCAGCCGGCACATGACTTTTCCTGACCTTACCCATTGTCACAGAGGACAGGCGTTGCAAGAGTTATGTTGCTGAAAAGGAATGTGGGGGGTCACTCCACTACAGATTATAAATGGAGTGGGGAAATGTTGCCAGTCAGGCATGCACTGTCTGAGTCACTCTCTGGTGAAATGCAGGACTGGGGAGAATACCCCTCGAACAGGCTCTGTGTAGAACTTAAAACCAGCAAGTGTAAAACACAAGTCTTTTGCTCACCATTTCCCGTTTCACTTCCCTGCCACAGCACTAGTAAGGAGCTGCTGGTGTCAATAAGGATAAAAAGAGGCTGGGGAGCTGCCACAACAGCATTCTCTCTGTTTCAGGTGACTTTGAATAGGACATGAGGCTTTCCAGCTCAGCCTCTTGGCCCTGGTCTTGCAGCCTCCTAGAGCCCCTGGTCCTCACTGGCAGAGCATTTCCTGGCACTCACAGCTGGAAATGGGGTGAAGGAAATTTTCACATGAAGAGTGACAGGTTTTGATCTGGCAGATTGTAGGGCCCACATTCCTTTGGGGTTAGGGTAGCCCTGTCTGCGGCATAGTGAGCCTCTGTCAGAAAGGAGGGTTAGATGGATTGGCAGGTGCAACTTTTGGGGCTTACTTTGTGGGGGTGATGTCAGGCCATGGGCAGCTCATTGAGGTGGGACAGTGTCAGGAGGGTTGCCATGGGATCTCTTCTAGATTTCCTTTGATGAAATGACAGTGAGACAAAGACAATGATACATTATTTCAGTGATTAGTGCTATTAATACACACTGAGTAAGGCCATTTTTGCTGCTAGGACCACTATAAGAAATAGTTTGTACTTCTCCAGCACTAATTTCAAAGCAACTTACAAACCTCCTAATAGTTTTGGGAGGCGGGTAAGGATATAAAGTGATTACTTCACCAACCACGGCTATGTAACCACCTCTCTAGTGGAACACCACAGCTATGCAGCAGTGAAAAATGAAGAGTATCTTAAGTAACCCAAACTGTAAAGGGAACACTGTGTTGCAGGCTGTAAATATCAACAGTGCAGTTAAGACCCTGCAACTTACTCTCCCCCAAATACAGCATTTTGGGATTTTTTAAATAAATGTAAGTGAGATGGACTTTGGTTTTGTGTAACATCCAGGAAGTGTATTTCATTTGCTAAATGCTGATGGATTTGACTAATTCAGTAAAATCAAATGAAAGTTTATGCTAGAGCTTCACACATTTCCAAATTATTCTCTGTTTTCATGATTTAAAAGCAAAACCCAGAAGCCTTCCCAAGAAAGGTGTGGCTGCAAACACTAATAAACTAAGCATTTGTATATCCCCACGCTTGTCTGCTATCCAGGAATGTATAAGTTGTCTTGTCTGTATTCCAGCGCAGTGGGTTTGCAATCATGTCTATTGTGATCCCAGCTCAGAATTCCACCCAAGTGAGTAACATGGATGCTTTTCTCTTTTGTATCAAAGGTGTAAACTGTGATGTTGAAATAGATGAATGTGACTCAGACCCTTGCCAGAATGGGGCCACGTGCACTGACCAAATTGGGTTCTACACCTGCACGTGTGCGCCAGGTTATGAGGGAATCCGGTGTCAGGTGGACATCAATGAATGTGCAAGCCAGCCATGTGTCAACGGAGGGATATGTCATGACCTCGTTGATAGGTGAGGTGCACGCTGCTATGGCCATATGCATTTCAGATACTTGAAATGAGCCTGGGAATACCTGCCTAGTGTTTGTCCTTTAACTTCAGAGCAGTCGGCTCCAGAATGAACAGGGCTCAGTGCTCTTGAAGGGTTTCTGCTCTCCCCCCACTCCCTGGCTATTTGTATTTTGTTAAACTGAAGTAATTCTAAGAGCAGTTCATGGGGTAGGGGTTAATGCTGGGTCCCCTTCTATGAGCAGAGCTCACAGAGATGCCTGAGAGAATTCCTGTTACTGTCTCGTGTTGCTCTGCAAGGTCCCATTAAGAATTATTTGCAGCTTAAATGAAAGACCACAAGTGTCAGAAGCGGTTGCCCTCCTAGGCCGAGAGCATCCTGACTGTCTGATCCTGGCCTTTCATGTGCAGCATGTAGGGCTCAGTGGCTGACCTGCCTTGCCACTGATTTCCTGCAAGGATGCTGTTTGTGGAGATGAGGCTATCTTTGCTCTCACTGCGTGGATGAGGAACACTGCCATGTGGATATGGGGGCGGGGCAGGGATTAGTGAGCTGGCCCTATAAGCTTGTTTTGCTTTTGCCTTGGAAGGGACAGGACACTGGAATGAAATGCTCTTGTGATGTTCTGTTTTCCCTTAGCTACCAGTGTGACTGCAGTGACACAGGCTTTGAAGGGGAGCACTGTGAGCTGGATATCCTGGAGTGCGCCTCCCAGCCCTGCTTGAATAGTGCCACCTGTCTGGAGGGTGTCAAGAATTACAGCTGTGCCTGCTGGACAGGTGAGAAGGGAAACGTCTTCATTCTCCTGGAGTCTGACTCATCAGTGGTGGAGGGGACCTGCCAGATTGACCTGAGCAAAACCGTCTCTATATTGCATGGGTCAGTCTAGTTTTCAGGGCTCCCAATGCTTCCCTTGGGAGAGTGTTCCTTTAGCATGCATGACTCACAGCTGGGAAATGGACCCTGCTGTATTGTCTGAAAATCCCCTTTTCCTGCTCTTTGGCCTTTTCTGTCCTGTTTTCCTGCTGTTGTGGGTGAGATTGGTTGACTGGCTCTAGTCTCTGACATTCGTGCTGTGTGCCAGGCCGGACAGCTTGTGCTAGCTCAGGGTCAGGAAGATATGGCCCATGGGCTGATCCAGCACACCAAGGCTTTGAATCTGGCCCCTTGCCACTTCTGTGGCACAGAGCAGTGCCACTCAAAACAGTGGCTTGCTCTTTGTGGCTCTCTGCACTGTGGGAAGAAGGGCTCCACATACTGCCCCCGCCCTCAGCAAAATCTGTCTGCTCCTGTCGTCTGGAAGCCACTCAGTGGAGCTGAGAGCTTTTGCTGCTGGGGTAGGGAGAGGGAGGGCAGTGCAGCATAATTTCTCAGCTCTCATTAGATAGTTTGTGCAATTGTGCTGCACTGCTCTGCCCCCAGCAAAATTTCTCAGCTCCCATTGGCCAGTTACCAGCCAGTAGGAGCTGAAAACTTTGGCTGGGGTGGGGGCAGCAATGTGAAACCTCCCCACATGGCACAGAGAGACAGATGGAACAGCCAGCTTTGAGCTGTCTGGGGCTGGTGGCAGGCAGGAAAGCCTGCCTGAGAGTGCTGCTAGCCAGCAGCTGCTTAGATAAGTGACTCATGGCCAGAGCCCACACCCTCCTGCACCCCAACTGCCTCCCAGATCCTGCATCCCCTCCTACATTCTTTCCTCCAGGCCAGAATTCTTTCCTGAACCCAAGCCCACTCCCAGACCCTGCCCCCAATCTCTTGCCCCAGGTCTCAACTCCCTCCTTTGCCCAAACTCCCTCTCGGACTCTACACTCTTCTGCACCCAGTCTCCTGCTCCAAGCTCCATTCTGGACCTAGTGTCCATCCCAGATCCCACACCCTTACGTGGAAAAGTGCAGTTCTTGTCCATTTTCCAAAACCTGGGAGTGGCCCGCCATCAAAAATGATTGCGCACCCCATGCTAGCAGAACTGCGGTCTCTCAGGCATCCATAATTTTCGCCCTCTGGGATCTTGGTGGCTAGTTGTCTGCCTCCCTTCCAAAGAAGAGCTGTGTTGTGCTAGCTCTGCTGTTTGCCTGGCAGGTTACACAGGGCAGCACTGTGAGGAGGATGTGGACGAGTGCACCTCGAACCCGTGTCACAATGGAGGGCTGTGTTTTGAGCGATCCAACCAAACCTACTATGGGACGCGGCCTGACTTCCCCAGCGAGTTCAGCTATAGCCAAGCTGCTGGCTTCCTCTGCTGGTGCCAGCCAGGTTTTTCAGGTGAGCTACCCACTGGGATGTGTCCTGCACCCCCTGGTAGGAACTGCCCTGCTTGGGCCACAAGGAGCTCAGGGGAGTCGTCTGTGTAGACATGGTGCAGCGCAAGATGCTTCTGGCTGCCAACTGCCTCGCAATGAGGCCTGTGCAGCTCTGCTTTGCAGCATGTGCATAGTGTGGGTGGCAGTTGGAGTGTAACCACTCCACACCCCCTATCAGGATGGCCATATCCCTCCAGACTCTGGTGCAATAGCCCTTGCTGTGCCCTTGTTTTCTGTTCAGTACCCTGCCGCTGGGTAGACGACAAGATAGCCCTGGTGGCCACTCCTGTGTGTAGGGGCACCACCCATCACAATTTGGCTGGGACAGCCCGAGATTTTGGGCACCATCCCGGTGTCCTGATTTATTTTGCTCAAGGGGCTACTTGCCCCATACTCCACTTCTTTATAAGCTCAGGTTGCTGCCCCGGGTTCTGGCTCCCTGCAGCTGGGGGAGCCAGAGCTGGACTGGCATGGTGGCTGCCTGGCTTCCCCTGTTGAGTGGGAGCTTGCCCCAGCACTGGGAGTGGAGCTGTGAGCTGGACCCATGTGCCTGCCGCCCGGCTTCCCTGCAAGCAACATCTTTAGGGTCCCCTGCCAGTGACTGCACTTGTAGCATCCTGTCCTGTAGCTGGGATGGGCATGCAGAAGGGGGGTTGCCTGCTGTGTTCTCCCTGTAGGCAAAAGGCTCAACAGAGACACCCCTTTCTGTGGCTATTAAAGAGTGTATAGGAGTGTGGGGGGCTGGGGGGAAGTGCTCTTTTGAGGGGAACACTTGAGGTCTGGGTAGGAGCTTTCTGTGGTGGATAGACCAGGTGTTTCAGAGAGGCTTCCTGGACTCTGATTTCATATCTGCTGCTGATTTGTGGCCTGGGGTAAATCACTTATCCTTTTGGTGCTTTAGACTTCTACATTCAGTAAGTGGGGACTAGTGATACCTGCTTGCCAGGTGGGGGCTGAGGGACAAGTGACAGTGCTAATGGGCACTTTGGATCTTTGCCCCAAAGCTGCTCAAGAAGAGCAGAGAATTGTGAGGGACAGCATTAAGATTCCCCCAGCAGTGGGTGCACACACGTCCACTGCCTGGGCTTAATGAAATAACCATAACGGGATTGTGATTTTACTTTCAAAGGGGAGAGCTGCTCTGTTAACATTGATGACTGTGAGTCTCAGCCATGTCAGAATGGAGGGCACTGCACGGATCTGGTTAACAGCTTCCTTTGCCATTGCCTGCCAGGATACTCAGGTAACGTTGGTGATGGAGCGTGTGTGATCGGGTGAGCCAGGCTAGTTGATGTTTATTGAGTCACTGATTTGCCATATGGCTGTTTAATTGGATTCTAGCACTAGCTAAAGCAGGCAGCTGAGTGAGATGAATTGGAGAGAGAGCTGTGCGGGCCCAAAATGAGTAGCTCTGGGGTCCCCAGATTAGGATTGATGTACAGTGGCACACCTGTTTGAGTGTACCATATGCCGAGGACTGGGGTATGCCAGCAGTGCTGTGAACTGAGGATGTAAGCAGTTGGAGGCTGCAACACTTTTATTTAGGGAAGTCAGAAAGTCTTGGTGTGTGAGCAAACACAGCTCAGCTCTTTCTGGTTGCTAGGGTGGACGGATTGGCTTGGGAGGATGGGACCTGCATTCCACTGCAGATGTGTCCCTCGGTAGGTCACTCTAACACTTCAGGGCCTCAGTTTCTCCATCTGTGAAATAGTGAGATTGGCCTGCCAGGAGCCAAGTGAAGCATAATACATTACTGGGGCTGGAGGGATGCACAGTGAGGCAGGTGCTTCTATAACACTGTTCAATGTGAATGTAGCAGCATCATTGAAGGTCCAAAGATTAAACACAGAGCTGGGCGCCACCTATCCCAGACACCTGTAGAAACCAGAGGTGCAGAAAGGCTTATTAGGTCCACACTGCCTGCACCCAACTGACAATGCAAGCTGGCAACACTTTGGTATTGTCTTCAGTAAGAAAAAAGACACACTTATATCACCATGCTTGCTAGTTAACTTGTAGTGAAATCCTCCCATGGACAGGCCCTTTATTTTGGTACAAACCAGTTGCCACAAAGGCATGTGAGAGTTTTATTCCATGAGCCGTGTGTGTCCCTTCTTCTCATCCAGGATGGAGTTTTTGTCTCTGCCCTGCTCCATACAAACATGTTGTTGTGAGTATGACAACTTTCTTATCAGCTGCTGGAGTGACTTTCCTCTCTCTTTCTCTTGCTCTCTCTACCTTTGTTGCCAATCCATTTCATCTCAAACCTCCAAGGAAAACCTCTTGTCTCCTTTCCTATTCTCTTTAATTTCCCTCTGCTCTCTAACAAGCTGATACTGAGAAGGGGTATGGCTTTGTGACAGACATTTTCCAGATCTGGCTTGCATTCTTCCAGCCCTCCCAGAGTAAGATGTATCCTGCCTGAAATGCTGAAAGGGTGCCATCTTGTGGGAGAAAGGAAGAACTTGATGCTACAAGAGTTTGTAACTGTTCTCAAGAAGTGGTAGGTAGCAATATGCTCAAGCATGCACAGGGCCTTTCCTAGTGCCATTACACCAATATAGTTAAACTGGTCAGTTATATCAGTATAACCCCTGTGTGGAAGTCTTATTCCAGGGTATGTATTGAAACACGTCTCAAGTGACATAAATTAATCTGAGAAAAGCGTTCCTCTGCTAGAGGTGGTGTGTCCACATGGAACTACACCAGCACCGCTCCATCAGTGTGAACTCACACCTTAGATGGTTCTGAAAGGGAAGTCCATGTAGGCCAGGCTGCAGAAACAGGCTTCATCCCAATCTCAACCGCAGCACAGGGCCAGTTCCTACCGGGCTGCACCTGCAGATGCAGACCTCTTCTCAGTGGAATGCTGCAAAGTTCATTAAATGTCTCAATGTTGTAAGTCATAAATTCCTCTTGGGTTGTGGCTCCAGGGCCGTTTCCTTCCCTTGGTGTCCAAGTGCCACTCTTGGGAATCCAGGGAATTTAGCATTCCATTTTGCTTTCCCAGACGGTAGGTTTACCTCATCCTTCTGGGACTGCTCATAGAGAGAAAAGCTGACCTGAGCACAGAGAGGAGAGACAGAGCTAGGGAATTCCTTCTGCTGCATATGTTTGGGGTTCATTAGTACTGCAAGGAGATTAGAGCCAGGGTGCTGTTCTGGTTACTGCCTTTGTTAAATCACCATCTCTCCTTTGGGGTGATTCCAAGAGGTAACAGTGCAAGGCCTGGAGCAGCAGGTGGGGAAGTCACATTTTGCCTCTATCTGAGTTCAGGGAGCGCATGTGGAGGAGTGA
The DNA here is from genome assembly GCF_033958435.1 of Carettochelys insculpta. Lineage (NCBI taxonomy): Eukaryota > Metazoa > Chordata > Testudines > Carettochelyidae > Carettochelys > Carettochelys insculpta. The sequence continues at coordinate 22,139,426 of NC_134157.1, forward strand.
AGCTGACAGGGAAATAATAACAATTAATCTCCCCTGCTTTGTCAATTAATCCCAGTATAGTCCTGCTGGGTAAACATCTTATTACTTCGTATTAGGATCACAGAATAACTTCATGAATCTTCCTGTAATGTTTCTGTTCAAAACACATTTCTGTGCCATCTTAGATCTGCCATGAGCTTGGGTTTAAGCTGCCTTCCATAATCAAAGTGAACTTGCTACTCTGATGTAGGCTGCTTTTTTCATTTTCTCTCCTGGAGTCTGTTCTTCAATCTCAGGAATGCGGGGAGTGCTGTGGGATAACTGAGTGAATCAGCAGAAAGCACCATTCTTCATGTGTTAACTGCTTCAGTGCTGTCTTGGGCTGTGGAAGCTGGAATGGCTCTTGCCTAAATATAATTATTGCCACAGTAAGAGCTGGTGAATGGAAGCCCAGTGTGGTCTGCCCTAGTTCTGCCCAAACCATGCAGAAAGATAGGACACTGAGATTGAAAAGTCTGGGTATCTGTCTGCTCACAGGTGTAGCGGTGAGGTCAGGGGGCATGTCTGGCCTTCCTTTCCCATTCCGCAGCGCCATGCTCAGCATTCTCTGCATGGGCCTTGTCAGAGGGAGCAAAATTAAACAAGGAGGGGGATGAGTCTTGTTGCCACCTGAGGGAGAGGCAGGTTGTAAGAGATGGCTGAAGGGAAAGAGCTGGGTTTGGATTTACTGTGTTCTCTGACTAAGCCTCTGTTAATGTCCGGGTACATCTTCAGCCTGGTCTACTGTAGGTATCAAAGTGGATCCCAGATACTCAATTCTAGGCACGCTATTAACATAGCTAGAATCGATGTATCACGCCAACTTTGTTCCCTGGTATAGATAAGGGCACTTTGGACTTGTGCTGACATCCCTTATTCCAGGCAGCAGCATGGAGTAGAAGGGTTGACGGCCAAGCCCAGAGAGATCGATTTTTGCTGCATCTTCACTGACATGGCAAAATCGATCTCTGGAAGATCTATCGCTGCATGTCGAACCCCCCATAAGTATAAGCATACGATCGACCCTGCTATGGTCAATCTTCCAGAGTTTGATTTTTAGTGCAATTTTAGGGCACCTGCATCAGCACTGGTACTCCTGCCTCTCAATAGGAGTAAGGGAAGTTGACAGGAGAGTTTTTCCTGGGTGGACAGTGGCAAAAATCAATTTTTAGGTAAGTCAACTTCAGCTGTGGAATTCTCATAGCTGGATTTGTATATCTAAAATCAGTTTTGCCTTCTAGTGTAAAGCTGGCCTGAATTGTCTTTTGGTTGCAATGTGGCCTGGTCAAAGGCTTAGGACAGGAAGTGAGGAAGAGGAATGTGTTCAGTTGAAATGGGAACTGGCATTTAGGTGAGCAGAATGTAGTTTCTGAGTTAGCATGTGGCCAGTCAGCCCTTGAGGAAATGTATAGGAGATGTTTTGATGGCTCCAAGTGGCCTAACATGCACTTTCCCTCTGCTCCTGAAGAATGCAGTCCAGCCACAAGTTGCACTGGCATGTGTGAGCCTGAGAGAGAGGTCATCTTAGGGTATGTCTACATTGCAGTTCGACACCCGCAGCCGGCCCATACCAGTTGACATGAGCTTGTGCAGCTCTGGCTAACAGGTTGTTTAATTGCAGTGTGGATGTTTGGGCTTGGGCTGGAACTAAGGCTACCTTAGTCTGAGCATCTACACCCCAGTTAAATATTAAACAGCAACTGAACCCAAGACCTCTGAGCGGGAGTGAGCTGGCACAAGCCAGCTGCCAGCTTTTCCTTGCAATGCAGACATGCTTTCCATGTCCTCTTCAGCTCTCTTGTAGGAAGCAGAAAATATTTTTCCATTGTATGAACAGCCTTTTCTTCTCCTCACAGCTCTTTGTGCAAGAGCTGGGCCCAGACCCAGGCACACTTGCCATTTTGTGTTCCTTGTTCCACACATCACCCAGGGCAACGGATTGGAGAAACAGCATTCCTCGTTTTTCCTGATCGGACAGATTGTTCAGTTTGTTTGCACAGACGTTTTCCAGGTGTCTGTTCTGTTCCAGAAATGTGGCCTCTCCTGTAGTCAGGGAAGGCAGTTAAGAGGTTCAGACTAAAGCGATTAGGAAGCCTGCAGTCCTTGAAAAGAGGAGCCCCTTCAGCAAATACAGCCGACTGGAGCTAGCAGATATTTCCTGGGGCTGCCTTCATTTTAACTGGAAGGTTTATTCTCCACATGCACCATGGCAGCCACAAAGCGGCTGGTCATGAGATGTTCAGACAGATGATGTTTTTAACTGTTTTTTTGGATTCATGCAGAGGGAGTATTAGTTGGTCCTGGATAAGGCTAGCATGAGCGTTGTACTGTTCACTTTGTGTCTCCCTACTGCATTATGGTTCCATTGTTACTCGGACCTTCTAAACTTGCTGTCAGCTAATCAGGTACAGCAGGAATTTACACTCCACACTAGTGCCTGTGTGAGTCGTGGTGTCAGATGTGATTTAAGTGCATACAGCACCTGAGGTCAAACACAGCCCGTGAGGTTATGATGTGCACTAAGTCTATTTGGACAGGCCTGTTACAGCAGATTGTCTGACCAGAGGGCAGCATGAGATATGCCAGTTACTTCCGTCTCACCCTGGTTAAAGAGAGGCTTAGTAAAGGTGAAGCAACTGTGATATATTAAAGTAGGCTTCTCTTTTAATGAAAATGGGTGAAGCCTGGCTTAAAGTGCCATTCAAAGTAAGGCCAAGCAAAGACATGAGCAGAACTACTCAAATGGACAGACAAATGGGAATTGCTGTGCACAGGAACAGCAATACTACAGCTGCTGCTGAGAGCTCTTGGGCCAGCTGCTGTTAGCCTCCAATGGTGTCTTATGAGAACAGGCTATTGCTGGAGTGTGGGGTTTAGACCAGAGAAGTGTGGCAATTCCTATGCTAAATAAATGTTCTGTGACATTTATCATCTTCATATATAATCACAGCTTTGCTGGCCAACAAACAGTATAACCTGCCTACACGCTGCAAACCCAACAGAGCTTCTTCCTTTGCAGGGAGGAATCTGCAACAATATTGATTCCAGAGGGCAGGGCAGTGACATTGCTGTCTAATCTGAGAGGTTTCTTCCCACCCTCCATGCTCAGGAAATATCTCACGCTTGCAGAGCCTTGGTGGTAATTTGTAAACGTCTGTAATTTAATTCACAAACTGTCAAGGAAGTCACTATCCTCCATCCAAGAAGCAACATGTGGAAGCTGGGCTGGTCCTCTTCCCAAACAAAGTGGGTTGCAGAAAAGTCTGTAGTGTGCTATTACATGAACCTTAGGACTTTACTGTTACTACTATGTAGTATTTCATGTGATGCATTGGAGAGATGAAATAATAATTAGTGAGCTAAAAGCTAGACTGATTTATCTGCTGTGCAGTCCCCGAGGTCAAAATTTAGGTTCAGAAGCTTTTTAGGTCCTGATCCTGCAGTTCATTGCACCCAAACAGACCCCCTATGCCTGTGTGCTGTGTAAGAGTTCTGCTGAAAGGTTCAAAGAAATGCCGGTTTTCAGATATCCCCCATTTAATTGTGTTGCAGAAGGGCACAGATCCTCATGAATACCCCATCAGTCTGTAGCCCCATCTAGGTAAGCTGAGACAACCAGTGAACCAAATTCAGTGATGAAGCCTGATCACATGCTACCAGAGGCATGTTGCACTGACACTTAAGAAGCACAGGGAGCGGATTGATGCTTGCAGCCATTGCAAAAGTGACTCTGAATCTTGCTAGCCACAAGCATAGAATGAAAGAAGCAAAAGCCATTTTTTTTTCTTCCATCATGTGAAAAGTTGATGTGAAGTGCTGTCCAGGCAGTGCACAACAGACAACTTTACTGGCCCTACATAGCCCACATACACTTGCCTGCCAACCATGGGCTTCTTTTCTTTTAACTAGTCCCATATATACAGATATAGCTCCCTTTGATAACAACTGCAGGATCAAGGCTTACTCTCGCTAGTTAACTATTCAAAATTGGTGCTTTCTAAGGCGGGACAACACCATATCTGCCAAAATTCCTGGACTCCACCAAATCCCAAGATATTGAGGAGATTCTGCCAGGTCTACAAGCAGTTATGGGGAAAGAGAGGTCCTATCAAAAGCCTGAAACCAGTATGGTCACCAGGCTTCAGGATATGACACACAGGAGGGCAGTGGTGATCAGGAATATTTATTGAGGGTGTGGCTAGCAAAAGCTGTTTGTTGACTGGAAAGGATATATTGGCACAGAGGCTGTGGCTGGGATAAGGACACTTGAAATAAGTTGAGTGGTCTTGGAGGGGTTTGTGGAAGCTGCTCCTTGGCGTTCAGAAACTTCCTTGACTCTTTTCCACTCTTTCCAGTTTTCTTCTGTTGAGGATAAGGGCTGCAGCAGCCTTTGCAATTGCAGAATGCTCATGCACAATGTGATGATGGGGCAAGTGGAGGAACAAAACTCTGGATGAGATTGTGAGCCCAATGACATCAATGGGGATTTTGCAGCACTACCATTGATTTCAGTGGGGCCAGGCTTTCACCTTCTGAGTCAGGGACACTCTACTTGTTGTTCCTTGATTGTTAGTCACTGGTAGATACTCAGCTTTTCTTTGTAATATAGAACTGGAAAAATCCTTAATTGGGCTCTAATTGTGCCATTCCTGTGTAGGCAAGTCAGTGTGGGGTAGCACAGGGTATGAGGAAGGTTTGGGGTCTGGCCTGTGATCTGCCATTGTCCGAGCTAATACTGTGGATCCTGTAGGGCATTGATGGAACGCACGGAGGAAGAATACGCTGTAGACACATTCTTCTTGTCAGCACTGACAGGAACCAGCTGGGGAGGTTTAGAGCAGAGCTGGATTAGATCTCACCACAGTGCGGGACTCTTTATATTGGCTGGTTTCTTTTCCAATCCCCTTTCTCCTGACTGGCATTGGGAGAGAGCTCACACACACCGGGTCCTTCTGCTACAGCCTTTCATTCTCCTCACCTCTCCCTACCCCACCCCTGACCTTTCTTCCATCCCTGTCACAAATGTCTGCAAGGAATCTGCAATGAAACCCATGGTGGTTGGCATCATCGTGGGTGGAATTTATCTCCTAGCAGGTAAAATCTGATATGGATGTCAGTGCAACTTGTGTGTGTGTGTGTGTAGGATTACAGCTCAGGTTGTGTTGTTAGAGATAGCATGTAACTTTGGTATGAGGGGCTAACAATTAACCAAAGAGAGGAAATCTTGTGTAAACAGGCACTTGGCTGTATTTTGTAAGGACCTGAAATTTTGTTTAGGGACTTTTATGTGTCAAGGTTTGAGATGCTGGCGGTGCCTGTGCTGAGTCTTTGCTGTAACACTTTCTTCCTTTTGCTGGGAGTGACCGAGGTTGGGATGTTGTTGCAGAGTTGGTGTCAGCTCTCACTTCACGCTTAGGTACACTTTGGAGTCACATGATATCTTTTGCACTTACTCTGTGAAATCTCAGCCTCTCTCTTTCAGCTGAAGGTTTTTGAAGTATAAAAAATTCCTTTACTGAAAAGTGTGGGACTTATTCTGCTCAAAATAAAAATGTGAGCACTTCCCCCTGCACCCCCTCCACAACCTATCCTCCCAGCAAAAGTGCAGGGTGGGAGAGCAGTCCAAACAGTGTGTTGCTATGGTAATGATGCAAACATAATTGTCATTGCAAGGCCTGGTTGTTGCAGCTCATTCTCTGTTTGATGTTGTATTGGAATAACAGGCACTCTAATTAGGATGCCCTGGGGAATGGCTGCTAGGAATGTAGGTGCCTGCTAGTTAGAAGGCAAGGCAGTGCTGGCTAGTAAAGATCACTGCACTGGCACAGTGCTTCCAGAATGTCAGGCTTACCCTCATTAATAGACAGGGCCAGTTAAGAGACCTCAGACTTTGGATATCTAGGCATGTGATTGCTACATGAGAATCTCTTGCTCTCTCTCTGTGTGTGTGTGTGTGTGTGTGTGTGAGAGAGAGAGAGAGAGAGAGAGAGAGAGACTGTCTGTCTGTCTTGCATGCATATGTGTGACAGGTATGATGCATACACTGTAGCTGTGTCGGTACCAGGGAACTAGAGAGAGAAGGTGGGAGAGAAAATACCTTGTATTGGGCCAACTTCTGTTGTGTGAGAGAGAAAAGATATTATTTCACTCACCTTGTCTCTCTAGGTGTGATATAACATTAGCATGTGTGATGAATTAGCTCTCAGTGGGTCTGTAGCACCGTCCAGCTGTCTTGGTGGGCTCTCCTGCTTTAGTAACCCTGGCACCTGTCAAACAAAACTATTTATCAGATACCATGAAAATGATGCTTTAGAAATACCTAAGAGGCTCACCTTTGGTCAGTCTTGAAAGACTTAGCTTTGCCATTTGAAAGCACTGGAAAGTGGCGACTTTCCAAGCTGGGTGAGTTTGTTTACAGTCTCTGATTAATGCCGTCATTACTGTACCTTGAACATTCTCAAATTAACCACAATAGTTTAAAACAGCGGTCAGTACCCGACACCTTTGGAAATCGGATTTCCAAATGGCTGCTTTCTCTTATGTTTGTTAGTTGGTCTTTATATTTAGAAGCTTTGTGATTTTTCTTAAATAATTAAGTAGAGCTATGCGATCAGAGTATATTTTACAGTATGCTGTCTTTCCCTTTATTATTTGTGTATATTTTTGTTGGCCTCAGCATGAAATGCTCAGAGCGAACACAGCACAATCTACAAGTGTAAAAAGTACCTGTTTTTGCAGAAGAGCTATCGCATGGAATTTAAGGTCTATTCTCATCACCTGAAATGAAACATTATGTGCTCATGGGTTACAGTGCTGCTCCTTTGAGGGTGCTATTGAAAGTTTTTTAAAACAAAATTTTTAAAATGTCCTTTCCAGTATAACTGCAAAGACACACAATCATCTCTTTTCTGGAGAAATCAGGGATATCAGGTACAAGTCCAGGAAATTGTCTGCATCTTTCTCTCTGCTGTAATGGCCCAAAGCAAAAAATCTTGCTATTTCCGGAGGGGGGTGATTTCCTTCTCTTTGCTGTTTTGCATTCCTGGCTGTATTAACATGAAATCATTCACAACCAAAGCATAAAACTCAGACTCTTGTGAGCTGCAGTTAACGTCTCGGAAGAAGTCTGCAAGGGAATGCTTTCCCCTGCAGCTGTGTTCTTTAAACCTGGCATCACAATCTGAAGGATGTTCAGAAATGATGCCATATTTATCGGCAGACAGAAGAGGATGACAGAGCCAGATCTCTGATGTGACAATGGATGGGGAGGATAGCTATGGCTGAGGGTGTAAACGCCAATAAGAGGGAGAGGATTTACTTAGAGTATGTGTGGAGGCAGAGTAGGGCCCATGGTAAGTAAGAGGGTACATTGGTTTCCAGGAAATATTTGCTTCCACCTTCTGTAGAGGTGTAGAAAGCTCTGGAATAGTCTGCTGTATCATATGGGACGTTTTTAAAACTAGACTGGCCAAATCCCTCCCCGCGTATTCCATTGGCCCTAGGGGGAGAGGATGGACCAAAATTGTTTCACAGGCCTTTCCTCTCTCCTGCCCGCACTAGTTTGCGAGCAGGTGTGATGACAATGGCCTGGTTTTCTTTTGTTCCTCTATCAAGAGCTGCCCCCCAAAGTTGGCAGCCAGCACTTCTCTCTCTGCATGTGTGCTGCTAGATCTGCCGACAAGGCAGGAGCAGCAGCCACCATCTATCAAAAGCTGTACTGGCAACTTCTCCTTCAACAAAACAGGCCAGAAATCAAAACATGGGTCCCGGGGGAGCACTCAGCATTTAATTAGCCACAAATGGGGGGGTTGCGCACTCACTGTGGGGATTAATTTGCCACCTGCTATGGAGAGCTCACACCAGAGGTGTCATTTGGGAGTCCAGCAAAGAGCACAAACAAGCTTTCCAGCTGCAGCTTTAATGGGAGGTGGTGGAGGTGGCCCTGGAGGGTCCCTTGTTCAGGGTTCCCAACTCCAAAGAGAGAGAGTGAGGTTGGGGAGGGGGGTGAGTTCTGCTTTCTCCCAGTGCTCTGCTTCTCAGAGACCAGCCCCCACTGCATCACTGTCTGCTGCCTGCAACACTAGTCTCTGCTGGCCACAGCTCTGGTAGCCACTGGGCAGACTTTTCCTAGCGGCACCCCTTGCAACTTGAAATCCTGTCCTGCTAGGTGTCAGCCATGCTGGGCCTAATCGTCATCTCTCTGTTTAATCAGCTGCCAGGCCTCCAGCCTGAAAGGTGCCTCTGCCAAATAATCTGAGTCAGACCTGAGGCCTCAGCAGGGTGCTGGTGCCCCACATCCTGGCCTGAGCCTGCACCATAAGCCTCACCAAACACAGCCCAGGGGCTTCTTCAAGCCTGGGGTTCTCCATTAGTGTGCTCTCTAATATTTCTCCACTGCAGCCTGCTTTGTGCTGGCTCATGCCACTCTGCTTCCCCACCCCAAAGTCAAGGGGAGGCAGGGTGTTTACCTGTCCCCAGAAGTGCTGTTTATACCTGTGGCCTTCTCAGAAGCAGTTCTGAATCTTCCAGCTGAGAAAGCTCACCTGCAGGGCAGAGATCACTGTTAAGATGCAGCATTTGTCTGCAGTTACAATGCCAAGCAGTTGCCCTAAGGCTTGTCTCAGCAAACACTGATTGGTAATGGTGGGCTAGCAGTGCTGGCTTGATGGTTACCACAGCATTGTACTTTCCATCCCTGCCGTGCCATTTTCCAGGGCTGTATAGTGTACACCCTGGGGCCCACAGGGAAGTATAGTTGAGAATGATATAGGTGATGGTAAATCTAAAGTTTGTTTGATTGGCACTTATTCAGCAGATGCTAAATGCTCAGTCTGAACGGCCACAGAGACATATTGAGGGAAGGCCCAGGGGATAGACTAACTCAGCTAGTTTGGGGAACCCTATGTGTTTTGAGGTTTATTACAAGGCATTTCTGGGGACTAGGTCTCTGAAGTGGTACATGGATTCAAGAAGCCCCATTTCATTGCTGAGATTAAGAGCATAAGAATGACCATACTGCATGAGCCCAAAGGTCCGTCCAGCCAACTGCGGGTTCTCTGGGGCTCAGCTGGGGAGCGCCAGCAGCTGCCGCTTCCCCAAGGCTCCAGTGGTGAGTGCAGGTAGCCGCCGCTTCCTGGGGCTCCAGTGGGGGGCGCTGGCAGCTGTCTCTTCCTACCGGGGCCCCGGGACCCTCATATTCATGAAAAATCAACATTCACAAGGGTTCTAAAAACTGAACCCTCGCAAATGTTGCAACCCTACTGTAATGTCTTTAGATGTGGATAATCCATGCTTGGCTTATCCATATGGCTGTCTGTGAAGATTAGTGGAAACCAGTGTTATGGGCTGGATGAACAGTATACTGGCAGCTAATCAGTCTGAAGGCATGATGATGGCAGAGCTTGTATTATCTCCTAGCCTCCCTACATTCTACTGGGATGTAGTCAGTGTCTGTAGGGAAAAGTACAAAGGCTTGTTGTCTTACTGACGTCAATAAGACTGTACAGCAGTGGTAGACAACTGTGACTTAAGGGCTATGTGCAGCCCATCGGGCTCCCGTGTGTGGTCTACGAGACCTTTTGCTAACTGTTGCCCTTGTGCAGGGTTGTCAGATTCTGTTGGTTTCTATGGCATTTGGGCGCCTTCTGCAGCCAGTCAAAGTGCTGCTACAGTTAGTTGGTATGACCTGCAAATTCTAGGTACACAAGTGCAGTTAATGTAGTTTTTCTATCTCCTACCCTATCCCAGGAGACGGTCCTGTTTACAACTATCAGCGATGCCAGCAGCCATCGTGGACCCAGGGGCAACACGGGAAGGGGACCCGGCTCCCTGCCCTGAAATGGGAGGGGTCAAGGTGGAGAGAGCAGGGGCTTTGGATAGTCAGCCCTTGCCCCCCAGCCCCAACGTTCCCTCAGAACTGCATGCATAGCAGCGGCACAGCACTCTGCGACATTTCAAAGGGCCCCAGAGCTGCAGCCTCCATCACTGCTACTTCTGGAGCTCTGCACCCCTTTGAAATGCCAGGCCTGTGTCCTCCTCTGTCCCCCCATCAGCGGGCCTGACAGCAATGATGCAGCCCGCTCCGATGAAGGAGGGCCGCTCGTGGCCCGCTTGTGCGTGTGGGTTGCCCATTGCTGCTGTACAGTGTTGAGTTTGTGCCTTTGGGGCATATATTTGTTTCTTATTTTGGTGATGAGTTGTGCTTCACGAGGGCTATGATCATGGCTGCCAAGGGTTGTTTTAGAAATTATTGGATTAACTCTTCCATTTTGTTTTCATTTACTCGCCTGAATAGGTGTGTATTGTGCCGCTCTGGGCATTAAATGAGAATGTAGTCTGGTTTTTTTTTTTTTTTTTTGTGTGTTCTGATGGATCTTTTTATTGTCTTAAAGGACAATGAAAAGTACAGAAAAGGTAAGTACCAAATACTGCATGTTCTTGAGGTTTTCAGTGGAATAGTGAAGTGGTGCAATTTTACAGCCCATCAAAGCTCAAGCCCAGACAGTACCACATGAGGATGAGGGTTATGGTATTAAAAATAGCACACATACAAGCAGAGGGAGGAGTGAGAGGAAGCCATAGGATGTGGGATTAAGAGGAATAGAAATCTGGCATTCCTTGAGCAGCCTGTATTTTTTATTAAAAATTCATTTAGAAGTGGGATCCAAATATTTTCATGTCATTAACTGATCTCTATGGCAATAGGCTAGTCTTTGGCTGGTTGCTGATTCAGACAGGTCCATATATCACAGTTATATTCTATGCATATGCCCACTCTTCAGTGTCTGTAAAGTTGTATACTTGGTGAACACTGTAGCCCCAAAAGCCAGTTGCTCCTTGCTGGCCTGATGGTGGCTTCGCTGCATGGCACTGGCCCAAGAAACTTGGTCCACTGGGGGCTGATGTTATCACCAGTTCGCTGTTTTGGTAGAGGGAGCCTCAGTCACATAAGAATGGCCATACTAGGTCAGACTGAAAATCCATCTAGCCCAGTATCCTGCTTTCCAACATTGGCTAATGCCAGGTGCCCCAAAAGAATGACGAGAACAGGTAATCATCAAGTGATCCATCTCATCTCTGCCCATCCTCACTAACAGCCATTGAACTTGTCTATTTTTTTTTTGCCGTTATAGCTTCTCCCTTCTCAACCTCCTCTGGCAGGGAGTTCCACAGGCTGACTGTGCATTGTGTGAACACTTCCTTTTGTTTTAAAGCTGCTGCCTATTCATTTCATTTGGTGACCTCTAGCTCTTGTATTGAGAGAGAGAGAGAGAGAGAGAGACTAAATAACACTCCTGTAGTCACACCTGTCATGATGTTATAGACCTCTATCATTCCCCCTTTCTTACTGTGTTTCCTAGGTGTGGAATGTGCTGTCAACATCGATGAGTGCAAGGATGGTCCCTGCGAGAACGGAGCTACCTGTGAGGATTCCATTGCTGACTACTTCTGCCACTGTGCCCCTAGTCAGGATGGTCTTCTGTGGGGAGGGAAGAACTGCTCAGTGGCTCTTACTGGGTGCCAGACACATGACTGCCAAAATGAGGCCTTGTGCATCCCCACTTACCAAGCTGAGACCCACAGCCACTTTTGCCAGTGCCAGCCTGGCTTTCATGATGCCACATGCTCAACGCCAACAACATTTTCCTTCAGTTCCCGAGGGTATCTCCTTATCGACATGGCCATAAATAATAATCGGAGCAGGAGGGATGTGGCCACAGTATCTCTCCGGTTCCAAACCACCTTGCCTAATGCCATCCTCTTCTACCGAGGTGATGAGGCAGAGTACCTGTTTCTGGAGCTCTCTGATGGTGTGCTGCATGTGGGGCTGAGAAGAGATGAGGCTCAATCGTCTTTGGCTTTGAAGGGTCTGAGGGTTGATGATGGCCATTGGCACAAAGCTGAGGTTCTTCTGTGGGAGTCTCTGGAGTTAAAACTCTGGCATGAGGCTTGTGACACAGGAGTCTGCCTGCAAGACTTTCAAACAGGAGACAGTGCCGCTTCTCTCTCCCCTTCATTCCTAAAAACGTATGTTGGGGGAGTTGACAGAGACTCAATGGCCAACAACACATGGAGCCAGGAGGGTTTCATTGGCTGCCTGGAGGACCTGGAGATTGATTATCAGGCTATTCTTCCCTCTGATATCCCCAACGATGAATCCTCCCCAGTGGAGCTGGGTTGCAACAGGACAGAATGGTGCCACTCCCAGCCTTGTTCTCAGAGAGGCCAGTGTGTAGACCTCTGGGCAAGCTTTAGGTGTGACTGCTCTAGGCCTTACCAGGGCCAGATTTGTTCACATGGTAAGTGCCAAATGATGGCATCTGCCAACTCCTTTGGTGTTGAGCCATCTAGAGACCTAGAGGAGACTCTGACTTTGGAAGCACCAGCATTTTCTGCTTAACCAGAGTCAGATGTGAAACTGAACCCTCTGTAAATGGGTTTTCTGTCACACCCTCTGTATGTTGTGACTAAGCAGATCTGACCTCTGATAGAATGATTAGGAGTTACATGGTGTAAACAGTGCAGCCAGAGCCAGATGCTTTAACCTCTTGGCACTGGAGCACAGCAATTGCAAAAGGGTAGTGAAGTCATTTCACTAAGAAAAACTGTTACTTGCCTGTCTCAAGTTCAAGGTGAGAAAAGAACGTGTTGTATTTGTAGATAAAATGCTCAGTGTTAAAGGTAATCGTGTTTTAGTGGAAATCTGAGCTGAGATGCTCCCTGATGCATTTTCACAGTCCTGCAGGGCTTGCATGAATACTGTTGTCAGTTTCTGGTTTCACTCACATGATATAAATGGAACAAGTACAAAAGCATCTCTGATACTGTGGGGCCTGGGCATATGTCGTGCATCGGGGTCATGCTACATTTTCCTTTCTTGGTTGTGCCACGCGTGCCTGAGTTACACCGAGAGGCAGAAGAAACACTCACAGGCTTTCTGTGAATAGTTCATACCAAGTGTTTGGCACTTGTTTTTCCCAGGTTCTAGGAGCAGTGATACACAGGTGACAGCAGGTTAGTAAGAGAAGTCGTGCAATTCATTCCTAGCCACCTGCTTTGCCATGCCTTACAGAAATCGTGTGTGTTTCCTTTCCCTTTCAGAGTACCCAGCAGGAACTTTTGGCCTGGAGGATTCCTCCAGCTTCGCTTCCTTCACAATTGTCAATAACCCTGGTACAAACTTCAACATCTCCTTCTTTATCCGAACTCGGAAGCCAAGTGGCCTCGTGTTGCAGATCAGCAATGGGACTGAGCCTTGCCTCACTGTGTATCTGAAGAACGGGCAGCTCCAGATAGCCTCCCTCTCCACAAACACTGTGACTTTCTCAGAAAACCTGTCTGATGGGAGGAGGTACCTGGTAACTCTCGCCTTCCATGGAGGAGTTGTTTTTGCCACCCATTCAGACAGAGATGTGGTGCTAGGGCACCTGGCAGTGATTCCTCTCGTAGCTGGTTTTGAGGTGTATGTGGGTGGACTTCCTCACCAAGACCATGTGAGTACATGGGGAGGCTATTTTAAGGGCTGCCTACAAGACGTCCAGCTCAACAACTACCGAATGGAGTTCTTTCCTACTGAGGCTGAGAGCTACAGTCAGCCACAAAAGGTGTATATGGGACAAACCACTAACCTCACACAGGGCTGCATCTCTGATGACACCTGCAAGGTAGGGACTTGCTGTTCTCTGCACATGTACATGGTTGTTCATTACAAGCAAGGTGTCCACATCTGTTTGGCCATTTCACGCCTGTGATTTTTTTTTGGGAAGACTTGAGTGTTTAAGTGTTGAAGGAGAAAATCCACAGCCCCCCAGACACACCATATCCACTTCACATACTTCTACCTACACTTCTTCCAGAGCTGACGTCCACACCAATGCAGACACTATCCCCAAACCTCCTCCATCCTGCTGGCATACTGAGCACTTCACACCCAATCCCTGCACCCCAATCAGCACAACTCTACCAACGTGCACCATCTCCTTGAACCTTTTTAGCTCCCTATCCTCAAGGTGCACTTCCACTTCCAGCCCATGGTGCACCATCACTTTAACAATATCTTTCTCTATGGTCAGGGGAGTCAGGATATAGCTGGTGTGGGACCCATCTCTCCCTCTTGCTGCATGTGATGGGCACTAGCCTGTGCTTACATTGCTGCTTCTTGCAGCTCTGCTTGCCTTTCTTGCACCTGCTACATGGAATTATTGCCACTTCTCTCTCTCCTCTGCTTCTTCTGATGGGAGCATCACCCGGGAAGCAGCTGCTTGCATTGTATTCAGGGACTTCTGCAACTTGCCTCCTATGTTTCTCAAGCTTCCTTCTGTGCCTCACAGTTTTGTTTTCACCTGCACCTGTGAACTCCAGCAAAGTTATTTTAGTTGGTTATAATTAGCCACTCTTTGCACAGCACTTTGGGAAGGGAATGCGCGATTGAGGTGCTAAGGGTTATTATTATGAAGTGCTGTGTTCAGATGCCACTGAACATCAATGCTTCAATTAAAGGAGTTCTAATGGAACCTGCAGGGATTGGCACCTTCTCTATTTGTTTTAAATGAATTAGAATTGGCCTTTAGCTCATGATGACTATTCTCAACTGCATGTAATTAATCAGCAATTACCTAGCACCATGAGGTTTCCTGCTCCACCAATAGCCAATGTTTCCTTGCAATCTTCATGCTACGGAAGGACTGGGCAGCAAAGGAAAGGCTGTGTGAGAAGAGAAGGAGCTAATTTCCTCTGAGAGGTGTAGTATGGAACATGTCTTGCCTCTGTTTATGTGTGACTTGTAGCCATGAGTTCATCCAGGTCCTGTTCCCTGTCGCTTTTCTCATCTTTGCTCCTTAGTGCATTTATTTCACAGGGCAACTTTTTAAAACCAAGAACTGTATCTGTTTGTAGGAGTCAGGCTATGGAGAGCCCTCCCTGAGCTGGACAGATGTTTGCTCTGATTTGAATACACAAATAGCATGTTAAAAATGATGCCTATTGAAAGGGCCCTGGTAGGTGACCTACACCACAGTCCATAACAAAAACACATACAGCAGATTAGAGCAGTTTCTCCCCATTTCCCCAGTAACTAAACACACACAGTTTCCTTGTGTCAGACCCAACATGCTCCCTCCCTCCCAGAAACCCATAGCACATTGTGCTTGTACCATCTCCAAACACCTCATCAGGTAGATGAGATTTGCAACATCACCTGAAGGTCAGCAAATTCAGGATATTTTGCATCAAAGGAGGGAGCGTATTCTAAAGTTACGAGACCCCCTGAGGCCACCAGCTCTATAGAACCTATCTGAGGAAACTCATTTTTGAGTTGTCGTGGCTGTGGCAAGGTATAGGAGTGTGGGGGGAGGGGTGTGTTTCAGAGGATGTTTCTGTGGTCCTTAGCTCATTGTGTTTATCAGTTTTACTGTAATTCAAACACCACTTATGCAAGGTTTGAATGTTACATTTCTCTCCATCAAACTCCTCCTCCTCCCCCCGCCCCAAACATGAGCCATCCTCCTCCTAAATATAAGCTCTGCTTCTTTTTAGTCTGGGCCATGTCACAATGGTGGCACCTGCACAATCACTTGGAATGACTTCAGTTGCAGTTGTCCGGCAACCTTCACTGGGGGAACTTGTGAGGAGAGAGTGTGGTGTGCAAGTGACCCTTGTCCCACAGCCACCACCTGCGTGAATGTTCCAGCAGGATACGTGTGTAAGTGCTGCCCTCCTGTTTATGTGCAGGAAATGCTTTAAAGATGACTCCCTTTAATACAGCACCATGTCTGTTTATCATTGCCCTTGACATAACTGTCTGAAGCAGTTGGGAACCTAAAGGAAAGCAGAGAGGAGCTTAGCTCAGCAAACTAAGAATGTTGCATGCTGTGTGCTGTCTCAGGTCTGTGCTCCAAGTGGATTTGTCACCTAGAACATAATCATGATGAGATGGTGCAGCAGCCTTCTCTTTGCTACTTTAACTTTCACCCTCATAAGGAAGAGAGAGATTTGTCCATTTCTGGCACGGATTATAACGACACTAAGGTGCAATCAGTGTAAGAATCTGCCCTTTTCGCTTCATGTCCTGCTAGTTTGGGAACTTCAGGCTATTTTTGCAGAGCTGGACTCTTACACTTGTGTATGAAGCAACTTCTGAGTTTACACTAGGAGATAACCACAGCAGCAAGGTGGAGGTGGCCAGTTAGATCATTTAGTGGCCTCATGGGAGATTTTCTAGCTAGGAGGCCAGTCATAGCTAAGACCTAAGCGCCTGAGTGCCACCAGCTGCTCAGGCTTTAGAGATGACATGCAAATTCCACAGCTTCCCAGGCTACTAATGAGGCAGGAGTTTGCCATGTGGCCTTGTCAGTCATGACACTTAATGTCCCTCCGATCCCTAATCCATTCTTCCTTTTAATTTCAGGTTTGGCCAATGCAACCTTTCATGGCAATGCTTCCATTGAATTCACTGCCAATGGCTCAGTCACGAGAGCTCTCACCAGCCTCCACCTCGATTTCAAAACCAGGGACGAAGATGCCGTTTTGCTTTGGGCCACAGAAGAGGTGGACTCCCTCCAAATTGCCATTCAGAACTCTACTCTGTCTGTGGCTATCAGAAGTGGGAACGTCATTGAGGGGGCCGGCTACCTTAGCCAGACACCCATCACGGATGGCTCTTGGCACAGGGTCTCGCTGTCTATGGAAGAGCCCTCGGTGCTGTCTTCAAGATGGCTAGTTCATTTGGATGGATCTGTAAATGGGACTCTGCAGGGGAATGCTGGGAACCTGGACTTCTTAAAGAACAATGCACTGATTGTTCTAGCTGAGAACTTCACTGGCTGCCTTGGACATGTCAGCATAGGGGGTGTTTATCTGCCATTCACTGGCGATCTTGCTTACCCTCAGCCTGAGCAGTTTCTGCAGTCCAGCAGTGGGCATGTCCAGCTGGGCTGCACCGGGGCTGATGTGTGCGCCTCAAGCCCTTGCCTCCACGCAAGCACTTGTGAGGACTTGTTTAACTCCTTCCGGTGCGTCTGCAGCGCCGGATGGGAGGGGCCCCTGTGCGAGTCGAACATCAATGACTGCCAGTCCAGCCCATGTGTCTATGGGGACTGCGTGGACTCGGTGGCAGATTTTCAGTGCGACTGCTACCGGGGCTACATTGGGAAGAAGTGCCACATCAACGTGGATGACTGTGTGCGGCACCAGTGCTTAAATGGCGGAACCTGCATCGATGGTGTTTACGGCTACTCCTGCAAGTGCCCAGCTCAGCACTCCGGACCACGCTGCGAGTAAGCATCCTCCTGGGTTTGCCAGTGAGGCTGTGGATAAAGTAGCTTCCAAACATCTTGGATTTTACCATAGCAAGAGCCTTAAAACTATTCTGGTGCTGGAAGGTCAATGAGAGCTGAGACATACTGCAAGTCTGTGACGGGCAGGTGTCTAGAAGACATGGCATATTTTGCTTATTATAGCCCTGATCCTGCAGGGTGCTTATTGCCATTTGGAAAGTGTTAGGAAACCTCCAGCCCCGTTGAAGGCTGCACAGCATCTTGCAACTACAGGGGCCCTTCTTCAATAGTGACAGCTACATCATCAATTGCACTGCCATGTGGTAAAGTCCATTTATCAGGCACATCTTCCCACCTCACCAACATCTGTCCACACAGCCACCCCTTGCAGGACTTATTCCAGCATTCCAGGTCTCTGAGCATGTTCAGACAGCTGTCTGTAGAGGAAACCAACAAGAACAGTCTGCTAGGGAAAGTTTTCTTTCCTTCTTCAAAAAGCAAAGTCACCCACTCCACCTTCTAGTGCCATGGGTCCAAGGCTCAGGACAGGTAGCATTCAGTGAGGCAGCTGGGACAGGTTCTAAACCAGGGGTCTGTGACCAATATAGGGGGAAGAGTCATTTTCCAAATTCAGTTAGAATCAGTACTTCAAGCGCTGCAATGCATGTGATTATGAGATGATCCTTCATAAGTAACATCAAACTGTACTTTTTCTGTAAGCCCTGTTTTAAAACAGCATGCCCACAATGATTTGTGCCCGTTAGAACGTTGTTACCCGCGGCCCCAGGTTTAACCCACCTCAGCCGCTCTACTCCAACCTAAACCCGGATCTTACTTGCCTAACCTCTGCTCTTCCCCCACATGTGCTCTGGGTCCCCCTGCCTTGGGTCCCCCACAAACTTCTCAGGCCACTCCCCACCCAGCAGTGCTGGGGCTGGACTCAACAGGTCCCAGGGCTGGCAGGGGGGAGCTGGGCTGGGTCTTTGGGGAGCTGCTCTTGCACCACCAGACGCAGCTCCAGGCTCTGGTGCCTGCTGCAGAGCGAGGAGGAGCTGGGGGGCACTGCACTGCCCAGGAGGTGGCACTGGCTCCACAGGGAGGGAAGGCAGACCCCCACCCCAAACCTCAGCGCAGCTGGGCAGCAATGGCAGGGGCTGGTGTGTCTGCAGCGCTCCAGCAGGGGCAGACTTGGCCCCCCCCCCGCCCCCCCCCAATGCAGCGTGGGCAGCTCCCAGCCTTATACTACCCCCACTGAAATAATGGAACATTCTTTCAGTGGAGGCAGTGCAGGGAGCTGCAAGCAGAGTCAGCAGCAGCAGTGCCTGGAGCTGCAAGTGGCTGCTAGCCACACGCAGTTCTGGAGCCGCAGGTTGCTGACCCCGCTCTAGACTCATAGACCTGGAGGTGTGGAATGGACCTCAAAAGGTCGCAGAGTCCAGCCACATGAATGGAGGCAGGACAAAGTGCAGCTAGATGGGCCCTGTTGGGTGAGGTCCAGTCTCTTTCTTAACCAACCCACTCCTCAGTGAGGGGGATTCCACAGCCTGAGAGGCCTTTACCAGAGCTTGTCTACCCTTATAAAGTGTCTCTTCTTAGCTCCCTTGCTGCAGATTAAACCCATTGTTCTGTTCGTACCGCCAGTGGTCATGGACAGCAGTTGGTCACTGTCCTGTTCATAACAGCTCTTAACATACAGGAGGTCTGTTCTTAATCCACCCGCTGTTTTTCTCCAGACTGTGTGCGCCCTGTTTTTATCTACCCTGTCCACTGGACTCGTCATTCTCCTGCCTTTTCCCTAAAGTGCAGTGCTCAGAATTGGATGCCATGCTCCACATCTGAGCCTAGCCACCCAGAGCTGGACACCTGCCGTCTCGTTCAACACGCCTGTTACACACCTGAAATAGTAATAGCCTGTTTGGCAATCACACCACATTGCTGACTCTTACTTGTGACTCACTGTAGCATCCAGAACCATTGCCAGCAGTGTCACCTCTTTGGCAGCATTTCCCCAGTTTGTAGTCTTGTAATAGTCTGGAATGTTAGAACATGTGCCATGGGAGGTGGAGTCACACGCACTGGTGAGGGAGTCTTAGTTGCGCAGAGAAGCGTTTTTCACAGGGCTATTGCCACCATGAGCATGTGTGTGCCTTACAGGGAGCTTACATACAGAATTTCACTGTTTGTTTGCATGTTTTTACCTCTGTGCATCTCAAATAGGTTTCTCCAGCGTACTGAACACTATTCTGCTCCTTGAAACACAGCAGTATCTATAGTAAAGACAATGATCAGCCTGCTAGAAAGAGCATGGTACTTATGCATGGCCCTTGGTGACTCTAAAGGGTGTGGTGTATTATTTTTCTGTAGCTGACTTTTTTTTTTAATGGACGATGCAAGCAGCTCCTGCATTTGAGGCATCCCAAGAGCCTTTGACTCCAATTTAATCTGCCAGCTGAGCCTGCAGCTGGGAGAACACAGCATGCACTTTTGGAGCAGACAGCAAATGTTGGTAGGGTAGCTAGATTCCAGGATTTTTTAAAGAAGCAAAAGCATGGTTCTTATGAATAAAAGAACTGGGGGGAGGGGAACCCCACATGTTAGGGACACAAGATAGTAAAGCACTGAGACTTGGTAAACAAGTGCACACTTTAGGTCACGGCTACATCAGGATTCCTATAAATGTCACTCCATTACTACTGCAGCATGACTGGGAGTAGTACTAGTGGGCATGCACGTGAAAGCAGTTTGCAAGCCTTTTAACCCCGCTGCTAGACCTGCGAGGAGGAGGGCGTGACCCATGGGGGAGCGGTGCTTTGGCTCCACTTGGTCTCCCGACTTTGCCATCCCCAGTAGAACTGCTTCAGCGTTAGCACGAATGGGAAGTTTTGGGGCGGGGTGGGACGCCTAATGCGGCTCCAGCGTAGGCGTATTAGCATAGGTTTGCCAAAGCTGAGCCCACGATTCAAGCCTGGATGTACTTGACTGATCTGTGATTTTTTCCAGCTTGCTGGTCAGGAACAGATCCTGCCCATCCGCCAGCTTACTAGTGTGCTGCTCACTGTAGCAGCTGGCAGCCCTTTGACTAGGACAGTTCTAATATGTGTGGTTGTGGTTTTGCCAGATGGCCCTTCCCACCTCAACAGTGCGGCAAAAACTTCACCTGTCTGAATGGAGGCAAATGTACCAGCGGGACCTGGGGCGCCAACTGCACCTGCAAGCCAGGCTTCGCTGGAAGGACGTAAGAAGGGCCATGCCCTGGTGCTGCCTCACTTGCAGAGGACGCCAACAGCAAAGGGTCACGTTTCCCAAAACCCAGCCTGGTGGAGCAGGATGGCAATTACTTTTCCTCAGTTACTTGCCCCCCGCCCCCTTTGCCACAGTAGTGAAATGATTACTCCTAAGTGTTCACCCAGCCACACTATAGAAGAGGCAGTACAGCGCTTAGCAATGCTGTGCTGCGCCGTCGCCTTTGTAAAAAGCCATGTTTCATGTGCTGTAGTAGTAAGAGCCAGCACACAGGAAGTGCTAACAGTGATGTAAGCTCAGGTGTACACAGTGATACTGACTGCTGTGCCAGAGGAGGAAACCCAGTGTGGGCCACCCAAACCTAAACCTCACCATGTCACACCTGGAACTGCAAACACTTGTTTACGTCTGTCCACCCTCCCTCCCACCCCCCCCCCCCCCCCAGCTTTTTAAATGCTGCCCTCAATGGCCCCTCACCTCATGGAGTTCAGTGCTCAGCCGAGAGTGCCACTGGCTTTGGCTCAGCTTGCACTAGTGGCCAGAACTTAGGATGAATATTTTTCATCCTTTTTTGCCTTCAGAAGTAATTACTGTGAGGTGCTAGTGACTGTCCACCGGGGATACTTGTACCCCTGGAAGTAGGCCAAGCTCTTCGGGGGGGGCACATCACCTTATCTAGCTACTTGCCTAGTTTTGCAATATGGTGCTTGAAAGGCACTAGTGAAATCAGTACAAACGTAAATTTCATACAGGCAATGGCTTGTTTCCACTGCTTGTTGTATTATCTGGGGGCTGCAATTTGCAATGACGTGGTAAAAATGAGGCAGTAAGCCTCTTCCAATAATGGGGCTGTGGCACTTTTACATTGTTGTTTCTGAGTTTAGCAGCAAGGTAGACCTTGGCTGTGCCGCCAGATCAGATCAGCTTCCTGAGAGGAATATGGTCACCTGGAAAGGGTGGAAGCCCCTGCTCTAGCTGCTTGTCACCAAAAGACAATTCTCTAGGCTTAAAGTGCATCTTGGAGCGCATTAGCTCAGTTAATGCTAATACCTTTCTTTCTCTCCAGCTGTCAAATTAACATCAATGAGTGTGATCCAAACCCGTGCCAGAATGGAGGGACGTGCCAAGATGCTGTGAACAAGTACGAGTGTTTGTGCAGCGCCAGCTATACTGGGGAGCGCTGTGACATTGATGTAAGCAGATCCTTTCCCCCTCTTCGGCACTTAGGTTGTGAGGAGCAGGGGAGGCTGTTTGGCCAGTGTGAGGCAGATATGTTTCATATTCCTTCATGAATTCAGTTAAGGGAAAGTCAACCCACAAACACGGGAGAGGATGAATATTACACTCCAGGGTCTTAGTTTTCCAGCACTTTAAATAAACATAGCACATACTTTTCTAACTCTGTGCTGGCTGCTGTTGAATGCAGACACCATAGCTGTCATTTGTTACACCATCCTCTGGGCAGCAACCAGAACCCCTGCAGTTGGCCCCAAAAAGGGAGGATTGGTATGAAGTCTGTTGTTGATGCATCTGCTTTGCTGTAACTACTGCTGCACATGGTAACCCAAAATCTTAATTACAGCTATTCAGAAAGGAAAAGAAGGAAACCAAATTACGGTTAAAGTAAAATGGACCTACCGTTTGAACCTTTAGTTCAGCAGTCTCTCGTCCAGCAACATCCACAATCTGGCATGATTTTTAGCTAGCTGGACGACCACTTCGTGGTCAATTTTTCTGGGGTCCCATAGAGTTTGTTTACATCCATCAGTCCTGGCTCCTAGGGGTCTGTGCTATTATTTAACTGTAATTTACCCCAAATGTATTCTAAGAGCCCACTATGCAGTGGAAGTGTTGGTAATGCTGCTAGACAATATTAACCTCCCATGGTTCAGCAAATTCTCTCATTTGGTGCCAGTTAGGTCCCGCTGATGCCAGGCTAGAGAGGTTCAGCCTGTACTTAGTAGCCAAGTTCATGTGCATAAACCTTCAGACTATACATATTGTATTCTTTGTACATATTCCAAAATCCACTTCAGTTTGTTCTGGGGTAGTTAATACATCTAACAAGCCTTGAAATGGAAAATTACTGCCATCTGCATTAAAATTGGAAATGTCTGAGTAATAGAAATCAAGTAAAATTCCAGGAGAGCCAAACATGTTAGATTCAAAGGAACAGTGAACTCAGTTCTTTGATCTGGTGTATTCTAGCAGTACCCTAGCATTTGAAAGGGATTTTACCAAGCCATTCAGTAGTAGCTGGCTGCTTATTCAAAAGTTAGCCTCATGCTCCATGGGAAAAGCTTTTTAAACAGTTGGATTCTAGGGTCTCACAGGTGTATCCAGGCTATAGAACAAGGCATTGTTATTAGATG
This sequence comes from Carettochelys insculpta, assembly GCF_033958435.1. NCBI lineage: Eukaryota > Metazoa > Chordata > Testudines > Carettochelyidae > Carettochelys > Carettochelys insculpta. The sequence continues at coordinate 22,162,332 of NC_134157.1, forward strand.
AATGCCTCTGGCACGATTATCAGTGCACTGATTGCCAATAATGACAGCAGAGACACACATAAGAGCCTGGCAACTTACGAACATGTACCACTGAAATGGATCATATAAGACAGAATATAAGGCAACTTTTCACATGGTATTTCTACCACCCCTCACGCTCCCGCCCACCAAACTGTTTTCTGGAGACTGGAATTTCAGCAGGCATTTTAACTCATGTGACGGGGTTAAAGAGCAATCATTTTCCCTCCTAAGAGCATTTGCTTGGTTGAGCTGAATGTGCCTGAAACCTGCATGAAGGAATTAGATAAACTCAAAGGTAAATGTGATTAAAATAAAAAGCACCCTGCTGCACTGAAGCCAATTCTCTTCCTAAACCCATAGCGAGAGCATGATGGACAGTCTTCATTAAGCCTTGTTGTTTCTATCAAAATAACTAAGGGATGGGAGAGCAAAGCTTGGATCTTGCCTTAACAAACTAGCGGTAAGGTAGATTCATGCTCTTTTCTGGTTCAGCAGCCATTTGAATGGGTAAATCATTTTGTCTGGAACTGGGGAATGTACTACCCCACAATGCATGGATCGTTGTCTAGCAGGCAGAGCACGTGTGCCAGGGCAGGGTTCACTGCTGTTGCTGTTTCTGATTTTGGGAAACTACATTGCACGTGCTACAATGTAGTCACACTTCCATTTCCTGTTTGCATGCACAAACCCCCTTTCACATACCCCAAGACCTCACCTCTGTCGCAGGGCACTTCTGCTGAAGTTTTTGTCTTTTTTGCTATCATTACCCTGCGATGTGCTTCTCCTTTTCCTTTGAGTTAGTGTCTGTAAACTTTATACTGTTTGGGGTAGTGGTGGTGGAGCCTGGAGCTATGCTATGGGGAAGGACATATGCTGGGCTGATATAGTAGATTGGTGTGGAGCTAGTCTACAGAAACTAAGCCACGCCACACTGGACGGAAAGATGGAAGAAAATAGTGAGGGAGGCATTGGACACCAACAGGAGCTGAGCCCGTGGTTGATGGTGATGTGCTGTGCCTGTTCTCCAACCAATAGTATGTCTGTTCTCTAGCTAAACCACATACAACAGTGACATTTATATAGCTGGGCAAGGAGCCCTTTAAAGGCGTAGGCTCCAACAACAGGGAGGTTTGCATTCTTGAGCTAGAGTCGCATGGATGGAGTGCCAATGTTTGACTAATCTGCATGCCATACTAAATTAAGCCTAATTCCTGTCGCAGTGATTAACTTCAGCTCACTTTGGAGAATGCTGTAGGAAACTGTTTATTTAAAGGAACAACATCAATTAGAAATAGAGTCAAAAGTACATCCAGGTCTTATGTGCGCACGCATGCATGCACCCCCCCCCCCCCAACAATCTTCCAGCCTTGCATTGTGGTTTTTGCAATGATAGTTTCCTAAAGATGTTGCAGGGTTCTGTGTGACTATATGACAGATCCACACAAACAGGTGACATTGTGATATTGACTGTCTACTAAGCGTTGCCAAATGTGTTAAGGAAATATCGATGCTATTTGTAACAATTAGTAGGTAACATTTTTGATTTTTTTAGGCTGTCCCTTTACATATAACTTTTTTTTAAATGAGGCAAATTTCAAGATCCCATTAACTGTTTGCACATTAATCTCTTTCAGGGCATCTCTAATCTTAATGGAGCTAAAGGAATGAGCATATTAATGTATTAACGTCTTCCAGTAACCTCGTTTTCCCTTCTAAATCTCCCCTCCGCTTACTGACCTAGTCCACCCCAGCTCAGTTTATGAAATTTGATGAGATCAGAGTGTGAAGTGGGCCCGCCTGAACTCATACCTTTGCTAGTCCTCTCCACCTCCAGGAAGCATGAGAAGACTTAAAAGTGGATCCAGCTGCCCCACTCCTACTACCTAAATGGACCTGTTCTGATCTGGAATGCCTGCAAGCTGAAAGCCTGTGCTAATAAATAAAATTCCTATGTAAGTGGGTGGATGATTCCACTTCAGTAACTCAAGTGCCCAGAGGTCACTACTGAATGATTTTAAAATTTTTAGTTCCTTATAAACTGCCTTAGTTCCTTGGGTGAGCTAGCTCTGCTCATGCCACACTGTTTTGGAACCATACAGCTTTTCCTCTGGCTGTCAGATTATTAAGTGCTGAGCCTGCAAACATCTGTTTTTAGTAAAGCTTATGTTAATCTAATGTCCCAAATGTGGTTCTGCACGTATGCGCTGAAACAAGGGCTCATGCATTTAATCTTGCTGCAGATGAAAGCTTAATAGCCACATAAATTCTTCAATGTACTTGCAGAGACATCCTAAAAAGAAACCATCCCTTTGCATCCCTCACTATGGCAGGGGAGGGCTAGATTTACGGGCGAGTACATTGCCCTAGAGGCCGTCAGGTTTTGAATTTTTTTTCCATTTTTTTTGGTACCTGGCTTGTAACACCCACCAACTTGTTATATTTCAGTCTGACAAGGATGTTAATGACTTTCCTTACAGTAGATTCCCAATGCTGGCTGTGCCTGGGTAAGCATCTGCAGCTCAATGGATGAGCCCTGCTGTGTGAAAACCCACAGATCTGATAAACGCCTGTTAGTGAAGACTACAGAGCATGTGACCTTATTTGGGCCATTCCACCTCCCTAATGCTGAGGGCTGAGCAGTGCATGCCTGCTCCTTTGTACAGGTTGGACGCTGGGAATGGTGCAGCTAGCGTCCAAGCATTAATGCAGCCCTCCTCATCACTGTCTTGGGCGAAGGCTGTCCTCGTGACCCTGCTTGAGTTAGCATAATGCTGTTAACTAGCCCATGGGTGACTTGTCACTGCTAACATTCGCTCTCTGACACATTAACTGTCAGCCTTCCTGAAGACTGGAAACATGGCATCCACGTCCTTTCATGTGCACAGGCTTTAGGCTTGCCCTTGATGGTGATAAAGGGAAAAAAGCACAGAGGTCACCACAGGCTGTTTTGTTTATACAAATAGGAAGTTTATATGATTTTTTTTTAATTTCCCATTCACGCTCAATGGAGAAATTCACAATTGAAGCTAACCCAGACCCTTCTCTCTACAGCTCCTGCCACACGTTCTGTGCTTACCCTCATTTGGGTTTCTCCCACGGGCCTATTTTTACTTTGTTTTGTTTGCTAGTCTTGGTTAATGCCTTAGCCCAGTTTGGGCTCCTGGCTAACTGACTTGACTCCTGGAGCACAACACTTGTACATGTGAGTCCTTGTAACTGCTGGGATCTCATTGTTTCTCCATTAATTTCTTTTGCAGAAAGGGACTCCAGGTGCTTTCTTCCCATTCCCATTAATTGAAGTAGCTGTCCCTGTAGCCTGTGGCTGTTTGCTGATACTTATTATTGGTCTCATATTCATGATTCTCACTGCAAGGAAGAGGCGCCAATCAGAGGGAACCTACAGCCCAAGCCAACAAGAGGTGGCAGGAGCTCGCTTGGAGATGGACAGTGTCCTAAAGGTGCCACCGGAAGAGCGCTTAATATAAGCACCACCATGGCAAGGAGATGTACCTGCAATGTCTGCTTTGACCTTGAGATTTTACCAGCACTTGCAGGAACACAGTCCCCTGTAGCTCAGTTCCTTTAAGGCACGGGTTGTGGTGATGTGGACTTACAGGTACACAGCAGATTGCTTAAACAATGGCACATTACATGTTAATCAACTAGAAGCTGCTGGACTCTAGCTCAAAGTGAAATCCTGGACCTGCTTCCTTTCACTGAACTCATGGTGAGAGGTGCTCTCTGAGCTGAAATACATATTTGTAGCTGCTAAGAGATGTCCTGGGCCCTATTCCACCTCTTGTGCAGCAATCACATTTTTAAAGACTGCTGCAAAAGGAGAAATTAGACACAGGAACTGCTACTGCCAGGGAAGCTTTTCCTTGAGTTGCAAAGCAAACTATGTACTTTAATGTTAAATATGGCGTTAAAATGGACAGAGGATTATTTATTATCAGTTTGTGCATTAGTTTAACATTCCAGAAATTCAAACCGACTTACTACAGCTTTCTGTGACAGCCCTCTTGGGCCAGGGCTAGAGACGTTTCCAAAACTGTTTTCACAACGCAGTCTTTAACAGCAACAGCAGCTGTGAACTCCTGGCATCTGACAGACACAGCATTTGAAGGACCTGTTAGAAACTACTGAAGTCATTGCACAATCAACACATTTTATAAAGTAACCTCTGTTTGAGATAAAATGTTAGATATTCCCATGGGTACCGTACAGGAAGTGTGTAATAATAACTGTTTCCAAGTGGGGGTGGTACTGACATACCCGCAATACTTATGCCAGGACTGTGCTTATTGCCAAATTTTTGTTCTTTGTTCTCGGAGACAGAGGGCTGGGAACAGTATCATGCACCAGGGGGCAGTAGTGCAGTTGGTACTTGCCTTAAGCACAAGGTTTTCATCTCTATGAAGTACTAACTTTGAGCCACAACCACTGCACCAAGCAGTTTTCATCTCCACTGGGCACTGATGAAGTGTTTTTTTCTTGCTAGCCTGGAAATTCTCATGCTAAAATGTGGTAAAAACTGCAATTAAAAATGGTGTTGGGGGTGGGGTGGGGAGCCAGGCCTGGGCTTGTGGTGGCTTTGACCTTTCATGGCATATGCAACTTGGTCTACCAGAGAGCGCTGAGTAAAGTCAGTAACGCCGTGTTCCACCACAGCAGCCAGCATGGGTGCATCTTAGCAACTCCTCGCTTGTGGGAGCAGTCGGGGCCGCAGGAGCTGCCTTGCTCCTTGCCCTGGTTGCAGCCTCTGTGATCACCATGAAGAAAAGGAGAGCAACTCAGGGAACATACAGTCCCAGCCGCCAAGAGAAAGACGGGGCACGAGTGGAGTTATGGAATGTGATCAAGCTGCCGCCAACAGAGAGGCTGATATGAGCAGCAGGTATGATTAGAGGCTGTGGTTTTCAACCTTGCAGACACTAGAATACCACAGTGCTGGCTGTATATGTTAAAAGCAGCAGTGCTTTGTGGTGCAATCCCAGTCACCGGCTGGTTTTGCTACACAAGGCTAGTTGCTCACTCACTATTGACTGGCAGTAAGGAACCCTCTCTGGGGCTTTTGTTATTGCCACCTAACTCCAGTGGAAACAGCTCAGCCAGAAGAACCGGGGGGACATAGGAAAGCTTTCCAGGGACATAAAATGAGTGAGCTGTTTGTATACAAACCTGTTCCGATGCCTCCACTGATAGCCTGAGTAGGAAAAGGGAGGGGGAAGAAGCTAATTGTACAGTAGCCCTCAGCTCTCCTTGTCCTGTCATTGGATGGCTCAGGTCAGTAATAATTCTCTCAGTGCCACAAAGTCGGCGTAAACATTATGTTGACCATTACTACAAGGCAACATCGCATTTCAAGGAGACCCAGTTAAGAGACGAAGCATTTAATTTCTTCACTTAATGCAGAGTGCAATTCCATGGGCTCTGCCACTGCAGGGGAGGGAATCCCTTCACAATACACTGGAAGCAGAGCCTGATTGGTTTCTTATGGCAGACATTTTCTGTGGCTGCAGCCTTTCAAGGGCTCAACTGGAATCACCACTTACACTGAAGGAAAATTAAAACTGGTGTGGTTGTTAGATACGTGACTGTTCTACAACTAAATTCTTGGTGAATTTTAAGTGCCTTGTAGAGAACAGCTCACCAGTTACAGGATTAACTTGTTCAAACAGAATTTTTAGATAGAGGGAAAACTGATCGCTTACTTGATCAGCATTTAGAGAGAGACTGAGCTTAGTGGCCTGGCTTTTTTAAAATTATTTCATAGCTGTAGCATCTGCCACCTACACACAGTCAGCTAGCGCGGACCTGAATTCCCAAGTAAGAAATCTGGCTTGAATTTAGTTTGTCCAAGTGCTGAGAGAAGCCTCATTAGGAATTAAGGTAGGTGTGTGCTACAGATAAAATTAATGAAGGCCAGCATTTAACAAAGCTTAAAGGGGACTGGTGCTGGCCCTTTACAGAGGGGGAAGTTCATGCTAGCTAAGGGATGTGCTGAACAATGCATTGAATACATAAATGTGTGCTGTTTTATGAAACATTTTCTTGATGTTTCTCAGCCTAATTTTTCAGCAGGGCATACTATTTCCTGTCTCTCTCCGTTCCCTCTTTTTCATAGCTGCCACGTGGTATTTCCTGAGCATCACAGCGTGTCAGACACTAGTCAAACACCTGCTCAGCACAGGCCAACTGAGGTCTAAAATCATTAGCTTTTCATCATAATTATTACAAAGACCAGTGAGAAATATTTTACAAAACAGTGTCTGCATGTATCTACAGCGTACTGCTTAATAAGCAGAGGTGTGAATACACACACAGAGAGAGAGAGAGAGAGCAAGAGAGAGCGAGCGAGCATGCCTTTGGAAGGAATCCCTATATACCATTTTGGTGTTTGAAAGTTATTTTATTTACTCTTGCTGAAAATATTTCTGAAATTCTAATAAAGGGAAGAGGGTCTAAAGCTAGAGATTCAGTCCCCTTTACACAAAAAGGGTTTGAACAAAGATCACATATTCTGAAGACGCCTTTCACTTTTAATGTGAAATTTATCTGACTTATTGCACGTAGGATCGTGCTAGCACGATGCCATCCCTCCGCTATTGATGGAGTAGAACCGTGGTGGTACCCAGTCTAGGGTAGGGAGTTGGGAATATCTTTGCAGAAGAGAAGCTCTATATGTAGACTGCCAAATATGTATTATTTTGTACCAGTGGCGATGTAATTTACTTTTGAACCCAGAAATCTGATGTCAGTTCTCCAGTTGTTTTCTACTGAGGTATAACTCAAGCAGCAGTGCCAAGAGGCACTGCAGGCCCTAGGGCAAGGTGGGAGGGGGCCCAGCTCTGTGCCATGGAAGAGGGTGGAACCAAAGGTGGAAGGGGTGGGTCCTTGGGACTTTCAGCCCACAGCACTGCCAAGACCTGTGCGCGGCCCCTACCACTTCTGCTACTTTGGCAGCGGTAGTGGCTGGAACTCTGGGCCCCTTTGAAACGATGGGCTGGGGGCAATTGTCCCTCCGACAGTGGGCCTGAATTCAACTCTTAACACTGCCACTTCCAGTTCCTCTAGAAATGAGACAGGCTGTGTTACCTCCAGCTGCTGCAACAAGAATACAGATTATGAAACTGCATTTGTGACCAGCAGCCTTTGAGCAATTGTGGGGAAAACGGGTCCTGTGAGGCAGGTTCTACACAGCTGCAATGGTTGCTGGGGCTCTGAGAAAGGGGATGAATTCACCTCCTCCTGCCTCCTGGCTGGAACAGCCTGCCACGGCCAGGAGCCCTGACCCACCATAAGACAATGAGGGAGAGCCTCTCTCCCTGGAGATATAAACCTTGAACCATGTCCCAAGCACTCCAGGGCTTGAGAGGGGATCATGCCCTAGCCTTACCTCAGGATATGTGGGACAAAACCTATTGTTAGGTCCCCAGTAAAATGACGTTGACCTCATCTGATGACGGCATATCATGAATCCACAACAGGGCTACGTCTACGCTACAGAGAGCCTTTGAAAGAAGTTTGTCTGGAAAAATCTCTTCAAAAAATTATTTAAAAAAAGTACGTCCACACACAAAAATGTGGCTCAAAAAAAATGATCCCTTCTTCCAATAAAGCATCCACACAGCCCTTGCTCTTTCAAAAGAACAGGCCAGGGATTGAAAAATCTAGCACCATGACTAGTCTTTCAAAAAAAGGGCCCCCAGGGCATCTATGTAATTTTTTTTGCAAAATATTCTTTCAGGAAAAGGTGCTCCTCCTCCTCCTCTGGGAGGGCAACAGGGTCACCTGAGAATGTGCTGTATACTGCCAATTTAATAGCGACAGAACACATTTTGTGTGTAGATGCTCCACAGGATTTTTCAAATGTGCGCCAGCTTTTTCAAAAAAAAAAAAAAAAAAAACTTGCTAGTGTAGACGTAGCCCAGATGTATTTATGAGTCTTGAATCCTCAGCATACCAGAACAGGATAGCAAGAAGTTGCTGCCCATTTGCACTCATGTGCAGTTAGAAATTTGTACCTTACCTCTTCAGTTGCACTTTGCAGTTTAAAAACGTATGTTGTATAAATGACGCGGAGTGTGTGTCTGTATGTGGGTCAGGGAGGGCGACAAACTAATTCACTAGCAGGTCCTAACACCACTGCTATTCTACCCTTTGAAGTGAGCACTGGATTACACAAAATTACTATTATAAAGGTATTGAAGGCTCTTCATAAATTATAAGAAATTATGACAGAAACAACAGCAGAGTAAGGCTGCCTTAAGGTAAACAAAGCAAGAGGTACCACTACATCCCTCTTCTGCTCTTGGGTAACCTAAATTTCTTTACAAGGCTATTGAACCAGGTGCATCTTTAAGTATTCCAAAACCACAGCTCGCTAAAGGATATAAAAGGACAGCATTTTAAGCATTTCTGCTATTTAATTTATGGAACATTTTTTCCACTGTGAACTTAACTTTCTTTTGATATTTAATTTTTGAATATATTTTTTCACAAACCAATTTGCTATAGATGATGATTCTCAAAGTTGATTTTTTTTGTAAATGTGAATTGCATAGATGTATAAAGATTAGACTGTCAGATAAATGTATGCACAATAAAAACAGGTAAAACTGCAGCTGAGCTTTGTTTCTGATAATATCTGTGGCTGATAATGAACACAAATGGGGCTTGTAGGCATTAGGATAATGCAAAGAAGACAACAGCACAAACTTGGTGCACAGACTATGTGGTAACTTACTTACATGCTTCCAGTGGGTGAGATGAGGGCAAAGTTTATCACTGATGGCTGAGGTACTTGCCGAACTATCAAAAGGCCTTGACTTGATGGGAACACATAGCTGGTGCATGTTGAATACAATAGCTTGCGGAGCATAAACGACACTTCATACCATAGAAAACAAGAATTCTGTTTTACGCAGGCCTTCAATGGTTCAACATTTGTTGCCATTCTGATGCAGAATAAAAAAAATGAGCCGCACAGCCCACCATGGCAGAACAGAATAGTGAGTGGCCCAGTTGGTGTCAAATCCAAGACAGCAGCGAGTTGGACTTGGGCCTCCCACATACGTGCCTGGCAGAAGTCCTAACCACTAAGTTATTGCACATTTGGAGGTGGAGGTCTCACATGCTGCCTCTTAGCACTGAGAAACCTCCCTGACAACAGTTGATCAAAAATTAGGTTTCCATTAAAAGTTTTGGTATTGAAAATGGACATTTGACTTATGAAAAATGTTTAACTTGAAGAACTCCCAACCAGCAGTAATGGTTATGTCCCAGAAAATGTTATTGATAATTCTGTGAAGTTTAAGTCAAAGTAATAAACTCTCATTTTACACAGCCTTCTCAAGGATAGAGAGACAGAAATCAAATAGTTTTTTTTTAAAACTAAAGATATTCAATCCTAGACCCCTAAATTGCTTCTAACTTGATCAATGGGACAAGTCAGACCAACTGCTTTGATTACCAGTAGGCACACTGCTGAACTCTGGTACCTACACTTGGAAGCTTTTAAAATGAGATGGAAATGAAGATTTTGTTGGATAAGAGCAAATATAAATAAGGAATGCAGTATAAAAACAAGCAAACATGCACATCACCAATTAAGGTGGCAAAAAACCCTTAAGATGAGTATAATGCTATTAGGCAACCGTTAAAAATTTGCTAGCTGTTACGTGAACGTAATGCTCAGAATACCAAATTCCCTAATACAGAGCTCGTACAGTAGGTGCTTTTAAAACATCATATCTTGCATTAAGCATCTGAGATATCTCTTCCAACCACACAGTTTACTTAAATCTGCCACTATTAAATGAAAACCATGTCAGATAGTCAACAATTTAAATGAAACAAACAATACCACTCTTGATGATTTGATTGTTTTATTATGCTAAACACGCAAAATGGATTTTCTCATTTGCAGATTCAGTCCAAGAACTGAGGGAAAGGACAAGCATTATCAAAGTGCTCCCTATACTACGGGTCTTTCTCAGGTCGTCTCAACTTTTTTTCCTTCTGTAAAATAAAGTGAAGAGTAAATAGCATGATCAAGTGTTCTAATACTTCTCAGTGTCTCAGGGCTGGCTTTTTTAAAAATCAAGAATTGTTTGTGCGTTTCCAAAGAACGGTGCAGGAGACTGCAAACTGTAATCTGTCATAGAAATGGGTGAACAGAATAAAACATTAAATAAGGCTGGAAAATACTTTGTTATGATACAGAAATACCTTAGCATTTTCCCACTTAGTTTAAAAGGAATACTCAAAACACAGCCAGTGCATAGCATTAAAAAGGAAAAACCAGAAGTATATATAAATGAAATGGCAATTCATATGCACCACTCTATAGTACACACTGATGAGAAATGAGAAAGCTTTATGATTTAGCATACAGCAGTTAAAGGGGTTCAGATATTCCAGACCAAATTGATAACTGACATTCACATTCTGTACAGTCTAGAATAAAGTTCTACTAATAGACTTTACATATTTTACTATTCAAAACTAGGCAATATGAAAACCATCCGTCTTCCAGGAACAAAAGGAATAAAAAAGAAAAGAAATAATACAAAACAGACTGAATGGCTTGTAAAATCAATAGTACTTTACAGAAAGACAAATGCAACATTAGGGTCTCCCCCAGACTGTTGGCATTCAGTTATTAGAGTAGATTTCTCTTGTATTGCACAGGCTCCAATGTAGACGGCCATGTTAATACACTAGAATGAGACAGCCTCCAAAGAGGCTTTAGGAGTGAAATATGTGTACCAGAGAGAATTTGGATAGAGTCTCACAAGAATTTCCCATGTGTCCACAATTGCTTCTTTTACTTACACACAGATATAATTGTGACAATTGAGTAGATTTTTTTAAAGCAATTTGTGTCCATGTAAATATTAAAACCCAGTAGTGCTTAAGTAACACAAGCAAAAAATGACCACTGTAAAAGCAGAAGTTTTTATAAGAAAAGCAACTTTAAGCATTGAAATGTTTGAGGTAATGGAAGCCAGAGAGAAATGCCTTGCAAAATGCTAATCAATAAACCCTTTAACTTGTTCACTGCTTTACAGTACATCACATGATCCCGCCACCCTCCCTTTGTGTTCTCAGGAAAATTAGGAACAGAGTGCATGACTTTTCAGACAGGGTGAATGAGGGAAGCTGAGCCTTGTACATGGTGATGAAATCTCAGCTGCATCCAGGTGGCAATCAATGCTTCCTAAAACACATCACTGATAGGCAGCTGTCCCCTGCTGGCATTCTAATATGAGGTCGCTTACTTGCTAATAGCTATAGTTTGTGATTTCTGCATACAGACACATAGTGTGGCTTTAGCAATCTGAAACCAAGCTTCCTAGTCAATGTACTACTGTTTGGCTTGGAGAACAAGAGCTGAGAATACTTATGTCCTGATTTTTTTTCCTCCTTCTTATAATAAAATAAGATACCTGTTATATCCATTCAAATACTGCCACCTAGAACAATGATATATTATCATACAATTACAGATTAACTAGGCTATGGTTTAAGGACTCCATCATGAAATACTTTTCAATGTCTTTGTTTAAAAATTAAATTGCTGGTGCTTCCATTTTCCCATCAGAGACAGGGGAGCTAGCCCTGAGCTGCAGGTGTTTTGCTCTGTGCTGTAGTTTGCTGTACAGGGGAAGTGCATGGAGTTTGTACTGAAGAAGTCCCTGCTCTGTGGGTGGTGGTGTGGGGTCAGTATAAAAAAAATCTACAACACAAGGTCATACAATTGTGTAATTAGTGAGGTGTATATATTGTGTAATTAGCAAAAAGTGTATATATTCCTGGATATGCTAGTAAAACAAACTCAATTTAAGCCCAGCGGATTAACTAAATACAAACTACAAGTCTGGGTTATTTTGCTGCACACTACATATGTAAGCAAAATATTATAAGCAATACGTATATTACTGAAGAAAGTGATCTGAACACTGTTCACACAGGTAGGAAGCAAACACTTCGTACTTTGTTGTGTTTCAGGCTGCTCCTGGGACAGTGAGAATACAAGGAAGGGAAGGAGCAGTTTCTGATTAGTAGTACCTGGAAAGGCCATTTGTGGGAAGAGGAAGAAAATGTAACTTGATAATCTTAATGCTTTGGCCAGTGCAAGAGTCACTGGAGTTTTCACGGACTGCAAGCAAAGAGCCAGCTAGGTTACCAGTGTGAAAACCAGAGCTGGTAATGGGACAACATGGGGGTTCATCAGCAAAATGGACTCCAGCCAGTAGCACTGCTTTGTGAATTCTAGAAGAGCAGTTGTATTTCCTGTGTCTCTAACTTTCCATATAGAGAAACATGTTTTTGTGCTGGCTCAAAACAAGCCAACCAAAAATAGTAAGTCCAATTCCAAAAGAAATAAGATTGTGTGGAGCATTATTCAAAGGTTTCCCATCGCTTTCTGAGCTGTTCTACTTTACCTGGAGTGGCTGAAACCTCCTGCTTTGTCTTTTTTAACAAATCTTCAAATGGATCTTTTGTCTCCTCAGGCTTCGAGGGCAGTAATACTGACTCTGAGCCCCTTGTGGGCCGGGGGGGAATCAGAGGGCGGTCACTAGAACTTAGCGCCAATCCTTGGTTGCCATCTCTCTTTGAGCCAGAATGGCCTGCTGGTAATGTTCTGATTTTAGAAGGACCACTTAGCTGTGTTGGCTGCAGAGAGCTGGCTGGGGAAGAATTATGGCTTTGCTGGAGTAAGGAACTAGGCTGTGGTGGTGTCAGAGCCTGTCCAAACAAGTGAGGCATGGACAATGCTGAAATGCTTGGCTGAGGTTGCTGTGGTTGGTAAAAGCCAGAACTAGGGGTCATGAAGCTAGAGCTGTAAGCATGGCCTAAAGGAGAAGGAAAAGGTCCCCTGGGGGCTCTGACCAGAGACATGGTCAGAGCTGCTGGCACCGTCTGTGCAAATGGATTGAGGGATGACTGAAGAAATGGTGGTACTGAAGGAGGGTATCCCAGTGGCTGGGTGAATGGTGCTGTCCGAGGAGATACAAAGCCAGCAGCTGAGTCTGGGGAGGCTGAACTCTGCACGCTGCCAGAGTCTTGCTGGGGTCCTGCATTTTGCCAGCTGGTGGTTTTTAAAGGGTCCAGCAGACTGAGAAGGTAGTCACTTTCACTGCCAGCATTTTCTGCATTAACCTTGACAGGCTGCAGCATCTCAGTAGTACGGCTGGCGCTGGATAGAAGCTGGGAAGGATGAGGAGAATAACTTATCGACTGTCTGAATTCCAGGTCAAGGGGCACATTCCCCGCTCCAAAGGGCTCCTGCATGAGCTCTGAAACCAAATTGCTACGTCCCACAGAGCAGGTGTTCACCGCTTCTGCTGCCCCAGCAGGAGTCTGGTGCTTGGTGGGTCTGGGTGCAGGGGGTGGTGGGACTATCCCTTGCTCAGGAGTTTTTCTGCCCTGTGGTCTAGGGATGGTGATGTTCCCTTGAACAGCAATGTTCTCTTCCTCCTTTTCTGCAGGGAGCAGGATGCTGTCTTTGCTCCGGGGTCTGCGTGGGACTGGTGGGATGGTTCCAAAAGATGTCAGCGGTCTCTCTGGTGAGCTCTGGGAATATTTAGTAGGAATAGCCATGTCATCCTGACCCATACTCCACAGCTTGTTGTAGGGATGAGAGAGTTTCATTGCTGGCACAATCCTGCTCCTCTCAGATTCACCGAGATCCATTCTCTGCCAGAGAGTATAAAGAAGATTAACATCCTGCCCATCATGGATGCGAACAGCACACTGAGGGGGTGGCACTAGCAGGGGCTGCAGAGAAGGGCATGCATCTGCCAGCAAGGGACAGAGAAGAGGGAGGGCTAGCATGAAGGCAGGAGACAGGAAGTCAGGATGCTGGGTTTAGTTCAGCTCAGCTCTGCCCTGGATGGGTTGTGTGACACTGCACCTTTCCCCCAAATATACTCTGCACACAGTGGGAGCTACTTGCAGGGGAGGTGGAGAAGGCCGGTTTAAAAAGCTTTAATCATATGCCAAATGCACTGTGGTACCTGGATATGAGCTAGTGAGTACTGTTACAGTAGGGCTGTTATGTGCTTTACTTTGTGTTGCACAAAGAGGTCAAAGGGTCTAGGCTTTAGTTTTACACTTGCTAAGAAGGCTATTCTGAAAACATGCTGCAGCCAGAATGAAGAGATTTTACAAAGCAATTCCTGCTTTTGACTCATTGTGGTCCACAACAGGGTCATTTTCTGAGTGCAAGCAATTCAGAAGTGAAGGGCTCCTGGAATCCTGTTTATCTCAGACACTCATCTGGCCCCCAACATTGTAATATCTGAGTGAATTTATTTTTATTTATTTATTTATTAAATATATCTTTACTGAATTTACGCTCACACATGCTTGTGGGACTATTATACCCACTGTACAGATGGGGGAACTGAGGCACACAGAAACAAAGTGACCTGGCTGTGGTGGAGCAAAGATTTGAACGAAGTCCTAGGTAGTGTCCTAACTACTGCACCATCCTCTAACTTCCTCAGCTGCTTGGTGTTTCCATTGCTGAGCCCCAACCTCTAGGATATCACAGAACATGGCAGTTTATGGGAAAAACCCTTGTAAATGAATCTGGATTCCTGCTTAGAAAATGAAGGTCTTAGTTTCACCTTGCTTTTATGTCAAACCAAAAGACCATCACCCTCTAGCCATGCTCTACAGCACAGACATAATCTCTAATTCAGAAATGACTCTTCCAAACACACTGGACATAGATGTATTTACACTGAAACATGGAATTCTTTCCTACAGAAGGCTGGCCGATGGAGGGCCCTTTAGTCCTGCAAAGGCCCTTCCATTCTTTAACATTTACCTTGTATAAAATCCTGCCCATACCTGGTAATCAAACGTACATTGTGGTGCACTCTCCTCTTTCGGGGTCCTTAGGTCTTCCAAGCTTTTGGCTTGGCTGACAGGTTGAAGCTGTGTTTCCACCTCTAAATTAGTGAAAATGTCCTCCAGGAGGTTAACTTCTGTGACCTTGTCTGGTGTAGGAGGGTTTGGAGGCAGAGCCTCCTCTGCTTTTTCTGGACTGAGAACCTCTTCTCCATCGGCACTATCAGACTCTTTCAAGGTCCGGTACGGCTGAGGCCTAAGAGACAAAAAAGCTTTATCATCTTGCATCTAGATCTTTTCTTCCTAATTCGTTTGAAGCATGCAGCATTGCAGACTAGGGAATGAGTTTCCAAGAGTGATCTCAGCATGGATGCACTGTACCTGTCATGTGACCCTCACAGAATCTCCTGCAGGGGCTGGCTTGTGCCCATTGCATTGATTTGAATTCTGAACATTTTTGACTTATTTCCCTTTAGTTTCACAGTGCAACAAACATACAGAGGGGCCTCATTTAGGAGAAACATGGGTTTAAGGTGGTATGTTTTCAAAAGCAACATGTGCTTTTAGGTATCATTACTATGGTTTAGATTATCACAACTTTAAAACATCCACATGTATTTACTTTCACTACAGACAATGCTGGTTGCCTTTTTCCATTTCTGTTCTCAGGATAATAGCAGTTTAAATCCAAAATGTTTTAACTGATCTTTCAATAAATCACTTCAATAAACATATTTCTGTGAGCAGCAGCAAAGAATGGTTACTCCATTGCCTTCTCTATTCTTGACAGCCCTCCCAAAACTTCAAGAAAAAAAGATTACGTAGCATTTATATAAACCATAAAGTAGAGCACAGGAATGAAGGGATAATGCAGACATTCAGTTTTGAAAGAGTGCCTCTTTAGAATTATTTGAATTTCCCTGTCTTGCAAATAGTTATTGATTTTTTTAAAGTAAAAACACTTTTCACAATTTGTGCTGTGTAGTTTTTGCATTTCTCTCAGATAGGGCAAATGAACTAGACAAGTCAGGGTCACTTAATGGTCCTTAAAACTCTAGCAAAGCTGCAATGTTTATGGAGCAACGTTTCGTTGGCTTATTAAAAAACTTTTTCCACGTAAGTTTAGAAACATCACAGTCTAATTTCTTATAAGTTCATGAAAATTATATAAACTTTTTGGGGTGGGGGTGGAAATTACATTTGAGAGTATCCCTTTAACAGGGGGAGTGTGCATTCTGTGGGAAGTGGAAAGGAAAAAGACAATTTTTTAAGGCTGGAAGATTTTAAATGGAGGGAGATGGGAACTGAAAATGGAGAGATAAAAATAAAACAGTGATGATGCGGTTAAAAATTCACTGAGCAGAGCTGTATTTGACAATGGACTAGCTTACACTGGCCCTTCATTCTTCCCATATGTAGAATGTTGTAACTAGGCCCAGTTGCTTTATGCAGGAAGTTGGATATTCCCAACAAGAAAGTGCAATTGTCAATACTGTGTTTTACACACAGTTGCATTCTCTAAATTCCAGCTAACTCAGCACTGAATGTAATTGATGGGGTTTTCTTGCAGTACTTGGGAGTAATGTGTATAATTTCCAATGATTATACTGTTGTCATCTTTTCAAGAGACACTGCAATGCATGATGGAGAAATCTATCTTACATATACAGCTAACCCCTGGGTTACAGGAATGCACTTCTCACACATACTTCAGAAAAATATTCCTCAAACACCATTTGATCAGAATAGCAGTTCTGCGTATGGGAGAACAGCAGCACAATGCGCATCCAATTAATAATGAGACCTGACATGCATTTCTGTGGTGACTGGCATTTGATTAGCCGCTAGTCTTTAAGTGGCATTTAAACAAGGCTTTGGATTAAAAGAAAACATTTGGATGTGTGGAGAATATAATGTGAGAAAAAATCCTCTTTCCTTCCATATTTTATTTTTATATATAACAATGTACATAAAATGAATTATGCACCTTGCTTCCTTCACCATTACACAAACAGTGAAATTCCACCATCAGTACGGACCTGGAAAGATACGTAAGACAGAGGCACCCAGCAGTGCATAGCTCCAGCTTGTGACTTCTACATAATAATCTATTGCATGAGGGGCGAAAAAGAATGAACTGGAACCACATCTTGTGAAATGCAAGTTCAGGTTTGCATGAAGAGGAGCTGGGGCAACCAGGGAGGATTTATGCAGATAGAAGTGTAGCACACTTGGTTACAATGACTCAAGTCGTGATCCATAAGCCACAGAGGTCCACTGATGTCAGTGGGCTTTGGATCAGGCCCTCGGCATGTGAAAGCAGAATCTTTTCAGCTGCAGTCAGGATTTCCTCTTTAATCTGCCACACAACATTCTCACAACTTATTCACATCAGATCTTACTGGAAAACTGGGGGTGGGTGGGGTTGTTTGTGAATTAAATATTTCTGGGGTCTTTCCCCAACCCAAGCACACAAGTGCAGGGTCTTTCTGTCCTTAGATGGACAACCCATGGTGGGGATGAAGCATCCTCCTGTCTGCTCTGTCATCATGGGGTAATTTTACCCACTATTTGAGGTCTGAGCCCAACCTCCAATCCCCAGAGTCTGCTACCCTGGCTGCCACTATGTTCCTCTATCTCCCTCGAGTACTAATTGACCAGCTGAGAACAGGCTAAAATTCTCATATTTTTGTTACACACACTGTTGAGTATTTCCCCACGTGCAGCTGGAGCAAGGTCTACAGCTTACATATAAGATGATCTTTAGAGCACACCACCACACTCTTCTCACAGAGTAGCCACAAGCTGCTGCAGCTGGCACAGGCAGGCTTGTTTTGGAGAAGCACTTGGATCTGACTGCTTGTCAATGTCTCAGGGGTGAAAGCTGAAGATGAGGTACTGCCCAGATTTCAGGTTCTTCCTGCTCTTGGAGCAGTCAGAACTAGTCCAAGAACAGGCTCCTTCCGAATCTTTTAATACCTTGCCTGTTGGCTTTGGGCACAGCCAGGAAGCGTGTGGCCATGCAAGAGTAAACATATTTTGTAGGACTCAACTTTTGTTTTTGAAACCCCAACAAAGGTTCAGGATTGTTCCCACTGGCCTATCAGGCTCAATACCTTGGATTTACTGCTCACTGCCCTCCCATGAGGTAAGTTCAAAGAGCCAATGACAAACAGAGCCGCGTATTACAGGTCAGTCTGCACTTCACCCCATGTGACCTCTTTTCTTCATGGTTATTCCAATTCTGAAGACATGAATACTTTGTAAAGGTCTGTTTCATTCTATTATATGCACCAAATACATGGAAATGGACAGGCAAGCTGATTTTCAAATGTGGGTGCTTTGGAATGATTTCAGAATCCTATGGCTGATGCCCAAATCAAAGTGCAGGTGCCTCAAGCAGGCATTTACAACCCAAAATGGGGATATGGACTTCTATATTTAGGATTTACACATCCTCTGTAGCAGTTTTAGTTTGCAAATTGGGATCAGAAGCGTTAGTGAGGTGCAGATAAATAAGTACACACAAGATGTATCCCTCACACACTTCTCAATGTCCACAAACTCTAAGGTCAAATAAAACTGCACACTGATTTAAGAAATCCCAAGCACCGGAGCTGTTCCTATCATTAAGAATGATGCCTGGGAGTGTATTTGAAAATGGAATTTATAAAGAATTAAAGCCAAAAGTTCTTGCCATGAAGTACTTTACATTATGTTAAGAAAATGGGAGGAGATCGCTTAAGGGGCCAGACAATTAGTATTATCAACTAACTCCTTGTGTTGTTCCCTGTGTGATTTTGGGTCAGCCTGCACACTGAGAAGCCTTGGAAATCCTGTGTCTTTGGGAGGAATCTGAGGGAAATTCCTCCAAGAGCCACTGAGGACTTGGCATGGGATGGAACAGAGATGCTGGGAATAAGAGGGTGGAACTGGAGGAGGGTGATGACTGCACTGAAGAAGCTCACAAGACAATTTACAACATACAAGGAGCCCTGGATGCGGAAGAATGGCAGAAGGGCAAAGGATTTGAGCAGGAAAACAGTAGGGAAAGCAACACACTGAAAGAGCAAAATGGGGGGGGTCACCTCCAATGTTCCCTCTAATTTTTAATATCCATGTGCAGATTTTTTGCATCCATATGCAATATTAATTTTTCTATGTGCACAGAAACATGCACAAATGTGCACCACCAGTAGAAGCAAAACCCCAGCTGTGGATGCGCCGCTAACCAGCTGGGTGACATTTGGAATCTCTCCTGAGTGTCTCCATAGGCACACAGCTTACAGGGAACACTGGTACCTCCCAAAGTCAGCAATAACATGATAAGCTGTGCACCTACATTATGGGCAACAAATAGCGCAGTGCTTCATGCAGGCTCCATGCTCATGCATGCCTCTGAGCATAAGAACAGTCAAGTGGGAGAAATATTAATAGAATCATCAAGCGCTACAAAAGACTCTAAAATTCTTCTACAAATCCAAGCATAGAAGCAGCAGCCTGGACTGGTGCCGAAATTGCCGTTCAAAGCCTGAAATAATACAATGAAAGAATAAAGACTAGACCATTCAAAAGGAGCAGAGAAGAAAAAGTTTTCAGAGAAGGCAGAGACAGGATCCTCTTCCTGCTGAAATTCATCACCAGAAGAGTCCTCAGAGAGGAAGACTGTATAGTGTCGCATGGGCTTTACAAGGCTGAAGGAAACAGGAAGAGAAAAGGAAGTTATCAAGTTGTCACATTCAAAGCTGCAGAGGGAGAGAAAATGAAGCAATCCAGGGTTTAATAATTTCTAAACTCAACTGACTGTTCCAAGGCCACAGTAAAAGATGACTCAATGGCGTAAGTGCACAGCTTCACTTTTCTGGCAGAACATAGTGTTTCTCTAAAACATTCAGTGCTGCAGTCCATTAAGAGAAGGTACTGGGACCTGCAGACCTATCACCACCATACAAGGAGCTCTGATGGAAACCAGCATTCCCACCACAATTCCTGTCCAACAATCTGACTTCCTTCCAAATTATTCCTTTGACTTGTCTGCAGCTTTATTGTACAATCTAATGGCATCAACAGTGAGACCTCAATAGAGTACTGGTTGAGTGGATACAAGGGACAAATACCTATACATTGTATGAAAAATCTCCTTGTCTCAAAGCTACACAACTAATTGTACCATGCTGTGCTGCACTACTTACCTGACAACAGGCTCTCTCTAGAAATGCTGCCTACTAATGTCTTAATGTTTGTCCTAAAATTGCTCACATTTGAGGTGCTGTTGCTACTAGGTGCTGCTTTATGGAAACAGTTTATGTACTATACACAGACTGTATAGTACACTCATGAAATATCATTTTCTCCACATTAGTGATATACTGTAATAAACAGACAATCTTTCTTCTGGAGATGGTGGCTTAACGTTTTGTTATGCTGAAACTTTCACACTCTCTCTCTCTCTCTCTCTCTCTCTCTCTCTCTCTCACACACACACACACACACACACACACACACACACACACACACACACACACACACACACACACACACACACACACACACAGAGTAAACTATTTCATATCTATCAGCTTTGGGATTGGAAGGTTGCCACATATTCAAGTATTCTGGATAATAGAGAGGCATACCTAGCAATGCATAACGCTAAAGAAAAACAGATTAGATACTAAAAAAACAAACACAAATGTATGCAGAGTACTTTACCAACAACAGTAATATTGTACACTGTAAACTTATACTGTATTTGCTGTATTTATTTGTATTTACTTTCACTATACTGTACTTATGGAAAATGTAACTAAAATTTACTTATGGTTAAAATGTCAGTTCTTTGAGAGTTCTGGATAATAGCATGCTGGATATGAAAGAGTTTACTGAACATCTTATCCAGCTGATCCTGTGAGCTTTGCATACATTACATCAAGTCTCTGTAGATATGTAGATTGTGTGTTTGTCTGTCATCAAACTATATAATAAACACTACATAGATCAGAACCCCAGTTCCCCTTTCTTTGCCCACTGAAGTCAATGACAAGTCTTATAATGAAAAATACACCATAACCGTGTGTCCATATGTACAGCTGGCTATTTGGATAGTAATAGTCCTGGGGGAATTCTGCAATTGTAACATTTGGAGCCATAGTAAAATTGCAGAAATCCCCCAGGGTGGATAGTAAGGAGAAGACACGGAGGGAAGAGAAAACGTGATAGAGAATGAGATACAGAATAAATATTTGCAGCTGTCAATTGCTTTTTTGTTTTGCTCCGTTTAATCTCAAAGCATCCAGATGATGCTTTTCTGTATAAACCAGAAATGATTTTCTGAATTTGCTCCCAGGCAAACAGAAATGGCAACTACTACTCTGAATATTCAGAGTGATCCACAGTTGAAAAGTGGAGGAGACTGGAAATACGCTAGATGGAAAGGAGAAAACAACAATGAAAAATTAGCAGCAACCAGAGAGAGAGAGAGAGATTGGAGAGTATGCAGTACAGCATAAACCTGTCATTCCTCTCTGGAAGGCAAAGCCACTTACTGCACATAAACCTTTCAGAACACTTAAAAATATTTTAAAGAACTAATATATTTCAAACAGAAACTTTATGAAAGACTCAATTTTAAAATACTAACCAGAGAACTCTACATTTTAATCTGATGAGCCCTACTGTACAGCATTGTTTTCTGGTCTGCTTTCAACTCCCAGATGATTTAAACAATGAAAGGGTGGGGGAGGTGAGAGAAAGGAAGATAAATCATAAAGAATTATGAAAGCATCATTTTCAGTCATCCCCATGAGGTATCTGCCCATCCACATTCATTTTATCTGCTGCACACCACTGAGAAAAGATCCCAGCTACCTCCATGAAGAGCAATACGCTGTCAGGAGCACAAAGCTGTAGCAACAATCAAAAGATGAGGGCCAGATCCTGCTGCCACTGAAGTCAATAGCAAAATCCCTACTCCTTCAATGGGTGCAGGAGCAGATCTTAATCATGAGATGATGAAAGCATGTTTGCATACTAAATTATAGCAGTTTATATTATGGGTTAATATGCTGAAATCAGAACAGGACCCAATGGTGAGAGAGAAAGACCTGCTGCCCTTAGGATACAGCCGCATTAACGCCTGGCGGTTCTTGAGTTTGAGATTAGTCTTCAGTTATGTCCTTAATTCTTTTGTCCTGACTAGTGCTGTGAAATTCAGCTTCCCTGAAAGAAAGACTGGGGATAAAGAGCATGTTGAAGAGAGGCAGAAAGTTGGAATCTGTGGGCAACAACTCCAGATAGTTTTAGGTACCACTGTGATTTTTGCGACAAATATTAACTCAGAATTAGACCTGAGTAACTGGGGTTGGGGTTGGCAAAAGCGGTCAGATTATACTGTAGTTTGTGTACTCCAGCTGGAATGGTCAGATGAGCTATTCTTCTCTTCTCATGCTGTAATGGCCATTGAAGGAAAGCCAAAAGCTACATTTGCTACAAACTGTTGGGAAAAACTCCTCCAGGTATTAGTTTACCATATCCAAGATCAATTCCGTTAGTGTCAGCAGAGGAGCTAACTTTAAAGACTTTTATAGTCAAAGACATTTCTAAACAATGTTTTGGCCTTTCTTGATTTATGCAGAAACTCGCCTTTTCTTTTTCATACCTGTCAATTGCCACTTGATAGCATCCAAGCAAACCTACTAGAATTTCACAGAAATCAGTAGAAACTCTGGATTATCACAGACTTTTGCAGAGGACTTCAAGCTTTTTGGTGGTATGCAGTTAGACTCTGGAAGTTGTGAATTTCCAGTAAGTCAGTTCAGATCCTTTCCAAAGTGTTACTAATGATCCCCTTTGCTTGAGTCTTGAGTAGGGTCTGCTTACATTCAAAGTGTTTTTAAAAAATGTGAAATTGGTTCACCACAAAGGTATACTTAATTTGAAAGAAATAGTTTAAAAGACAGAGTGGTGGACCAGCTAATAAATTACATTCCAATGGAGCTACTATAAATAGGATAGAAGCTGTAATTATAGTTAATAGGCTTTTTTTTCCCCCCCCTGCAAGGCACCTGATACGACATAGTAGGATTTCATAATAAAAACTTATTAAATTCAGCTGCTGCTGTACTTCCATAAAAGATTTTTGTCAAAGACAAGGGACAAACAATCTAAAATGTCCAAGTTTAAATTTTTTATTAGCTTGAGGCACTAGAATCCAAAAAGAGTGCCTTTTCCCTCATTAACCCAATTCAGCGACGATCCTGCAGTCTACCACCCACGACTTGCTAGGATTTCATACACAAAGAGCTGTCTCTGAAAAGGCAGGTCACAGCAAGCCCAGCTACAAGGCAGGCAATGCTGTAGTCTTAGAGGGAAAAAAGGATCCTGTCCATCACAACGACAACCCTCATCATCTCCACATGACTGCACCAGCTCCTGCCTACCTAATCTCTTAGCTGAGTTACCATGCAGATGACTTGCTGATCTCTTTCTAATGTTTAGTTTAACATGTCTTCAGTTAGCACTAGCATATGACAGTACTGACAGCTGTGGCTGTTCCTTTTTAAATATCATGTCAGAAACACAGTGCAATAAAGCCAGGGATGCGCTCCATGGCGCTGCGTACCATTATGATCGCATGGATTTATTTTTTAATGAGGAAGATCTGCATCTCAGGAGCTTTTTTCATGTGTCAGGATGCATGGACAAATCAGCAGCACATCACACCGGCCAAAAATGAAATGCTGACAAATGTAGATATTTCAAATTTAATTGACACCTAAATGTACTTAAGATAAAAATATAGAAAATCATTGAGCACTGGGCTTTGGGAATTAATGAAGGGAAGTCTACAATCATTTAAAAGGCCATTTCATTTACAAAAAGGTAACTTTAATTTATATATTGCAGTAAGTGCTTTTTTCTGATTACATATATCACACTGTATATGTGCAGCAATGTGGAGCCACTTTTATTGTTCTTTCCATGCACTGGGCTTCCCAAGTTTCACATATTTCTTGATTCCTGGAATTCCTGCACAACTGCTCAAGAAAATTAAAGTCTTCACCTCTGTTAAGTGTAGTAAACATGAAGAGCAAGGGGTTTGGATGCGTGGGCTGTTTGTTACCAACATGAAACAAAGACTAGAGACTGAGGAATTCCCTATTTTTTTCTCACCAAGAACAAAGCACAAATCCATCTTTTGTAATACTTTTCTGCAGACTATGTAAAATCCTTCGGGCTAAGTATATATTGCCAAAAATTGCAATATTTGTTTGACTTTTTGTGTGTGTGCACGCGCGTGTGTAATTAGCTTCTGGCGTCTTTGTATGAATTTACTGGTGGGGATGATCCCAGGAGCATCAAATATTAAGTGAACAGACATACTTACAGAGGCACATTTTTAAGTCACAAACATGAGAATTCACAGTAGAAATCTGATTTTAAGACTTACACTCCTCTAATCTGATAGTGGAAACAATACCATGTGACCTGAATGTCCAACGAGAGTGGACAACTGGAATTCTGAACACTTTTAGAGAACTGATCACAAACAATCTACAAAACTGGATATATTAGAAACTGTCAAATAATTTCTAATCAGAATAAGCTGAAGAAAGTCACTTCCTGCTCTAACAATTAACAGGCAATGTCATTAGTTAAACATTATTTGCTTATCTCACACAATACTAGGCTGCAAAGAGCATGCTTCAACAGCAAATAACAGATCTTTTTACAAAGGCAGGTGATATGTTCTGCAGATTCTTCCTAATTTACAGATGGAGCATCTCAGACCCAGAATTTCATTTACTTGCCCAGTGTCACAGAGGAAGCTGATGGCACTTAGGAATTGGTCCCAATCTGAACCTGATTCCTAGCCTGTGCTGCTTCACTAACTAAGATTTAAGGGGGCTTTTGGAAGACTATGCTTTCACACTGGAGCTTTGGATGAGAAGGGCCCTTGATGGCATCGACATCCATACTGAAATCAAACCCATGTGGCCTATCTTCTGACTGCTGCCTCTCCTCTCTGGCCTTCTAAACAAGACTAGCCTCATGTAACAAACCATATGAACATACCAGTGAACATCACAAACTCTATCTAAGGCCGAAGAGAGATGCCACCAGGGAAGTTGTAAGGATGTTTTAAGCTTAAGGATGCTGGGTTTTGACTAGAACAGGACACAGCCATGTTGGAGTCCTAGAGAAAGCCATCTCCACTCACGGATAACTGCACATCGTAATATAAGTGCTAATGTTGCCAAACCATCTGCTCAAGTCAGAATTTGGACTGGAAAATATAAAATACATAATATCATGTTTTATTTTTAAAATTACACATATTCCACCAAACATTGAGGCTTGCTGTGCATGCTGTGAATGAAATGTGATGCTCTGGAGAATGTAAGCAAAAAAGGACAGATTTTGGAAATCGTGACCTAAATGTGCATCAGGATGCAATGTGCTATTTTCTCTTCTTTCGATTTTTTTAATAATAAATAACAATAATAGACAGTACTTGCACTATTGGGCACCAGTTCCCTCCCACTTTATTTCAAACACCTTTCCAGATTTATTGAGTTGGGCAACTGACCTCAGAATTCACACATTTTCACTGATGGGTCAATACTCATTTGTATTAAGCCAACAACTTTTCCTGCTTATAAAAATCCTTCCCCTATGTATAAAACTCTATGCTGTAGGGGAACAACTACTGCAACAGTGTGTCACTTAAGAGGCAGGCCTGGTTCTTCCTTAGTTTGCTAGTCCCATGATGGGCTTCTGTTTTCAAGGCACCTTTTTTGCTGCATCTAGTTCCCCTCAGGACAGCATTTCCCCATGCAGATGAGTAGCTGATCTTTCTGTAATATTCTGCAGCAATTTTATTTATTCATTTTTGTCCCATCTGCATTTGCTCGGTTAGGAAGCTGGCTAGTTTAAGTCTCTCCTGAATAGATGTCCTTGCCTACTATAGTCCTGTGTGAAACCCATGTATCATACACAGTAATTTCCAGGTGGTAGACGCTTTAGGAAGCTGGACATAGCAAGTGGAATGGAAAGTGTTTTATAAGCTACCCCATTTAACTGAGTCATCATGTTGAGTTCATGCTATCTTCAATGTAATGGGCCCACTATCACATGGCAGCCAGTTTTCATTCATACAATATGTAGGAAATCATTAATGTTTCTATATCGAGCCCTGCATAATTCCTGGAAAGTCATAATGAATGGCTGTTGCTGCAGTGATATTGGTTTAGGCTGCCCAACACCGTTTTGACTTGTTAATTGTGGATTTGACCCTCTGCTTCTTCATTTTAATTTCTACCCACTCAGAGAGCCCTGGAAGCCAGCTAGTCAATATTTACTGTGAAGAAACCAGAACCTAGAGCTCTCCCTGGAAACCCATGGTGTGCTTAACAGGGAATGTGGATAGGTTAGTTAAATGCAAAAGAGGTCTCATACACAATAAAAATGGTCTACAGAGAGCCATAACTATCAGCATGAGATCTCTATGCTGTAGGGTCAGAGAGAGATGACCAAGATGGAAGCACATTTAAAAAAAAAAAATAAAAAAATATATATATATATATATATATATATATATATATATATATATATATATATATATAAATTTTAACAGATGCATCCCCCAATTATTTCTGTAAAAATCTGTGTTTGTGTTTTGAGACTGGCATGGATTACTTGTCTCAATCCAGGATGAAAAAATGAGAAGTCCTGTGGCACCTTATAGATTAACAGGTCTTTTAGAGCATAAGCTTTCATAGGCAAAGACATGCACCTGATGATGTGGGTCTTTGTCCAAAAAAGCTTGTGCTCCAAAAAATCTGTTACTTTATAAGGTGCCACAGGACTTCTCATTGTTTTGTGTATACAGATTAACATGGCTACCCCTGTGATACTTGTCACCAATCCAGGATGGTGACCCAAAGCTTCTGAAGCTTATACATACCTTGGGCTAGTGGCATGTCAGCCTGGCTCTACCCCCTTGCTGATTCACTTTGTGCCCCTTGAACAAGTCACTTATGGCCTGACTGCCTGAAGCGCTGAACAACCAGTGCAAGCTCAGCGTGCTCAGTCCTTCTGAAAATTAGCTCAGTAAGCGCTGTGCATAAATCTCCCCACTGGCTGGACTCAGCTCCTATCTGGCAAGGGGCTGAGAGGAATGTTTTTGAAGGGCTCTGAAGATGGAAAGTGCTGCGTAAGGATCAAGTGTTTTACGTTTTTTAAGAACAGGTTAGACACAAATCTGTCAGGGATGATCGTCCTGCCGTGAGAGCAGGGGACTGAACTTGATGCTGTCTCAAGGTCCCTTCCAGTTTTAATATTCTCTGATTCTATTTTTCTTTACACAGGCCAACGGAAACTTAAATGGGCTTCCCCCCCCCCCAACTACAGAACCTCCTTTTTGGATTTCCTCATCTAGAGTCCTTTGAAAAGCGCCTGTATTTCTGACGCTCCTCCACAGAATCTGGTTAAATATTATCCATTAAAACAATTGTGGATGAAAATTGGCTTTTTGAACTAACCAGACTTAAAAAAACAGATTACTTTTGTCCAAAAATTCTTTTTGGATGAAAATTTTTGAGTTTTTTTTTTTGGGTTGAAAGTCAAAAAGCTATATTTTTCAGTGGCTGAAAACAAGAAAATTTTTAGTTTTTGGATTTTTGATAATTTGGAAAATCTCAATAAAAATAATTTAAATGAGAAAAAAGCATTTGTTTGACACTTTCATGGGTTAAAAAATAATTTCCCCACAAATTCTAATAACGTATGTAGTGTAACAACAGACTGTCATGCTGGAAACAAGTGAAGTGCTTTTGGGAGGCACCACCACTACCCCCCCGTTAGAATCCTTCCATGCTTTTTATTTTAACCACTGATCCACTACAAAATGAAAACATTCCCTACGAAAGAACATGCTTTGCTTCTGTAGGAAAATTATGGCACACATATACAGAGACAGTAAATATCTCCATGTTAAATAAGTGTTTTGATAAGTATACCCACTGAAAAAGGATGCAACTGGCTTCTCAAAGAATGGATGCTATCATGCAACTTCAGAAGAGACTGTACAGTGTGATTCACATTTGCTGTACTCCTTTACAGCAGATGATGCCATAACACTTTTGTCTTTTTTGTCTCCTCCAGCTGGTAAGAGGATGCAAGACTGCGATGATATTTTAGAGATGTTGGACAATACCCTCTCAACCTCACTGCAGTCATTCAGAACTAACATACCAGTGGTGCTGAGTGAACAAAAATCTGCCACTGAATAGAAGCTCCTCTTTATAAAGACCTTCCACATATGTACATGAGAATCATAGAAGAGTAGGACTGGAAGGGACCTCGAGAGGCCATCGAGTCCAGCCCCCTGCCCTCATGGCAGGACCAAGCACTTTCTAGACCATCCCTGAAAGCCATCTATCTACCCTCTTCTTAAATAGCTCCAGTGATGGAGATTCTACCACCTCCCTTGGCAATTCGTTCCAGTGTTTGATCACCCTGACAGTTAGGAACTTTTTCCTAATGTCCAACCTGAACCTCCCCTGCTGCAATTTAAGTCCATTGCCTCTTGTTCTATCCTCAGAGGCAAGGAAGAACAAGTTCCCTCCTTCTGCCTTATGACACCCTTTTAGATACCTGAAAACTGCTATCATGTCCCCCCTCAATCTTCTCTTTTCCAAACTAAACAAGCCCAATTCTTTCAGCCTTTCATCATAGGTCATGTTCTCTAGACCTTTGATCATTCTCGTTGCTCTCCTCTGGACCCTCTCCAATTTCTCCACATCCTTCCTGAACTGCGGTGCCCAGAACTGGTTAAATCTGATTTAAGGAAAATAAGCCACACCCCAATAGAATAGGTTCCAGAGAAAACTATTTTGGTATGCAATCAGCAGTAGCCATAGGCCATCACACACACACACACGTGCATGCGCGTTTAATTCTGCAGGTTTGTTGTGCTGCTTCCGGGATGCAGTGTGCAGCAGGCATGCCATCATGCTTTCATGTAGACATTTATTGTTAAGCTGTTTTGGGCTTTCTTTTTCTTTCTTTTTAGCATCAATGCACAAAGGAATGCACAGTACCAACTTTCTCCTGGAGCTAGTGAGATAAATATACTTGCTGCCAGGTGGCATTAGCAGCCATTACAAAATTAAACAATTACAATAAAATTTTAATTGGTACAAAAAAAAATGCAAGAAGCCAGCTGGTCTCCCTGTTCCTGGTTCATTTCCTAATCCTGACTGCAGGTCCCTGTGAAAGGTAGTCTCACACTTACGACAGATTGAGAGAAATGTCACTAGTCCAGTACAGCTAAGACATTACATTTCACTCTGTGGTATGAGGATTGAGGCAGGCACAGGCTGAGAAATGCAGCTGTGCTTTAGTTCATCAGAAGGACAATGGTGTTTCCCTCCCCACTTGTCTACATTTTCCAGTGAACATGGGACTGTGATTAGGTCAGAAAAATAGCCAGGTAGATTAATTTATTGGTAATAAGAATCAGTCCTCAGGGGGAATTTTATACCCTGATGTAAGTGTTACAGGACTTCTGGCTTTTAACAGACTAAACATGTTATAGGCCTCTGTTGGTGTACAACCCTCTGGGCATGGTTTGGAGGACACTTGTTTCAGTGTCAGTCTGGTGAGACTGTTCAGTACAGTGCACATACCCAAGCAGAGGAGAAACAGACTAAACCAGGCTCTGCCCTGCAGGAAGGGAGCAAATGGACGAAATACCTGATCCCCTAGAGTTTTGCTGGACTAGGGATTCACTGCTTTCAAGATCAGGTCTTTGCATCAGAGAGAGGGCTTCTGAACTGTGCATTACGTTACGAAAGGAAAAAATTGGTCTATTTGTTTGAGACCCAAGTCATGTCCAATGACACCACTGGCATTTATGAGCACACACCAGGCAAACAGAGAAGAAAACAATGGGGGCTTTGAAAGGGTGGGTTTTCCTGGGTCAGGTTTTGTTTGTTTCATTACTACATCCAAAACAATCCCTGCTCTTCCCGTGGAAAAGTCCCCGTGACACATACACTCTTATTACTGCAGGTATGACTGCAAAACCTCCATTTCCAAACGCGTCGGAAACCTGCTGATCACAACTCTGCTTACTGGCAAAGTCAGCATTATGCCCAGCAGGACTGCTGTTCAGAGAGGAAGGGTTTGTCTGGTGGCTAAGCTCTCCGTGGAGCAGAATTGAAAGGATATGGAAGAGAAGGAAGGAAAACATAAAATTAGAAATACTATCATCACAAGCGGGGCCAAAAGCTGGGAATCACATGCGTGATCACTGGATGCATTGTGCTCTTGGCACAAGGAGTGGCTACGTTCAACTGCTACGAGTGTGATCAGGAGGAAATGTAAATCCTGCTGCATTCAGATCATTCTTCCCATAAACCAGGAGAATTCACTCTTCCTATCTGTGCTGCTCCTCCTGTGTCTCAAACCTTCCCATGCTCACCTTAGAGGTTACAGCATGATAACAGTACAGACCGAAGGGAGACACATGCAGCACAGTGTGTGGAATATGCTGCTCTGGGTTACTCTGCTACTGGGAATGATTTACTGTTTGGCATTAAGAACAAAGAGTGTCTAAAATTTAGAAACAACACTTTCACTCTGAGGAACCTTGGAATGATTCTAGTTATTGTTGATTGCACCGTGGCACCCAAAGATCTCCGGCTAGGCTGGGGCCTCAGTGTGTGAGGTGCTCAGTGTATCTCCTGAACCACAGGATTCCATCTGAAGAGTGGAGACCCTCATTTACAGATGAAACGCAACAAGTGAGTATAGAAAAGAACTGGGTACATCCCCAGCAGCAAATGGTTTCACAGAGCTACACAATTGAAGCTCTGGCAAAAACATTTAAAGATTTTTCTCCCCCTGTCCCTCCCCCCCCCCTTTTTTTTTTAAAGTGCTGCACCAACTATAACAAACTTCAGAGCTTGGCCTCCCATGATGTTTCTGCCTTTCTAGGAGAAAGTGTCCATGCTCTTATTGTTCTCAGATAGTAACATATTCATTTGCCTGCTGCCACCCACCCACACTCAGTCATCCCTCTTACTGAGCATTCCTAGTTGTTCCAGAAACACATCTGACCTCTCCTCACCAAGCCCTTTACGTCTGATGATGGGCCATGACTCTACATGAGCCCCTCTCCCTGGGTGCCTGGCAAACATTGAGCTGTGAGGTTATTAGGACCCCTGGGTCTCTTTTGTTCTTCTTGCTAAGGACAGGAGTGAATCCCAGCAAGAGAAGGCCTATCCAGATGTGCAGAACATGCCGCAAAATTCCTGGCTATCTAGAGGCAGTTGGGCCCTTTCCATTGTTTAGCTCCTTGCTTTTTGACCTCTCTCCCTGCTCCCAAGCCAGAAGCCAGTCTCCTCACCCTCCCAAAAGAAGCTCACGAAGTTGGGAGCTAATGGTCTCATCAGAGTCCCAGAGGCTCAAACGCTGCCCCTGGTGCTGCTGTAACTACTTGTCCCATGTCCCACCTCTGTGATAAGTGGCAGTGGGGACTCTATTACAGAATCTCAACAATCACTGGTAACAAGCACCTGTCTGACCAAAAAACAAACAAAAACAAAAAAACCAAACAAAAACCCCCAACAACAAAAAAACCAAAACAAACCAAAAGCCTAAAAAACCAAACCAAACCACCAAACAAAAAACAAAAACAAAAACAAAACAAAAAGGCCTCTTCACTTTCCATTCCCTGGGCAGCAGTATAGATTAACCATCCTGGGGCTTACAGGATGGGACACAAAACCCCCACAAGCTATACAGTGACATCCACAAAAAAGGTGACTATTGGTATTTGTACAGTAAAACAAAGGGTGCAGTTGCCACTCAGCTGTGCTGTTGCTACACCACAGTCACAGATAAAGCTCCTATCCTATGCCCCAGTGTATGATGCTATTCAGCACACAGTCCAAAAATGGACTGGCCTCGTTTTGCTGCTACGTTGCTTTGCAAACTCACATCCAATTAGCTGTCCTCTATCACCCAAGTCTCTGTCAGCATTATTGCCTTACATGTTTCTCATACACACACACTGACTTTCCAAGATCTTTGGACACAAGAGACAAGTTTTAAAGCCAAATTTCATTAAGTTACAGTCCATTCACATTTTTAACCTATCTGGGTCCACTGTTTTTATTCCTCCAACCTGAATGGTGTTTACAACTCCTGCCAATTTGATGATATCTGTAGTTTTCATTAACAGGATATGCATTTCCTCTTCAGCCCATTCATGAAGCTGATGGAGAGACACATTCACAACAGCAAAAGGAATCTGCCTGAGTAGGGGAAAAAGAATTTCCTGTTGGTGCTTGCAAACCTTTTGGTTTTTACCACCAGGTGAAACAAGGGTGCATCCTGACATAAGAGAGACAACATAACTGGTCATTCAAGAGAAACCTAAGACAAATCTATCATTTGGAAAGGCAGAAGAAAACTACAAGTAAAAGGTGGTTTTTTTGTTTTTTTTTTTTTGTTAAAAAAAAGAGAGGTCTTCCATTCAACTCTGCCTACATCTGGCCTGAAGAGAAATGTGACCAGCATGGAACAGTTCTTTGTGTATTAGAATGATATAGCAGAAGCCTGCTCTAGTCTAGACAATACACAGAGATGGGCCAAAAACAAGAGAGAAAACCTGTGTGGTTTTTAAAAAGAAATCCTGTCTTTGTGGTTTCTTTTAAGAGACACATAAGAGCACTCTCCCCTCCTGGGAAATGTAAAAGATAATGGCTTGTAGAAAACGACCTTAAGGTTCTCTCTTTAATTAGGGTCAGCTATTCTTTAAATGTTTTTCATTTATTTAAAATGCTGTTCTGGGGTAAATAGTGAGGAGGGAGGTCAGGATTAATGAATCTCCTCCTGTTCAAAGGCACCTGCCCAACCATACTTCAAAGGCTCAAACCATTTATATTAGCTTTATTGTTAAGCAAAAGATACTGCATATTTCTGACACCACCACATAGCTAATCCTGACTGGTTTGAGATCTTGCCTGGGGTGATGCTTGGGTGCCATGCATTTCATGTTCTCCGATGAAGATTTCCATCTTCTCTCATAGCACCTTGATGCTGCATCTGCCTCCTCTTTTTTTCCCCATTCATCTTCCCAATACCAGCACATCTTTGGTAGGATTATTTTTATAAGGGGTCTGATTTAAGATGATACCATAGTACTAAATGGCTAGCAGGAGGCTCCCTATGTTTGCTGAAGTTTGTCCTGCCAGGTAAATTTGATGACAAGAGTGAATCCAACTGCTATTGTAACAAGACATCTGGATTGGGAGAAAGACTGAAGATGAGACAGATCAGAAAGATTTAGAAATACAAGCACCACATACCAGATGTCACTGGCACGAGAAGCTACTCCTTTCCCACCCCCACACACTCCTGACGGTCACATAAAATGTAAAATTAAAAACCCAGTCCTGCTCATGGTGAAATGCCAACATGTAATTGTCAGTGAATGCGCCTAAAGAATGGGTCAGTTTGTGGCTGCAATGAATCATCAATATGGTTTGCATTCACTGCTACTTCCATAATAGAGTAATTTAGAGGTTTGTTCAGTTTCAGAGGCTGAATTTTTAGGAATCTCAGGCAAACTAATCAGGAACTTCTAACAAACTGACTGCAAAAAATAAAATGTGGAATAGAAATGGTAATTTGTATTTAACCAGTCTGTATGAATGTAAAATTCCAATGAGTTTTTTTAACCAAACGTCTTTAATTTATATCATTCTGATTCTTTTGCAACATGAAAGGTAAATAAAGTTTAGGAGTAAGTCAAAGTAAATGTTGTCAGGCAGCTTAATCCAAAAATGTGTAATCCTTACAAAATATGCATGGTGGTTACACTAATTCCTTTATCCTATCCCTGCAGTCTATTAGTCATGCAACAACAATTCAAGGCTCAGCATGTTAATGAAATGATTCACAAAATATGTTTCTTTATACAAAAATGAACACTATAATCGTTATGCAAGGAGAGCCTTCCATGAAAGACCATTCAAACTCTTGCACAGGACTGGCTTGCAATCATTCCACAAGAGGGCAATCAGATTCCACTATAAAATGTATAGGATAATTGTGGCTCAGTTTAGAAGTGACCACTTATTTCCAGCTGAATATAAACTATAAATTACACCCATTCTTTCTAAAGAGTTGAGAATAATTAAGTTTACAAAAGCTAAGTATTTTCATGTTCTAAGTTTTCAGATACTTCCAGAATTAACAGTTGCCTGCAATGTGGAATGTTGGCTAAGGTATTGCACTGCCATGAGACCTAGTCACCTTATATTAGAAAGCAACCAAATAATGTAGAGTGGACATAACATAAGTGATTATTAGCACTGGGTGGGAAAGGAATACTAAGATAGAAAGTATTTTAGAAACTGAAGTAAGTTCACTTTTCAAGAGCACAGTACAAAATGTTCCAAGGTCAAAAATAAAATTAATTCTTTTTGTAAGTTGGTTTAGACAACTTATATTCATGCTAGTGCCCGCTGTTCTTACCTTGCTACCTGAATGTTTGCCAGGTGAGTGCCAAACACCTCTGTCCTGACACTATTTTTCAAGACATCTTTTTCTGTCAAAAACCCCTGGCAGTATACCCAGACCTAAGCTTCCCAAATTCTGAACTAAAATAAGGCAGCCTGTTTATTTAGACACTCAGAAGTGCAGCAAATTAGTAGTAGACTTTGGTAACCAAACAGAAGAGCCAGGTAATCACTTCTTTTGTAATTGTAGGTGGCATAAACATTTACTTTCTAAATAATTTGCTAAATAAAAATGAGTAACAAAGAAAGGTGAGTATCATTGTTATTTCAAATATATCCATCCGGTATGGTAAGTGTTCCTAAAGCTGCATTAGTAAGGAGCGATATCCATTCTCCCTTTAGACTTATACTTGATGACTAGATCTGATGAAGTGGGTCTAGCCCATGAAAGCTCACCACCTAATAAACCATTTTCTTAGTCTTTAAAGTGCTACATGACTGCTGGCTTGCTTTGTTTTGATGGCCTATAGTTTAACTACAGGTGGAAACACTATTGCTACTGAATCAACTACTCTACAAATCTATGTCTTCTGTGAAGTCCTTTTGTTTGGTAGCTTTCATTGAGAAAACTGTCAAACCTTCCCTGTCCAAGATAACAAAACATATGATGAAACTTTACTGTTTTGAACACCACAAGATGCCAGAAAGCAATGCTTGTGTGGTGTTCACATGTGATATATGTTAGTCACAGGAATGAAACTTATTTATAAAAGTGATTTAGAGATATCTTCAATCAGCTTACAGAGCTTACGAAATATTAACTACTAAGCAGATGTTGAGCACTATAACACTTTCACTATAAGGTGCTCTCTGTCAAGTTTCAATTGGCAGAAGGAATTCAACAATTATATAGCACCACCTTTAAATGTCTCATGAAACTCTCCCTAGCTCCTAGGCAAGGCCAGTCAATGATGGCAAGTTATAAATAGAGCTGGTCATAATTTTAGATTGAGTTTTTTAAAATTAAACAAATGTATTTTTCCAAACTGGAAATGTTCACAAATAGTTTTATAAAATTCTGTTTTTTAAAATACATTTAAAAATATTAATATTTTGCCTCTTTTTAAAAAGTTCTCTCTCAACTAAAATGTTGCCCAATGTTTATCAATAATGAAAAAAATTTGTTTCATAATCAAAATTGCCTTGAAATTCTGATTTTTTAAAAATTAGCTTTCTTTGATCAACTTTAATTATAAGCCGATCTCAGATGTTTTATACGATCAACTCAAGGTCAAGAAATTAAACAACAAAATACTTACTGTTCTGGACTAGAAACCGAAGTCCTTCGCCCTTCCACAGCAATGTTGCTCTTGGGTCTCTTAACAACGTGAGGTCTTGGAGGACGAACCTATTATATACACACACAATGGAGACATTTTCATCAAATACTCTAACCAGCATCAAAACAACAGACATGATCCTCATAAAATCTGCAAAAACTGATCATTTGCAAACTTAACCATTGCTTTCATTCAGAATCCCTCTTGCAAATGTATATATTTCCGTGCCACATTGAATTTATAATTAAATCTGTATTAAGCTGAACTAGAGACCACATCATTAAAGGATTCTGAATAGAACTTGCACAAATTTATATGTAAAGTTTATTCTTGAGTAAGGGTTAAAACGGTTTAACTTTCAAATGTAATGTAAATGCCTTTGGCAGTTTAGAATAATTTTGAAGACATGGGTAACTGGAAGAGTGAGGTCAATACACTGACTGATGGATGTTAGCCATGTACTAAAAGTTTATTTCACTTTTGCCTGCAAGGGATGAACAAATACTAGATCATCTGAGCCTCCAGACTGATGCACCATGGAAAGACATAATTGTTAAAATGAAAAGGGAAAGTCTTGTATTTTGTTGTACGTTGTACTGGAGACCAGAGTTCAGCTCCAAAACCATGCTCCTTTTGTTTGCCTGTTTGTAATAAACTGTTTGACTCTCTATAGCAATCGCTTCTGTACAGAGAAGACAGCACTGAAAGAAAGGAAGAAGTGAAAAGTGAAAGCATGAAAACCGTTATTAGTTTCCATGATGCCATAAAGAGTTTGGTTCCTTTCAACAGATTAATAGAATGTATTATTAGGCATGTTTCCATTAATACCAAAGAGTTCTGTATGTAAATTTTATTCAGCAGCCTTCAATAAAATCTAATATTTTTCTGCAGTCAGATGATACATTTGATAAGCAGTTTCTGTTCGTCTTATCTGAAGTTACCTATCTATCATCTGCTACTGAGAAACACTGCTTTTTTGCCAGCACAGAACAGGAAATACACATACTTCACATTCGGGAATGGAACAAACACAGGCCCTGATAATGCAAACATTTATACACATGCCTAACTTTCTTCACATTAGCAGTATTACTGAAGTCAGTGTGACTACTTGCATACCTCAAGCTAAGTGTTTGCAAGGTCAGGGCCACATGGTACAGATCACTGTCTCCAGTGGGAGTTTTTCATATTCAAGAATTGTTTTCATAACAAATCTCTAAATTGTTGACTTAGCCTAACATTCAGCAATAATCTTCAAAGCTCCCAAATAAAGTATGGAACACAACTAAATTTCTGCCCTCCCTAAGGTTGTGCTTTCTTAATGGCTGCAGTATACAGAAAGCTGTTAAAGGTCGACATCTTAAATGCTCTTTGGATGACTGGTGAATTTGTTTGCAGTGAGAGCTGATGATTTCTCCTCCCCACACAGTCTGGTTACAAGAACATAAAGCTCCAAGTTTCACATGGGGAAAAAGCACTGAATCCTGTGTGTCGGGTTTGCATGCTACACACGAACATACATAAGATAATAGCAGAATTATTATCTTTTGAATTTTCATTTCAAAGGAAATAGTGTGCAGCAGAAACCGTGGAAAAGTTCAGAGACAGACTGCTGCTATTTGTGGGGGGTGAAGGAAGGGTTTATAGAAAGGTCAGATGTTAAGGTCTCGAAGATCAGTCCCCACACAAGAATGTTCCTTTCGACAAAAAAGGCAAGTTAAAAATGTGAATTTATGGCAGGAATGGAAGGATTAAGTTTGTGGCAACTTCCACTGAACTTGCAACGTGGTGAAACATGGGGAAAAGAACAACAGAGCTAATTAGACGAGCTGAGCTGTCAGAGTGCAGCTGAATGGCTCAGTGCCAACAAACAAAAAGAATGGGCTGGCAATCAGCAGGATCGATGGAGAAGACTGCTTCATTAGGGATGATAAAACAGAAAAAGGGAGAGAGGGAGGCAAAGCAAGAGGGATACAGGGAGGGAAAGAGAGACGGAAAGAGAGAAAGGAAGAAAGAAAGCTGTTTAATTAAGCCTGAGCTGGAAGATGATGCGCAAAGCTGGCTTGTCATTGTGCTGCAAACATTTTCACCTTTTGGGTAGTACTCAAGGGGGGATGACTTTGGATGGCTCCTCTAGTGTTACCAGCCCAGCAGTGTCTGGGGAAAATTTTAAGAAGGATTTAGAGCACTGTTCTAGAGAGACTGCAGGGAAACATCAGGAAATAAGCCAGTTCCTTGCTGGCTGTGAAGCTCTCTCCCCCCCCAACCCCCTCCCGCCCCACGGAGTCTGATATGTGTACTGAGTGCAAAGCACCTAGAAAATCTCACTGTGTGTGTGAAATAAAGGACAAATACCTAACACAGAAGGGTTAAATTTTCACATAATGCTCCCTACTTCACCTTACACATTATTACTCAACATTTTCAGCGCTTTCCTTTACCTGAAAAGAAGTTTCATTCCAGTGCTCTATAAACAATGGCTCCTTTGTCAGGGTGTTACATCCATTCCCAAACAGAGAAATATAAAAAGGCTATTTCCTTACTGTGTTTTTATTTGAAACTGCCCCGGTGATGCATGCTATAAGCACTCCCACCCTGTAAACGCCATCAACTAGTATCTGCAGAAAGCAGTCGTTCTCAACCTTTTTTCATTTCCAGGCCCTAAACATTTAGAATAGAAGCACAGATCTCTGTGGAAATCTTAGTCTGTGGATGTCAGGGGTCCAAGAACACAGGCTGAAACCCACTCCTATGGTAACAGTCAACTTTTGTGGACCACTTAGACAGTCTGTGGACCCCCAAGCTTCTGTAGAGTACAGGTTGAAAAGGACAGGGATTGAAAAGCACTCAGTATTTCCTGGCAGAGGACAAGGGGAAGCAGTGTCGTGTGGTGGCTGGACCTTTGCAGAGAAGTCAGGGTAACTGGAGTGAATGCCATGGCAAGTCATTTCCGGATACCCACTTTTGCAATATGCTCTAAGATACAGAGATGGAAAAGCACTCTCTGCAGAATGTTACATTTTAGATTAAGGAAGAGTGTTATATCTATTCAAAACAAGAGTATTGATAAACATGTAACCTCTGGTTTTAGTAAACTTTAAAGGCTAATCATGAGCTCCTTCTGCATCCACCACTTATCACTCAAAGCAACATTCCAACAGCTATGTATTCTTCTAAGTACATGCAAATACAGTGTATAAGTCACAGTGGTTCTAGCTATGCACAGTTGCTTTACAATCTACTGTAATCATACACATTTATCTTGATTTTCATCCTGATGAACCCAGCATTCCAGTTGCATTTGCTAGCATAGGCTGGTGAATGCAACAGGAGCTTTTAGTATCACTTTCCAACCTATTATTAATCACTTCGGGAGCAAAGTCAGCTGACACAAACACATCATCCTGAGGACTGCTAATGCACTACATCGTAGAGATTAAACGGTTCTGCTTTGACATACTAAAAGATTCAAACTGAAGCAATATTGTTCAGTAATATTTTGTCCACTGAAGCTCCTGTGTGGCCTGATGGCACTTCACCAGCCTAGAACAGAACCAGAGGAATGTGAAGTGTGACAGGAAACTTCTGGTTTTAGAAACAGTATGGGGAAAATTTGTACCCTGTATACCACATCTTGGAGGGTTTCCAATATCAATTACATTCAAGGAGATGCATAAGCAAAGTTAGCGCTACCTTTTATATATATATTGAAGGACTCTGTACAATGCAGAAATCCATAACACGAAATCTTAAGATGAACACCCACAGATACGAAGAAAAACACATGCCATTTAAGTATCAACTAGGAACATGCACTGAAGGTTAAAAGTGAACCCACGCCCAAGTGCACTAGTTAACCTGCTTGCCTGCACATCAGACATTAAACAACTTAAGTTTTAGCAAGACTAGATTTGAAAACTTGCTAGGTTTTTAAAAAAAATATATATGTAAGAAAGCAAGCAAAGAAAGCATTTGCTTTCTGATGAAATTATGCTCGCTGGGCAGAAATCCTAAATAGAATTAAGTACCCTCTTAGTTTGTTGCAAAAACAACTGTCAGCATGAACTGACACAAACTTATTTCCTTTGGTAAATAACAGTTACTGCCTCAGATCTAGCACAATCTCCATTTTAAAGGCATCTGCAACAGTTAATATGAAGCAGTATGGCTACAAATCAGTGTTTAAAATAGAAAACTGCTTAGACAACATTTCCTTGCCTAACACAGGTGCTGCACTGATTTCTGTGTAGCTTTTTGGTAAAACACACATTTGGTCTGATCAAGATGTAGGTGCCTGAAATTTTTTTAATAATCAAATGGGTCTCCAAGTAACATTTAAAAATGAGCATTATGCACATTTCTGTTCAGAGCACAATGTGGTACTGTCCAGATACAAATCTCCTTTTCTTAAAAACTATCCCACTCATCTACTCTGGAAGAAAAATTTAACAATCAATCCCAACACATTTACAGCAAGACCTGGGGAAAAATAAATAACTTAGGGTCAGATTTTTGCTTCCATTTGTATCTGAGTTTAGCGCAAGTCTTCAAAAGCTCACTGGCTAAAAACTTATGCCAGCCAAGAAGGGTTTTTGGCTTAAATAATCACCACAAGAGTAAAAAGAAATGTCACACAACAGTGGCATCAGCTACCTGCAGAAATGACCTAAAGCTGCAGAACTTGTCAAAGAAAAGCAGAATAAAATGCAGGTCCCAAGGTTGTGCCGTAGCAGAGGAGGCAGCAGTTTAGGAGCATAATTCTCATATTGCTTTTGGCAAGTTTCAACAGTCCAAACTACCAAGATTTAGTAGTGCTACCGAGAGAGCAATTCAGGCAGTGTTAAGCTGCGGCAGTGAGGCAAAACTACCAACTACTCACGGGCCTAGATGAACGCTGTATCTTTGGAGGAGGTGGCCGAGGTGGACGAACTCTTTGCTGCTGTATCAAAGCGGAAACTTAGTAATCAGTACATTAAAATATGATCACACCACATGAAAATATCTTTGTTTTTGTGTCAATAGTAATCCTAATGGACAACAGCACGTGCTTTAACCTCCATTCCACACTCACCTCAGCTGATGCCAGTACCTTTCAAACACAGAAATGTTGTCATGACAAATAAAAAGAAAGAAATAATAGAAGAGCTCTGTACTGGTGAGGGCACGTCTGTTTCCTTGATAGCTGTATGTTATACCAGATCAAACTCAACATGCAAAGCTCTCTAGATTAAACTGCCCAAAATACATAATGATTTGAGGATAAGCAAGATGCCCTGCAACTATTAATTTCAAACAACAAGCAGTCCTGTAACACCTTAAAGATTAACAAATTTATTAGGACATGAGCTTTCATGGGTGAGACCTACTTCAGAGCCTACTGAAAAAGGTCTACCCGCAAAAGCTCATGACTTAATAAAGTCTTTAAGGTACTACAGGACTGCTTGTTATTTGTGAAGCTACAGACTAACAAACCCTCTGGTAATTTCAAGTACAGGTTGAACCTCTCTAATTTGGCACACTCTCGTCCATCAACATCTGTAATTTGGCATGATTTTAGTTAGCTGTACAGCCACTTACCATGGGCACGGCCAAGTTTCCTGTGGTCCCATAAACTTTGTTTACAGCCACCAGCCCTGGCTCATAGTGTTCTGTGCTGTTATTTAGCTGTAATTTACCCCTGTCTTCTAAGAGCCCAGTAAGCACTGGAAGGGTTGGTAATGCTGATAGACAATACTGACCTCCTGTGATGCAGCAAATTGTCTCGTTTGGCACTGGTCAGGTCCTGAGGGTGCCAGGCTACAAAGGTTCTAACTGCACACTGGATGACATTTCAGGATTGGAAATTGGAGATGGATACTAAAATTACCCTTTCTTCCCTAAGATGCTGTGAATAATGCTAGTGCTTATAATATTTAGGGTGTGTCTTCACTGGAAGAAAAGACCTGTGGCATGGCTGCAGCTAGACCAGGTCTTCACAGGGTCCCAGAGTTCTAGCTACAGTCATACGTCTACACAGTCCCATAGCCCAAGCCCCATGAGCCTTCATTAGCTGAGCCAAGCCAGCCAGGGGCGATAATTACTGTGCAGATTTACCCCATGTGGCTAAGGCCCTGAACCAGTAATGCACTGAGGCTCACTAGACCTGTTAAAATCACGTGAACTCTTCATGTGCCTGAAGGTGAGTACATGCTCAAGTGCATTGAGTATCAGGGGCTCGGTGCAATGCCTGAAGCCAGGAATAGAGAGGACAGGAGCTGTGCACTTACTTCTGTCACTGCAACTGCAAACCCAGTCTACCACACCAAGTTCTGGGCCTAACTTGGAGCAAACAAATATCCCAGGGCAAGCCTGAATGCTAGCTTAGTGAAGGGGACAAATAAGGACGGAGAAGGAATTGTTAAGAGCCTTGAGCACTTTTGAATGAAAACCCACATCTCCAGGAGTGAAAGGTCAGTGTATTAATTGAAGATGCCTATTCTGGTCCCCTCAATTTTAAATTCCGTGTTGGCCAATTCCTTGCTGCCCTAACTCTGCTGGAATTACTCCTACTCTGCTGCTTCTGATTACATAGTGGAATAATAACCTTCATACCAGCAAGATTTTGCGTGCACCCCACTGTTCCATAGAACTGAGATTCGAGTGAACAACATGAGATGAAGCTGGATTAAAAGCCCTAAAAATTCCAGGTGCATTTTAGTGCTGAGGACTTGATAAAAATGAGAGTGGAATGTCATTTTAGTGATTGCTTAAATGCATGTGTGTGAGGAGACAAACAAACAAAAGCCAGAAATGATGTGAATATAGG
Source organism: Carettochelys insculpta (assembly GCF_033958435.1). NCBI lineage: Eukaryota > Metazoa > Chordata > Testudines > Carettochelyidae > Carettochelys > Carettochelys insculpta. The sequence goes on from NC_134157.1 coordinate 22,204,901, forward strand.
AATTTCTATGCAATCAGTGTAAGGAAAGTAGCAACTATTGCATCACTTGAAAAGTACCACACACACTATCAACAAGACTCCTCTCAGCTGGTTGGAAACAGGAAATGTACAGGTAAGAGGAATCAGGTTCTTCAGATGAAAAATTCTACTCTACACACATGGGTTAGTACCTTCCAATGAAGACTAGGTTTCCCTCACTCTATCTCAGCAGCAGTTCTCTGCTTTCTGCTGGGAGTGCATGTGGCTCCCAGATAAATAGAGCTCTGAAAATCTGTGGATATCTGCTTCAGATCCATGAGTGGTCACATTTGCAGAAATCTGCAGTTCATTTTTGCAGATACAAAATTCACATCTGCATTCCTTCCCTCAAAAATGAGCTGCAGATATCTTCAAATTCCCAGCGTTCTAGACACAAAATGTGTATCTGCCTCCACATCTAGAACCCTTGAAATTTGCTGGATATCCACTTTACATCCACGGGTATCTGCAACTCATTTTTGCAGATAGAGCTGTAGATACATTATCACTGAATCATACAATGATAGGACTGGAAGGGACCTTGAGAGGTTATTGAGTCCAGACCCCTGCCCTCATGGCCAGACCAAGTACTGTCTAGACCATCCCTGATAGACATTTATCTAACCTGTTCTTAAATGTCTCCAGAGATGGAGATCCCACAACCTCCTTAGGCAATTTATTCCAGTGTTTGACCACCCTGACAGTTAGGAACTTTTTCCTAATGTCCAACCCAAACCCCTCTTGCTGCAGTTTAAGATCCACTGCTTTTTGTTCTGTCCTCAGAGGCCAAGGAGAACAAGTTCTCTCCCTCCTCCTCATGACACACTTTTAGATACCTGAAAACTGCTATCATGTCCCCCCTCAATCTTCTTTTTCCCAAACTAAACAAGCCCAATTCTTTCAGCCTTTCGTCATAGGTCATGTTCTCTAGTCCTTTGATAATTCTTGTTGCTCTTTTCTGGATCCTCTCTAATTTCTCCACATCTTTCTTGAAATGCAGTGCCCAGAACTGGACACAATACTCCAACTGAGGCCTAACCAGAGCAGAGCAGAAGAATGACTTCTCGTGTCTTGCTCATAACACACCTGTTAATGCATCCCAGAATTATGTTTGCTTTTTTTTGCAACAGCATCACACTGTTGACTCATATTTAGCTTGTGGTCCACTATAACTTCTAGATTCCTTTCTGCCTTACTCCTTTCTAGGCGGTCACTTCCCATTCTGCATGTGTGAAACTGATTGTTCCTTCCTAAGGAACACTTTGGAGCAGTTTTTATTTGTCTTTATTAAATTTCATCCTGTTTACCTTAGACCATTTCTCCAATTTATCCAGATCATTTTGAATTTTGATCCTCTCCTCCAAAGCAATTGCAACCCCTCCTAGCTTGGTATCATCTGCAAACTTAATAAGCATACTTTCTATGCCATCGTTGATGAAGATATTGAAGAGAACTGGTCCCAATGCAGACCCCTACAGAACCCCACTTGTTATACTTTCCCAGCAAGATTGAGAACCATTAATAACTACTCTCTGAGTATGGTTATCCAGCCAGTTTTGCACCCACCTTATAGTAGCCCCATCTAAATTGTATTTGCCTAGTTTATTGATAAGGATATCATGCGAGACTGTATCAAATGCCTTACTAAAATCTAGGTAAACCAAATCCACCACTTCTCCTTTATCCACAAGGCTTGTTATCCTATCAAAGAAAGCTGTCAGACTAGTTCTTTACAAATCCAAGCTGGCTCTTCCCTACCACCTTCCAGGTGTTTGCAGATGATTTCTTTAACTACTTGTTCCATTATCTGCACAGGGCTCTTCAGACTGACTTCTCGTACCTTACACTGCAATGGCACAGCTCTGAATTCACACCCTTCTGTTCTCTTGCTGCTAATCAATGTATTTTAAAAACACATTATTTTGCATTTGCTGATTTTTACTTCCTTGTTTGCTGCCTCTCCCCTTCCCAAGAACAGAAGCCGTGTGCTTGGACTCTGTTAGCAGTTCTGAGGTGCCAAGCAGCATGCACCACTGTGGCTCAGCTTCTTACCCTGATAAGTGAGAACAGTGGGCAGAGGAGCTGATGTCAGAGTCCATCCACGGAAATGCTTCCGATCAGAGTCTCCATGGGAACTAAAAGATTCTAATAGTAAAGTGACATGGCTCCAAGTTCATGTAGCTTTCTTTCCCTAACAAAAAATGTCATTTCTCTCCTATATACCCCATTCTTCCCTGGCACTGGCCTGGTGCCCCAGTCCATCTTCCCTTGCCATCTGCTCAGACTTAGAAGTTCTGCCTTAATTTAACTTTCTTCATGGATCTTGGGATGCTTTTTTTCCTTTACTTTTTGTTTTTTTAAAAGACTGCTGCAATCTCACACCTTCTGCAACTTATATTCCTGTTCATATGCATGGCATTTACTATCTTAATAATACATATGCTTGGAGATACACATCTTCTAGAACTGGAAGGGACCTTGGAAGGTCATTTAGTCCAGTCCTCTGCCTGCTTGGCAGAACCAAGCACCATCCCTGGCACCTATTGCCCCAATCCCTAAAAGGCATCCTCAAGGATTGAGCTCACAACCCTGGGTTTAGCAGACCACTGCTCAAACCACGGAGCTATCCCACCTACTACCACTAACCTGCTGAGGAGCAGCAGCATGGTGTGATTGCTACTGTATTCCTTTTATATTATTTGCAATTTTTCTACATGCTTCCTGTGTAAAGACTAGTACATGACAGAACCGCAAGGGTAGAATAGTGATTTAGTAAATTGTAATGTTTTCTGGATGTCTTAGATCGAACATGTTGGGCAGGTGAATAATTCTATTTACTAGAGCTGTTTTAATTTAAAACAAAATTGGTTTAATATTTCTTATCTAATAAAAGTAAAACCTCAGTCAGTAACATGATATTAGGCAACATTCAATAGAAGTTGATGCTACCACTTCAGAATTAGCTCATTTCACCATCTGCCTTTCTTTACTATATTCAACTATGTAAAGCCTCTTTGGCTTAAGATCTGAATTGTCTTGAAACAGCAAGACCCAAGTAAGTTTTGGAGAAAACACTGCAAGATTATGGCATTAATAGCGTCAGCCAAGGATCCAGAACAACAGTTACATTGATAATCTTTCCAAAAGCAGGGAACACTTTCGGAGAGAGACCAACCACACAGCACCTCAGAAGTACCTCCTACTGAGATGATCAATACATTGATTACTGCCATTGCAGACACAAACAAACAACACAACATTACTTGCCCACCTTTATTACTAACTTGGCAATTTTTTCAGAGAGAATGTGTGACAGGTTTCATTATACTGCCTGTTCATATTGTTAGTTGCTAACAAAGAAAGGAAATTGCAACAAAAGCAGGTTTAATTCTTTTTATGAAGGCCTGAAACCATCTGTCCAATCATGCTGGAGCAGGCACCATTTTTACAGCTCTTTTTCCTCCAAGGAGTTGCTAACTGATGCTGTAGAATCCCCATATACAAATCAGAGATGTAGCAACAAAGACACTGAAAGGAGGCACACAGAGGAATGACAGTTCCTGAGACAGTCCACTGAAGCAGTAACTGGAGAAGTTGGGGGATAGTGAATGATTTTATTTTTTCCTTCTTGCTTACCCACACACAAAAAAATAGCTCTTCCATCTGTCATGTATCACTTAGTATTATTTCAGCATTGGCAACCTGTACAACAGTCACTAGTCGGAGCTCAAAAATTATGCAAATAGCTCAAAAATTATGAGATAAAAAGTAAATGTTGAGCTTTTTTTTGTCACTCTGCTCTCTGAAACTTAAGGGTGAGTTTGGGTAATATTTTCAAACTCGTCTCAGAAGGCTAGAATATTAACTTTGTAAAAAATGAAAGTGAGATTCAGACCTAACTCATTTGATTACAGGACCTGGAGTGTTAAGAAAAACACAAGTTTGCAAGACTTGTGATAAAATCACAAGAGATGGAAATATTTATTTACAGAGGTTTCCCACGGTCTCTCTCTTTCTGGCCCTTGCTCTCTGTTGATGGAAACCTTTGATATACTTTTCCCTTGGCTCCAGTATTCATTCATCCTGCTACTTTTCAGTTCCATTTTATTTCACTCATTGCATTCTTTAGGTCCTTTTTCCTATTAATGTTATGTATATGTGCAAATGTTTTGCTAGATTAGGGCCATACAGCAGAACATCTTAAGTCACAGCTAGAAGCCAACCCAGGATGGATGCATCACTGTGTTCCCATTGACTAAGGTGACCATCTGTCCCATTTTTGGCAGGACAGTCCCATATTTGGGACACCAAAAGGGAGGTTAGCTACTTTCCTCTTCCCCAAGGCTCAGGGAAGGGGGAGGCAGAGTGCCGTAGCTGCCCCATCCCTGCCACTTCCCCGAGGCTCAGGGAAGGAGTGGGGAGCGCTGTGGCTGCTCTGTCCTGGTTGCTGCCCCAAGGCTGGGGAAACGCAGGGTGTGTGTGTGTGCACACGCCATGGCTTCTTTGTGCACGCTGCTACCCTGAGCCTTGGGAAAGGTCGGGGGAGTGCCATGACTGCCCCGTTCCTGCTGTTTCCTCAAGGCTCAGGAAAGGAAGTGGGGAAGCACCATGGCTGCTAAGTCCTGGCCGCTTCCCCGAGGCTCAGGGAATGGGGGAGAGTGCCCTCTATCCTGTATGTGGCCTTGGGAGATATGGTCACCCTACCATTGATGGCTGTTCACTGACATGTGGGAAAGCTGGCCACACCCCTGCTCCCAGTGGATACAGATCCTCATTCCAGGTGACACCACTGTTACCAGTGAAAGGAAATACTGGACAGGTTACAAGGATTTTACTGTCACTCCCATCCCTAGAGCTGGTAACTCCAGACAGGTTTGTAGTTCCTTGGCAGGTAGTGGGTGACCTGAGACAGTACAGGACTTAGTGGTACTAACAGAGCAGGGATGTCTGGTTAACTGTACAGTTGCTTGCAGATGAGTCAACCTCTGACTATTATGGCTTAGGAGGCAGCTTTCACAAGGGTAAGTTATTCCCCTCTGCCTAATACCAGCTTTCTTGTACTTGTATCTGAAGCAGCCAGTACTGGCCTGTATTGATGGCAGGACACTTGTCAAGATGGCCTGGTCAAGATGGGTGCTAGGATGCACAGTCTTGAGGGAGAGATGTGAGCTTTGTTCTTTCCCTAGCCACAGAAAATATTTTGTTAGAAGGCTCCATGTTGCCTAAGGTTAGAACAAGGCTTGATTTGAGACATGCCAAAGCACACTGTATGCAAATATAATTTTTGTTCCTGTTGTAAATCCCCAGGTCACGGGGTAAAACCTGGGGCGGTATTCTAGCCACTGGTGGAACGCCTTAAGTAGCCTTATAGCCTTTTGGTTGCTTCTGAGCTGTCCACGCAGTTTGAGATCGTTAGTTCCATGACATAAGTATGAAATCCATGCAAGGGAACATGAAAATTACCACATATTTATTGCTGTATGAGCCAAGAGATGCAAGCTGAAATGCACAGGCCATAGGGGAAAGAAGAGAAGTGTGGTGCGGAGATGATTATAAATAGCAAGTTTACACCAAATGAGAAAAGTAGTTTCACAAGCATGCGTGATGCTTAAGACACAAACTTTGAAAGCCACAAAATGTAGTTTATATACAGGGCACTGACTTACCACTGAAATTAGGGATCTGTTTATGTGCAAAGTCAGTACACAAAGTACATGTTATGCTGTAACAAGGGTGAAGTGGGGCAGTGGAGGAAAGGAACACACAATGGTAAAGTACCCTTTAAAGACAGTGGGAGAAAAATACCCTTTAGGGGAATGCATTGGTATAGCCTAAACAAGGAGTTTGCTGAACAGGCATATCAGGACATGAAAGTTCTCTTTCCAGGGATAGCTATTCCAGGAATAATGAAGACACAAAAGAGGCCAGCACCCTCTGCAGTGTAGGTAGTGACAGAATTACCACAATGCCTGCAAGGAGGGATTAAGACAGGATATGTGAATGCCTACCTTGAGCTGGGGAGGTGTCTCTGAACCCCAAAGTCTGTAGCTAATGATTGAGGGAGCATGACTGGTAGAGACACCTCAGGTGGTGTCAGAGTGTACCACATGAGCTGGAGTGCTAGAAGAGAGCTGAAAGTTCTACAAGCACTTTTGTAGGAGAAGGGTGCACTTTGACTGGATTGAATTCAGGCACCATTTTCTTGTGATCCACCAATGAATGACTAGTCTTTTCCAAGCCCCATGTTGGAAATTGTCTGTTTGTTTTATACGTATATTTTATTCGTGAATTTTCATTTTAATTAGAAATGTAAAATCACTATTCAGTTCTCATAATAAGAGACTTTCCAGGCTTTAGAAATGACTCATACTTCTTTATACAGTTAGTTATTAGAGGCAAACTTGCCCATCAGACCATCAGCAATAGTACAGTATTTCAAGTACAGACCTGTACCTTACAATACTACTTGCAGTAATTTATCCAGTCAGTTTAAAATGGCTTCAATGATGAGGCTTTCACCACTTCACATGGCAGCCTATTCTACACACGTAATAGTTCTTACCACTAAAAAGTTAAGCAACTTTGAGAAACCTTCAACTTCAGCTTTAGAAGCTTTTGGTTTCCTTAAGGTTCCTCAGGAGGAATCTGTTTATAACAAATATGCTGTAAATTACTGAACTGTAACCCAAGTAATAGCATTGCAAAGCCTGGCCCCAACAGCCTGATCCTGAATTCATCTCCTTCATGTATTTGCTGCTGGAAAACAAGATCACTGTGAAATGCAAGCCCCTCCCTCCCACACACAAATCTGAACCTTTCTTCTTGTCATTGTTGAGGTAAAAAGGCAAGACCACATACCTTCAGCAGCATGGCTTCCAAAACTTTCACACTGATGAATAACTACTACAGCTAAATCAATGTTGCAGAGCACAACACACACACACACACACACACACGGGACAAGTGCACTAGAAAGTAATTGACACAGAGGTCTACCAGAAGATAACTGTTATTTGCCCTTTGCCAGAGCTTCATTTTTAATGTTGATGTTAGTATCTGTCACCAGGATGGGATGAGTAAGTATATTCATAGTATATGAAGATAATATTTAGTAGAGTAGCATCTGATTGAAGTTAATTTGTTGATGCAGCAAAACACATTGTTTCTAAAAGGTCAGTAGGGGAACTGGTGTTGGAATATCAACTTAATTACCTGTGCTGCATGGATGAATGGGTACAACACAGTGGATGGCTGCATTGCTAAAAGCAGTTAAATTACAATATTAGGCATGTTCTTGACTGCACATACTGTATAGCCTTTTATGAAGGGGAAAAAGTCTAAATTAGGACATTCATACTCATCTCTATGTACCAATACACCTTTCTTATGCTGCATATTTTTTAATTGTATTGTTCCAAACATTTCTGAAATGACAACACTAAGCAACTTCACAGAAAACTAATTCTAAGAGGCACAGTGAGTGTTGACTTTCTAGTTATTAGATAAGTAATTTTAAACCAGAAGGTGCCCGAGAATAATTCTTAGAAATTTTTTCAATTCATGGGGCACAAATTTCAAAATGATATACCCAGACAGATAATAAAATATTTTACATTCATGGAATTTTCACAGTATAGCTATTTATTTTCTCACGCCAGGGAAAACTTTAAACAAAAAAAAGATAATTTTCAAAGTGTGAAGTAACAGCTGGTGTACAGAAAATGATCTCAAACTATTGCTGGGAATATCTGTTCAGCTAAAGCAGTTATTCTTCAAAAAACGGTATTGAAAACAGAGCCTTTATCAGTAGATTAGAGGTGTTATTTCATTTGCAGCAACAAGTGCAGCTACAATAAGCTATAGACAAAGGCAGGGTGTAACTGTAAACAAAATTCTGCTTCTTGGCACATGCAGGAAGAAGTGTTTGGTCACAATCACAGAAGTTGTACTTCCAGGAGCGTGGGAGACATGTTTAAAGGATTCCACAACAGACTTTCTGCTATATGAAAATCATGGATATCTCAGAAACACAGGATGGTTTTGAAAAATGTTAATCCGTTTTAAAGGAGGACATGGGGGCAAGAGATGGATTGTTCTAAATTTGTCAACACTTCATCTTTAGAAGGGTTCTAATAGCCACTTCAGGCCCTGGTGCAAGGTGGAAGGGTGCCCAGATCCATGCCCTGAAAGGGGTGGGGCCTAGGGCAGTCATCCCTTAGAGCTGCCTGGACCATAGCACTGGAACCTCCTTCACCTCCTCAGTGTCATGCAGAGCAGCTCTACTGTGGCACTTCAAAGGGATTTGGGGCAACTGTAATCTGTGCTGCCTGCCCATCTGATGGCCTGAGAAGACAATAGAGAAGTGAAAATTTAGACACCCTCTTACTCTTTGATTAATGTGGAGAAAGAATCACTGCTTTGTGGGCCTATAAGCATGTCAGGCATGAACCCAACATAGGTACATCCTGACATACCTCCAAAGTGATTGTGAGCAATAACATGCTTTGGAATATTCCACAGTATCAAATGAGGAGCCCCAATCCATGCCCAAAAGGGCTCTAGCCATCATGAGACAACTGTTGCAAGCCCACTCACTGAGATACATAGGAGGGATTTTATCCCACTCAACAGAATCGGGTTTTGTGATGCTTTGTTTCTATTACCAGTGTTCCCTTCAACTCAGATCATTACTATCCACCATAATGGAAGCCAAAGGGTCTTTTCTCAGTGGCTTCTCTAGGATGAGACAGTCACAATCCTGTTCCCAAGGCAATCAATGGTAAAACACACATGCTAGATTCATAAAACCCATGTTCTTCAAATCAACCATCCCAGAAAAACTGGCTGTTCCTTTACATTATATTTTCATTTTTTAGAATTAAACAAACCACCTTTAGCTTAAGAGATCCAGAGAGGATTGTTTAGACTATTTCTGTGGAGAATGATTTAAAACCAATTATGTGTTTAAAATCACAATTCTATTTCAAATAGTAGGCACATCACTTTCATTACAGAGTTCAACAGGAAGTGCATGAAATACTGTTTTAATGATCCAAAGAAACGTTTCAGAGAATTACAAATGCGTATTTTTCATGTGCGAGCTGGGCTGAGCAGACATTTTCAGTGCATGCCCCCAAAGTAGCACGCAGTCTTATACAATGTTGACAGGAGGAGTATTTTGTAATGGCAGTGGTTAATTTGTAGTGGCATTTGTGGTTTGAAGGCTTGTCAAGATGTCTGATTACTTCCCATGCAACTAGCTCCAGTGATGGGAAAGTTCACATGCTGTGCAAAAAAGGCAGCAAAAGAAACCACAGAAGAGGATGAAAAGGTGACTTGCGACTATGGCCACTGGTTTACTGTAGCTCAGTTTTTTTTTTTTTTTAAAATGTAGAGCATCGAGCTGCAGTCAAAACACTAACAATAGAAATTAAACTTCTCTTCAGAATCTACTGTGAAATTACAGATATTCTAAGATACTGCAGGAGAGTGCAGTTCTGCATGCTATCGTAATGCATGGCTGACGGGTGCCTACAGAATATCAACATACAGAGAACCTAGGATATTCATTATCCTAAAAAACACTGTATAAGATGCCCAATTTATCCCCCTCAATCAATTTTAGTTTTGTTCACATGCAGCAGTATAATAGCAGAAGGCTAAAAAAGCATCACATTCCAGGCAGGTAAACCTTCAACCCAGAAAGTTTTTCCTTCGTATTTTCATCCAGCTTCTGGCTGCTTTGTTTCTGAAGAGAGTTGGCACAGGTCCTTTTCTCAGAGCCTTCCTTATGCAACATGCTTTAGCCATTAATATCTTTGAGATAATGTTTGCAATAATGCACTAGCTTATACGTGCATCACACATGGAGAAATAGATCCGTAAAACAGGAGAATCCATTATTGCACAGGGACTCTCTCACAAAGCAAACAATTCACTCCAAGAAATCTATTTTGACAGCAGTTTGCTGTGTCCCCTCTCTTATTACTGTAGTTGTTGGTGTTTTAATAAGGACTCTGTGCCCCACGGCACTCTCGCTCAGTCCAGCTTCTCCTGGATCCCACAGTAAAATCTGAATCCTACACTTATGGTATCACAGGCTCCAATCCTAAATTGATAACTGTGGGGGGCATCAAGGAATAACTCTAGAATCAGGGCAAGTCTATTGCCAACAGAATGAGATATCTCTCCCAAACTCACCATCCTTCTGTATTCAAACCCAACATAACTTTCACTTGCATTAATCACCACGGAATATAGTATAAAGTTGTTGCAGGAGCAAGTAACAGGAGAAGATGGGCTGGGAGAGAGCACATTCTGAATTTATCAAACTGCTCCTATTCTTGGTCCCTCGCTAAAACAGAAAGGAGGTTTTTAAAGCCAGGTGCACTGGTAAAACAAGTAGGGAGAGCGTCTGAAGTATGAGATTGATGAAAAATTTGCATAAATTGCAATGCTTTTCTTCCAAAATAAGACAAATGTCTACTGAAGCCGTTTTTCATCTTTCTGTTTTCCAATAAAAATGGATGGAAAGCAGGTTTAAAATTCCTGAACCCCTGGAATATATTTATTCCCGCGTGTGAAAGTCAATCCATCTAATGTCTCGGCAGAGCTTAAAATCACAGCTAATAGGTTAACAACTGTTTTTCTTCTGCTTCAAATGAAGAATATCAGAAAGCTGGGGGAATGTTCGGCTTCCCAATTTGTACTGACTGCTCACAGCTACCTGCAATGTCTGTTTGACAGGACTGACATTTTGTACCGCTGTGAGATGGGAAAATGTGTGACATTTTTATTCATGGTGGCGTACGCCCTTGTAATGATCAGCCCTGGTCGATGTGCTTACTGCAGCAGCCCCTGAGCCCTCGGAGAACAAACAGGAACCGAAGGTGCCAGCAGTTCGACTGCCTTATTAAACACCACCAGGATTCTAACGAAGAGCAACTGCTGGAAAATCTCACTGTCAAATCCTCAAGGACATTGTCAACGCAGAGCTAACTGCATATATTTTTCATTTAAAATACTGGAAAATCCAGCAATGTGGGATTAAAAATAAAGAGCCATGCTGTTTTTTTGTTTTTTTTTGTGGGTGTGTGCTTTTTTTTTTTTTTTTTTTTGAAGCTGGTCACTTTGTTGGCTTCTCACAGGGCTATCAGTGGGCCTGATACCAGAATTCAAATCTAAGAAATCCAAGCAGCCCAGCTGATTTTAAATGAATGTCAGTAGATGGATACGTACTTCATTATTTTTGTAAAAGCCATTTCTCTCTAGCAGGCAGGATGCTTGAAAGAAGAAAGCCTCTCATTTAAGGAGCTGTAAAAACAGCAGTGCCTAGCTGCCTAGTTTGGCTCCAGCATTTGCTGAGGTAGTCTGTATTATTAGGGCAATATCCCCTCCAGCACCACCAGAAACTGTTTTTGGTTCTCTGTGCCTTAAATATTGAGTCTGTTCTGGTCTGGATATGGTCTGATGAAGTGGGTCTGTCCCACGGAAGCTCACCTAATAAACCATTTTGCTAGTCTTTAAAGTGCTACTTGACTGCTTTTTGTTTTCACCAGAAACAAAGTTACTTCTAAACATACAGTGCGATGCTTTGTAACTGTTCTGTTTGGTGATAATCAGCTTTGGCTCTGAAAGGCAAATTCAAATCCAACTAGCCAAACAAGCAATCATAGAGAGCTTGCAGTTAGAAGAACTGCACAATATATTTCACATACACCCCTTTTAATCTTTCTGTTCAGGCCATGGACCCAGGGGTCAGTTTAGACAGTTCTGGCCTAACTGCACATATCTACTTGATCAGTTATATATGAGAAACTTCTGTGTGCTGAGGTACTCTGACAGTCTAAGCGACTCATCCATAAGACCCTCTGAGCTTATCTCAGGTTGTCAATCAAGGTGGTTTGATTCGTCTTACATGTACTGATGTATTTATTATTACACATGTACACATGCACACCTTACACTTCATAAAGCACAGTTGTTTCCATATGCCGGCAGTGATGTATCGAGCTACACTCTGCAAGTCAGTTAGGGGTTCCTCAGAGTAACAAGTCTAACATGGAGACCGCACAAAAATACATGCGATAGCTTGTCACAAAGCCCTGGGAGGGATGCTAAACTATGTGCTCCTCCATACACCCTGATCTAAAGATTACACATTTGACTTACATGTACGCAGGAAAGCATGTTTATTCTGCACAACACTGTAGACCAGCTTCGTTTGAAGAATTTGGAAAGCCCAAACTTGCAAACCATATACACCCTGATCCATTATATACACATATGTGAACCGACACCTTTGCCTCTGCTGATATGAATACATGACTGGGGTCTTACTATCTGTGTCACTTTAGTCATAAGCCTGAGTTTCTATGTAATACGAGCTATCCTCCCAAAGCTGTTCTACTAGCGAAGGAGATAGCAGTCTTGGACTCATTAGAAAACATTGGCGGTTGAGTCATGAGAAGCAGTTACCTTTGGGTATGAACTGCAGCTGGTGTAAATCTTCCTAAAGAGAGAGCCAGGCCTCACATGTCAAATATTTACATGCAAAAGAAGAGCATGAGCCTTTTAGACAGATAATTCGTATTCTATGGATTGTCACTCCTGCAAATCTCTCACACAGTAAAGCTAGGTTTCACCTAAGTGCTTTATTTCCCTGGTTCACTGAGAATATTTTCAGTCTCTGAAAAGTGTCACCGTAAAGGACAATTATTCTGCAACACACAACAGGGCTGTGTCTGCAAATACCCCCTCCTTTTGGAGGGGGCATGTTAATGATGCAGTTCAGAAGATGTTAATGAGGTGCTGGCATGAATATGCAGCACCTCATTAGCATAATGGCAGCCGTACACGATTCAAAAGTACTGCTTTTGGAACGCACACTGCCCATGTAGACAGGGACCTTTCAAAAGGACACCCCTGACTTCGAAAGCATCTTCTTCCTATTTGGTTTTAGGAAGAAGAGGCTTTTAAAGTCAAGGGGTCTTTCAAAAGGCTCCCATCTACACGGGTGGCGTGCATTCTGAAAGCGGCACTTTCGAATTGCACGCAGCTGCCATTATGCTAATGAAGCGCTACATATTCATGTCAGCGCTTCATAGGCATCTTCCGAACTACCTCATTAACATGCCCCCTCTGAAAGGAAGGGGCATGTGTAGACACAGTGCAGATGAACAACTGTTTCTGGGCCAAGGGCAGTCCTTCCTCTTTAAAACTCTCCTCCCTCACAAGGGGACTTCCACTGAAGAATACTGAACTCCTTTTAAAAAGGACGTGTTCGAGAGGGAGATTGTCCTTTCCTGGAGAATATGAAGAATTTTTAAGGGCTAGGGCTAAATCTGTATTAAACCCATTAGCTCTGATCCAGAATATGCATATGGTGAACAGAAATCTTTGTGTCTGCTGATCTGAATGCAGGATTAGGGTCCTACTGTCTGTCTCACATTAGTCCAAGTCTGCCATAAGCACCAGGGAGAGGGAGGAGGGATTCCACATGTGCAAAAGGGAAAAGCCACATTGTCCACTAGTGGGGAAAGAGAGGGATGGAGGCTTGTTTCCTTAATGAAGACATCTATTCCAGTAGAGATTTGGGAGTGGTGCAGTGTTAAAGAGGGAACTTGTCTCCGACAACATGCAATTGCCTGAACATTGTACCATGAACTTGCTTTCCTCTTTGATAACTACCTTTGTGCAATATAATTCCTGCTGAGACAAAGGGGAAATCTGCTATTGTTCCAATGCACCTGCATGTGAAGGGAGTTACATGGTCCACTAAAGCACCCTTCATCTCACCATCACTTCCTCTCCTTTATGCTAGAGCTAATCCCTCCTTCTGCTTCCCTTTGGCATTCTTGATCCAGTTCTGCATTTCTGGAACGTAGCTGGGCTGTTCTTCACTTTCTCCATTTTATTGAATCTATCTTTTGAAAACATAATTCTATTCCCAGATAACAATATTCCATACAACCCTGAATACATTCCTGCTGACTCTAAACAGAGAAGTGCCAGTATAATTCACTTCTTGTTGAATGATGCACAAAGGGAGAAGGGGATGAACATTTCCCCAATAGCCAAGGGTTTAGTCCCATCAGCCACATCAGCCTGGATTTGTTTTGGTCTGTACTATACCCTGCGGTGTTGCTAATGGTGCAAGCTCTGCAGGGGAGGAACTTTGTCACAGAGTGGGTTGGTTCTTTACAGGAGCTGGAATCAGTCCCTCTTGTGCCTAGTTAAGCTGCCTAACAGACACTGAGTGTGAAAGCAGGGATCAAATGCTAGCCCTGCAGGTCAGCCGGCGCCCTCAAAAAGAAGCAGACAACCAGTCGCAGGCTAAACTCTAGGAAGATTCCGGCAGGAGACCTTAGGTCTTGGGAAAGGAGGTAGGGTTACTCCCACAGAGCTAGTCAGAAGGCCTGGTTGGAGACACGTGCTGTGTGGGAAGGAGCAGAAAGAAGTCTGGGTTAACATTTTTGAAAGTTACAGTTAAGTTTTGGACATTAACTCCATCCTTCAGGAAAGGGAGCGAAATTTGCTGCTGGTATGAGTTTTATTTGACTGTGCTGAGCTATAAGATTTGATAATCTTCACCCACTGTACAGTGCCATACACTTTGATGGTTCTATGTAAACCAACATAATTGCAGAGATACTGACTCATGACAATTATCTATTGAACAAACAGGTCTGTTGGATTCAGATATTGGCACACCTGGACTTGGGCTGATGAGAGTGACAGAGGCATGTTCTCAGCTTGATGTGCCCATAATTTCAGGCCCCCCTAATAAGTTATCCAGCAACCTCCTACACTGATTACACATCCAGGATTGCAATTTACACACACAAAGCAACCTACGACTTCTTGTATTCAAAACAATTTAAGAATATTTAAAGTATACAGCATCCATCTTCCTGGCTCTGCTGCTGGAGACACCAGAAGGGATTATCTTTCAGAGCATTTATCACAGCAATAGCAGGCACACCCATAGCATGGAAGCTGAGCAGTCCTTAGGTACAGGGAAAAGTACCTCTAAGGCAGCTCCCTGACCACCTCTCTGCCTTGGAGATAAAGGCCTCTACTTAGAGCTAAGTTAAACACATTTGAAAGAATTATGGAAGTCTGCTGCTTAATAAAAGCTCTTCATAATTCAGAGAGAGGTTAGGTCTTTCTTCCAAAGCATTTTAAATAATTTTATTAAATTGGAACAGCCCAGCCACCTTAGAATGACTGTGACAGTCACATAGAAGTTTTAGCTGGTCAGGTAAGTAGCAGCCCTTTTATTAAGTGCTAAGACTTCAGTCTGAGCACATTCCACCACTGCTCTGCACTGGCTCCTCATCCATTTCCTGAGATGCTGCAAGGTCCTAGCTCTAATCTTCGATGTGCTCAAACCCTTAGTTACTTCATATGGGGCATGGTGTCTCACCTAAACATTCACACTGATGAAGCCCATTTGATTAGCAGAAATCTGCAGAAGATAGGATCTGAAGGATGTCAGGATACTGCTTAAGATAAGCTTGACTCTTGAAACTTTCAGCGTATAAGGCAAGCCACAACTGTTGCGCAAGTTTCCCCACAAACAACTACATAATGACTAGGAAACAAACAAGTGACATCAACCCACTTAGCAGGGGGAGGATGGAAAATATCATCCCCATTTGCTGTTATGGCACATTTGCTAATTACATGAATGGCACCAAACTTATGTGGCGAGATACCTATTAGATGTGCACAGAAGAGGATTTAAAGAAGGTGCACCCATCCACAGCTGCCTCCTGGTGGTAAGACAACAGTGTGTTCTGAAATCCCCAGAACGCGAAGGGCAAGAAGAGGAATGGCAAAAAGGGGGGTCTGGGAGGCTGAGTTCTGTGTGTGAGCAATGACTTGCCCATTTCAGTAATCTCTCCAACCAAGCTGACTGAATAAAAACAAATCCAATGTTGAATGAAGTTTGAACTTTATCAGTTAACAATACTGTAATTACAGAATAGCACCCTCACAATATGTACATCAGAAATATTTATGATGTTGGATATACACTGAGTCCGTATGTCATTGTCTATGATATTATCCCTTGTTCTTCTTTACCTGAAAATAGACTAATAGTCACAGAAACTACAACAGGAAAACTCATTTGGGAAACACTGAAGCCATAATCCGAATCACTGTTTTTTGTTTTCTTTAAACCTCAGTGCTTGTGAGAACACCCTGAATCTCACTTCAGTCTCAGCTGGCAGTTTCCCTCCCTTTTTTAAAATTTACTAGATTTCATGCTATGGCATCTTTGTCACTTCGTCAACATGGGTTTGTTTTTCTAAATGTCTTGGGGCCGTGACATGATAAACTCAACGTTCAAGATTGGGCTATTAAAGGTGCATGTGTTCTAAGAATCCAAGTTATATACCAAGGAAGGAGGAAGGTCTTGGGGTGAAAGCACCACTATGAGACTCAGGAGACGAGTGTTCAGTTCTCAGCATGAGTACTGATTTTCATCTGGCCATGGAGCAAGTCACAAACCTTCTCTGCCACTGTTCCCAACTTATAAAATGATGATAAAACATTTTCAAATTCCCACAGCAGTGTTATGAGGAACTCAGGAAGCACTCAACTACGCTGCCAGGGACAATATATGTGCAAACTAGGCAAACTGATACTATAACGTTATATCTGCAAATCAATACCTCACCTACAGACAAACTTAAAACAAACAGTAAGAGCAGCATTCTTTTCTTAACATGATTGGAGTTATCGCTGACTCAATTTTTTCCAGTAGCCTGATATTTATAAATTAGTGTCATGTAGGATGGAGAGGAATTCAAAGCTATTCACGTAACACATCTTCTGAAATATTCACGTAACACATCTTCTGAAATCAATCAGAACTGAAACCCAGACTTTAAATTTATCTGCTGATCAATCAAGTATGAAAATTGTGAAGTGGCAGAGCCACGTGTCTGTTTGAACATTATGCTCAATATGGTGCTCTCATCGTGGCATCTCCCCCATTGACAATTACACTAATGACAGAAGCTGAAACATCCAGCTAAAGTTCACGACTCAAGCATCACTAACACTAATCCAGAAACTGATAAATGCTATAGAAATGTTCAGATTCAGATACCTCCCTTATTCTAAAAAATGTGATCTATGACACAGTCAGACGGAAATAGTATTTTTGCAGACATGAGTGCTTCCAATGTGGGAGAAGAAAAAATGAAATTTTGTTAAAATTCTTCCCAGATATTCTAACTATATCCTGTATCATAGCAAGTTCACCTGCTTCCAGTTCTGTGTCTTGCCAATCATATTCCACCATGTATAGAAGTGAACAGGCAATGGTGACAAATGGAACATCATCTATTATAGACTCCAAATTTGAACTGACAATATAAGTCACAAGGAACAATCCAACAGTTTATATGACTATTTGCTACTTAGTATTGTGTTTATTCTCCATATGGACAAAGGATAAACCTGTACCATCTACATGCAGAGAGAATGGGTGAAAAAGCAACAACTTCCAGGTCAGTAAACCTGCACTGGATGCTGTTTGCATCAGCTGCTGTCATTAGCCTTGTTCCAAAGTCTATGTTAGGCACAGTACAGGCATTCTGAGGCCCATATCCATTTAATGGATGATCCCATTTACAGCAATGGTGGATGCCAAATTATGTTAGACTAAATGATGTGGTTTGGTCTCAAGCTTTAAAACATGGGAAAGAAAGTAAAGCCTGTCAACACTGACATCAGTCAGGGAAGTACCCTGCATTGATGCATCAGACAGAAACCCTTATTTCTCTAAAGAAACGAGGTGAAGATCCAGCCTCTTGGGTCCCTCTTATTTTTTTTTTTTAATTATTTCCCCTTCTCTCCACTAGTTAAACACCTGGTGACCTTTGTAACCACTGCCAATGCTATTTGTTGGCTATCTGCCTGGGTTCCTAGTGCATGATGGTTTCTTTTACCGGAGTCATTCTAAAGCAGAAAAGAGAAGACATGAGAGCTAAGGGGCTGTGACTTTCCCTGTCGCAGCCTGACCCAGTACACAATTTTGTCATTCATAGGGGCACCAAAGAGAGTTTCTCTCAATCTCTGGACAATTACAGGAACAAAAATCAACAGTTTAACTGAATTATCTACCCAATTAACCCTCCCTTGAGGTGATACCTGAAAAGTAACTACAAAGCAAGATGAGACACATCTTTAAAATTCCTCTGCTGAAAAATCTAGTAGATAACAATGCTTGATACATTCTCGAGAGTACTGAACAGGCGAGCATTTAATATTTAGCCTACTTAAGATGTTTTACTTCTGATTTTCCAATTGAAGAACTGCTGCCATGGACATAAAACCATATGAGAAACACTAGAAACGAACTTAAAAAAGGAAGAGACACAATGAGTTAAAATTAAGGGTTGCTGCTGGCTTCCTAGCCCATCCCCCGTTAGCTAATCTGTCATGTAATGAAGAGACGCACCCAGCATAGGACAGCTAGCTGCCGGCTCACTTACAGCAAGCTGATTAAGAATGTTCAACCAACAGCAGACTGCAGACCTTTCCAACGAAAATAAATAGACTGTATGCAAATGTGTTTGTCACTTTGACAGCATGTCTCAATTAAGGCATCTCGCTGCTGTTGGTAGGCTCTGGCGCTGCAGTGGTATGGTGAGCCAACTGCATTACTGATACACAGGGCTTGACCCTAATCCACATGCATGCATTTTAAAAAATTCTGCCTTCACCACATATAGTAGCAGACATGGAAAGCAAGTGACAATATGAAAAAAGCTTCTTTCATCCTCTCCAGTGTATAGGGGCTGCGAATGCACAAACAGCTCTTATTTCAGCAGTTTTCATGCCTTTTTAATTGATTCCCCACCCTCACTTACTTTACAAGGAGTTAAAAGTGACATTAACATCTCCCCGTTTCATCACTGGTTAGAGCTCATTTATCATTTAAATAGTAAAAGTTGATTTTTTTTTCCTAGCCTTAATTTATGTTTCCTAAAGCTGAACACATTTCACCCACTTGAATGGAAGTATTGTTGAATTGTCTGTACAGTGTGGTGCTATCATCAGAAGGAGGATCTGTGCAAGGACAAAAATAGTAAACAAGACAGCCCTACAACTACCAAGTTACACAATATTTTTAAATGGATATTTGCATTGTAATGACAGTAATAGAGCCTTTCACCTCCACCAGTGGTTCACTAAAGTGGATGATCCTTTTGACATTGGGAAGGGGAATCTTTAAAAAATTTGCAAGTGGTCATGCACTTCCCCTCACATGATTTTGGGTAAGCACTTTTCACTTGATCATCTACTTTAGTAATCCACCAAAGTGTTTGGATTATTCCTCACTCATGTAAATGAAAAATGTTGGGATGGGGAAAGAATTCCCAAACACAAAAAATGTTTTTAATTAAAGGCAGTGTTTTCCTAGTGAATCTTTGGTAGCTCCAAGCCCCCTCAACTGTACTAGAGCCGAAATAAATGAAAAATAAACCAGCAATTCAAACATTTAATTGCAGCAGAATCTTTTTGAGAAAACCTCCAACAATCTGCATTTAGCATAGCAGCCAAAGTTCTAAAAGCATACAAACAAAATCTAAAATGATAAGGAAAAGGAAGATCTAAAGGAGAACTGAAAATAAAATTCTGTAATAAATTACTGCTTCTTATGCATATGCAGGTATGTTTTAATATCTAAATAGTAAGAAATCAGCAATATTAACTTGGTAGATGTCTTACAACTATTACTAATGTTTACATAAAATATGGCTTCTGGCATTCTAAAACTTGCATTTTCTGATAATTCACTGTTTTTAACCATATAAATTCCAAATTTGTCTTTAAAGAAACCAGATATTCATTTCTGTGCTCCAATGAGCCTCATAGATTAAAAAGGCAGAAAGATCAGGAATAACAGAGAACACTGAATAAAATCACAATAAAATACTTTTGAGAAAAAAATTGTTAATGTAAGCAATGCTAGAAAGCTGATTATGAATACCATATGTTTTAATGATCAGTTATTATAAAACCAGCTATTTTTGTAGACACTGCCAGAAATCTAACAAGGATAGCTAGTACTCAGACCTCAACTGTCGATATTGAAATATGGAGCATTATTAAAGAATTATTAATTGATCTTTTTCCCACTGGAGTTCATTGCTTTTAAATTTTGAAGTCTGCTGAAGTGATAATAATTAGATGTTCTGTGCTAACACTAATGATCTGCTTTAATAACTGAAGATACCTTAAATAATGTACCCTGCTGTACTAAAAAGATGTAGCACAATGCACACTAATGGAAGAGGCAAATAGTTTATTATTATATTGATGTAAATAAATGGCACGTAGTCTTGCAAATTCATCTAAAATATAAGTTGTCTCAGAAAAAATGTCTCATACACAAGGAAACCACTGAAACCATAAAACATGATAAGAAATGTGTAGGTGAAATGCAAAACTAATCCCAGAATGATGTCACTGATCTGTAAAAATTAATGAAAAAGCTAAAGTTATCTTTAAACTAATGATCTTTCAATTCAAAATTTTGCCTATCTACAACAAATATAATTTAAAGAAATCTAACATGACTTACCTGCCCAAAGTGTACTGTGATTGGTCTCCTATCATCTCTGATCTTAGGGTCCTTCTTTTCAACCAATGGAGAAGGAGCTGTCCTTGGTAGGGACTCTTCTGGTGTTGCAGAGCATCCATTCTCAGCAATGTCCTACATGGTAGGAAAAGGTGAATTGCTTGGCCAGGGACATTCCTGATTAAGGGTTGGGGTAGAAAGGAGATACTAGAGGATAAAGCTCACTAAACAACTTTAATGTTAGAAACAAAAAACCAAAAACATAGACAATTTTTAAAAAAGCATAAAACATTTCATTGTATTTTGTTAATTACAATCTATGTGCAGAAATTCCATAAAATAATGCTCCAAACACAAATATTAAATACCAACTATATTAAATAAAATGTGCTTGACTTATACAGACAAAAGCCAGAAATTTGAAAGGTAAGGCTAACATAGCTCTAGCTCCAGCATTGCAAGCATAAAGACTATACCACGAAGAAAGGTCTGAATGCAACCTTAGAAACTGAGGTTCCTTGTATTTTGGAAATTTGAGTTGTACCTTTAATATCATTTCAAGTACTTAAATGTTCTGTTATGCAGAATTCTATGTTTCTATGGAAACAAAAACTCATGTGTAATAGTATGAAGGAAAAAAATTAACAGTTTAGTTAGTTAAGAGCTTGGCTCGTGTGTGGACAATGTTGATTATGCCTCCAAGAGTACATACATCACAATTTCCTGCCTAATATCAGTTTCTTTTTGACCTAGATCCTCATCTTAAGTAAAGTGAACAAGCAACCTATGTTTCAAGAACAAGCAACCTAGGTTTGGTGAGTGTGTGTGTGTGTGCACGCACGCACGTTGGGTGGAGCATATAACATACGAATACAGAACATAAGTAATGGACTTGGAAAAGACAAAGGTATACAGACTTTTTATAGAGAAACAAAGATGAAAAGAGATGATAATATTAGTTGAGAAATAAAGTCTCCAACACAGTGAGCCAAATCTTAAATCCCTTTGAAACAGCGTCAAGGAAACAAAGTGTGGTTAATATAGAGGAAAAACTGCACACACGGTAGTTTTGCAGGACTGACCTGAGATTGGCTTCTGACATAGACATTGCTTTGATGGAGTGACCTTTGACAAGCCCCCTCAAGTTTCAATACCGTTAACGTACAATAATGAGACATGCAAGCTGATAGCCAATTAGAAATGGTTCTTTTGGGCACAGACTGACCTAACGTGTTTAGGTCAAGTGAAATAAAAAAACTGGATGGACTTTCCAAGGGACTTTGTGTGCTCGACACAGAAAGCAAGACCTTTTTAGATTCAGGTGGTAGAGCAATGGTTCACCAAAATGTGCATAAGGGTGGTGGGGAATCTAGTATCTTGTTAAAGTGAAACCACAGAAGAAAACACTATGCATGCAGAAGACAACAGTCTCTGTGTAACATGTAACAAAGTACAGTATATTAGCAACAAGACCTGCAACAAACATTATGAGGAGAAAAACAGCTTTCTGCAAAAAAAAAAAAAATGCAGAACTTCAACTCATAAAAGCCAGCAAGAGAAGATCTTGTCAGTTTGGGATTTCCATAATAAGTTCAAGAGGTGGGCTGGGAGAAAGGATAGTTCAGTGGTTTGTGCATTGGCCTGCTAAACCCAGGGTTGTGAGCTCAATCCTTGAGGGGGCTGTTTAGGGATGTGAGGCAAACAGATTTAAAAAAAAAAAAGGGGGGATGGTGCTTGATCCTGCCAACAGGGCAGAGGACTGGACTCAATGACCTCCCAAGGTCCCTTCCAGTTCCATGGGATGTGTATCTCCATATATTATATTATAACACACAACAGATTATCAAAACAACAAGAAGTCCTGTGGCACCTTATAGACTAACAGATATTTTGGAGCATAAGCTTTTGTGGGCAAAGACCTGTTTCATCAGATGCATGAGTGACAGATGATAGACTATATTATTTTGAAGCATAAGACGCAAATGAAAGCAAAATACAAACTAAAAACAAAGGAAAATCAACTTCAAGGAAGACTCCTAACTAATGAACGAATCACAATAAAAGCTTAGACAGACCATTGCAAATCCCTGAAATTCTCTCCCTGTCCCCATGGGTCTGCTACAATTCTCATCTGATGGCACTGCATGTAGGAGAGAGGCAAATGTTTCTTAAGCATTCTCTCCAGTGCTAGAGAATACATTAGCCACCATTTTGCCTTTAATTTTAACATATTTCTATTTGAGGACATGGCAAAGGGATCTGTTACAGATTTCATTACAAGAGAATTCATTTTGTTTTGATTCCCAGACCAATCAGCAAATGACTTAAAACCTCCCTATTTGTACAGGTGCCTAAATAGGCAGATAAGTCAACACCACTGCCTCAGTCATCACAAATAGAATGTACTTGGCTGAAAAATATTTCTGCCTTCATGGCTGAAAGCACATCAGTGCCAAACAGTCAGAGAAATCTGATTCTTCGTGCATGGAACCTAGACTCTGAGCTCATGATACAAATGACTGAATATTAAGGTGTCTGGCATTAGTGTACTCAGAAAACATCCAATGAGAACTAGGTTAAATTCCTGTCCTGTCTGTGTGCAAGAACATCAACTCACCAACAACCTTTAAATAGGAGTGTAAGTGGCAGGGAGGAGATACAACCCCTCCCTCAGAGGAAGAACGGAAAGGGATACTACAAGTTGTAACATTGACCTTTCTCACAAGTCTGAGGCAACCAAATTAACCAGATCTAGTACCAATGGCATAAATATTTTCAAAATAATGTAAGACTTCAAATGTGGAACAATGTCAAAGGAGGTAATTGCTAATAAACAAGTTCCTTAGCAAAAGTTAAAACCTCCTCAGCCTTTTGTTCCTCTACAGTAGTCCCTTGAGTTATGCAAAGGTTCCGTTCCCATGCACCCTCGCATAACTTGAATTTTGCATAAGTCAGGGGCAGGTTTTTTTTCCCTGATGGAATGCACGTTCTGTAGCTGGGGAAGCAGCAGGAGCACCTGGAGCTCCTTTAGAAAGGTAAGTCCTAGAGTTGGGGGGGGGGGGGGGGGGGGCGGTTGGGGAGGGCTAAGCCTGGCGGTGGGCTGGGGTCATGGGAGAGGGAAGAGGGAGTTAAGCCTGGGCGGGGGTTAGGGCTGTAGGAGGTCAGGGGGTTGAATTGTGCCACGGCCACATGCGCAAGGGAGGTGAGCTGCAGCCATGTGTGGGGGCTTTGAACAAGGGCTGGGAAGGTGGGGAGGTTGAGCCAGAGCCACACACAGGGGTGGTTAGCCGGAGCTGTGCTTGGGTGGTAAGACAGGCTGCGTGGTGTCTGCACCCGAGGCTGCGGGCGGGGGGTGTTGAACCAGGGCCGGGGGCAGGATTTTGAGTTGCACTTTCCTTGCGTTAATGAGAGTTAAGAGCAACTTGAAATCACGCATTTCAAGGGTTTACTGTACTTCACTTTGAATCTGATTGCTGTCCACAATGCATGCCAAGAGGCCAGGCAGTACACTTCCCAAAGCCAGCAAAACACTTTGGCAACAGCTTAAGTTTACCTTGTGTACAGCATTCAAAAGAAGAAACCACCAAGTAAAATTGAAACAATGCACACACACGTGCCCTATCAGAAAGAAATTAGCACATGGAGTTGCAGTACCTTTTAAATGGAAAGGAGAGACAATTTAATAAAATCTTAACACACAAATTAAACCTTGAGGAAAAATGTTCTAGTGATAGCTGAAAGAAAAAAAAACAGACATTCATTTACTATGTATCTCTATATAATATTTCATACACAGATATACCCTAACACCTGTGCCTGGAAGAAAAGTCCTTTGCCAAACTGAGGTATGAATTTGCTATTCTACTGCTAGATGACATAGTATAGCAATACGTAAGACTATATGCATGGCTAAGGAACAGATGTGTAAAATGCATCCACTTTATTGAACAGCCACATATTGCCTAGTAGAAAGCCTTCATATTTTTCTAATGATTTATTTAATAGACTAGAAAATCTATGTATTATAAATACATACAGCAAACCATAAAGGCATAGCCCAGTGGAATTCTTCAAGTTATTTCTTATAACCCTAAATGTGGCATTTGCAATAGCCAGGATAACTAGGGAGCACACACAAAGCTAGTAAATAAAATAATGTTGAATAAATTATTATTATGAAATCCCTGATAATTTATTTAAAGCTACAGATTGTCCAGCCTTACCTAAGGTGAGATGCTTTAAGTAAGTTACATTCTTCTTCACATTCCTCCTTCTTTCTAATGCTATGCAGTTAGGCTTCAAAGGAGGCCAAGTAACAGAGTGACTTGACCACCTTGCTCCATTTGAGAAATGAAAAAAATCTGCCTTTACTTTTAAAAAAATATGTAGTAGGAATAATATAAAACTATGGTGCTGTACCTGCTAACAATTATTTGCTATCAGTCATAAGGATCCTCTGAAAACTATTTCTGTTGCTTTGAAATACTGTACCACAAATGAACAAGGGATGGGAATAGAGCCCCATTCAATCTCCATGATCATATTAAAGAAGGACCTTACACACACCACAATGACCTCTCAATAGGTCAGTCTCACATTTCCCATTTGCAATTCAAACCCAAAGCTGGAGCAGACCAAGGGCAACATGGGCTCTTGATTATATTTAAGAGGTCATCATTGCTATGCAGAGTTGTAGAAAGCTGACCTCTAGCTCTACTACATTTTAAAATTCCATCATTGTATAGAAGCTGCTCCTATTTGGCAGTGAAAACTGAAAAAGGGATATTTAGATTTGATTTTTCCTTACCAGCATCCTGCATTCTTTTTATACTGATCCTGGAAAATAATATTTTAAATTGCAGTAGGCAGTGAGGCCAGATTAAGAATAATTTTAAATTACTCCAGAAAATGGTAGAATAACATCTAAGATCAGCAAAATTAAATATGTATTTATTGATGCCAGAATTTCAGTTAAATTCTGTCATTAGCAAGCACATGAAAAAGACAAAACTCCCTGGAAAGTGGTAAAAGCAAGTGAAAATTGATAAGAGTATACTAATGGATCTGTCAACAATTGAGCAGTGCAGACATATTGCCATTTAAAAAAAGTATGATGGTTAGTGAACTAGGTTTCATCATTTGTGTCACCCGAAATACAGTAACATCTCGTAGCAACATTATCTTCCAGTGTTGTGCTTAAAAAAAGGTGTGGGGGAAAATGGAAAAAATCAGAGTGATCTGAAAGGAAGTATAGTAGAAATTCTAAGGTCTTGAGCATTTACACAAAACTTTTATGATGATTCTTTGAAAGTATAAGAATAACTATATAATCTCATTTGCAAAAATGCTAAATGGTAAGAAAAATGCATTTTTAGTTCAAATAGGACCTAACCAGTTGAATGGAGGCAGCTTGAATGTGAGTGTTTTTGGTGAAGATTTTGCTTAATTCTATTTTAAATGTTGTCAGTGTTTTTTTAGATGAACCAAGGTATCCAGAGTATTAGGGAACAAACAACAATAAAGTTAAACAAAACGAATGCATAAGAGATATTTCATATAGTGGAAAATGTCTGATCCTCTTGTCACAGAGCACAATATATTATTATCAGTAAGAACATGTACAGTGAAATGCAGTGATTTTTCTTAGTGCTGTTTGCTCTACAGATGCATGTGTTAGGGATGGAGAAACTTATGTCACTACTTATTAGATTATGTTCAGAGACCAAAACACATTAAGTTAACTGTTGTATAGGAAAAGTCTGCATGCAAGAAAAGTACCTCCTGTTTTCTCTCTTTGATCATATTATACTAATCAGTTACCTGAAATGAAGTAACAAGTAAGTATGAGGTTATTTTAGATCACCAAATTTCTACCAACACACCGAACATTGGTCTGTCTACCAGTCCTTACATTATGCAGACCTTATTTCATGAGTTTATTACTTGGTGGTAAAAATCTCTCTGTATTGATAAGTAGACAAGTTTAGGCACAGAAGGAAGTTTTCAAATAATATTTAAATATATGTGTATATACAATTCTTATATATATACACACACACATATATATACACACACACACACATATCTACATGTTAATATGTATTTATCTATATATCTATAGCTAATAGATATCCATCTGACACCGTTGTAACATTATTGGTTTGTGTATTTTGAGAACAACAAATTAAATTACTGAAATATTGATTTAAAAATCAGCACTTGTTGAAGGTACAATATATCAGAAAACCAGTCTGAGTGAGAGCGATGCAGTTACTAAATTGGCTACCTTGTATTCCCAATAGACGTTAATGGCTCTGATCTATACGCTAAGTAGAATAACAAAATGAAATAAAATAAAATAAAAACAAAGAATTGTCCATTCATCCTATAATATGTATCAATAAGACCACTTGGTGGCCTCAAAAGCAGCAATTAAGAAAGGATACCACATTGCTCAGTCACAATTTAGCACTAAATGCTACTCTCAATTTTCCTTTTCAAACACAAAAAAGAATTAAATTCAGAGACAATAAAATGTCATCAACATAAAGCCAAAGCACTGGGAAAATTCAAAAATTCAGATTTCAAAATTACAACTTCAAACCTAGTTCTACACCACTGTGCTTAAACTTCTGACTGGTGATACGTGCTAACCATGTGTCCACTCAGATGTGTGTTATTTCCACTGAGAGGTTAGCAGAGGAATATAATGGCAATTTGCCATTCAGAGCAAAGTTCAGTGTCATTACCATAGGCATGATCAGCCAGTATATCCAAAGCCCCCTCCCGCAATGTCATGGCACGATGGGCAGTTGAAGGACCATCATAAATGGAACACTCAATTTTCTGGCTTTCATGGGTTTAAGTCAGAGCCTGAATGTATTTGAAGACAGTTTTTTGTCTGTGAATATTTATAACAGTGTGAAAAATCCAGGACAGCTGGTAATGCATTTTGAAGTGTGCTAACAACACTGTATCAAACAGCTTTCTATTGATCACATAATGCTTTTTGTGGCTAAGTATTTCATACATAGCGCTTATACATTTTGAATAAGAACTTCAAGTACCTTTTGCTTCAAGCGATTTTTCACCTCTTTTATTCCCATTTTTGCATGATCTTTTGCCTGCATGAAAAATTAATTTAAGTTAAAAATCCCTTTCTATTTCCAGCAGCGACTGTGCTCGATTTAAGTCCATCAAGCCTCACCTTCTCTGACTACTGAAAATGGGAAGGAAAAATTGGATCATCTAGTTGAAAACATAATGGCTATAAAAACAAATACAAACCTGAGAGGTTAAAAAAATCTTTAATGATACCGCAAAGATTTTGTTTTCTCTGTTTTGATGGCAGGGACTTTTGTTCCCCTCCCCCTCCTCCCAGTTCCTCCTCCACAGTTTTTCCTCTGTCTAATTATTTATCTATGCTGCATGGTGACAATTACTTAGTAATAGCACAGCTGCAAACTTCCTCACTTGCAGTGCTCTGAATGCCAGTTACATTTTACTAGGGCAGGACCTAAACCCCAGGACCTTTGTCAGGCTGGAGGCAGGCACTAAGGGTTCACTTGAATAGGTACCTTACTGCTTTTTGTCATATTTAACAGAATTCAGTATTGAAGAGATCCTTACTTGGTTCTGTATATTTTAGCCTCTGCAGTGAAATTACCAGTTATAAATCATGTTACAATAACTGTTATTAGCGGTTTGTTAAGCAAACACTGAAAGGCTTTCATTTACAAAACAACCTGAGCAGATTGGCTCCAAAAAAGCAGGTATAAGAAATCTCTGAGGAAAAATAATAGACACTTTTAAAAACTGGAACAACTGGCCAAATGAGAGGATTCCTTCACTTTCATGTAGGTGCTTACACAGTCGAAGGCATACCAATGGGTTTCCAACAGTCCAATGCTGAGACAGGAGAAATATTTAATATAGGACATAGGAACTGTCTCATGGATATAGTGTTGTTTAATAAATAGGAAAGCAAATTCTGCACTTCAAAAGATAAATCACCTGTTAATCACATTTGCTTTTACAATGTAATTAGTATAAAAAATTTCAAACTGGTATTTCAGTTGAAGAGAAAATATTTTCATAGAAAAATAGAAATCAAAACCATTTCTTGATACATGCTTAGTGGCCTACTCTCCAGCATGTTATTGTTAATATGCATTTATCTTATTATAATAATTTTCTTAGTAGAAAAAGACTGAAATCTTCAGATTCATTTAAAAAGCATCCTAATTAGAGTAAGATGTCTGAATCATAAGATTACACCTAATACTTACAAACTTATAAACTGTCTTCATGGCCGGGTTAGCCTTTGTCTTTACTGTATTTATAATGGCTCCACTTCCTTTCTGTAATTACAGTAACAATAGAATCATTTTCACTGAGACCATTTAAAGCAAATGTCAGTTCAAAGCTATTATTTTTAACAGGAAATAAAGTATTGATTGTGTTTGATATCAGAGCAATATGCTTCAGTGGTAATTTATTTATTATTATGTGATTCCACTAGCTCATCAAGGATTAGCTGGTACTTTTTCCAAACCAAATCTGATCCCTCTAAATCATGTTTTAGAATAGATCTTTGCAATATAAAGTTTTCGGTTTCTCATAATAAAAATAATTCCCTTTACCATATCTAGAGTTCTTCACAGGTCTTCTCAGTAAACAGTGTCTATAACAGTTGTTAGTACTTTCAAGTATATCCTGAATATTGCATTAAACATGTTTTATACTCAAGGACCCTATCAGCTCTTGCACAGTGCAGAAAATTCAGTTCCTGAAAAGACTGTATATTCACTGAAAAAACCCTACTCTCTACAGGGCGCTTTCCTTTGTGTGCCCTTGCTTTCTTCCTTACAGATTCTGTATATCTCAGGTATGCTGCCTTTCTTAATATATAAATGTGGGATAAGGGAAGAATTGAGACAACATGTAAAACAACTACAATCTAGGCATAATTCCAGAGAAGCTGAACTGCATGTAAAGAACACACTAAAAGGCATGTAAGGCAGTGAGTAATACGTCACAGAATAATCTATTAGGTTACTTAGGTCATGGCTACACGAGCACCCCCCTTTCAAAACAGGGATGCTAATGAGCCACTTCAGCAGATGCTAAAGAGGCGCTGCCATGTATATGCGGTGCCTCATTAGCATAATTGCAGTCATGTGTGTTTTGGAAGTGCCGCTTTCCCAAAACCAAATGGGAAGAAGGGGCTTTCAAAACTCGGGGGTCCTTTCGAAAGGCCCCCATCTACACTGGCGGCATGTGTTTCGAAAGTGGCACTTTCAAAATGCGTGCTGCTGCCATTATGCTAATGAGGTGCTGCATATGCATGGCAGCGCCTCATTAGCATCTGCCAAAGTGGCTCATTAGCATCCCCCTTTTGCAAGGGGGGTGCTGGTGTAGCCACGGCCTTAGTGGTTGTACCACCAATGAATCCTGATGTATTGTACGTTATTTAATAAATAAATCTTCTGTGAATTGCAGATGGGTAAAATCCATGGAATAATACCCTATGTAATTCCATATAGTTTAACCTAAAACAATTATTTTTTCAGACGTATGCCAAATTTTGCAGAAAACTATTGTAAATTAATTATGTAATTATACAACATTTCATGTTAAGAACTACTGAACACAACCACTTGGATTTTATATTAATTCACACAAATACTCTTTTCTCTTTTCAACATTTTGTATCCTGCATGTATAAAAATGCATGATAATTTTTAAGTATTATTGTATATTAAATGCTCAAAGATCAAGATAATTTTCACCTTGTTTGTTCACTAGAGAATTCTACTTATAACCAGGAGTAGAGAAAAATGGAATAATGTATATAAAAAGTTAAGTTCTCCCTATGCAATTATCTTCCAGTCACATACAGCCTTAACTATGGACAATTTTAATGCAATACTTTTGGTGGGCGGGACTCTTTAAAGTCGGATCCCAATTATGAACTTAAAATCATCGTGTATTATTCACATAAAGTGACATATTTATAAATATTTATATAGTATATTTAATTTACATCAATTAAACAAAGCATAAGTCTAAGCAGACACAGAAACTCATTTGCAGCTATATCAGCCTACAAACAATGCTGTCCCTTATTCAGTACTACATATTGTTCAGGTCTGTGAATAGCTTTTCACTGTGGCTCAGGTTTCCACAATAATATTAAAAAAAATGTTCATAATAGGCAACAACATATTTCTACATGTCTTTCATATGGCCTCCCAAGATGCTAAAATCAGAATTGAAAAGTGTGAGAAAAATGAACTCATTTTCCCTATTCAAGCTATTTTTCCCCCGCTATGTTTTTCACTCCATATTAAGAGCACATTATTTTTAGTGGGGTCAGTTTTATCTGGTCTAAACCAGATATTGTACGACAGAAGCTGATCTTGCTCATACCAGCAAGAGTTTAGTAGTGGTGCAAGAACAGAATGGTTCAATAAGAATGACAATGATTAGAACATCATATTCTTACCCTTACTGTTGAGAGCCATTGGTGGTACAGTCTGTCACTTCCTGGTGATGCAGAAAAAAATTCTTTATTGACGAGAAAATGGGATTCAAGTGAGAAATGCTGGCATTCATCTATTTCCAGTAGTAGTAAATTATAAATAATTTAGAAGAAGGTGTCTAACCTTTCCCCCTTCTTAGAATAGAATAACCAAAATTAACAAGAAAGTGGAAGAAGAAAAAAAATGTGGGTAAGTGGAATTACTTTTTCCTGGATTTTTCTCACGTTTAAGGATTTTTTTTTTAAAGTGGTCAAGAAAAGAAAAAAGAGAAGGTGCCAATGGTTAAATCCAAAATTTCTAATTTCTTATCTAAAAGAACTGTTCTAGATTTGTGTTAGCTATCTAACCAACAAGCAGGTTGTTAAAGATAAAGCAGGGGCTTGTACAGATAAAGAGCAAATTAAAAATAATGTATATATCCAAATTGGGATTGAGATCTCCAGAGAAAAAAGGACAGCATGCATCAACACACTTCAACCCACAGGGACTGAACCTGCTACAATTATTGAGGTGACAGATTTCTTTGACCTATTGGCTCACAAAGCATAACGTATGGGATATACTATCCAAAATCAGTGGAATGAACAGGTATTTCTTACCAGCATATTCTCCCATATTTATCTCTTCTTCAAAAACATCACTGAAGCCCTCTCCAGAGTTGAGGCGATCTAGGCGCCCATCAATAAACTTTAAAATGGGAAGAAGTATAATAAAACATGTGAATAGAGAGTATTCAATTCTATTGCATTTCAAAAGATTATTCAATACTTTCTCCAGAAGGACAAAGTTCCTTTGCAGAGGACAGCCTGTAAATAGGTAGAATGGAGACAGAAATATTACTCTGCCAACCAGTATGACAATTCTTTATTTCAACAAGCACCCACTGATATAGGTTTTTGGCTTTCCTAACATGACACAGCAATAACCATACTTTGTTTATGGAAGCTTTCAGACACACCAGTTCACAATGGAGTCAATGGGAATTTTGCTATGGACTTCAATAGCAGGTGAACATAAATTACAGCTATTAAAATACAAAAATTGTTATAAATTGCGTTTAACCCACTCCAGAAAATAAAAAAGTTTCTGATGAAGGGGTTTCATATATCTTAAATTAAGGAACTAATTTTTCTAAGTAGGTAGTTGGTGTAGATCAAAGAACAAACGAATAGTGCTTATAAGCAAGCCTACTTTTGTGAAATAAGTTACCGCAATGATGAAGCAATTAAATCAATACCTGCTTAAAGAGCTGGAGCTGAATAGCATTTTGAAGGAACTGCCTCATGGTGGTAGAGCGATGAGACACAAACGTTTCTTCGCAAAAAGTGATTGGCTCCTCCTGTAAAGTTCAGAGCATTGGAAACACTGAAAAAACGTTGCTTGTGTAACTGAGTTTGCATTTTATCTATTTCACATCAAAACATAAAAAACAAGTCACAAAAAGTTGGATGAACTACAGTTTTCTCAGTTCACATGAGAGTGAGATGGGACATAGCTGGCTTTAATCATATTACTTAGGAGATAACGTACGAAAATTGCATACGGTCAAGATAAAACCCATTTGCTTTTTGCACATTTTGCTACAATTGACTGGGAGTCATTTATCCCCTCAAAAGGTATCTTATGATTTAATATCTCAAGTAATTGACATAGAAAAAGTTTTCTAGCTTTGAATAGAGCAGAGCGTTAACCTGCACAAACAAGTCTGTAATTTCTGCTTTGTGTTCTCTCCACAGTTCACAAAAGATTAGACTTTCATATCCTGAACTGAATGAAATTCCCCTTTTTCACAGGCTTGTTGGCAAAAAACAGAGATTGTTTTGAAGCTCTACTTTTATCTTATTTTAATGAGTTATGTTAATGTTGACGTCTGCTGTGCATCTGCCATAAGGGCAGAAATTTCCTCCATGCTTAAATCTACAAATTCTCAGCATAACGAGTAAATACATTTATTAAGTTTCAAAAATACAGTAACAAAGAACAATAAAACTATGCTGATACAAAATTAATGCTGATTTTTTTCATACTCATATTAAACATATTCATGGCTTTTCATCCAGAAAGAATTTAGAGTCTACACTAGGCAGCCAAGTGCCTGAAAGACATCGTTCACATTTAAGAGCTCATTTTGGTTTCAATTTCCCCAAATCTTTCACTGTAGGAATCTGAATTATTAGTGGCTGTGTTATGTCTCAATTTTAACACAGTACACAAAGTAGCAGACAGTGCAGCATTACTGGAGGTGATAGGAATGGAGATAGAAATGGATTTCCTAAGGGACACTGGACCAAAGTTCTGGATAATGATTCATGTCATTTTATCTGCAGAATAATCTTCAGCTGGATCACTCTCATAGGTATTTAGGAGACCCCAATTACTACAGTATCCATGCCTTTGCTGTTCTTCAGCCTATGCTGATGTAATGTACTCCCTAATGGATTTCTTTTTAAAATGATGTTGAAGAAAACACAAATGTTTGCAGAAGATATTGTATACTTGCTCCTCAGGACAGGAATGGCCTTAACTCCATGATCCACACTGGTTGTTCACGTGCAAACAACCACAGTTCAAGGGTCTTTGTATTTAGATAATGAAAAGTTCTATATTGAGTGATTGACTTTCACCCTGTGTTGCTAGTCAGAGATTAGATCTGGACAGAAGAGTCTGCTGGTAACAATGACCCTCATTAACTATTTCTAATCAAGGTCTGAAACAGTATTCATGATTACTGATAAAAGGCAAATGCTATTTCACAGGGACTATCTAGACTGCTGTGACCCCTTTGGCCTGTCAGTGAAAAAGCTCTTTGCACCCTTAAACAGGGTAAACCTGTGTTCCTTCTCAGAGCTCAGGCACAAGCACTGCAACAGGTGTGTAGGGACTGATGGGACAGAACAGAACTGGTGGGTAAGCTCTAGTAACAAAAAGGATAGCTAAAGCACACAGGAGTTTGGAAAGTGGAGAAAACTACCAGTCACATTTGACAAGGAATTGCTTTTTTTTGCCCAAATTGATGTCCTCTTGTAACAGCTTTGCATACAACTAAAATCATTATTACCCAACTTTGTAAGAGATGGAGTCACAATGTCACTATCACTACAATACAGTCAGTTGGTCTAGAAAACTTAAAGACACTACAAATGTTATGCAGCATCAAATGAACTACAGGGGAACTGTTCTCTTCTGGACACATAGGACCAGTGAAGGCATGTGTGTAAGGCCCTATTATTGGGATCAGAGAGTGAAAGGTACGATGTCAGCAACAAATGGTGTCATTTGTAGGAGCTAACAGTCTCCTTCACCACTGTAAACAAATATTTGCCCTGAGAAAACAATTATATATGCCTGATAAAGGTCTGTTCTCAGTATGTTTGTAGCTGACAAGGCCAGAATTTCAGTGTGAACAGGACAGAGTTCTCTACAGAGAGATGCATGTGTGTCTATACATATTTACTCTGATCAGAGAAAATTCTGAAGGAGATCTGGCTTCATTTAAACATTCACTTCAGCACATTTGAAAGGAGAAGAACCAGCTCACTCTTCATAGACTATAAAACTTCTGAGGCTCTCACAACGATCACACAGAATAAGAAATCTTTGGAAGGAGCCAAGCACTATCAAACTGAAGTTCATTTTGCTCCATTTTATACAATATTTGGGACTGTGACACTACATTTGCATATGACACAAACTCCACCCCATTCAACTGAAATGATCTTCTGTTCCTTCATACAAAATGAAAAGAGGAGGGACGCCTGGCGTAATGTTAACACACTTTCTTGCCACAAACAGAAATGATTTAGTTAAGTGGCTAGGTTGATACACTTTTTGACTTCTCTAGAGCCAAATCAGGCTCTACTTTTACTGGAAGATAACTCCCGCCCCCCCAACAAACCAACTTTAATCATCCAGTTCAAGCCGTGAGTTTTCTTGCTTAGATCACATTAGTACCTGTTATACTTCATGACCTGAGGGACAGTGAAAACTCATACTGCTTAACCTCATCCTCAGCTTCATTACAAAAAGAAAAGATGGATTACAGGACTGTCTTCTTGACAGATGTAGTCAATTGTACATTATACAGCTAATCAGCTCTGCTGTCACTGATAGGTGACATTGTGTAAAGGGGAAATTCTATGAGGTGCAGGTGTTTTGTGAAGGTAATGGATTTGCTCAAGCATAAGACCATCATTATAACAACATCAGTTAACAAATCTTTCGTCTGTTTAACTTGCAGTTTTCAGCAGTAAGAATTTTGATCAATTAAAAATATTATTCTCTTTCCTCCTTCAGACATGCTAAAGTGGCCAGGATCTGGCATTGTGGATGCAAAAAATATGTGCATATTGTAATCCTGGGTAGGATTTGACTACCTATATGTATTACAAATATGTTCAAAGTTTTGACAGAGGCAGAAATTTTGCACAAATACTAAAGACATTTTGCTTGTAACCATATAGAAGGGGCTATATTTTCAAAGGTAAAATGGGGAGCTATGTATCACACTGAGTATCAGCCTTCCCTGTACCACTGGAGTACTCCCCACAGCATAATGAAGATCATTAAGACAGTTTAGCTACCTCATGACAGCAAGATCCAGCATACTGCTCACTCCAGCCATTACATTTTTGTCAGCCTTGTTATTTCTAAATTATGTTTAATTCCTGTTTAAGATAGTAATCTCTCAATGAAGAGCCCAGTACCACTCAAAAGGGATCTACCTTACACTGTTATGGAGTCCTGCAAACAATATCAGTTTCTTCCACATGCTGCTGTTTATTTTGGAAGCCACAAAGGAAGGAGAAAGATAAAAGCACGCATCACCAAGCTATGAAATCCTCATCTTGTAAGGGGATCAGTGGTCCCCAAGGAGGAAAATGCTCTGCAAGTGGCTATAGGAGTATCACCACTATAGGGGATCTCTGTCAGGAATAAAAGTATTATATCTAGAACGGTTGACTCAGCAGAGAGTATGGTACAGTGTTCCCTTTAATTTTCTCCATGTATGGAGTAAATTTTGTTATGCGCACTGAGGCATGTGTGGGTTTGCACCACCAATAGAAACACACACTGCTGGCTTTGGATGCTCTGCTAAACAGATGGGCAGTTTGTGAATTTGTGCTGGGTGGCCACCCAAGCGTTCACCTTGCAGGGAACACTGGTAAGGATTCCAATTGCCTCATAGTAGCAACAGTGCCCACAGTGAATGATGCGAGAACTATGGAAAAAGAAGGAAGTTAAGAGATCATGGAGGCTGAAGGGAGCGCACAGCCCAAGAAGCTGAAAGAAGAGTTAACAGGGATGAGGGGAAAAAAGGGACAACACAAAAAGTTACCTACAAAGGGCTATGGCTACACTGCCGCTTCACCCTGCAGCAACCTTCTTGCTCAAGGATATGAAAAAACATCCCCTGAGCATAGCAAGTTACAGCACTGAAGACGACCAGTGTAAACAGTGCTGGGATCTAAGTCCCTTGTTTAAAGTGAAAAGATAGTCATGGCACTACCTAAAGTGCTGCTGCAGCAGCGCTTTAACGTTTTAGTGTAGTGTAGACAGCCTCCAAGAAAGAAAGAAAGCGGGGGGAAGAAGAATCGGGAAAGAAAAAGAAAGCCCATCCACCTGGTGGAATCAACAATTCATATGCCTAGAAGTCCCTACACATTCAGAGAAGAGGCAGCACTTAGATACATGTCAGAGGTGAAGGATAGTATAGTGTTGGTGTAACTACTGGAGAAAGCACCTCTCATTAAACTCCGAGTTATTATTACAACACGGAGAGTATTGCAGCAGAAATGCAGTCTTATAACCTGTTATCTAAAAAAAAAAAAATACTTAAGACTTGTTCAAGGAAACTAAAAGGTTATACCTTGGAAAGTGTCAGTACAGTGCAAGACGCATTATCTAGAATTCAGATACTCCATTTCAGTAAAAACCTCACAAAAGGATAGGAACTGTGAGACTAATCACCACAGCATATCGAATCACCAGCCACCATGTTGGTCAATATGGCGCCTTGGTATTCCATGGCATACAGATGTGGTCACCTCACCACAAAAAAGATATTTTGGCATTAGAAAAGGTTCAGAAAAGGGTAACTAAAATGATTAGGGCCTTGGAACGGTCCCATATAAGGAGAGGTTAAAGAGACTGGGACTTTTCAGTTTAGAAAAGAGGAGACTGAGGGGGTGATATGATAGAAGTATATAAAATCATGAACGATGTGGAGAGGGTGAATAAAGAAAAATTATTTACTTGTTCCCATAATATAAGAACTAGACAACACTACATGAAATTAATGGGTAGCAGGTTTAAAACTAATAAAAGAAAGTTGTTTTTTTTCCCCCCACACAGCGCCCAGGTAACTTGTGGAACTCCTTGCCAGAGGAGGCTGTGAAGGCTAGGACTAGAAGAGAGTTCAAAGAAGAGCTAGATAAATTCATGGGTCCATAAAAGGCTATTAGCCGGGGGTAGGAACAGTGTCCCTGGCCTCTGTTTGTCAGATGCTGGAGATGGATGGCAGGATACTAGTTGCTTGATTTTGTCTTTGGTCCACCCCCCTGGGGCACCTGGCACTGGTCACTGTCAGCAGATGGGATGCTGGGCTAGATGGACCTTTGGTCTGACCTAGTAATGGCCATTCTTATGGTAATATAAAATGCCTGGGGGCTGGCTGAGGGCAATAGCAAGTTTGTAGCGCAAATACAGAAGACATAGGAATGTTTTGTTGAGGTTGTAGAGTTACCAGCCTGATTAGCCTGGGACTATATTACGGGCTCAGAGGAAGGAAGCAAAGGGGAGAGACACCAGAAAGTGAAGAGAGAGGTAGCTTTTCTTTCCTGGCCACAAGAATAAGAACTCTCTTGGGCTGAACCCTGAGCAATATCATTGAGAAATGGTGGGTTTGCACTGTGCGAATAACCTGCATGAGTGACTACTAAGTCAAAAGGTTCTTGTCTGATTTTTGGAGCAGAACAGAGGCAGGACCAAGGGCGGGCCCTGGCAGGCACTGTTACAGTTCCATCCACAAAATGAAGGTTTTTTCATTAAATTAATTTAGGGGTGAGACTGTTGAAAGTGTCTAAGGGATTTGTGAGCAAAAATCCCATTAAAATGGCAATCAGTTAGCACTTAAAGTCTCACTGAAAGCCTTCCTTAAGTTCTCTTATGTAGATGCTGGAAATCAGTAAGTTTTAGGTTCCCTGAGGGATTCAGTGCTTTTGAAAATTTTACTCACATGAACTTCCAAAAATGCCAGAGAGAATTTACTTTACAGGACTTCATTGAATAAGGACCAGATGTGTCCATTTTTATGTAAATAAAGCCATACCTACAGCAATAAAGCCAGAAAGATTACAAAACTCTAAAAGAGCCTAGATTTATCAGCTATTCACAAACAATATATTCAGTATATTTGCCTACTACAGCCGTAGAAGCATTTTTACTACTATAGTCACTGACAGCTTAAATCAAAAAGGGCAAAGCAAAATTAGGCAACTTCATATCAAGTGAAACAAATAAAAATCATATAGCTGATTAGGGTAAGACAATCTTTTCTATTAACAATTCAGTGGCTTGTGAAATGTGATCAGTCTTAAAAATATCCTAAATATCTTAAAATCAAACACCTCATTTAGGCACATTAAAATCACAATGGAACTTTTATTTGTACACATGATAGATAGGGGCAAAAAAAGGATTAACAAGAATGGATATTGCTTCTATTTATGTAACTATCTAGTTATATCAGATTTAATAATACATTTTGCATATAAAGACTATTAAGAAATGACTCTGCACAATAATTTATTTTGAAAGATTTCTATTAT
This sequence comes from Carettochelys insculpta, assembly GCF_033958435.1. Lineage (NCBI taxonomy): Eukaryota > Metazoa > Chordata > Testudines > Carettochelyidae > Carettochelys > Carettochelys insculpta. Next base: position 22,243,894 of record NC_134157.1, read on the forward strand.
GCAAAATGAAGAACATTGTTGCCCAAAAAAGAAAAGAACATCCATTAACCACTGCAGATAGCTAATTAGACCCAACAGGCAAAATCTCTCCTCCTCAGCTACAATATTTTAATCCATTATTGCATTATAAGGCAAGTGTGAATGTGATTTATTAAAGCTTCTAAAGCCACCACTACATTTATTTACAAATACATTCTAGTTTGCTATCAACTTTTGCCATAAGGAATAGTCAATATTTTAAGAAACTCAAAGTTCAAGGAAATGTGCAAATTTTTATGGCCAAGCAACCACACTAACAATAAGTAGGCTTCACCTGAAGAACTGATCTTCCTCATCTTCCTCATACTCCTTATGCATATAAAGGCTCTGATATCTTACTTTCTATATTAATAGCCAGCATAGTCCCCATAACATGCCATTCCTTGTGAGAGGATGGTACTTGCGTGAAGAGCACTGAGGATATATCTATACTTACCGGGTCAAAGCATCAATCTTCTGGAGTTTGATTTCATGCATCTGGTAAAGACATTCAAACCCGATCTCTCTGGGGTCTGCAGTTGCCCCCCTGTACTCTTGCTCTTGCGAGGAGTAAGGGAGGTTGAAAGGAGAAACACACCTATCAACCTCCCTTAATGATTCTCACTTGCCATAGCTAGAATTGCATATCTGCAGTCGACTAGTGTAGCCTTAGTTCCAATTCAACCCAGGAGAATGATGGTAGCTGGGAGAGGGAACATTTAAAAGAAATTGCCAGGACAATGACTTCCCCTTTCACTACAGCTATTAACCTGTCTGCCTTATAAAACAAGTATATTGCCATGGAACCCTACTGAACTTGTCACTCACCCAGCAACATCAGGTAGAAAGTGTTGAAAAATGTTGACTTCTAACATCAGTTTGCTGCAAGATTTAAACCCTTCTTCTTGGACACGGGCCTAGTTACTGTGATCTACATATTCACCTTCATGAGGCTGGATTTACTGTAAGACAGCAGCAATGTTCCCTCTAATCTTTTCCATCCATATGCGGACATTTTCCATACATACACTGAAAAAATTTGTATGCACACTACCTGTAGAAAGAAACACTGAGCTGTAGGCAGTCTGGTAATCAGATTGGTAGCATCTGAACCTCTCCTGAGTGGCAGCAAAAGTGCCCAGTTTACAAGGAACACTGCACGGCAGTCCATTTTCCAAACTGCTTCATGCCTGATTTTCACACTATCAATAGTAAAGACTCCATCTATATTGGCAACCACTTCTTCATTCATGACCCAATAAGAGAACAACGCTATGTTGGAAAAATGTAGCTAACAAAACCTTGGCACAGTAAGAAAAAGACCCCCAACTTCCTGAGCCCTTGTTCAGTGCCTGAGGAACAATACTATTTCTTCCTCTTCCTACTTAAAAGTATGTCAGTGCCTTAGGCTAAGTCTATTCTAGGGAAATGAGTCGAATTCAGATATGCAGTTCTAGCGATGGCATTTGCGTAGCTAGAATCGACACATTAGAATCAACTTACTTCAGTAGTGAAGTCCAAGCCTTTTTAGTCTTGTGTTGACATCCCTTACTCAATGTGATGCACCAGACACACAAAATCGAACTCTGGAAGATCAACTGCAGTAAGTTGGTATGTGTAGACAAGCCCCTAGTGTATTTAAAGACTAATAATAGATGCAATAATATGGAGTTAAAAGCAGAATGTCTTTATTATGATCAGATTATTATCTGATAGCCTCAGTTTCACCCCGTACACTAGGAATGTACTCTATCCCCAGCTAATCCATTATGCTACACTGTCTGGTTTATGCGTCTATGATGATACACAAAATACCTGTGGCCTGTATGCAATTTCGTCATTAGAAATTACAGCTGGCAAGATAATTTAGGACCTAAATCACATCATATGCAATACTCCCAGTGAAGTCAATGAGTTCTGTATGCAAAGCAGTTAGAGATTCAAAGCCTCTATCATGAAAAAAATCGTTTTCTATTATAACCATTGCGGGAGCACTAGTGTCACTAGAGTGAAGGAGAAAATTACAGTGTTATTCATGTGAGCTATTTTCTACCATGACAAAATATTACAAAAAGGGTGGGCACTAAAATACAGATAATAAGCCACACATTAAAAATACTGACATTAGAACAAAGCAAAATGTTATGTTAATAGAAGATATAAGCTGATCCATTTCGCAAATGAAAAGTAGGTTGACAGGATTTAAGGACAGCCTATGTTCCCAGAGATCAAGATTAGAGATATTTTGCTTTCCTTTAATTCTTAGCTGACTACATCAAGCCTAATCTCAATCACATTAAACTTTATATGATCCTTGAGGGAGAACTGATAACAAAAGATTTGAAGAGAAGGATATTGGCATTTGAGAGGAGTTGTTATAGAAAGGTCCTGAGAACAGGATGGATGCAGAAGCTCACCAACAAGTAATTATATAGGAAGATACAGCCAAAAGAGAATCTACTGCAGAAGGTTATATAACAGAAGTTACAGCTATTCTGGCATATCTGCAGAATGAACAACAAACGAAAAGTCAAGACCTGATATTCAACATAGTGGACGGTTCATACAGGAGAGGCAAACCCCCAGAGAATGGGTAGATGATATAGTAAACTGGTGTGGAGTTAGTCTGCAGAAACTAAGCCACTTTGCACTGGACAGGGAAAGATGGAAGGAAGTAGTGAGGGAGGCATCAGACACCAACAGGTGCTGAGCCCAAGGCTGTTAATGATGAGGAGGTTGTTGATGATAAGGAGGAGAAAGAACCCCACAGAAGAAGCAAAACTTCTTTTTGTCCCACTGAGTGCCTCAAAAAAGGACCCTAATCTTAACTGATGGAAAAAAATCTGTAAAAAAATGTAAGAAGTTCAGAAACATCCTCAGATTTTACTCAGTGTGAGAATAAGAAAAACAAAAGGGGGGAAATAATTATGTACAAACCTTTCTTCTTGTTAATTCAACCGAAAAGACCAACATCAGACATTGCGGATAAGAACAATACTGACAATGTCACCCTCCAACATCAAAATGTCCAAAGGTTCAGAAATGAGTAGCAAATTGATACACATTAAAAAAAAACAGAAGAGAAAAATGTGTGGCTCATGGGGGTGAGAGGGAGGAAAGGCAGAGATGGAAGAGTATCTGCACTCTGGAGATAAAAATCTCCAAAAGAAATAAGGCACCAAGAAAAATTCCCAGTGTGAACATTTCTAATTGCACAAATAAACTGCTCTTTAATACTGTGTATATATCTGAGCCAGAATAAGTTTCTTCAATTAAAGGTGAAACTTCTATGCACGATGATCTAATACAGGAGTCACGCCTTACTTTGTATTGAGTGCAATAGCTGATTAGAAGGTTGGAAACACCATAACATGCCACTAGTGGAAGATAAGTATGCAGGGGGTGAAAACTACGGCTAGCCTGAAGCACAACTTGGGAAGAAAGGAGAGAAACTTCAGCTGTAAAAGTAGCATACAGTAATTCTCTTCCGTACTAAACCAATAATAAAATCCTCCCTACAAACAACATACATCTAACAGAATGAAGAACATGTTTGAATTTTTACCAGCTACAGGCACCTAGCTACTATAGGTTTATTAATAGGTGAAAATAAGCGACTGTAACAGTGATGAACCTTTTCTCTATATCCATGATAATATATATGTCTGTTATAAAGCCTGTAGTGCAGCCAGATTTGTCCTCATGTTACTTGTCCTGTTAATTGGGTGGGGAACTCTCAGCAGGACACACAAAGGAGGAATTTGAAAATTCAAAGGCTAATTGACAATATAGCAAGACTGTTATTCTCAGGAAGAAAGGATGGTTTGGGGAGAAGCCTATGTAGAGGATGAGTGTATTAGGTCCTCTGGGAGGGTTAATCATATTTCTTCTGTTCTAGTTATATAAGGATCCCTGAGGAAATCTATCAGTCAATGAAATAAAATATATTTACTACGGGTATTTTTCCATGTGAGATTCAGTGACCCAGCAGCTTGGGTCACTGGTCTGTTAATAGATACGTGACAGCATTCCTTCATGGGGACATGTAGAACTGCTCAATCATTTCACCTATGTTGGATGTCAGGCAACTGCCCATTTACTACCTTTATCAGAATAGAAGAAATGTATGACACATATCTGATTAATACACAGGACAATCATGAGATCAAGTCCAGAATGACCCAAGACTCCTTTCATTTGTGGTGGAAAAGGGATACCAAAAAACATTCATTACATTTAAAAAGTAAGGAGAAATGTACATTTGTACACTCATTATTTCCCTAAAGAGAGTCAGATTCCATACCTGAAAGCAAGGAAGTGCCCCTCCTAGTTAGAATGGAATTCATTGGCAGAATGGCAAATGCATACAGCTATAAACTACAGGGAACCTATTTCCATAGTACTAAAAAAAGAGTGAGCTCATCCTGACATCTCTACTTTCCATTCACTTTTGAAAGAGCTCCTGCTTTATCTAAACCAAGTCTTGCCTTACAAATATGTTTCATTTGCTTTTGTCATATCCTACAGCTGTAGACCCCTTTATATCTGGCCTGATTTTCTTCTTTTTCTCAGGCTTCCCTGTAAAGTGACTCCTCCTCCTCAGCAGAGAATCTCACCTTCTACAGTCTCTCCTCAGCTACTTCCTTATCTCCAACCTCTAGAGAGGCTGAGAGGTTTCCTAATTCCATGCTAACAATGTAAACATTGACTAAAAAAAGAAGATGCCTCTCACTGTCACTGAATTCTTTCCTGAAATGGTCCGACACACAGAAAGCTCTATTCTGTATGAAGGCAAAAGTATATTTCTCTTTGTCCACTTCACTCCTAGGATGTCCCTTTGTGCTTAAACTGTGATGAAGTAAATGAAGGGAATTTGTTCTGCGTTGTTGTAGACCACACTGCAATACCTGAAGTGGAGTTTTGCAGAAGCGTAATTATTTAAAATCTGGCCATGTGACTCTTCCTCATTCCTATTATACCATCCTCTCTCATTTCTAACATGAAAACTGCAAAATTTCTGCACGTTTTTTTGCAAGACAAAAATGCCATCTAATTAGACCACATGTGCAGAGAAGCATCTGGCTCAGAGTGCAGCAGTTTACACAGCTCCTTGAGTTGTCGTGGAGACAACCACATGATCAGCTTAGAGATGAAACTCTGGGGCATGAATCCAGATGCACTCCTAACATATTCTGACAGAGAGCAGATGGGCAGCTATTTGCAGGGCCAAAAAATGCCAACTCTGCTCCCCTCCAGACCTGCACGCCCTCAGTGATCATTTTCATCTTGTAAACTTGTTCTTATCTGCCCTGGAACTACAAGTTCTCTTCACGTATGAATTAGAGATATAGCTGCCTTGAGTGCAATCAAAAAGCTGCGTAAACTTTAAGCGCTTTCATATACATCAGTAATAGCTCTAGCAATTCATGAAGTACGCCTCAGATACCTTATACTTCGTTCCTTTTGATGCTTTATTTTTGCACTCAATTAAAACTACATTCATGAACAAATGCTTGTGAATTTCTATGACTCACATATAATGAAGGATTATGTACAGTTCATGAGACCTGATGCCAGCTCAATTATTACTACCATATCAAACCTAAATCTGCTCTGCACTACGGTAAGGTTTCTTTGTATACACAACTTTTTAAAGAGCAGAGAGACTGTTTTAAAATGATATTAATATTCTCAGAAAGGCCACGTGAAAAAACAGATTTTGTGTATTATGCTAGTTACAAATACTAATTAGTTAATGGTTAAAATGGAAGGAATAACATGTATTTTGTATTTTTAATTGTAGGGTTTTTTTTTCAAAACAAATTCACTTGAGGTTTTCATCCCACTTCTCACTCTTGTCTGCTTTACACAGGAGATCTTTGCAGCACAGGATACGGCATCTCCTCCTGCAATACCCTCAAATATAGAAAAAGAAGTTTGTTAATAAATGGGATGTTCAGTGATGATCGTACCTGGTTAAGTAAAGTGAAAGCCACTAAAAAGCTAACAGATGAAAAACTTATTTTGCATCACCAGCTTCAGAATATGTTATAACAAAAAATACCCACTGCCATCTAAACAAAAACACAGAGCAAATGAAGAGATTAGCGGTATGACAAGACCATGTACTTTAGGTTTTAGAAACTGTTACTTTAAAGCATGGGAGCATTTTTTAATATAGGTTAAACTATTAACAACTGTACCCATTCTAAGATATTATTCTCAGTTGCTTATAACTTTCCCAAACTGTTTGAGCTGAAATTTTCCATGCTTGGCATTTGTATCAGCCTGATTTTTCTTCCTTTTTTTTTTTTTTAAATATTTCAGCTAAATTGCTTCACCCTCTCCAAGAACAGAATCAGAGAAAAATAAGATTTGCTGATATTAAAAGTAGATATTCTAACCTTTTTCTTGAGCAGCTCAAAGAAGGCTTGAAATGTCAGGGATGAGCCTTTTGCCATGAAAATGTGCCCAAGTTTGCCCAAACTGTAACATCCCAAATAAAAACAAAAATAATATTCCAGTTTGCATATGTTCAGCAGAGACTTACTAGGAGATCAACAGTTAAATTCTCAGAACATTTTTGTCTGCAATGAGCACGGTCTAACAGAGAGCTGCTGGGACTAAGCAGGACCTGCCTTGCAATTGTTTCTCCTGGCTACTTGCAGAGGAGCTGAAAATTGGGTGACTGGAGCAGAGAATTACAGGAAAAGACAGGATAGACTTATAGTTAAAGACCTAGTTGAATAGCTCTTTGCAGGAGTGGAGTCAACATCTGCCTCTGCTACAGACTTCCTATGTGATAGTGGGCAAATCTCTTAACAAATTTTTCACTACTTGTTGCTAATTCTGTGATTGTCATTTTCTGGTGCCCAACATGAAACCCTCTAAGGACACGTATGAAGAAGAGCTGAATGCTCGCAGCTGCAACTGAAGTTGATTTGTGTTGTACTCTGAACATGCAAAGTGCTTTAAAATGCTAAAATCCGTCTTTAGGTATTGCAAATTGGGCACATTTTAGTTTACTTTCTCTGAGTCTGCCTCAGTTTCCTATCTATAAATGACAATAATACCAACTAATCTTACAAACCTGTAAGATGAAGTCATTAATGGTTATGAAGTATTTCGATATTATGATGAGAGCATCACAGAAACTCCCAGCAAGAAATTAGTACTTCTTAATTCAGTGCAGGGTTTGGATGCAGGGCATTAAATAAGGCCTGGGGTTACACATCCAATGAGAATAAAAAGAAATGTCGAATAACTAACCATTTAGTGAATGAAGTAGGCATAAGGTAGAAGCAGACATTAAAGGCTTTCCGATGTATATGCACAAGGAGACTGAATTAAGGTTGCACAGACAACATGTAAATTCTTGTCTCTCCTAACATCTGAGCACTCTGCATTATTAAGAGATTTTTAATTTAACTTTTCTGAACATTATTTTGTTTAGATTGTAGTCCTTACAGCAGAGACTATGCCTTTTCCCAATGACTGTAAAATACTAAACTCTTAGCACTTAAATAAATTGCACATCAAATCAGGTTACCTAGACATTAGGATGCATTGCGTCAGAGCTGGGAACAAAGCTCAGGTTTCCCATCTCCCAGACCACTTGACCACAGTCTCAAGTAAGACCATGCAGATGCTTTTCTCCACAGCTGATGTCACAACAATTGCTTTCTAGCAAGATGGACACTTCCAGCAGAAGATTCAGAAGAGCTGGGTACCATGAACAATGTTTAAAAATGGATGAAGCATGAATGCTAAGATGTGTTTTGAATGATTAGATTGATGGACACAGAAATGCTTGGAGTGATATGCAGAAAAAATCCTGTATTGGCACATTAATGAACACCTTGAGACAGCCATTAATAGAAAGAGTCAAAGCTATGCTCACTGAAGAAAGCTTGATCACACTTTTTTTTTTTTTTGTTTTTTTTTTTTTTTTAAAGTTTAAAGGAACAGAGATCTACTCAAAATCACCTGAAGTCAAGGGAAACAAAATCCCCTTGGTTTAATATAGAGTTTGAGTTCTAACTAATTATCAGATAGCCCATTTTTATTTTTTTATCTTTCCTATTCATTAATTGCTTTCATTTAGCAGGTTTTCATAGCATTGTATGGAAGCTACAGACTTTGCTTAGTCTCAGAACAGAAGATTGGCCATTACTGGGTCAGACCAAAGGTCCATCTAGCCCAGCATCCTGTCTGTTGACAGTGGCCAGTGCCAGGTGCCCCAGAGGGTGTGGATCAAAGACAACGATCAAGCAACTTGTCTCCTGCCATCCATCTCCAGCATCTGACAAACAGAGGCCAGGGACACCACTCCTACCCCCTGGCTAATAGCCTTTTATGGACCCATGAATTTATCTAGCTCTTCTTTGAACTCTCTTCTAGTCCTAGCCTTCACAGCCTCCTCTGGCAAAGAGTTCCACAAGTTACCTGGGCGCTGTGTGGGGAAAAAAAACCCAACTTTTTTTTATTGGTTTTAAACCTGCTACCCATTAATTTCATGTGGTGTCATCTAGTTCTTATATTATGGGAAAAAGTAAATAATTTTTCTTTATTCACCCTCTCCACATCGCTCATGATTTTATATACTTCTCTCATATCGCCCCCTCAGTCTCCTCTTTTCTAAACTGAAAAGTCCCAGTCTCTTTAACCTCTCCTCATCTGGGACCTGTTCCAAAAAATCTAATAATTTTAGTTGCTCTTTTCTAATGCCAAGATATCTTTTTTGAAGTGAGGAGACCACATCTGTATGCAGTATTTAAGATGTGGATGCACCATAATTTTATAAAGGGGCAGTAAAATATTCTTTGTCTTATTTTATATCCCTTTTTAAATACTTCCTAACATCCTATTAGCTTTTTGACTGCCACTGCATAATGTGTGCATGTTTTCAGAGAACTATCCACGATAACCCCAAGATCTCTTTCCTGATTAGCTGTAGCTAAATTAGCCCCCATCATACACATGTTATTTTTCCAATGTGTATTACTTATCCACATTACATCTCATTTGCCATTTTGTTGCCCAATTGCTCTGTTTGGTGAGATCTTTTTGAAATTCTTCACAGTCTACTTTCATCTTGACTATTTTGAACAGTTTATTATCAACCACAAACTTTACCGCCTCACTACTTACCCCTTTCTCTAGATCATTTATAAATAAATTGAACAGGATTGGTCGTAGGACTGAACCTTGGGGGAACTCCACTCATTACCCTTCTCCATTCAGAAAATTTACCATTTATTCCTACTCTTGGTTTCCTGTCTTTTAACCAGTTTTCAATCCATGAAAGGATCTTCCCTTTTGTCCCATCACAGCCTCCAACTGCCAGCCTGAGCACACAGCCTTTCAAACAAATAACCAAACAAAACACAGCTCAGCACTCAAAACTACAAACAGACAAACTCAAGCCCCGAACCCCCAAACAAACACCCGCACACTCCAGACAGCCACTTACCCCACGGTGCTGTAAACTGCCCCCTCCTTCACCCGCAGAGCTCCTCTTGAAACTCACTCCTGTTAGCAAACACCCTGTTCGCAAACCGTAATGTAAATCTCCACAAGTTTGCTGCTATGTTTTTTATCTGACAGCAAAGGAAATTTCCGAAAATGATTTAAATCTATACTATTATAAAAGGAGAAGCGCTCACCCATCCATCTGTCTGTCCATGTTTTCCACCCTGGCAGGTTCCCCAGGCTGGAGATACCAGCGGAGCTGTGTACCCCGGCCTGCCCCTGGCCCAGGGCTGCCGCGGTTCCTCCAGACCTGGCTGGGTCGCTGGGACTGCTGAGGTTTTCCCACTTCTGGCCAGGTCCCTGGGGCTGCCAAGGTTCTCCTGGTCCCAACTGCATCCCTGAGGCTGGAGCTGCCAGCAGAGCTCTGTGCCCTGGCCATCTCCTGGCCCGAGGGTCCCCTGGGCTGCAGTTGCCGGGCTTCCCCTGATCTGGTCTGCATGGCTGGAGCTGCCAACAGGGCTCTGTGCACCTGCTGGCTCCCAGTTCTGGGACTGATGAGGTTCCTCTGGCCTCGGCCGGGTCCCCCGGGGCTGGAGCTGCTGGTGGAGATCTGGGCCCTGGCTATCTCCTGGCCCCAGGACTGTCGGGGTTCCTGGGGCCCCAGCTGGATCCCTGGGGCTCGAGCTGCTGGTGGGGCTCTGCGCTCCAACCAGCTCCCAGCCCCGGACGGATCCTTGGGGCTGGAGCTGCCATTGATCTCCTGGCTTGGTAACCGCCACAAAAGTGCGGGCCCTGCTAGTTTTTATTAAAATTCAATGTAATGAATGAATGGCTTGTTTCTTTGTAAAGAGGATAGCAGTGCTATGGCAATACACTCAATCAAACATTCCTCTTCAAATAGTTTGTACATATTTAGCATTTAAATGGATACTTATTAAATTTGTTGGTGTTAAAAAATACATGGAAACATTATTAATTAGCTAAGTCTATTTATTAGAAGGTTTAAGAACTGACTGAAGACATTTTGTTTCCATGATTTGTATTGTTTGTACAATGCATATTTTAATACTTCCAAAGCACCTTGCTCAAAATCTAAAAGTTGCTAATTTATAGAAAAAATACAAGTGAGGGGAATTCTGAGCCTATGTAACAAGACATCCAATATACTATAGCATCAGGGACTCGGGATTTTTTCAATGGTTACATACTTCAAATAGGTCAGACATACTTCTTTGTATATGGGTTTTTAAGGATAAGATCTTTGGGTGTCTATTTTTATGCCTAATGTAATACATTCAAAATTATTTTAAAAAGAGCTACGAGGCATTTAAAGAGTTAATATCTTCTTGCATGGTCACTGTAAACAGGCACAATTTCAGCTAAGAAACATCACTGTCAGGGTCACATGGGTTTGCAGGTGTGGGCAATAATTAAAGGTTTCAGCACATCTACCTGTGCAAAGTATTTTTGCCTCCTATTCCTAGGAGGAAGCCCTCTCTGTGGAGAGCAGAAGAGCTCATTAATGAGGCTAATTAGGTGTAAAGGGGGTAGAGTTTGGCATCAGCTGCTGCTTATAGCAGCTAATCATTAAGCTCAGTAATCTCTACCTCAGAACAGCAGATGATCATGATCCTAGGTGACTGATGTTGCTGAGAACATTTCCAACACCTGAGTATCTTACCGCATACTTTTTGGTAATGTTGAAAATTCCCTTAACCCTCTGCGTGACAAAAATAGGACTCAGCATTATAAATACAACAAGAAGTCCTGTGGCACCCTACAGACTAACTGGTACTTTGGAGCATAAGCTTTCGTGGGCAAAGACCCGCTTTGTCAGATGCGTTGCACATCTGATTCCCAATAAAGAATATCCAGGGAGACCTGAATCCTTTAGTAGTTCTATAAGTTGAAACATTTTGACACAAAAATAAGTTGTTGCCATCTACACACTACGTAGAAAAACTATTTTTTAAGATGGATCAAGGGTTGCTGGAGAAGAATACAAAAATAATGTAAAGCAAAAGCCCAAAATACAGCTCTCCTATTTAAATATGAAGAAGGCCATTGTAACTGAAAGCACCTATGGCCACTTGGAAAAGTTGCACTGAAAGCAAAGGCCTCTTTCTCTCAGATATTGCACAATGCTGGGTATCTTTTATAAGAGTTAAAATATTTCTGACACTTTGCAGCTGAAGAAACAGTACACAAAAATCCCAAACACATACAGTGCTTATAGGAGTGATCTTACATGAATATGCAAATCCAAATGTAAGTGGCAATAGCCTTGGACATGTTCTGCATCTTTAGGAATAACAGAAAAATAAAAAATTTCCCAAATTTGGCCACCCAAACTATAGACTTTCCAGTCGCAAATTCCCCATATGTCTGCTCACTTTTACATGAATAATACTGTTCAAAAAAGCCAAACCCCCAGTGGGAATATAATGAAGCTTACATTTTTTGAGTATATCCAAAGGAGAACTGGCAGCTTTATTTGCACAATTACCACAATGTCAAAATATCAATATGGTTCTTTAGGAAAAACAAAACATTTTAAGTGGCTATTTTAAACTTAATCAAAGGATTTTGAAATTAGTCAAAAGGAGTTTAACACCCACATTCCTTTAACTGGTTATCTACAGCCTAAAGATATCATAAGAAAAATTAAATTACTTTCCATTTAATTCCTGGATCCTTATAGTTATGTTTGGGAAAGTGAAGGGCATAATACAAAAGAAAGAATTCAATCTACTCTAGGGTAATTTTCCACTAAGCAAATCAACTCAGCTATGGTTTCTTCAGAAACCTGCTCAGAAATAAGTGTAAATTTTCAGTGATCTCAGTGATACCTCAACCTTTTTGCCTTGTTTCAGTTTAAAAAAAGAGCAGTGAAGATGGTTACAATACCACAGGGAGGAGAATCTTGTTAATAAGTATGTAAAATACAGATTTCATTGTATTCATCTAATTCAGAATATGAAAAAGGACATCATTTCCATAGACAGAGAATACATGATGACAGACCTCATTCTGGAGCTCATTTTGTAAAACAAGTTGCCAGGATAGCAAATGATCTGAGAATATGATCAAGAATTGTTAAGTCAATCAGACAGGGCAGTCTCTTTGTTGGCAGGCTTCTGCAGTGTTTTTTATCCTTTCTGCTATCAAAACAGCCTTCAAAAGACAGATTCTTAAGCTCTTGTTTAACAGACGTGGACAATTCTACTACTGCTATTACTTTACTAGCACATGGAATAGCTTGTAGATGGTTTGTGCTTTTTAAAAAAAAAAAAGTTTCCATGCTGATGCTCTACATCAGTTGTTTTGGTACCTACCCTACTGTCAGCTGTAACGCTGCATATAGAAAATTATGTAAAAACCAATTATATCACACAATGTTAAGGATACAAAGTGAAAACATACAGAAATTAGAAAATTGCCTGTACAGCCTTAATTCACCATCATGAGGCCTTTCTTCATCTCTTGCTTTGCTACAAAATAAAATAAAAGAGTGAACACCAGCTAATGCATGAATTTCATGCCCAAATTGGCCAGAAAAAAATGAAGTGGAGAAGGAAGCCAATCTCATTCACCACTACGCTAAAAGACTCAGAAATTTCTTAAGCAATATAAATTTCTGCTGAAATCAACAGAATATCTGGGTGCTCAACAAAGCCTTACAGAAGAAGCTGATTTAACAGATCAGTTCTAGACACTTGCACTGGAAACCAAAACATGAGTAGCTAAAACTTAAACAAGCAGTTAAATATTTTACAAATATTATACACAGGGTAAAACGAAAAAGGTCGTCACCTGTTACATGCATAAAACAAACATAAAATCTGGAACTTCTCATTTCAAGTACAAATGCTAAAGACTAGATGGGGCCAACATACAGCAGTAAGCTAGAATGGCATTACAGATATATTACAACACTTAGGGCTTCACTATGGATTGGAAGTATTTTACAAAAATATTTCAGAAGTTGTCCCCTGGGGGACTCTACTGTGGTTTTAGCTTTCTATGCACCGAAGTCTCCTTGGACACGAGTCTGGAAAATTTCATAATAGAATTGTTCTGTTAAAATTCCACAAATAGACAAGGTGAAGAGCAGCTTTTAAAGAGCAAATCTTCCTTGATTAGTCAGGACCTGTGCTCCCCCTAAGCTGAGTGCTTGGGCAGACATCCAAGTGCTGCCCACATGATTAGCAGAACACCCACAGTGTTTCAGCTGCTGGTGCACATTCACACGTGCCTCAGTGCAGGTGGATGGAAAAAATTAAAAGGTACAGTGAGGAAAGTCCTAAAATCTAGTGACTTCGTGGTCCCAGAAATAGCATGAAATGAAGATGGGCAATGAGTGGGTCACAAGACTATCATAATCAAGATGGTCTCCTGGGATAGGGTAGTTTGGCTAACTGCACTTGTGCACCTACAATTACAAGTGTACACTAATTGAACCATAGGAGCACTTTGATTGGAAGCAAAGGGAGCGCACAGCTCTCACATTCAATGTTGTGAGCAAGCAGCACGCACCTCACTTCACATGCATATCACCTTATCCACAGAGACTAACAATCTACCCCACCACCATCAAGTTATGCCTTGATTATTGCACGCGAGAGATATATTTCCTGGACACTATAGTACTAATCAAGGATGGCCTGAGCAGTACCACACTGCACCGAAAACCTACTGATCACTATACTTAGTTACACCCTTCTAGCTTCCATCCTGCACACACAACTAGATCTATTGTTTACAGTCAAGTTCTTACATACAATTGCATTTGCTCTGATCCAACTGACAGAGACCAAAAACCACTAAATCTTTACCAAATATTCATAAACCTCAACTACCCACCAGGAGAAGTAAAAAAAAAAACAAATTGACAGGGCCAGACGAATACCCAGAGACCAGCTACTCTGAGATCGGCCAAAAAAAGCCAAGAACAGAACACCACTGGTCATCACCTACAGCTCCCAACTCAAACCACTGACACGAATTATTAAAGACCTACAACCTATCCTTAATCAGGATGCCACACTCCAGAAGGCCCTAGGTGATATGCCTGTTCTCTCCTACAGACAACCTCCCAAACTTATGAGGATCCTCACAAACAGCCACAATCTATACCCCAGGAATACCAGTCCTGGAACCTTTCCTTGCAACAAAGCCCGCTGCCAGCTTTGTCCACATATCTTCTCTGGAAATACCATCACTGGACTTAACCCCGTTACTCACAGAATCATGGGCACTTTCTCTTGCTCCTCTACTAACGTCATATGTGCCATTATGTGCCAACAATGCCCAGATGCTTTGTATATTGGACAGACTTCTAACTCCCTTAGACAAAAGGTTAATGGGCACAAAACAGACATCAAAACACTCCACAGCCACAAACCAGTTAGTCAACATTTTAATAGAATGGGGCATTCTGTTTAAGACAAGCGTATGCGTGTTACTGAAAAAAAATTTTTGCACCGCTATTCAAAGCGAAGCAGCCGAGCTGTCTTTTATATTCAAATTTAGCACATTAACACATGGTTTGAACCGGGATGGGAATTTTCCGAGTCACTATGGGGGCTCGTCTGCATACTTGGCTTAATCTAATTCTTGACCTTTCCCACCCCACCCCTGCACTCTCTGATTCGCTTACCTTGATCATTTTTTTCTGATTTGTCCTCCTTGATTACCGTTTTTTGGTTCTCTGTGCCTTAAATATTGAGTCTGTTCTGGTATGGCTATGGTCTGAAGAAGTGGATCCGTCCCACGAAAGCTCACCTAATAAATTATTTTGCTAGTCTTTAAAGTGCTACTTGACTGCTTTTTGTTTTGATAGTATATAGACTAGCATGGCTCCCTCTCTGTTACATATCACCTTAGTAATACTGGTAGTGAGAAAAAAATACTTGGACAGAAGCCACTGGAATCTGGCACCCAACATAAACAAAATGCCTTGCTGGCCACACATGGAACCCCAATGGGCCGCATGAAGCCCACAGGTTACAGATCACCCACCCCTGCAGTAGATTGTTGCCTGCTCAGTGTCAGAGTCTATTTCCTCTTTCACGCTCTGTTCCATGAGTCCCTTTGGCCGATTAAAACCCAAAGGTTGGACAAAGACACAACACAAAATGAATCACAAAAAAGGAAGGAAAGTTACTGTGATGCATTCATTACATGCTTTCCATACACAATTATCATGAAACTTTCCATTTCATAATTCATGATTCCTATTCTACATAAACTACTACCTGAAAAGTGAGAGAGAGCACTTGTTATGTACAGGAAAGATGTAAAACTGGAGTCTCTAATGAGGAACAGGTGGGTCGATCAATAAGGATAAAACAAAGTACTCAGAGTTTGAGTTCTGGTAAAGAAAGGGGTGAGCTAAAATATTTGGCCTTCTAATCAGAGGTAACAATTGTATTTTCACATGCCCCATGCCTCATTACTGCCACTGTACAAACTCAAAGATGTGTTCTGCATACCCACTACAAACTGTGGCTAGTACTGATCCCAGTGTTTAGCATTAATGCTCTACTGTCTTAATGTCCCTAAGAAGTTCCCCATTGTTTTATAGCCATCTATGTACTTCATTCTAGTAATTAGTTGTCAGCGAGGACCCAACAGCAGCTTAATATTGTCTGCTCAAATCAAAGTAATGAAACGCAATCTACTCAAATGTCCTGAATGCATAGCTGTAATTGCATTAAATAGAGAGGCTGGGGACATCAGCATCAAACTTCAGCTTCTGAACAGAGCATTACGATCAAGCGCATTAATCCATTATTTCTTCAGCATCTGACAACCAATTAATATTACAGGACTTCATAAAGGATTGAAGTTCACATGTTATTTTGATTTTTACCACATAAAATGACTGTTCAGATTCTAGGATGTCAAAGTAAATGGCCGAGCTTAACATTTGCAATCAAAATCAATTGTTGGAGGCGAAAACATAATATGAAAATGTTAGATTGTTATTGAAGTTTTGCAAAAAGGATTTTCACTTATAAATATCAGACACTGTAAAATGTCATTCCTACACCAATACATGCATTAAAAATGTAGACTACTTTATTTTTTTAAAAAGAAAATAAGAAAAGGTTCAACATCAAAATATGTTAGCATTTAAATCTTCCTAGCAGGGCATTTTTAGGATTCAAGTAACAGAGAGGTAACCTTGTTAGTTTGTATCTACAAAAACAATGAAGTCCTGTGGCACCTTATTGACTAACAGATTTATTGGACTCACTTTGCCTACAAAACCTTATGCTCCAATAAATCTGTTAGTCTATAAGGTGCCACAGGACTTCTTGTTTTTTTAGGATTCAGACTCTCTCTCTCCCCCCACCTGCTGCCCCCAGCAGCAATAAAATTAAGACTTAATCCCTTGCATTTAAAAATTGGCATTTATCATTAATAACTGGTTCTGCACAAGCCTCTAAGTTATTACTTAATTTTAATATTCATATTTGCCATTAATGACCAAAATATTTCCACAAAATAGAAGTTGCACTGGACTAAAAGCAAGAAGCAAGGAAAAAACAAAGCAGAAATATTCTATGAGTGTAGTAGATTTTGAAGAATTTTCATGTGTGTGGTTATTTAAGGATTGTGATAAAATTTAATTAGGCTTGAACACAATAAGTTATGACAATTCTATGGATAGGATATGTAGCTTGAAGGCATAGCTATGACATGAAGAACTCTGGTTAGATCTGATACTTAACTATTTTTGTTCACATCTTCTTTGGTAACAACCTACAATACTTTAGGATTTCTAGAAGAATATCTCATAAATTAGTTACAATGAACTGTGTACAATCACTGAAGAAAATGAAATCCAAGCACATGGTTATTATAAATGTCTAGAAAACATCTATAAATATTTTACTATTGTATTTTGGTTAAGAAATTATAAGACTTCTACAATACACTTTCTATAATTATATAATTTATCAAATAGTAATAAATATTTTCTACTTGATTTCAACTAATTTTATACCCCAGCTCTGTTACCCAAGTTAAAGAACTTTCTATCACATCTTGCATCCCACCAGTACAATTTGGCCAACGACACTGGGACAAACTTCTACTCTTATGGCAAGTACCACTGAACTTTTAATACCCATTCATAGCAGATAAGATTTCCATGCTTAATCTTACATCCAAAAGAGTCATTAAAGTGCTAGAATTCAATTTCTCTAGCATGTAAGGAGGAAAGTATGAGTCTAGTCTGCTGGCGTCGTAAGGGATCTTACATATTCCAAACCTGATGCTTGTAACCACTAAGCCATTCCATTAGAGCAGTGGTTCCCAAGCTTTTTGGAATCACGCCCCCTTTTGATTTTTGAGAAACCCTCATGCCCCCCCACCTCTTCTTTACCATCATCCAACCCCCGCCTCCCCGCAAACAAACAGGGTGGTTAGTCAATGTAATAAATTACCTAGGGAGGTTGTGAAATCTCCATTGTTGGAGATTTTTTAGAGCAGGTTAGACAAACACTTGTCAGGGATGGTCTAGATGGTGCGTGGTCCAGCCATGAAAGCAGGGGACTGGACTCAATGACCTCTCAAGATCCCTTCAGTTCTATTGTTCTATGATTTACATTAACAGAAAATGCCATTTATTTACTTCAAAGAACTGGGACATAAGCCTATGTTTTCAGTTATCATATCAAACGGTTTTTAAATTAACTGATTTTTAAACTATGCTGGGTGTATGTTTTTAATTACAGTTATTGTTCTGGGATAGAATGAGTGATACCACTAAAAGAGTAGTATTCTCATTATCCAGCTGAGTGTAAAATTTACTTCATGAGTTTATTTCAAGAAGCAGAGCTGATGTTTAACGTTACCCAATTTTTAGGGAGGAAAGCTAAATTAAATGACAATCTTCTAATAATTTAGGGATGGTAGCAACTCCTTTCCAATAGTAAAGTGTTTCCTGGATGAATGCAATAGAAAAAAAATACCCTGCAGCAATGGTTTCATAAAATGAAACAGGAAAACAGAAATGCTTGGAAAAGACAACCATAAAGACAACTAATGTATAGCATACAGGTGAACAAAGTTAGGCATTTCTGTGTGAATAGTTATTTAATAAAACAATCTCTTATGCACCGAGATGACCCTATGACCTTTTGAATTTCTCCCTATAACAGGGATGGGCAACTACAAATAGTGGATGGGTCACATGAGTGGCCCTCCTTCACCTCAGTGAGCTACAAGAGAAGAGAGAGACAAAGACGCTACCATTTGTGGAGAAAACAAGTACATCAGGGGATATTGTACACTCCAGAGGACTGGCCAAATTCCAAACAACCAAGAGTGGTGAGGAACCGGAAGCAGGAAAGTGCATACTGGCTTTTTATTATTTCATCCTGTATATTTCATGTGCTGACTAGTGCTTCAGTCATCATACGTCCATGGAGAGACAGACAGTAAAACAGAGTGCCCACAAAGTTAGCATCTGGGAAAGGGAGTCCTTAAGCTACAAGGGAGTTTTGCTTAGGGGCAGCACTAGTCCTGGGGGTCTAGCCCACTTAGGCCAAAAGGTCTCAGTTCTCTGAAAGGGTAACAGAAAGACGGGGCCCAGGAAATATGTCAGGGACTCAGGGACCTCACACATGGGATCAAAGTGGTGATGACTGTCCAGCTGAGGAAAACTGACAGGGTTGTGACAATCCACAGTTGTTGAAAGCTTATGTATAGGAAACTATCAAAATTTGCCAGGATAGCATAAATGTTAGGAGACTTGTCCCCACTGGTGATAAATACTAGTAATCTTCTCTTTGCCCATGAATAATGTGGATGGAGTTTCTATAGATTTTTTTACATTCCTGGTCGTACACAGCTAGAGAAATTAGATTGTGTCAACCCCAGGGTTTCAATAACTCCACAGTGTAGCCTGGGTTAAAGATAGCAAGTTGAATACAAGAGAGCGGGTCAGTATGTGGAAGGACAGATAAAAGCAGGGGAAAAAACATTATGTCATTATCCCAATTAAGGTATAAATGGAATTCAGCATTTACTCTAAATCAGACTCTAACTTTGAAAATCTTTTCCTTCAGTCCCAGAAACATCACCATTTATGCTAACTACCTTTTCCATATACAGGCCTATTCAAACAGGCACAAATCAAAGTAACTTACAAGCACTGATAAAAAAAATCAGTAGTTGGCCATAGGGTGCATATGGAAGTAAATACGTAAAATACGTAATACTTTACACTCAGGTGCTGCTTGTGTTTCAAGGATGGTGTCAAAACCTTTTTTCAAAGGATACAGTCTTAATGCAACTTTGAGTCTTTAATAGGAGTCATTTTCCAGATGGAGAAACAATCAGAGATTGGTCATGCTTATAGCATCTGTAAAGCCCAGGATAAAAGATTAGGGAAATCTGTATCACTACCTAGCCACATTTTCAATCACATGCCAGGCACGCAATCTAAGAAGCTGACACTTAGTCACCTGCTCTCATAACTAAACTCAAGTTGCTGCTGTACACTGTGTACATTTTTTTTTAAACTTATAAATTCTTTAGGCATCCCATTTAGTGATAATGTCCACTCATGCTACTCTTTGGATTTTAACAGATGTTTAGTTTTTATACTCCTTGACTAAGCTGTATGGACGAGTCCCTAACATTATAATTTTATATACAAGATGTGCTATGTTCATTCTCCCAATATAAAACAAATATACCACAAATTGTGAACATTTTTACTCAATCAAGTTCGACTACGTAGACACAAAGCAGCATTTAAAAAGTTAAAATGTACCCACTAGAAGCCATAAATTGAATCTTATTTAATTAGGAACTGTATTTGCAGAAAAAAGTGAAATAAATTCTCTCTTTAACTAAACCAAACTCCCTTAGAGGCAACAATACGTTACCCTCTGTCAGGACAGAGTGCAATGAAATCTGTATTTTAATTGGGGTTAGCTAAAGGGCCATTTGGCTTCAGAAGCTTTGTTTATCAGCCCTAAGCATTATAGCTGAACCAATACTTGAAATTTCCTATTACACAATGATTTCATTTAAAAGCCGATGTTCCAAAGCTTTTGCATGTGACGTGTTTTAAATGAGAGTTTTGGAAATTAGAAATACAAGTCTGAAAGAGCCTACAAGGTGAGCAGAGATATGACCTGCCTCAACTGAAAAAAGCTATTTGTTATTTTGCATTACTGTAATGTAGGTTTCATTTTCAGCATACACCATAACAAATGGTTCCTGCTCACCCCCTACCAGGCAATCTGGTGAAGATAAAACCACCGGACAATGGAGATGATCATCACTGTACTATCTGAATCCTTCCAAGTGTCACAAGCACATTTCTTTTGTGGTGAACTTTATATCAGAAATCCCTCAGACTATGAAGATCTTAATGTCCAGCATTGTACAATACAAGGGGGAGTTTGCAACACATCACAACACGGTAACACTGAAACAGAATAAAACAAATCTTTCTATAAAGCTCACTCAACAATATTTAATCTACATTTTGTTTCCTGAAGAATTTTGCACCTTAACATGAGAAATTTATGCTTTGGTGAGCCTGGAGGCAACTAAAAAAATTAACTTCAAATTCAGTAGTTGTAATAGATTTTTTCCTCCTATTAGAAATCAATGTACAGAAATTATGCATCTTCTGTAACACCCATAAGAAAAGTGGATACTATAAATCACGTAATCCTATGCTATCCAAATTGCAGCTAGACATTAAAGGAGCAAAATTAATGAACTAGTGAGGTAAAATTATTTCTCTCATCTCTGTAGAAGTAGGATCAGACTAAAACAGAAGTTTGGATGAAATTTCATAGAATCACAGAGCCTTAGTATTGTTAATGCTCAAATACAGAATCTTGTACAACCAAAATTCAGCATAAATTTTCATAGTGAAGCTTCCAGTCCAGGAACTGCAGCTGGCCCGTGATCCTTTAGTGCTACCTTGCCAGGACCAAACTTCAGTAAAATTAGATCTACCAAGGAATGACACAATCTGTCTTTCAAAATTAGTTCCTATGGTTCCCTGGTTATTACTTTCTTATGGTATGTCTAGATTGTTGAGAACTGTTGGCAAGAGATATGCAAATTGCGCAATATGATTTACTTATCTTTCACAGACAGTTCTGTAGGCAGAGGCTTTCCCAACATTTGCCCTGTCCAAAAGGGGGCCAAATGTCAGGAAAACCTCTGTTTGCTGAGACATCTGTTCTTCCTCAGGGAATGAGGTGTAAAGGGATATCGACAGAAGACTCCCACATGACAGATGTCTTCTGAGAGATCTGCAGTCTGGACATGCAGTCTGTTAACAAAACGTCTGTCAACAGAAGTTTTGTCGACAGAAGCCTGCAGTCTAGACATAACCTTACTAATTGCTACACTCCTGATGTCTAAGTCTGCAAACAGAATGTTAAGAAACTAAAGAAAAAGCATCATACCCATCCATACTTTAGTCTGCATGGCCAGTTCAGTAAAATGATGGTTTTTAGTTTTAGAAAAAATAACTAAATGTGTTTTTTTCATTTTCAGAAATGACAATATAACTGTGGCTGTACCTGACAATAAAGTTTAATTCAAACAAGCCATTGAGTTTTGTGCTTCATGTTCATGCTACGTTACAGAAAACACAACCACTTCAAATGAAATATATTATTCATGCTTTTTAAATTTAGAGTTGACATCCATAAAGTTTTTTCATATAGTTTATAGCAGATCTTCTGTGAACTGTTCCCTCCTGAGAGCTATAATAAAATGAGCTGCTTCTGAAACGTCACAGCAGGTATTTTGATTTGGAAGTAATAATAGTTTTCTCCACAATTGTTATACAATTCATGCCATGATCTTCTAACAAATAGTAAAAAGACATCAATATGTACATTTTTCTAACACTGCAAGCTAATTGTATATCTTTAATGGAGAAAAATGTTTATTCAAAAATCTATTGAATACACCAACAATTGAGTTCAAAGTGGAGGCACCACATGCATCTAAATAAATATCAAGGAAGTGTCAGAGGTAAACGAGGAGAGACCAGGTGAAGTGTGCATGATATGTTAATCGTATTCAAAAAATAATAATAGAGGCAAGACAGAGAAGTCGAACTTCCAATTACCATAATGGTGTCTACTTCATAACACATTTTCAAACTTGAAAGAGACATTTTAAGCCATAGGAATTCAGAACAGAATACCTCCAGCTGTGCTCTCCATAAATCTCATATTCTGTATATACACAGGTTATTTAAATACAAAATGCATATTTCAGTCACAATACAATTTCTGTCATTGCCAAAAGCTACTCATCATGGAATGAAAAGAACAGAAAACAATGAATTAAATTAGAAGATAAGAAAAGAGAGCCTTTTCATCTGATGTTTTACTAGACTAATGTAATTCTTTTTAAAGGACTACAAAGCTAACAGCCCTCTCCTGAGTTTACATTACCCTGCCCTAAAAACTAGAAAGTTGTAAGCCTAGAAATGCTACATTATGTCAAATTTTGCCTATTCAACATTCCAGTGATGACCCATAATTTACATTTCACTAGTGTAAGGCCCATATTGAAATTTAAAAGAAATGACAGAAAAAACAGTGCTGGGAATCCACACCCACTTGTAAAAGCCAAGCCAGACTGGAAGAAAGAAGGCGGTGGGATTCTCTTCAACTTTTCTCCATCTCTAGGAGACTGAAACCCTAGGAAAGAGCGCAATATGAAAATCTAACCAGACAGGCATCTCTTCCTCAGGCTTATGTGGAGAGGATTGTGGGGAAAACACTGTTGCCGAGTAATCAAAACATCACAATGTGATTTTCAAGCGAGTTGTGACTCCATTCCGGCAGCTCTTTAGTCCAGACTCGGTCATTGAAACAGTGTGTAATCTTATTATATTATGTAAATGCCTCATAGTCTTTTTAATCCTATTAACCTCTTAGATTCACTTATTCACCAAAGATGAGTTCGACAGGTTATTTATGTGATGTATGTAAAAATAATTCTTTAATTAATTTTAAATTTGTTGCCCTTTAGTTCAATTGAATGCAGCCTTCTTTTTATATTATAAATTATATTATAAATAATTATATATTATTATAAGTATAAATGAATAGATGTGCCCAATCCATCATCTTTGCACTATTCATTCTTTTATGCTCCTCTATGACATCTTATGTGAACTAAGTCCCTCTACAGTCTGTTCTCATATAGAATTTCCATGCTCCTAACCAATGTTCCCCTCTCTGAACCTTCTTCATCTCTGCTATATCTTGAGATAAGATGACCAGCACTAAATGGATCATTCTAAACAAGGTTGCTCTTTGAGCTCTTTTTCTAATAGATTGAAAGCATTAAAGAATCATGGCCCACTTTTCTTTTGCAGAAGCTGTGCTGGTTTGTCTTTTTTTTTTTTTTTTTTTTAACCTGACTATACTATAATTCTAGTTTTTATTACCATTTGAGTCAAGTTGGCTGATACTGAGCTCGGCTTACTAGCCTAAGTAGCATGATGACTCTCAGTATTTTATCTGAAGTAGTCACAACACCTACTACCTATTAGATCCCCCATGTCACAAATCATTTTCTGAGTGTGCCTATATTTCCCCTAAAAGGGAAAAGAGAATTCCTCTTGCTCTCTTTGCAAAATACAAAACACAACTAACTTATTCATGGATGCATTTATAAATACACAATCACTGACACATCTTATATCAAAACAGAATTCATCTGGTCACTTTATTTTATGTTTGATATGTTTATAAAACATATTTTATGTTTGTTTGAATAGATGCCGCTTTATTGTTCCTTTCCTGCACATTACTCGTTCCACAAATGGCTCCAACTTTTCCCGCATAGTAACCTTTGCAAACCGCTTGCTGAGGCTACACATCCTCAAATACAAGTGAAATAACGGGGAGGAAATGCAGTAAAAGCTGGCTATGAGTATGTCACAGGCACAAATAAAATAAAGTCTCAAAACAAGAAACAGAGGAATAATGCAAATACACATTTCAATAAAGGCACAAACAAATGTAGGCGAGGAAGTCACCACAGAATACTGTAGTTGTTGAACATACAAATCCTTCCATAGGAAAGCTCAAATATCACCGCAGTACTCACCACTTTACAGCTTTTCTCTGGTAGTGGGTAGATTAAGAGACTTTTGAATAAAGAAGCTTTTATTTCTTCTGCACTAACACAGAAGTCAGACTGTGACGCCAACAAGTTTCCTATTGCTGAACACACCAGCATGACGGAAGCTGCAAAATTACTGATAGAATGGAATGTAGGACTTTCACTTTAGCATTCTTATTGGTTATGTCAAACCAAGATAACGTGGAACACCGAAGTGACAGCAGGTAACAGGTAAGGTGTTCCTCACATCAGTAGTCTCAGGCTAGTCCTGCTAACGCCATCATCCTAGAACTAACGTTCAGGTCACAATATCTTGTTCTACCCAACTATTCCTGGTAAGGCCCCTCTGAGATGCACAGTACACAACCCGTTTTCTTCAGTACAAACTCTGACCTGAAGCATATGAACCTCACTTACATGTTATGCATCTCTAATTTTATCAGACAAAACAAAAAAGCAGTCTTGCTGCAGCTTAAAGACTAACAACATAATTTATTAGGTGATGAGTTTTCATGGGACAGATCCACTTTTTGAGATCTGGAGAAAGCTGATAACTGATAAGTGAGACAAAGAGAATTTAAAAGAAAGATAGAAAAAGGTGAAATAAAAACTGACCAATCAGCTAGATAGGATAGAAAGCTCATCACCTAACAAATTATATTGTTTGTCTTTAAGGTGCTACAGGACTGCATTTTTGTTTTGTGAAGATACAGACTAACACGGTGACTCCTCTGAAACTATGTATCAGACAAAGTTAGAGAAGAAAAAGCCCAGCTGCATCTCTCGGTCCACCTCCCAAGTACAGGACTGTTTCACATAAAATGGATTAACTAGTGCTTTGTCCAGTCTTCTTGTAAATCACACAACTTGCATCTTTCCCTTTGGAGGGGAATTCTATCTCTTTGCATAGCAGATTTCCACATACATCTCCTTTTCATTTGCACCCAGCCCTTCTAACTATCTCTTCTTGTATAATCCTGTGGGCCATTTTGATGTACTGTTACTCATTATTTGCCCATTTATGGTGTTTTAGCCAGTTTTCAATCGATGGTTTGAAAATTCCCTCCATGGGAAACGCATGAATAAAATATCTGTAGGGCATTATACCTCCCACTAGTCATTGTTTAAACAAACAATAATATTTTGCTCTGTTAATCCTTTCTTGTAAGGCAATTTAATTTGTTGCTCTTTTTGAAACATCCTCTCATTTCCTATTTGCCTGGTAAGGAGCTGCTAAGAAAAACCAGGCCCAGTTACATGAGTATCATAAAGAGAGGGACTATCAAAACAAAAAGCAGTCAAGTAGCACTTTAAAGACTAGCAAAATAGTTTATTAGGTGAGCTTTCGTGGGGCAGACCCACTTCTTCAGACCATAGCCAGACCAGAACAGACTCAATATTTAAGGCACAGAGAACCAAAAACAGTAAGCAAGGAGGACAAATCAGAAAAAGATGATCAAGGTGAGCAAATCAGAGAGTGGACGGGTGGGGGGGAAGATCGAGAATTAGATTGAGTTAGGTATGCAGACGAGCCCCTATAGTGACTCAGAAAGTTCACATCATGATTTAAACCATGTGTTAATGTTCCGAATTTGAATATAAGTGTCAGTTCGTCCACTTCTCTTTCTAAAACGGAGCAATAATTTCTCTTCAGTAACACACATACCTTTAGGTCATTGACAGAATGCCCCATTCCATTAAAATGTTGACTAACTGGTTTGTGGATCTGGAGTGTTTTGATGTCTGTTTTGTGCCCGTTGAGCCTTTGTCTAAGGGAGTTAGAAGTCTGTCCAATATACAAAGCATCTGGGCATTGTTGGCACATGATGGCATATATGATGTTAGTAGAGGAGCATGAGAAAGTGCCCATGATTCTGTGGCTGGTTAGGTCCAGTGATGGTATTTCCAGAGCTATGTGGGCAAAGCTGGCAGCGGGCTTTGTTGCAGGGAAAGGTTCCAGGACTGGTGTTCCTGGGGTATAAACTGTGGCTGTTAGTAAGGATCCTCATGAGGTTGAGAGGTTGTCTGTAGGAGAGAACAGGCATGTCACCCAGGGCCTTCTGGAGTGTAGCATCCTGATTAAGAATAGGTTGTAGGTCTTTAATAATTCGTTGCAGTGGTCTGAGTTGGGGGCTGTAAGTGATGACCAGTGGTGTTCTGTTCTTGGCTTTTTTGGGCTGATCTTGGAGTAGCTGGTTTCTGGGTATGCGTCTGGCCCTGTCGATTTGTTTTTTTACTTCTCCTGGTGGGTAATTCAGGTTTATGAATATTTGGTAAAGTTCTGGTAGTTTTTGGTCTCTGTCAGTTGGATCAGAGCAAATGCGATTATACCTAAGAGCTTGACTGTAAACAATGGATCTAGTCACGTGTGCAGGATGGAAACTAGAAGGGTGTAGATAAGTAAAGCGATCAGTAGGTTTTCGGTACAGTGTGGTACTGATCAGGCCATCCTTGATTAGTACTGTAGTGTCCAGGAAATGTATCTCTTGCACATTGTAATCAAGGCATAAGTTGATGGTGGGGTGTAGATTGTTAAAGTCTCTGTGGAATTCTTCTAGAGCCTCTGTACCCTTTGTAGAAAGGGAAACGGATGAATTGATATTTATATTCAAATTCGGAACATTAACACATGGTTTAAATCGGGATGTGAACTTTCTTAGTCACTATAGGGGCTCGTCTGCATACTTAACTCAGTCTAATTCTTGATCTTCCCCCCCACCCCTCCACACTCTGATTTGCTCACCTTGATTATCTTTTTCTGATTTGTCCTCCTTGCTTACTGTTTTTGGTTCTCTGTGTCTTAAATATTGAGTCTGTTCTGGTCTGGCTATGGTCTGAAGAAGTGGGTCTGCCCCACGAAAGCTCACCTAATAAACTATTTTGCTAGTCTTTAAAGTGCTACTTGACTGCTTTTTGTTTTGATAGTGTAGAGACTAGCACGGCTTACTCTCTGTCACTATACAGAGAGGGACTATAATTTGTGACATGGTGCTTTTGTGTACATAGAGCAAAGTCCTATCACCCATTTTTATGTACTGTTATTCATTTTCCCCCCATTTACAATCTTCAATTGATTGACACTGTTCTTTCTAATACGATTTCTAGGGTTGCAAAAAACAATATTGTTCCATCTGATATTTGGGAAACAACAAAGGTATTACATTCAAAAGATAATTAGCAACAGCTATATAAAGACAGATTCCAAAGTATGCCTTTCCTAGATACTATTAATCTATATGGATATTGCTATTACTCTAATTAAATATAGCTTACAACTGTAGTAGAGCAAGTGCTTGTGAAAAATAATAGGCATGGTTACAAATTTAAGCATAGCAAAGGCAGGACACCATGACTTTTCAGGACCATGTTTCCACAGAAAATATATCGTACCAATTACTGACCTAGAAGGAAGAACAACTTAAAAAAAAGTTTACCCATCATTCAAAGAACATATTCCTTCCAGTGATTTCAACTTTGTTAACCTGTTTCCTTGAATATTTTCATTAAATGTTGTAAAATCAGAAGAACCACAAGTGGCTTAAAAATTAGACCATGCAAAACAGTGCCTTAAAGGACTGTAAGTATCATTATATGATCTTCACACTATGGGAAATAGATGTTTTATTCTTAGAGTGTACAGGAATCCAGTTCACCTTATCTCCCTTATGTATCACATAGGGCTCCCACTCTCTCATAATCCACCTTTGTCTCCTTCTACTTGGCAGTGAAGACAGAATGTTGAATTTGGGGCTCTGCAATCACTTACATAGCAACAGTTTGCTTAAACAATCACTGAAACAAGCGTGCACTATAAAAATTGATCAGGAAAAAAGTAATGAGTGGGAGAAAGTTCCTATTAAAAGTCCAAACATGGGCAGCAACTTCAAACAAGAGCACACAAGATTGTTAGCAAAATAACATGCTTTTGTTTAGATGATCTCTTTATCAGATTTTCCCCACAGTATAATCGCTCATTTTAATGAATAACAAGAAGTCTTGTGGCACCTTATAGACTAACAGATATGCATCTGATGAAGCGGGTCTTTGCCCGCGAAAGCTTATGCTCCAAAATATCTGTTAGTCTATAAGGTGCCACAAGACTTCTTGTTGTTCTTGAAGCTACGGACTAACATGGCTACCTCTCTGATACATTTTAATGAAGACAAAAAGCAGTCAAGTAGCACTTTAAAGACTAGCAAAATAGTTCATTAGGTGAGCTTTCGTGAGACAGACCCACTTCTTCAGACCATAGCCAGACCAGAACAGACTCAATATTTAAGGCACAGAGAACCAAAAACAGTAAGCAAGGAGGACAAATCAGAAAAGATAATCAAGGTGAGCAAATCAGAGAGTGGAGGGGTGCGGGGGGGAAGGTCAAGAATTAGATTGAGCCAAGTATGCAGATGAGCCCCTATAGTGACTCAGACAGTTCCCATCACGATTTAAACCATGTGTTAATGTGTCAAATTTGAATATAAAAGCCAGCTCAGCTGCTTCCCTTTCCAGAACAGTGCAATAATTCTTCTTCAGTAACACACATACCTTTAGGTCATTGACAGAATGCCCCATTCCATTAAAATGTTGACTAACTGGTTTGTGGATCTGGAGTGTTTTGATGTCTGTTTTGTGCCCGTTGAGCCTTTGTCTAAGGGAGTTAGAAGTCTGTCCAATATACAAAGCATCTGGGCATTGTTGGCACATGATGGCATATATGATGTTAGTAGAGGAGCACGAGAAAGTGCCCGTGATTCTGTAAGTAACCTGGTTAAGTCCAGTGATGGTATTTCCAGAGAAGATATGTGGACAAAGCTGGCAGCGGGCTTTGTTGCAGGGAAAGGTTCCAGGACTGGTGTTCCTGGGGTATAGACTGTGGCTGTTAGTGAGGATCCTCATGAGGTTGGGAGGATGTCTGTAGGAGAGAACAGGCATGTCACCCAGGGCCTTCTGGAGTGTGGCATCCTGATTAAGGATAGGTTGTAGGTCTTTAATAATTCGTTGCAGTGGTCTGAGTTGGGGGCTGTAGGTGATGACCAGTGGTGTTCTGTTCTTGGCTTTTTTGGGCCGATCTTGGAGTAGCTGGTCTCTGGGTATTCGTCTGGCCCTGTCGATTTGTTTTTTTTTTTTTTTTTTTTTTTTTTTTTTACTGCTCCTGGTGGGTAATTCAGGTTTATGAATATTTGGTAAAGTTCTTGTAGTTTTTGGTCTCTGTCAGTTGGATCAGAGCAAATGTGATTGTACCTAAGAGCTTGACTGTAAACAATGGATCTAGTCACGTGTGCAGGATGGAAACTAGAAGGGTGTAGATAAGTATTGCGATCAGTAGGTTTTCGGTACAGTGTGGTACTGATCAGGCCATCCTTGATTAGTACTGTAGTGTCCAGGAAATGTCTCTTTTGCATGTTGAAATCGAGGCATAAGTTGATGGTGGGGTGTAGATTGTTAAAGTCTCTGTGGAATTCTTCTAGAGCCTCTGTACCATGGGTCCAAATCATAAAAATGTCATCAATGTATCTTAAGTAGAGGAGTGGTAATAGGGGATGAGAGCTGCGGAATCGTTGTTCCAGGTCAGCCATAAATATATTAGCATATTGTGGGGCCATGCGGGTGCCCACAGCAGTTCCACTAATCTGAAGGTATAAATTGTCCCCAAAACGGAAATGACTGTGTGTGAGAACAAAGTTACAGAGGTCAGAAACCAGATTGGCTGTGGTGGCATCAGGGATTGTATTCCTGATTGCTTGTAATCCGTCTTTATGTGGAATATTAGTGTACAGAGCCTCTACGTCCATTGTGGCAAGGATGGTGTTATCAGGAACTTTTCCGATGTTCTGTAATTTCCTCAGGAAGTCAGTGGTATCTCGGATATAGCTGGGAGCGTTGGTGGCATAGGGTTTGAGGAGAGAGTTCACGTAACTGGATAGTCCGGTGGTAAAGGTGCCAATACCTGAAATGATAGGGCGTCCAGGGTTTCCAGGTTTGTGGATTTTGGGAAGTAAATAGAATAATCCAGGCTGCAGCTCAGATGGTGTGTCTGAGTGAATGAGGTCCCGAGTAGCAGCAGGGAGTTCCTTCAGTAGTAGTTGTAATTTCCTTTGGAATTCCAAAGTGGGATCAGCGGAGAGAGGTCTGTGAAATGCGGTGTTGGAGAGTTGTCTGGCTGCCTCCTGTTCATAGTCTGACTTATTCAGGATGACAACAGCACCCCCTTTGTCAGCTGGTTTGATTATGATGTCTGTGTTATTTTTGAGACTCTGGACAGCATAGCGTTCAGCATAGTTGAGATTGTGTCTTATTTGGCATTGTTTGTGTATAATGTTAGCCTGAGCACGGTTGCGGAAGCACTGTACGTAGAAGTCCAGACTTTCACTATGACCCTCAGGGGGAGTCCACATAGAGTTCTTCTGTTGTTGTTGGTAGCGGGGGTCGAGAGAGTCAGACTGTTGTTCATAGGTGTGCTGGAAAAATTCCTTTAGGTGGAGGCGGTGAAAGAAGGCTTCAAGGTCACCACAGAATTGTATTAAGTTCGTGGAGGAGGTAGGGCAGAAGGAAAGACCCCGGGATAAGAGAGACTCTTCTGCTGGGCTGAGTTGGTAGTTTGAAAGGTTAACAATGTTGTTGGTCAAGCTACTTAGATTATCTTTTTCTGATTTGTCCTCCTTGCTTACTGTTTTTGGTTCTCTGTGTCTTAAATATTGAGTCTGTTCTGGTCTGGCTATGGTCTGAAGAAGTGGGTCTGTCCCACAAAAGCTCACCTAATAAACTATTTTGCTAGTCTTTAAAGTGCTACTTGACTGCTTTTTGTTTTTATAGTGTAGAGACTAGCACGGCTTCCTCTCTGTTACTATTTTAATGAAGGCTCTTCACATGTTGCATTAACAATGATAATCTCTTTTAACTGCTCTTCCCATAAGTGGACAAGCATTCTGGTTGTGGCCACACTTTCGTGGGGGCTATGGTAATGTGGTGCTTCAAAATATGCTAATGAGGCACTGCTATGAATATGCATTGCCTCATTAGCAGAATTGCAGTCATGTGTGCTACGAAACTGCCCGTTTCAAAATTCATGCTGCCCGTGTAGCCAGGGGGCCTTTCAAAAGGACCCCCTGATTTTGAAAGCCCCCTCTTCCCATATGGTTTTGGGAAAAAGGGGTTTTCAAAATCAGGGGGGCCTTTTGAAAGGCCCTCTGGCTACACAGGTGGCATGCATTTTGAAACCGGCAGTTTTGAAGCACACGTGGCCACATTATGCTAATGAGGTACTGCGTATTTATGGCAGTGCCTCATTAGCATACTCCAAAGTGCCACATTATCATAGCCCCTCGAATAGGAGGGGCTAGTGTGGCCACAGCCTCTGTGACAAACACAAAGGCACCCAGACCCTCAGAAGAATCTGATGGAAAGAGAAGGACACATGCCATATTCAATGCATACATTAAAATTGTACATTTGACAAAAAACCCAAAAAATCCAAAAGACAGCTGTGTAGGCAGTCAATTGGTAGGGGAGCAATCAGAGGGAGTTTACACAACTATTTGCTGTTCTATTCAACTGCTTAAAAAACAATTCACCATGGCAACAGCAATACTATGTAGTACATAAAGTAGGTGTGAGATGCAGAGCCCGCTTAGGGAGGTTCATACACCAGTATGTAATGTGCACATTTCAGTATGCTCAAACATATTTCAACACACTGCTGCACTTCAGCTCATTTGTGATGTGACACTTTGCTCTGTCCGACAATCTACTGTGGGGTTTTCCATATTTTTGTCTTACTTGGCTCTCATGGCTATGGATTAATAGATATGTGATGGCAAGATTTTGAAAAAGGGGTATCTATAGAATCACTAACAATTTAGTCTTGTTGCATTCTACCATATTGCTGCTTTAACACCTTTCTGAACAAAATGCTAATTTCTATGTATTATTACTTGTATTATGGTGGCACCTAGGAACCCAGACATGAACTAGAACCTGACTGTGTGAAATACTGTGCAAACACATAAAATAAACATGTAATCCACCCTGCTGGTGCTACCCATTTACAACTCCTCTAAAGGGCAATTTCCATTTAACACCACTTGGGCTGCGTCTACATTACAAGATTAATTTGAATTTAAGGCAGTTAACTTGGTATTACAACGTGACTGTCCTCACTGTAAATACCATTAGATCGATTTTAGGGAGCACAAATACCAATATCATAACATTGTCAAAACCAGCTGGGTTTAGCAGCAAGTTTGAAATTAAAAGTATGAATAGAGGTAAGTATAGATGCACCACATCTTAAAATCAAATTTATTAGCCTCCAGAGGTGTCCTGTATGTACCTCACAATGCCCCACAGTGCTCTACTCCAGCTGCTTCCATCTCCGCTGCTCTCCAGGTGTGGAGGAAATAGGTAACAGGAAGATCGTGAATTTCAATTCAGGACCAGGAAGCCCACAGCTGTGGAGTCATGTTTGTATGAGAGGCTGAGAAATGTCTTTCTTTACTAGTAGCACTGTGAGTGAATGTACCCATTGGTATGTTTTTCTGCACTGCCTGGCACCAGCCGCTGCCCCACCTAACCCTGTGGCAGCGAGGCTGTTGTGGGGGTTGTGCCTGTATGAGGTGCTGAAAAACTTCTTCTCAGTGGCTTACATTTGTGTGCCCCACCCCCCACAGGCACGATGCAATCAGGGTCTTTCCCTTACCCAACCACGTCATGTGGCTAGACCCTGACCCAATAAAAGGACGTGCCAGCTGTTCAGTACTTACCATGCTGCCACATAGCACCATGTCCTGGCTTGTACACTGTGAGGGCTCCAAGGGCGGGAAAGATTTTCAGGGGCTTTTGGCTACCTAGTGCGAGTCTCCCTCATCGGCTAAGATTGTCAGGGGCTCACCGCTGCCTGCAGGAACTCTCTCCCAGCAGCTACGATTGCAGATGCTTGGGGAGACTGCTTCAACTGGCCCCCACCAAAAATATTTTCAGGGCCTTGCTGCCGCCCAGGAGAAGTCTCTCCTGGAGGCTAAAAATTTCAGGGCCTTGCAGCTGCAGTGGTTCAACTGCCCCCCCTCAAACCATCAAGCTCCCCTCCAAAAAAGGACATAGGGGGTTAGCTGTCACAAGGGGGGGAAGTCTCCTGTGGCAGCTACAAGTTGCAGGGCCTGGCTGCCACCTGGGGGGAACCATTCAAGTGCCCATTGAGCCACGGACCCTGCACCCCACCGCCAAAAAAGATTTTTGGGTAACGTCAACTGGCTATTCAACCTCCTAAATACCAACCCCCCACTCCCACCATGGTAATGAAATTTGGCAAGCCCCATCCACCATCCCTCATATTGGCCAGGTCTGGGTAGTGAAGAGGGAAGCCAAAAATCTTTTTTCCTAGTGTTTTCTATTATCTTTCTTCTAACATTGAACCCCTTTCATACAGAGAAGAATGGGTGGGGAGCCAGTTGAGAATACAGACTGTGCACAGAAGCTGTATAATAAACTAGGAACCCCCAAAAAAACCCCTTCACCAAATCTCTTTTTTCAAAACCTTTATTATCTACTCTTTCCTTCATGGTTTTCATTGTCCAAGTATTATTTTCAGGGATCAGATGTATTCCAGGGAGAGGGGACAGTAGGTGGACTAGAAGACACACACCTGCTGCTTTTTATAAAATCTTTCAAAATTCAGTTACAGCTGCAATTTTAAAAAGCAATTCAAAACAAAAAAAATTCAGTTACAGAAAAAAGATGCCTGTGAATTTGCTGATCTTTGTTGATGCACTAGTTTTCTTTCCTTCCACCTTGAAAAATGGACATTTGCTTACCACAGGAGGTGAATGGGGGCAATGAAATGTGGGAAGATGATGTCAAATACCAACAAGCACATGAAGGACATCTTTCTTCACCATGCTGCACCAGAGAAAATAGCCAGAATGCTATGGGAATGAGGGAACTATGGGATAGGTCCCCG
Source organism: Carettochelys insculpta (assembly GCF_033958435.1). Lineage (NCBI taxonomy): Eukaryota > Metazoa > Chordata > Testudines > Carettochelyidae > Carettochelys > Carettochelys insculpta. Next base: position 22,278,476 of record NC_134157.1, read on the forward strand.
CAATGCACCGCTGTAACAGTTAATGTTTGCCAATTAAGTGCGGCAGCAATAAGTTGACTTTGTGACGAGCACATGGGGAGGTGAGGATAATCAAATTCCAATTTATAAAATCTAGCATTACAAAACCAATATTAATAAATTCAAATTTATCTCATAGTGTACCTGTAGCCTTGGTTTCTTTAACAGAGATGCTGTTTCACCCAGAGAAAATTTTTAGGGACCAAAACTGTAGAGGCAGAATCGCTAAGTGTTGCAATATGTTCATAAACACTACATTTGATCCTTATATACTACTTCAGTTTCCTACTATTACACAATTTTGCAAACCAGTTGGTGTATAAAAGTTCTATGGGGTAAAGTTATAGTTTTCTGACTATACAATATCTATTCAGTAACTCAGATTTAATTGACCAACTCATCTCAAATGACTAACTTACATTACATGCATCCTAACATTACAGGACATTTTATCAGTGTTACTCGCAAGAGCTAAAATGTGTAACTAAAATCAGCTAATGAAATTGACAGACAATCAAGATAATTTCAAAACCACACATGTTCATAACAGGGTTCAATAAAGACTCCTTCTGAGAGAAAATTTCCTAACAAAACTATGCAATTTCTATACTAGGAACTGCACTGGAGATATAGATGATTCACCAAGAAGCAACAGTGAAACACAACACAGACAAGAAGAATCTACCTTACCAATTCCTTTTCATAATTGCAAATGCTTACGAGGGATGAAGCAATAAGTTTCCAAACCCACTGCAATGGTTTTACAGAGAAAGTAAATGGATCCAGAAACTCCTTCTGGTTGCAATATCCACCACAGAAGTATTATATTCAACCTTCTTTTTCATATTTCTTCACTCACCCCACCCTACAAGCACAAGTCTTAACCAGCACACATGCCATACCAGCCAACCTCACAGCTTGATTAGGGGGCTGCAGCACATGACCTACCAGGAGAGGCCAAGAGATATTGGCTTATTTAGTTTGAAGAAGAGAATATTGAGGGGGCATTTGATAGCAGCCTTCATCTTCCTGAAGGGGGGTTCTAAAGGGGATGAAGATAAGCTGTTCTCAATAGTGACAGATGACAGAACACAAAGCAATGGTCTAAAATTACAGAGAGGGAGGTCTAGGTTGAAGATTAAGAAAAACTCTTTCGTCAGGAGGGTGGTTAACCACTGCAAAACATTACCTAGAGGTGGCGGAATCTCCATTGCTAGAGGTTTTTAAATCCTGGCTTGACAACATCCTGGCTGGGATGATTCAGTTGGGGTTGATTCTGCTTTAGGCAGGGGGCTGGACTTGATGACCACCTGAGGTCTATTCCAGCCCTAGGAGTCTATGATCTTAATGCATGTGGCTGCATCATCCCAATCAAAAACTCATCCAAGGATCTGGATAAGGAGAAATCTTATCAAGATGAATCATTTGTTAAACAAGTAATCTGGAGTAGTAAAGGCCTATGATAAAGCATTTGGAGCAATATTGAACAAACTTCTCTGCACAGGAAAAACCCAATAATTCAATGGCAATGCTACATTTTATTACTATTACAGTTTATAATGACTATGAAATTTAGATTCTTTATTAAAATTTTGCTGATAACAGAATTTTTTTAAGTTACAATATTTAATATTTGAAGGATGCTTGTCATGTTCATTCTGTAAGGAAAGCAGCTTTCATGTCTTTTAATTGACAAAGGTTTTCTCTCTACTTAAAAAACAACCTCTTCATACAATTGGAGGAATCCAAGCTTTTTGATTTGTATGGCAGAAGCTAAGTTCTACAATCAATGTTCGAAATAGATTTACTTGGAAGCATTTAACTGTATGGAGCATGTACATACAACACCAGTGTCAATAACCTGAAATGGAACTTTTCATGAAGACACCCAAGTTCCAAAGCAGAATTCACAGCCCTGGGACTGAAACAAGACTACGGTCTGCTAACAGTATATGTCATAATAGGTGAGTTTCTGTTTAGAATAGTGAGGAAGAGAAAGAACCAAAAGATCTTCTCAGGCTATGATGTCTATTTAAGGAACACGGAACGCAGTTCAGCTGGCACTGAACTACAAGTTGTGGCAGGAGGCCAGAATGCACCCGAGGGTGGGATTGCACTGCTCAATGGCTACCAACTATTCTAGCACTGGTCAATACCAACGCCGGGAAGAGGTGCACTGCTGGAGTGGCTGTGTGTGAGCGGTGTTATAGCTATTAGCATAAGCTTTTATCACACAACACCTCAAACAAGGAATTTTCCTTTTTTACTTAACCCATAGTACGCACACTCGGGAATTACATAGGTGGGGTAGCCTTCCAGAAATGATTGTGTTCCAGTATATAATCCAAAACAAGAAATAAAGTAAGATATGCAAGGTTAACCAGCATGGGCAGGAGCTTTTACTTATTTTCTACATGTCACGCACATCAATTAGTACAATGTTTCTCAATCAGTGGTACAAGTACCTCCCAGGGTACACTGAGATCTTCTAAGGATTACATCAACTTATCTAGATATTTGCCTAGTTTTACAACAGGCTACATAAAGATACTAGTGAAATCAGTGCAATCATAAAGTTCATTCCAACAATGAGTTGTTTCTACTCCTTCATATGCCTTACACAAGTACAATATTTCTATTCCAATTCATTTATTTGATAGTAAGATGGTAGAAAATCAGCAAGTTTTCAGTAGTAGTCTTCTGTGCTACTTTTGCAAGACGTTTTAAAGTGAGGTGTAACTTGGTGGTATGCAAAACAAATCTGACACCCAAAAAGGGTACAGTAATCTGGAAAGGTTGAATGGCACTTGTTTCAAAACCTCAGATTACCTGGGATCATGTTTATCAAACAGTGGTAAGCATACTCTTGGGAGCATGCGGGAGCAGTCTGGAGGTACTTACAATTTTTTAAGGGGTACTCTATATAAAAAGGTTGAGAAACAGTGAACTACCAGAAACAGTTTTACCACTAAATAAAGAAGGAAGAGATAAGCTTACAAGGGATTCAGGGATAAGTTTACATACCTGCAGCAATGATTTTTCAGAGAAAGTAAATGGTGGGAGGCAGAATACTAGAAGTTCCTTGTGGTAGATATACACATCATGGGAGTATTACATTCAACTTCATCCTTACACTGATACATTGCTATACCAAAACCATTAGGTGAAAATGTTTAATAAGTGTTGTTTCCTATAAAATTAACCAAATGTAACTAATGATCAGGGAAAAGAAATTTCTCACTTAAAATTCTCTCTTCTATAAGTAGTTAAAGTTCCTTGTTACATCATTTTTAAGTAATGAAATGAGAATAATTTTATTTATTATAAAAATTAAATTTAAAAGTGTTATCTCACTACTTCTATGCAGAATTCTGGTCTAAGCCAACATTTTACACTAGTTCAATAAAGATAAGAAGAAAGCAACAACAACTGTTCTTTTTGCAAAGAAAAATAAATTGGAAAGAGGACCATATTTAGGAAGCACAGCATTTAGAGATTAGGAAGCACAGCATTTAGAGATGCAGCAGAGGAGCTGACTTTACTGCACAGGGAGATATGTCACATTTCAATTTGTAAATGCATAGTGGATGGAAATGCAGCAAGTAGCTCATGCTTTTTGAACTTATTCTTGAGCTCTAATTGGGTCCTTGTTCCTAACTCAATAATTTCTACTATATAGACATACGTATATTTCCAAAAAACTGGGGTAAACTGTCTCTCCTCATTTCCCTCCACATGCACATATATACTACTTGAAGTAATTTGAAAAGTACTAATATATTAATAGATTAGGACTATTTGGGGTTGTTTATATATTTTCTATTTTTGTAAATCTAACAATTTTCATAGCAAATTTTGAAATATTAGAGTTACAATAATGACTTTGACATTCGTTGCATCTGGCAAATAATATTTGCTCACTATCTTTAAGAAATGCTGTGCATGGGTTAAAAATAAACCTGAACACTCAGTCCTCCTTGGCAGGCTTAGTAAATTACCAATTAACTTCATCATGGACAGTGCATGATGTGTGTGGAAGTGGAAAGGTACATTTGATTCTGTCCACTGAGATTCTGTATTTAGTTTTAGCTGGAGCTATCTGGATACAACGTACGCTAAATTCAATCCAAATCAATTCAGAACTGTTGTCATTCATAAATGAACCAGTTACACAACACCTTATTGTTCATGCTGATAAACCAGTATAAAGTCAAATAATCAATAACAAGGACACAAACGATACTAATTACAACTTCATTAAGACATTACTCATTATAACTTTCAATTACCTTCAATTATATTGGTGTCTATTTACTATTTTTACCTTGAAATAGCAAGGTTACACAGAAGAGGTTTTCTATGATAAACTCCTGTATCATGTTAATTACCAGCAAACTTGGACAGAATCAGAACCACTACAGGGATACAAATAATTATCTATGTAAATTATATATTTTGATTATTACTGTCTTAATTTCAGCACTGTTGCTCCCTATTAATTTTGTTCGAGTTATTTTCTTTGCAAAATATGCTCCAATATGTTTTGAAAGGAACAGAAAACATTGTTTGGCTGTTTAAAGCCATACACACGCCCCATCACTTTAACACCTACTGTATAATGCCAACGAAGATTGGGGAAGAATATGGTAGCTTCAATTATGCTGCAGAGCAAGCAGCGACAACATAAAACTACTAACTGTGCCAAATTTAAATGCAGATTACTAATCCACAGATCACTCACAGTAAGATGGGAGGGTAACACTTGGCTCCTTTTTTCATTTTCTTTGACTATGAAATATGTAGTATGTTGGCAGTCTCAAAATATGTTGTTTCTATATACCACCAACCACTCTCTTTTTTTCAGACCCACTTTTATTAAAAAAAAAAAAAGTGTAGATACTGTTGAATAACCAGTGATGCCAAGATATGCATGACAAGAGGTTTGAATGAAACCACAGAACTCCGATATAACTAGAAAGGTGAAGACTATTCAGAAGGGCTGAATGCTAAAGAACTTGATTAGACCTTATTAAGAAGATAATGTGAGCCAATGAAGAGATACTATATAGTTCCCACTGAGGACAGTACAATAAGGATATTAGACATTTCACACCTTCCCAGAAGTTCCCAGAAAGTAGAGAGGGTAAGGCAGATATGAAAGAACCGACGGCTGTCACAAGAGACTCACAGTGCTGAAGAGAGTTGGTTTCTTACAATATTGGATCCTTGCAACCCTCTTAAAATCAGAATTAAAAAGATCTTGTAAATGAGAGGAAAGCAACAAAGTAACAAATAAAAAAAAAAAAAAACACTTTGCAAAGGAAGTATAGCTCAACACCCTGACAAGAGGATTACTAAATCTCCGGTGAAGTAGTCCAGCTCTTTAAAAAAACCCATACTCTTCTCAATACACATTTGAGAGCATTACTTCAAGGTTCTTGAATACCTCGTCCGGAATCAAAAAATGGTCTCTGAGAATTTATGCAGTTTTCTTATGTCTATCATATCAAGTTGCCAATGCTAACCACTGTCTCTCAAGATGAAAAGGAGAAATAGTAATAATTAAGTTGAGTGCCATTTAGCAAGACAACAACATTTACTATATATAATTGCACATAATAATAGCAAACTCAGAAGGAAAGTCTTGAGAGAACATTAGGAAAATGGGTCCTTTAGAATTAGATATCGGTGTCTAAATAAGATTGGAAAACTAAGTCTTTTTTCCCAGATTATCTATGAAAGGTGTTCAGTACCACAGGAGAAAACAGTCCAGAGGAAGACAAAATAATGTTATATTAAAGACAATGAAATGTTACTGATTAGAACCAAGATGTGAAATGAGATACATCTGCCCAGATTACTAACATGGCCTACTAAAGAATATACAGGTAAATAAACTCCTCCATTTACTTGTCCGTCAAATAGTAAATACTCTATATTGCAGGAATGGACAAAGTAGAGGTAGCACAGGTATCTTTCCATGTGAGATCATCTGCTGCTGCCACAATCTTATAGGGGTAAAGTCTTTGGAAATGACACAACTTGGCTTGTGCTAGAATTAACCACAAGGCAGACAGCAATGAGTTGACAATCCTTTCCTGCCCCAATGGAAACACAGGAGGCAGCAGTGCCAGTCCTTTTGAGAAGATAGCATGTCAAACTCATTAGACTAGTCATAATTCACCTAAAGTGACATGCTTATACTAAGCAAGCACTTACTTATAATTTAAACCAGGCCGTACTTCAAGATGAAACTGTTGAACCTATACATTTTCTTTGTACTATGCTCCAAATATTACCTCTTTTCATGGAGTTTGTCTAGCACGCTGGGCTTGTCGACACTACCTCACTACTTTGAAGGGAGGGTGGTAAGTAGGGTGCTGGGAGTTTATTAATGAAGTGCTGCAATGCATATGCAGCACGTCATTAAGCAAATCCCCGCCCCCGCCCCCCAGCAATTTCGAAGTTTTAAACTTTGAAGTGCTGGCTCGCGTCTAGCCACAGCTCACCCACTGGTACTTCAGAGTAAAGGGACTTTGAAGTACCCCAGGCACTTCGAAGTACCAGTGAGTGAGCTGCAGCTAGACGCAAGCCAGCACTTCGAAGTTTAAAACTTCGAAGTTGCCGGGGGGGGGGGGGGCGGGAATTTGCTTAATGAAGTGCTGCATATGCATTGCAGCACTTCATCAATAAACTCCCAACACCCTACCTACTATCCTCCCTTCGAAGTAGGGAGGTAGTGTAAACACAGCCACTGATCCCTATTGCAGGTGTTATTACATTTGTTTCTTAATAAGAATACATGAATAGTAACAGAGGGAGCCAGAAGTTAACCATCCAGAAGAAAAGATATGAAATAATAGCTCTAACCACTAGGTGTCACTCTAGGAAAGAACATAGTTAACATTTTTTGTGAGTGGTGTTAGCCTGTATTCTATCAAAACAAAAAGCAGTCATGTAGCACTTTAAAGACTACCAAAATAATTTATTAGGTGATGAGCTTTCATGGGACAGAGCCATCTGATGATTGAGTCTGTCCCACAAAAGCTCATCACCTAATAAATCATTTTGTCAGTCTTTAAAGTACTACATGACCGCTGTTTTATTTTTCATGAGATAATCCTGAAAGTTTTTGACTTTGTCTTTTTCTACAATTACCAACATGCACATAGCTATAAATATTTAGCAATATATATATTTCTTCTGAGGACAACCCAGTTTTCTGGCTTTAGTCTTTGGAAATGATCATGAATTCATCTCTTTTTAAAAGAGATAAAGAATTACTCATCACAAAAATTCAACATAATTATTCAGGTTAACCATAAGGGGGATTTGTGATGTCAGAAAGGTAGATGTCATTAAAAACTGGGGGTAAACTATCTAAGGGCAAAGTCCTACCTCAATGAAAGTAAGGACATTGCCTCTTCATCTACGTTATTAAACATAGAAGTATGGAACACTCTATATACTATTTATGACAAATTCTTCTGTAGTTTAAGATTTGACATCAAACAGTTACAGAAGAACTCAGCAGGAGGAATAAATGCTCCAGTAATTTCACAACATCATTTTTTGTGTTTAAGCTTAGAGTTACAGATTCTATAATCTAGAAATATTTCTTTATGCAAAAGCTCTAGATTACTAAAGACAGGGGAAAGTTTAACATCACAACTAACTGCTGGTCAAAGTATCGTTTTGTATGTCTAGTATGTAACCTCATAACCTTTGAAATGAGAGGCTCCATTAGAAACAGAATGAAAAAATAATGTTCAAGCAACATGATCCCACGCTCTGTCCCAAAAAGTCTTAACACTACATATGTTGGCTTACATCAATAAACTGGTTTACAAAATTACATTAGCAAAAATTAAGAGCAGCTCCTTACTGGAAATAATTTCCCTATGTAGCTAGCACTCATCATTGACTGTATTCTTGTGATTGTATAAGAGGTGGGATCGCCACAGATCATGTGCAATATTTTCAGGACAGGGGGTCTGCAACCAAAATAGCAAGAAAAATCATTTTTCCAAATTTGTAAAAAAAAAAACAAAAACAAAAAAAAAACAATTCAAGAGCCATAATGCATGTGAATATGAGGCAATCCTTAATAAACAATATCAAACCATACCTTTTGTAACCAATGTTTTAAGAACAGCATGCACACAGTGATTTATAATGCAATACAAGCTTACTGCAGGATGTTCACAAACTCTTCACCTATTCTGTTTCCCCACACTTTACATGTGTTTGTTTGTACCACTATGCTCCTGATGTTCACTCCTACTTACTTTAATTATGCGAATTTATCCAACATTATGAAATCACATATCATTTGCTATTTAGATAGGAGTTGTTCATTGTTGGACGTTTAGATGTTCACTGCTTGTTAAAAACAATCAGGAGGTTTCTCCCCCCACTTCCCTTCACTTTGCAATTATAGTGCTGGGAGCCACACAGATGGCCACAGGTGGCTCTAGGGCTGCAGGTTGCAGACCCCTGGTCTAGGCACATATTTACACTGACATGCTGAAGAGTGTAGTAAATTAGGAAAGATATAATCAAAGGCAGACCAGGCTGAAATATCTGGAAATATTACTTGTGCACTTAGAAGGCCCTTGCCTAAAGCTGCTTCTTCCATTTGCTTTTTTGATTCATTTCAAAATACACAAGATCAATTTAATTTGACACCTACTTAGTGACGCTGCTTTGAAAGTTAACTATAGACATTTAAAACTAAAACCTTATTCATTTGGAAAATGGTGCCATGAAGATCTTTTTCAGGTGTAAGGTCCATAAACCTCCATCAGATGCTGGCTAAATCAGAGTGAGATTCAGTACCTAACAAGGTCTCAGCGCAAGACACCGAGCTCCATTCTTGACCAGATGCGTCCAATCTTCCATCATCGAGAACCTTCCTCACTGCACTGAATACAGCTCAACTGCACAGATGATGTGTGACTCAACGGTAGACTGAGAGATGACCAAGATATTGACAAAGGAGAATTTCCGAAAGCTGACATGCAAATCTCCTGCATCTCTTTGCTTGTTGCTTACTTATATTTGCATTCCTGTAAACAGAGATTTAGCCCCACAATAATTCCAGATGAGGTCTCTCTAGTCACAGCTTGACTGTATGGATGGTCAGTCTGAAACTATGTTCTACGTGCTGACACTCACTATACATGAGGCAAAACTTAAAGTTATTCCCAATAAAATTTGAACTAATTCCTCATGTACTACGTGCCTCAAAACCATCCCTCTCCACTAATGTGGGTAAGATATCAGTATTTTACAAAAGAACCCCTAAGGCATTTATAGACTGCTCGATTTGGCCCAAACTGTGCAGTAAATCCTGGGCAGAACTCATAACAGCATCCACCTGACTCCTAGACTTGTGCTTTAATCACAAATCCATCAATACACTTTGAAAAGTATAGGGTTTAAATATAGCTTTCTAGTTAACTTAATCAAGGAGGTTCCAGTATACAAAGCTGCCAAGTTTTCAGAGGACATCTTTATTACAGCATCAAAAATATACTGTTATGAGATACAAGAAGTCCTGTGGCACCTTATTGACTAACAGATTTTTTGGAACATAAGTATCTGACGAAGTGGGTCTTTGCCTATGAAAGCTTATGCTCCAAAATATCTGTTAGTCTGTAAGGTGCCAAAGGATTTCTCATTGTTTTTGCTGATACAGACTAACATGGCGACCCCTCTGATACTTGTTATGAGGTAACACATACAAGGATTTAGGAAAGAAATAGTTCCTTCATATTCCCTGGTATTTGAGATCAGACTAAAAACCTCATAAAATAGGGTTTTTAAGATGGATTTGTACAAAAGGACGTCTCAGTTACGTAGAGAATTTCTGTTTGTGGGAAAAACATGCAAATCAAAAGAGGCTTTTTACCTGTTCTGATTAGCTCTCCCAAGAAGGGAGAAGTGTAGTTTCAAAGGTGTGTGCCATCATCAAATCTGTACCATTCAGCCTTCAAAATACCAGATGTTATTCCCAGTAAAGCAATTGACAATTTTATTCTTCTTCATAAAAACCCCAACCTTAACTAGTTAATCCCTCACACATATCCAAGCAGCACGTACACCAATACTCCTAGAGTTGCCTGGCAACTAGTGGGAGGAGTGTCAGAGAGCAAAAAAGGCCTAAACGAATGAAGGGAAGTCGGAGGCTGCTTGACATGGATAAAGGAGGCTTATAGCCAGGCTGTCTTGTTGCTTTCACTTTTGTTAATTATATGGATGAGAATTAAAGTCGCTCCAGTTAGTTTATATTTGGTACTTTAAAAGCACGACATCCACACTTGATACTTCTATGAGCCATGCACACATAAATCAACTGCATTTATACTTATACACAATACCATACATATATCCCTGCTATCAGAATAAGAGGACAAACTGATCTATGCTGAATTTAAGAGTGTTATTTTTGAACAGTGAATATGTCTGGATGGAGTTATGCTCATTCATTGAAGATGTTGGATAGACTATTTAAAAATCTGATCAAGCTATTTTTCTCCCTCCAGCTTTATGAAATCCACAAATAATTTATAGTATGCAAAACACTGAGTGCAGTAATAAAGGGTTGTAATAAATTTCTGGGCAGGGAAAATATAAGGAAATCAAAAAACTGTCTCCCAAACTCTGTCTTTTGTTTGAACAACCTGTGTATGTGAAATGTGTTTACATGCCTGCATACTAGAATCCTGTATTCATCTCCAGAGAAAGAATGCAGAAGACAGCACCCTTTTGTGGGTCACCACTAACGCATCCACACCCATTACTCCATCTCAGCCTCTCCCTATAGTATTCCTGCTCCTCACTGTGGTCACCAGTTCTCCATCATGACCCTTGCATGCTCAAGGAAAAACAACAAGGCATGAAAGCATTAAGGCAAAAGGCACATTCTCCACTCAGTGGGGATTTTCTTTGTGCTGCTTCCATCAGTCTAATCTGAAGTAGCCTTAAATCCCTGAACATCAAGCAGAGAATATCCCCCACATTTTACTTTAATTTACCTGGATGATAGTCTCCTCTGTTTGGAGGGAAAGAAGAGGACAGAAATAGAAATCTCACTAAGACGGTTACAAGTATTTTATGGAGCACTGAGCTATTAGCCCCTTCCATCCTCTGTGTGCCTTCTGGCTTAAACCTATCCTGTACAGCACATCGTCGACTCAGGCCCTACCTATCATGACCAATAGGACTACAAACATATTCTATGTCCCAAAAGGAAGCCAATCACCATAACAAAAAGCTTCATAAAACTCTTACATTGGAAAAGAGGCATTGCCAGACTGGAACAAATCTGAGGTCCATCTAGTCCATCTCACTCTGGTCAGAAGCAAATGCTTCAGAAGAAGGTACAACCCTGAAGTAGGTAGATTTGAAATAATCTACACATAGGTCGCACCCTGTTCTATAATAGATAGAGATTGGCTTAATCCCTGAAGTTCTAGGATTAATATCCTTTCAAAGCTTTTTTTGTAATTAATTATGGCTCTTGCTATTGTCATTATCCATATACCTATCCAGTCTCCTTTTGTACTTTCCTAAATTCTTGGTCTCAGTGTCTTCCTATAGCAATGAGTTCCACTGTGTAATGTTGTGTGAAAAAATGTTTCTTTTTGTTTTAAATTTTTCACCTTTTAAATGTCAATGACTGTTCCCCTTATTTTTGAGTTATGAGACAGGAGTTAGGAGAACAGAAGTTCCTACTGAACCTTCTCCATACCATTTACTTTACTTACATCTGTCATGCCCCCCTCTTAATTATCTCCTTTCTAAAGTAAATAATCCAAATTCCTTTCAATCTCTCTTTACACAAGACTTCTCCTAGACCCTTTATGTCTCACTATTTGCTCTATTTCATAGCATCCTTTCTGAGATTCATTGGCCAGTATACACAGCAGTCCAGCTGAACCTGCTTTACTGAGCTCCATACAATTATATATATATATATATATATATATATACACACACATACACACACACACTGAGATACGCATTTCATTGAGCTGCAAAGGGCCCCAGAGGGTCATTGAGTCCAGTCCCCTACCCTCTTGGCAGGACCAAGCAGCATCCCCTGGCAGATTTTTTTTTTAATTTATTTGTCTCAGACCCCTAAATGGCCCCCTGAAGGATTAAACTCAAAGTCCTGGGTTTAGCAGGGGAGTGCTCAAACCACTGAGCTAAGAATAGTCTCAGTAGTATTCACTACCCCATTCTGTATGCATCTGGACATCTTATGGGCAATTTCTACCACTACTACATATCAACGTCTGCGTTAACATATTGATTTTCTACTTACGGGTTCAATTTTCAGTGCATTTCTGTAACTCCCAAAGAAAGAGGCCTGGGCTTTTAGGAATGCTCTTGCTACTCCATCACCAGTAGTTGTGGAGACTTTCTTTAATCTGTTCTTGAGTGCAGAAACCTGCAAGTACACAACAATCCTAGATCATCTTCATGGCATAAACAAAACAAGATATTGAACTGGGAACTAGTCCAAGTTGTTTCACTAAGTGTCCCCGCATCTGCTGCAGCTTTGAGAATGAATGACACACACAGTCTGAACTATGAGTTTTCCATTCTAGGGAAACTGAATTTCCAGCTACTTGTTCTGGCCACCAGCAGGAGAGAACACTCTCCTAGGAAGTCTGCAGACAGGACTGCAGGAAGAAGAAATTTTTTAAAGCTGCCCTTACTTTAATCTATTATTAAATGTTTAAAAGAATAAGGATCTGGTGTTCTTTTGAGCTAGTTACGCAGCTGTGCATTATTCCCCCTCAGGACCTGCCAGTAAACTTCATTCCCTCAGTTTTAGCAAAAAAGAGCAGCCATATTGGGTCAGGCTAATGGCCCATCAAAATCAGCGTCCTGTCTCTGATAACAGCCAGGGACAGATGCTTCAGAGGAAGTCAACAGAACACTGAAACTTCTCAAGTGATTCATCCTGTTGTCCAGTCTCTGCCTCTGGCAGTTGCAGATTTAGGGACACCGACGGCATACAGTTACATCCCTGTGCATCTTGGCTAATTGCCACAGATGGACCTATTTTTCATGAGTTCATCTCATTCTTTTTGGACCCCACTTACACTTCTGGCCTTCACAATATCCGATGGTAACAAATTTCACAGAGTGACTGTGCATTGTGTGAAGTAGTATTTCCTTTTTGTTTCGCTTTAAAACTGCTGCTTGTTAATGTCATCATCTGACCCTAGTTCTTGTGCTCTTCTTTATTCACTTTCTCCATATCATTTTTGACTGTAAAGAAAACTAGCATATCACCCATTAGTTATTTCTTTTCTAAGATGGACAGTCCAAGTCATTTTAATCTCTCTGTATACAGAAGCTGTGTCATACCCTTAATCATTTATGTTGCCCTTCTTTGCACCTTTTCAAATTCTAATATATCTTTTTTTTCAGATGAGGTGACCAGAACTTCATGCAGTTTGCAAGCTGGGGCTGTACCATGCATTTGTATAGTGGCATTATGTTATATTCTGGTTTATCATCTATTCCTTTCCTAATGGTTTCTAACATTTGGTAGTCTTTTTGACCACTGCAAATTGAGTGGATGTTTTCAGAGAATAGCACTCACTCCAGCAGAGATCCTTGAGGACACACAGGGGAAGAATCTGTTATTTAGCCTTTTCTTGTGAATATTGGCTGTCTATTCCTACACTTTTGTTTCTCAGTTTTAGCCAGTAATTGAGCTATGACAAGATCCTCCCTTTTATTCCCTGGCTGCTTAGTTTTCTTAGGAGACTTCAGTGGTTCTCATGGGAGACTTTAATTATCCAGACATTTGTTTGGAGACCAATAGAGCAGCACACAGACAATTCAGGAAGTTTTTGGAGACTGTTGGGGATAACTTCCTGTTACAGGTGCTGATGGAACTGACCAGGGGCTCTGCACAAGTTGACTTGCTGCTCACAAACAGGGAAGGACTAGTAGTAGTAATAGAAGTAGGTGGCAACCTGGGCTGCAGTGATCATGACATGGTAGATTTCAGGATCCTGACAAAAGGAAGAAAAGTGAATAATAATATATAGACCCTTGATTTCAAAAGGGCAGACTTCGACTCCCTGAGAGAACTGATGGGCTGGATCCCCTGGGAAACAAAGATGAAGGGGAAAAGAGTTCAGGAGAACTGGCAGTATTTTAAAGAAGTCTTGCTGAAGGCACAGGAACAAAATCCTGCTGCATAGCAAGAAACGCAAATATAGAAGGCATCCAGCTTGGCTTAACAGGGAAATCCTTGGTCATCTTAAACTCAAAAAGGATGCATACAATAAGTGGAAACTTGGACAGATAACTAAGGAGTATAAATATATGGCTAGAAAATGCCAGGCAATAGTCAGGACAGCAAAGGCACAACTGGAACTGCAGCTGACAAGAGAGGCAAAGGATAACAAGAAGGGTTTCTACAAGCATATTGATAAGAGGGTTATCAGGGAAGGTGTGGAGCCATTACTGGATGAGAGAGGTAACCTAGTGACAGATGATGTAAGAAAAGCTGAAGTACTCAATGCTTTTTTTGCCTCAGTCTTCATGGACAAGGACAGCTCCCACACTATGGTGCTAGACAATATAATAAGGGAATGTGGAGGGCAGCCCTCAGTGGGGTAGGAACGAGTTAAGAGCTACTTAGAAAAACTAGATATACACAAATCCATGGGTCTGGATTTAATGCATCCAAGGGTACTGAAGAAATTGGCAGATGTTATTGCCGAGTCTTTGGCCATTATCTTTGAAGACTCTTGGAGATTGGGAGAGATCCCGGGTGATTGGACAAAGCAAATATAGAGCGCATCTTTAAAAAAGGGAAGAAGGACAATCCAGGGAACTATAGACTGGTCAGCCTTACCTCAGTGCCTGGGAAAATATTGGAAAGGATCTTCAAAGAATCCATTTTGGTGCACTTGGAAGAGAGGAAGTGATCAAAAGTAGTCAACATGGATTCACCAAGGGCACGTCCTGCCTGACCAATCTGATTAGTGTCTATGATGAGATAACAGGCTCTGTGGGTACAGGAAAATCAGTGGATATAATATACCTTGACTTCAGCAAAGCTTTTGATACAGTCTCCCACAACATTCTTGCCAACAAGTTAAGGAAGTATGGATTGGATACAAGGACCACAAGATAGAAAGAAAGCTGTCTTGACAGTCAGGCCCAATGGGTAGTGGTCAATGGCTCAGTATCTGGATGGCAGTTGGTTTCAAGTGGAGTGCCCGCAAGCTCGGTTCTGCAGCCGGTTTTGTTCAACATCTTTATTAATGGCCTGATTGAGGGCCTGGAGCGCACCCTCAGCAAGCGTGTGGATGACACCAAGCTAGGGGGAGAGGTAGATATATTGGAGGGTAGAGGTAGGATCCAGAGTGACCTGGATAAATTGGAGGACTGGGCCAAAATAAATCTGATGTGGTTCAACCAGATGAAGTGTAGAGTCCTGCACTTGGAACTGAAGAATCCCAAGAACTGTTATACGCTGGGGACTGACTGGCTAAGCAGCAGTACAGCAGAAAGGAACCTAGAGATTATAGTGGATGAAAGGCTGAATATGAGTAAACAGTGTACCCTGGTAGCCAAGAAGGCCAATGGCATATTGGGGTGCGTTAGGAGGAGCATTCTGAGCAGATCTAGAGCTGTGGTTGTTCCCCTCTATTCAACACTGACGACGTCACATCTGGAGTACCGCATTCAGTTTTGGGCCCTCCAGTCTAGAAAGGACATGGATGTGCTGGAGCAGGTTCAGCGGAGGGCAACTAAAATGATTAAGGGGCTGGAACACATGACCAATGAGGAGAGGCTCAGGGATACAGGCTTATTTAGTTTGCAAAAGAGAAGACTGAGGTGTGATTTAATAGCAGCCTTCAACTTCTGAAAGGGGTGTTCTACCAAGAATGGAGAGAAATTGTTCTCAGTGGTGACAGACAGCAGAACAAAGGGTAACGGTCTGAAGTTACAGAGGGAGAGGTGTAGGTTGGATGCTAGGAAAAACTGCTTCATCAGGAGGGTGGTGAAGCACTGGGATGTGTTGTTTAGATGGGTGGTGGAATCTCTATCCCTGGAGGTTTCTAAGTCCTGGCTTAACATTGTCATGGCTGGGATGACTTAGTTGGGGTTTATCCTGTTTGAAGCCGGGGGCTGGGCTCAATGACCTCTTGAGGTCCCTTCCAGCTCTGTGTTTCTATGAATTTCATATTTAAGTTCCTTCAGAATTTTTGGATTAATATAAGATGGTGCTGGTGATTTTTTTACTGTTTAATTTATCTATTAACTTCAAAACCTCTTCCTATTGACATCACAATATGAGAAAATTAATCAGGATTTGTCATTTAAAAAGAATGGTTTAGGTGTGGGGACCTCCAGTGCAAAGAGTTTATATGGCTTCTTCACATTGGCCTTAGTTTCCATGAAACCTGCTTTTCCTTTTGCTCTTTAGGAATGGTACCAAATAAAGTTTAATACAGGCTGAACCTTTCTTGTCCGGCATCTTCAGGGCCTCACCAGTGCCAAAAGAGAGAACATGCTGGACCATGGGAAGTAAATATTGTCTACCAGCATTATGAACACTTTCCCCCACTTACTGGGCTCTTAGAAGACATTTAGGGGTAAATTACAGCTAAATAACAGCACAGAACATTGAGAGCCAGGACTGATGCGTGTAAATAAACTTTACAGAACCACAGAAAAGTTGGCCACATTGATGATAAGTGGTTGACCAGCTAACTAAAATCATGCTGGATTATCGATGTTGCCAGACAGGAGTCTTCTGGATTAGAGAGATTCAATCTGTACCAATGCCTGCCATGTAAATGAAATGTCACAAATAAGTAGTTATAAACATTAAGGGATAGATATGTATAGAATCATAGAACCATAGAACAATAGAGCTGGAAGAGACCTAAAAAAGCCATCGAGTCCAGCCCCCTGCTCTAAGCAGGACCAAACCCATCAGAACAACCCTGCAAGGGCTTTGTCGAGGCGAGACAAACACCTCCAGGGATGGAGATTCCACTACTTCCCTTGGTAGACCATTCCAATGCTTCACCACCCTCCTGGTGAAAAAGTTTTTCCTAATGTTCAACCTGGACCTTTCCAACCGCAACTTGAGACCGTTGTTCTGTGTTCTACCATCAGTGACCACTGTGAACAGCCTCTCTCCAGCCTCTTTGCAACCTCCCTTCAGTAAGTTGAAGGCTGTTATCAAGTCCCACCTCAGTCTTCTCTTCTGCAGACTAGACAGTCCCAATTCCCTCAACCTTTCTTCATAAGTCATATGCTCTAGCCCCCTAATTATTTTGGTCACCCTCCGCTGGACCCTCTCTAGTGTATCCACATCCTTCCTCTAATTGGGGGCCCAGAACTGGACACAGTACTCCAGATGCGGCCTCACCAAAGCCAAATAAAGAGGAATAATCACTTCTTTGCATCTACTGGCAACGCTCCTCTTGATGCAACCTAATATGCCATTAGCTTTCTTGGCTACAACAGCACACTGTTGACTCTTGTCCCACTTCTTGTCCACTACAACTCCCAGGTCCTTTTCTGCAAAACTACTACCGAGCCAGTCGGACCCCAGCCTGTAACAATGCTTGGGATTCTTCCGGCCCAAGTACAGGACTCTGCACTTGTCCTTATTGAACCTCATCAGATTTCTTGCAGCCCAGTCTTCCAATTTGTCTAAGTCACTCTGGACCCTGTCCTTACCCTCCAGCATATCTACCTCTCCCCCAGCTTAGTGTCATCCGCAAACTTACTGAGGGTGCAATCCAACCCCTCATCCAGGTCATTGATAAATATGTTGAACAGAACACAGGATCCAGAACCAAACCTTTCCACTAGAATGACTGCCATCCCGATATCGAGCCATTGATCACTACCCTCTGGGCCCGACCTTCTAGCCAGCTTTCTATTCATCTTACTGTCCATTTATCCAATCCACATTCCTTTAACTTGCCAACAAGAATACTGCGGGAGACTGTATCAAAAGCTTTGCAAAAGTCAAGATAAATCACATCCATTGATTTTCCCCTATCAACAGAGCCAGTTATCTCATCGTAGAAACTAATCAGATTGGTCAGGCATGACTTGCCCTTCATGAATCCATGCTGACTATTCCTGATCACTCTCCCCTCCTCCAAGTGCCTCAAAATGACTTCCTTGAGGAGCCCCTCCATGATTTTTCTAGGGACTGATGTACGACTAATCAGCCTATAGTTCCCTGGATCATCCTTCTTCCCTTTTTCAAAGATGGTTGCTACATTTGCCTTTTTCCAATCATCCAGGATCTCTCCCGATCTCCACAACTTTTCAAAGATAACGGCCAAGGGCTCGTCAACAACATACGCCAACTCCCTCAGAACCCTCAGATGAATTAGGTCCGGGCCCATCGATTTATGGACATTTAGCTTTTTTAGATAGCTTCTGACCTGTTCTTTCCCCACCAAAGGCTGTCCACCTTCATCCCACAATGCATCACTTATCGCATTAGTCCGGGAGCTGTCGTTGTCCGTGAAGACAGAGGCAAAGAAAGCATTAAGTACTTCAGCTTTCCCTGGATCATCTGTCACTGGGTTACCTCCCTCATCCAATAGGGGCCCCACGCCCTCTCTGACCACCTTCTTCTTGGTAACATGCCTGTAGAAACTTTTCTTGTTATCCTTCACATTCCTCACGAGTTGCAATTCCAGTTGCGCTTTCTCCTTCCTGATAACTGCCCTACATTCTCGAGCTATACATTTATACCCCTCCCTAGACATCTGTCCCAGTTTCCACTTTTTGTAAGCTCCCTTTTTGTGCCTAAGTTTTCCAAGGATTTCCCCATTAAGCCAGCCCGATCTCCTACCATATTTACTTCTCTTGCTGCGCATCGGGACAGTTTCTTTCTGCGCCTTCAACAGGGCTTCCTTAAAATACTGCCAAATTTCCTGGACTCCTTTTCCCTTCCCAGGGGATTCTGCCCATCAGGTTCCTGAAGGAATCAAAGTCTTCTTTTCTGAAGTCCAAGGTGTGTAATTTGCTGCTCTTTCCTTCTTTTGGTCAGGATCCCGAAGTCTACCATCTCATGATCACTGCTTCCCAGGTTTTATATATGTAGTTTTATATAAATTTTATTCTCAAAAAGCTAAAATATGTAGAGATAAATTATGCATGTTTGTAGACTGCCTACCACAATAAGACCCCAATCCTGATTATATACTGTGAATGGGAAATAAAAGATCTTTGAGGATATTCAGACAGAATCACCATACTCATTCACCTTAACCTTTTTAAAACCTTGAACTGAAATTCAAAATTAAATGTTTTTACTCAATTAGAAAGAAAACCTACAAAAATGACAAAAGCGTCTTCCAATCACAATGGTGACATTTCCAACCTTTGAAATAGTCAATATCAACTAAGACTCTTTTCTTCCTGCTTCTCAAAAACTCTACACCACCTGTGCATTACATTATTCCTCACTTAACCTTCACTGCCCTTTTTCTTTCATACTAGAGGTGTTTAATTACCTCAGATTCACAGAGCTGCACTTCAGGTGAACATAGTCCTAATGGTCTCATTACCATTTACACAAAGAAATACTCACTGTTAGTAACTAAGCAAATATCAACTGCACCACCTGTCTTACACGTGCAAATTTGAACCCAAGCATTCAGGTTTGGTTTCTTCTCCCCATGCTTCAAGGGCTGCAGTTTTGAAGGACCACCCATTACCATTTTCTGTACTTCAAAATTTCTCATTTATAAATAGGTTGTGTCTTAGTTTGATGTCCTTCCTTTTTAGTGCTTGCAGCTCAATAACTTCTGAGGTGTATCTACATACCACTGTTAGTGACAGCATTTTTGCTTCTCAAACACAAGCAGAGAAATAAGATAAAAAACCTCTTCAAACATTCATATGCATGCCTGAGCTGCAATGCCTGCAACCGAATAATTAACAAATAGTTTCGTCAGCAGCAATTTTTAGTGTTGAAGATGCTAAGACAGGATAAGTTCTCTCTTTGAAACAGATGTCACAGAAGTGAAATAGGTAAAAAGACAGAGGATGTAGGAGCACTAAGACCACATACTCCTGAAAAAGACTCAGCTGTTTCTTTTGTTTTATCTAACAGAATGTCACAGCCTAAGTCTATGTGTACACTATACATAGCAGTCGACTGCTGATACACCATTTTAGCTATGCCAATTGTGTATCTAAAATGGATTTATCATTATTGACTTCAATGGCTGTCTACACAGAATAACGCTGAAGGCAGTGATCTTCCCGTCTACTTTCCTTAATCCTTGCCACTCATGAGGAGCTACAGGGTTGACTTTGACACCAGAACATGCTGTTTTGCACATATGTGAAACAACACCCCGCCCCCCAAAGATCGACCCTGAGCAGGTCTATCTTCTGTGGCAGTATAGATTTAGGTTAATTCCACAAAAGGTTGTTTTTAGGGTTGAGAGTCTCTTGCCCACTGAAGTAGGTATGAGTGGTTGTGTTTCTGAAAAAGTCTCTGTCAACCCACAGAGTACGAACTGATAAATATGATTTCCTAATTTACCTTGAAGATCTCAATGTTTCCTTCCAGGGATCATAGCTCTGTGTCCTATCTTCCTCTGTGTGTATGTATCTCTGCCAAAGGATCTCTGCGTAATACTTTTGCTAGCAGTTTGCACTGATTCTCAAAAGACAAGCTTTTGGCTAGGAACACCCATAAAAAAGCCAGGTACCATAAGAAAGTCTGAGGGTTTTTAAGAGCACTAGAAATACAATAAATGCATTGCCTCTATGTTATCCTGTTTATTACCTACTCAGTAAGCGGTATGCTTGGCCTTACTGAACAACTTTTCTTGGAACTTGCAATTCTGCTGTTCTGTTTAAGCAATGGCTGATCATCTTTTTTATAATTTTTATCTTTCACAAAATCTAAAAAAGTAATGTCTTTTTGCTGGCACATGCTACAATATGGAATGCAGGAAATGTAACCCATACTAATACATTTCATTTGTTTGTGTTGAATTTTTGTTCCAGATACAACTGCAAAGAGATTTCTGTATGCATATTTTTAACTTCTTCTGAAGTACCACAGTAATTCTGTCCTAAAAAGCCTGACATTACTATAATATACTACAAAATGGAGAATTAAGGAAGCGTCCAGCATTGCTCATAAATCCAAATGCTATAGTTTATGTGAACAATCCATGCATTAATGAGCATCTAAGCACATACTAACATGATAGACTATAATAGTTTTAGTAGGTCTATCATGTCTATAATCTATGGCTCATTTGCCTTCACTGAAACCATAATGTGCCTGAAACAGGCTCATTCTCAGTAGGCCAAATGTAATATCAGATTTTCAAGTCTGAACAGGATACAAAGAAGCATAATTATTAATTTTATCTTTAACTCACCCATGTTTGAAAGGCCAAGTAACAACTGTAGCTTTTATTTTCTTGGCTTTTGCTTTCTATGTTAGCATAAAAATTAGTTATGTTTAATTTATTTCTCTCTTAAAAGTTTGCACAGCAGCTACATCTTGAAGATCTCTCATAATCAACCCAGAACATTGTTAGTGTTTTCTTTTAAAAACAAACTCGGGGAAAGAGATGTGTGATGCTAAAGTACAGGAATGGCAATCAGAAGATCTAGATTCTATTCCTGGCTCTCTGACAGGCTTCTAATGTGGCCTAGGGCAAGTCATAACCTCTCTACATCTTAGGTTCCTCATTTATGAAAGAAGTAGAATAATGACATACCTGACAGGGGCGTTGTGAAGCTTAATAAATTAGCATTTTGAAATCACTGAGACCCTCAGATAGAAGATACTAACTATTTACTGAAGAACTGTATAAAATTAATAAACCCACTCGTGTGCAGTATGTGCAAGAGGAGCGCCTTCTTTAAATTTAAAATAGCACTACAATGTGCTTATTTTATGGACTTAAAGGTTTACTCATTTCAATCAATAACCACTTTTTCACTTTCTTACATTAAAAAAATGTAGCCTAAATAACAAAGCATTAAAAATAATTTATTTAGACTCATGAGTAAAGAAAAGTAAACCTGCTCTTTGTTTACTCTAGAATAAATTAATACATAAAACAAAATAGTCTGCAAAACCTGAACTCAGACTATATTCTGTCTAAAGAGATGGCAATGTGGATTTTTTTTTTTTTTTTTTTTTGGTAATAAGATGGAGACTGTTCAATACGAAGATTAGTTCTAACCAAACAGCCACATATATATGCAGCTTACTCTGGGAGTGTTTTTAAAGATTTTTATACTTCTGGCAGTTCAGGTTTAAAGGTCAGATTGAAACTATCACCATGTTTCAAAATGCAATCTGTGCAATGCAGCATAATGAAATGGTTCAGTAAAGGTGCTAGTGGAAATTCTTTTAATTAGGTCCAAGGCTTTTCAGTTGTCAACATGAATAAAGTAAGAAACATTTTCTTGCAAACAGAAAAAAGGGAAATATAAATGGAAGTTACCTTTCAAAAATGGACTTGCAATTGAGAAATAGAAGTTAGTATTGGTATGATATCTCAACATGTTTCAGTGCCCACAAAGTGGAGAAACAAATAGTAAAGGGTTGAAGCATTTAATTGTGAAAGCTCACTAATGAATGGGATATGAATACCATGCAAAAAGTTACAGACAGCCAAAAATAATCAGAAGCCATTTGCAAGAATTGATAAATACATACACATTAAATTTAGTGTTTTTATTTCTTGCACTAAAGCAAGTCTACTTTATAATATGAAGAGCTAGAGCAACAACCAAGACTACAATATAACACACTTATTCAAAATACTTTAAAATAAATCTGTATGGGCTGTACAAAGTATATAAAAGCATAAAAATTGCTGATTCCTTCATCCATTGCTGTAACGCATAGACAGGTATGTAGGAAACATGCCACCAGCAAATGCAACTGGAAGATAAAAACAGTTCTTAAAGAAAATTTTCAGCGAGGTAGCTATGTTGGCCTGTTTCAGCAAAAACAAGACGCCCTACGGCACCTCAAAGACTTACTGATTTCTTAGGGTATAAGCTTTCTTAATAAACCTTTCTTAATAGTGACATTTTAAAAATGATTATTGGCATTCAAAGTGCTTTCGCTCACCTTCTATCCGCACCAACATGCAGCGATAGCACAAATACTGAGTTGAGCAGGGACAGACTCTAGCATTTCAGACATATACCTACTAATGCAGATGTTTGCACCTTGATTTTCCAAGGGCAGTTCAGGAAACCTGATAGCTAGAAGGTACTGTCCAGATGTGCCAGAGCAAAGCACACACGTTCTGTGTTAGATGTTTCATCTGATTTTACTGGAACCACCTCAAGGTTATCCAACCAATGCAGCACATTTTCACTAAGATACCAGGACTGAAATGGTAGCAAGTATAACTCACTCTGAACTAAGAAAAGAACGCAGTTTGGGCAGCAATGTCATTATTGTGAGGTCCAAGTATGATTCGTATAAAAAAAACCTCCAGCAAAATCACAGGACTTTCAGGAATTCTTTTTTCAATGTAGCAAAAAGGGATGTTCAGAAAATCACTCAGACCATTTTTTTTAATTGCATGAATAGCCTGCCAGTGCACCAAAGTAAATGCTACTCATCTCTGCAGAATGTAACTGGATTTAATTCACCAAAGTACATTTTGTACATATTGAAGAATTAATGAGGTGCTTAGTGGTTACATTACCTTGCTGCATGGAGAGCATGGTTTGTCTGGACAACCATCATGACTGTGGAATTGTTACCAATATTTGTAGCCCCTCATCTAACACACACTGGCACAGCCACCCAACAGATCACAAATACATACATGTGGAGTGAGCCCACGGGAGATACAGACTTGACAGAATCTCATTCTCCTTTCTTCTTTACATCTTTTCTCCCTGCCTCCTCACCCGCCAAAAGAAACTGTGTATAATAGATGGGCTTCAAAGCCTCCTTACTGTGATGAACATCTCGATGCACTTACAGTTCCAAACACATGATGCATGAAGGAACAGACAAAAATTCACTTCCTGCAAAGAAAAGCAGCTGCTCTCTAGTGGTCAAAACCAAATATTAAACAATTTTAAAGAAAAGGAAAAGACCTAGAGGAGAACACTTAATTATATAGGTAACTAAAAAAATGAAACAAGGAGGAATGCAAATGAAGAATAAGACAGAAACACTGACTCCAAACACTAAATCCACAAAGCAAAGTTATTCAAGTTAAGTCTGTTACAATACATATTCAACCCAGCTGTGTTTATATAGCAGTTGTGAAAAAAAACCCCACTATGTACATTATTTGTGAGTCATACCAGCTAATTGAATTTGCTGGCAGCACTTCCTCTGCAATGCTCTAAACATCCTCTAAGAGAAAATGTTGCTTTTAAATAGACCTGGAGAAAACTGAATCAAGAATTTTGAACTAATAAAACACAACTCTTTACTGTTATAAATGTGAAGCAAAAGTAAATAATGAAAGGAAGGAAGTCTCTTAAAATTTATTACATTCCAAAGCTTGAAGTTTTGGGTTTATTGGTGAAGTCTCTTCTGATGTTCTACAGTGCTCCTGCAATAGCTTTTTTAATGAAGTCTCATAAAATCTAATATAATACTTGATTGTTGACAAATCATATACACATACAAGGCCCAGGGTTTGCTGTATCCAGACAGTTCTTACATAATTCCATGAAATTTACAAGTTTGACATTTCCACAGTTGTGCGTAATAGCATGAGTGATGACCAGCTGGCAGATCTGGATGCAAAGAGTAAAGTCAAAATGAAGAGCTATTTAATACCAAAAAGAGGCTCTGAAATAACTACAATAGACTGAAATGCTGGCAAGAGCCAGGGAGCACAGGATCATCTATAACTCACTGCTTCCTGCTACATGGCTATATACAATGTTAAACCAAGTCACATTGCAGATCACTGAGGAGTGAAGGAATGTTGCAGTGGCAAGCAGTGAGCGTGCATGCATGAGTTACCCAGTGCAATGAATGGGAAACTTACTTGGACTGACTTCTGCCCTGAGGGAATAGTCACTTTCCAATGGACATGGATAGTCTCTCTCACCAGGCTGCAGTAACTGGAAATCATTGTTCTTACAGCAAACAATGATCATACACACTAACTTGCATGTAGTTATTACAATGCATGTGACTTATCCTAGCAAAGGAATGGAAACACCTCAAAGGTTGGGAAATCATTCTGAATGTGAGAATTCTAGAAGTTTTTGATATATGCCACTCCAGCTGGTATCAACCCCCAGTTTGAAAGGGTACTACCATGGAACCCAAGAGGTGATAACAGATATATTTAGCTTCCGCCGTCTTTCATTTAGTGACTTTACAGTGATTCAGGATAGCAATATGCTCAACTTTTCTCCACCCTCCCCATTCTGAAATTGTGTGTCACGAATACAGCCAAGCAGAGACTCTTGTCTGTTTGGAGGTCTCAGTGAAAGGGATTTGGGAGTCTCCGTCCCATTCCTAATACACATGTACAACACAAAATCTGATACCTCTGTTAGAATTACAGGTTGAACCTCTTAAATCCTGTACTCTCTCGCATGGCAACACCTGTGGTTTGGCAGGACCACCGTTGTTGCAGGACTGGAGAGTCCCAGGGCTGGCACCAGATTGGCATCTGTGGGGCAGGAGCTGGGGCCAGGGCAGCAGCTGGTAGCATGGCCAGGGTAAGAGCCTTCACCAGCCCCGCGGCAGTATGGAGCTATGGCCAGAGACCACACCAGAGGCCCCTGTCACAGTGCGGGGCTGGAGGTTCCTACTGCAACGTGGGGTTGCGACCAAGCCCCTGCCACATTGTGGGACTGGGGCTGGATCCCCCACTGCAGTGCAAGGCTAGGACCAGAGCCCACACCAGCCCCACAGCAGTGTGGGGCTGGGGGTGGAGCTCATGCCAAAGGCCCCCACTGCAGTTCAGGGCTGGGACTGGAGGCTCCCACCACAGCACTGGGTTGGGACCAAGCCTCCACTGCAGCATGAGGCTTGGTCCAGAGCCCTTGCCTACTGGAGCCCTGTGTTAGCTCTGGGACCATGGGGCTGGAGCCAGAGCCCCACGGTAGCCCAGAGTCCTGGGGGAATGGGAGGCTGGAGCTGCCTGGGGCAGATGCCTGGACTTCCCCATACCCAGCAAATTCTGTCATTTAGGACCTATCAGGTCCCAACCATGCTAGACCAGGGAGGTACCACCTGTAGCTGGCTGACAGCAGGCAGGCCTACCACCAGCGTGAATATCAATGACTTCCCCCATGTAGAATCTGCTTCTGGCCGCTTGCCTGGCTCCACTCCTTGCTCCCAGCTGTTGTCCCCTCTCTGTTCCTAACCCTGGCCAGGCTCCCAGTCACCAGACTCTGCCACCAGACTCCCAAATGGCCACCATGACTCTCTGATCCAGCAACATCCATGGCACTGCTTGACCATGGATGTTGCCAGGCCAGAGTCCCAGAGCAGAGAGGTTCAACTGGAGCTTATTTATGATGTAAGAATGGTCTCATATTACCTCTTTCTACAGCACTCTGCTGTAACCCAAAATCTGATTGATTTTTTTTTAATTCTGTTTCACGTTAGATATGTCATACATGTTCTTTCTTTTTTACCTGCAAGACCTTGTAATGTTTATAGGACTTGGAATCTGACATATCAACTGGGTATTTTAACCAAAGTTGCAGCATTCCCAGTATAAATGTCAACTTCACCTTCCTGTCACTTGGGGGCTGCACAAAAGCATCCTACATTTCAGGCCCCAGATGTTCTGTTGGGTTCCATATCCCTCAAAGATCACTAAATTCTGTCAGGCAAAGAAAGATAAAGACAGGTTAAGCAGTTCACTTAACAGAACACCTGGGATCTATGGCACCAGCATCAGACATATGTTAGAAACGAAACAGATAAGAAGGGTTACTATTTCTAGTAATGCAATTTATACATACCACTTCATTGGGAAGGCTCTGTAGATCATCAAAAGGGGATTCCAGTGTATTGGTGTCAACGTTAAGAATCACCACATCTTCCAGGGCCATATTTCTAACTTTCTAAAAAAACCACCAAAGTCAGAAAAGGTAAAGGAAAGGAAGTCAATTCTCATTCATAACAAATGTGAATGATAACATGACATCCAACTACACTCTTTCCTGAACACTTTAAAAGAAACAAGTGGCTTCTTCCTATTCCTCACTGCACATGTGTGTGGTGTTTGTTGTTTAGCGTTTGTTGGTTCTGTTTTTCCATTTCTTTTAATTAAATCCATAACTTGCAGAGGGAAGTTTCTTAGCATCCTGTATATTGGGATTTCTGGAGGAATCATAATACCCTTCTAGATCATTCAAGCTTTACTAACATTCATTTACTGCATGTTTCCCTTTACAAGTACAACTTCTAGCCACATCAAGACACAAAATAAGTAGTTTTTTAAATTGAGTATTTTGTTTAAGTGCTAGTAAGGCCAATCTTGGAGCTGCTTTACCCTCTCTGGCATTGCCTTAGCACCTCCAATACTTCCACATTCACAAATGAGATTACACTTGAGCAAAATGAACGGTGTTGATGATAAACAGAGAGAGAGACACGCTAGAACTCTTTGCTTTCCTATTCCTAGGATTTTTGGGACACAAAAAGATTACAAAATATTTCTAAGATTCTCCCACAGCCTTCCTTCCCCCACAAGGCTTTGAGAAAAAACCCATTTCACATTATTTCTTTTGAGTTGTCACTTATATAACGTGATATCTAGGAGCACCAAACTCCACAGCAAACAAAGTGATGCTCAAATCTTAGCTCAGTCTTTGTAAGGCCAAACGGACTGACTACATGTCCACAAAAATTCATGTCTAGTATACAAAAAAAAAAAAACCAAATTGGTACTAAGTAGGAAATTTCTCAAGTCAAGACTTGAACCTTGAACCCAATGATCCTAGCCAGTTCCGCGATTCCCCACATATTGATCGGATCATTGGGCACTTTTAGACTTCCCCCAAGGAGGGCAAAAGGTGCTGGCATCACCACCACCTTGCGTTCTGGGATGTAGTGTGGTGCATCAGGGGGTGGAATGTAGCCAGACAAAGTCTCCCCCTTACAAGCCAGCTTGCTCGCTGCCCCCCCCCGCCCCACCGAGGAGCACACAGGGCACGGAAATGGCTGCTGACAGCACAGTCTTTGATGCCCTCATTGAGGCCCAGATATGCTAGCTTATCGAGACCCTGAGAAGCAGAAAGTACAGCTAGAAGGCTAACATGCCAGACTGTCAACATGAGGGGCGGGGGACCCTCAGAAATCACCCCAGATGGAATTGATCAATATGATGCACACACACAATCACCCAGAAGGGGACGTGTCCCGCCCGCACAAAAGAATGTCCTGTACTCCTAAATTGCTTATCTGTCTTACAAGTGCAAACTAAGTAGAAATGCCCTTGTAACAAACTGGCGTCACAAAGACAGACCAGTATGATCTGGCACCATAGATAAGAAAGAGAATACATAACCCAAAAGGGGTATAAAAGATGGGTCCAGCAGAACTCTAACTTTGAGTGCATTCCACCAACTACCTGCTGGTCGGGTCAGGTGATTGCCTCCCGAGGTCCACTACTGGGGACGCCCAACCTCGTATTCGTCTTTCCGCGGAACTGAGTGACCGATCCGGCTTGGCTACGCTGGTATCGAGAGACGCAGAGAGGGTAAGATACACCCATGCTAGGTCTCTGACTTTTTTGTGCACAGCTAAAGAATTAGAGCTCTGTAACTAGTGTCAAGATATCATTGTGTTAGATGATAACAGATATCTTTGTATTGGATTGTAACATAACTTGTTAACACCTGTACTTTGCTAGCATATAAGAAGTAAACAATAGCCTTTTGTAACCACATGCTTATAACTTGTAACTAGTTAAGCTCTGAGCCTAACCATTTTGTTAACCCTTTTGTCACTGCAACACAGCCGGCACAACAAAAGAACTTTAACCGTTTGGTTACTACAGCCTGGCCGTGGGTGAGTGTGCTAGGAGCTGCCTGCTCTAACAGTAAAAAACTGGGTTGTTTAGGACCCAGGGGAGTACCTCACCACACATTACCCGGCCACCGGCTAACAGAATTTTATTGGATTTTCACTTCTACAGAGTTAGAGAAAGAACTTTGCGGTTTACAGCACTAAATTAGAAATTCTAGGTCTTCTTGACCAAACATAGAGGAAGAGAGGGGCCTCTAGAAATGACCAATAGAGAGAACCATTATAAAGGAGGAGAAATGATACACAAGTGGAATGTCGTTCCTGTAATAAAATATTTTCATCTTTCTGTTTCTACACTAGGCAAAGAAGTTTTATATTATAAACCCCAGTGAATACAATGAATAAGCCCTCTTCTCAACAGTCGGCTCGAACGAGGTTGACTCTGCTCACAATCCTTAAGTAAAAGCATTGACTGACTGCTGAGTATTTCAGTTTACATTTCCTACAATGGTACATAGATTGTCAAACTTCTTTTCCCTTCTAAAGCAACATTAACCACATTGCTGATATTTTCAGTAATGGAATTTAAATATTCCCTTAACAAAACAATCCAGCCTGAGAACTGTATGTACATATACTCTTTAAATTCACATGAAAGTGCAATATCAGATTTTTTTTTCTGAAAGCTCATGACCTAATACATTTGTTAGTCTCTAAGGTGCTATATGACTGCTTGTTGTTATCTCCCTAGCATAGTGGCACACTCTTGAATAAACAGATTGGCTGCTTGTAAAGTCTGCTATAGAGAGCTCTTTTAATCTCACACCTTCCAACCATGCAGAGCAGTCTCTTACACCAATTAATTAGGGCACAATTATGCACAATCCCTCTAGGTAGCAAGAGCAGGTTTCTAACAAATCATTTGTGGCAAAACAAACCAGCAGTCATGTAGCACTTTAAAGACTAACAGAATGATTTAGTAGGCGATGAGCTTTCATGGGACAGACCCACTTCTTCGGATCCATTTGAGGGAAAGGGGTGTTAAGAAATTAAGTGTATGTCAGCAGAAAATAATACATGAGAGAATGTACAAGAGAAATTTAGATCAAAGTTTTCAAAAATGTGAGCCTCATGTTAGTTACTCCAGGTAGCCTGATGTTCCTAAATAAACAAATTGAACTTTCAAAGGTGCCAGGCACCCTACAGAGACCATCAAGTTCAAGTGCAGAGGTTTGGTGCTTACAGCCAATTTAGGGTGCATTTCCACTACTAAAGCAAAAAAGCAGACAGTCTTGGAGCCGGGGTAAAGTAACTCAAACACATGCCATGGAGCTAAAACAGCAGTGCAGATAGTCCTACTTGCACTGAATCCTAGCCTAGGAGCCTCCCCCTTTTCCAAGTGTGGGCTCCTGCCCAACTGGGAATGCTTCCACTTCTAGTTTAGTCCCCTAATGTGAGCCTGAATCTGATGACTCAAGTTCTGAGACTTGCTCCTTCAGTTGTGACACTTTGTGTGTTGTTATGGTGTATGTGAGGGAGGGAGTTGTTTCTTTGTTTGTTTTGCAATGTAGACTTATCCTTCAATGCCTAAGTCTGCACTCTGAACCCTAAAATTAAGCTCCCCCACTTCCTGAAATTTCTGGCTTTAAGTGGTATAGTTAACACCAAATGGCTGCTGTGCTCACTGCCAAATTATAGCTAAAACTTTCACGTGATCCACTTAATTACTGCATACTATAAATAGGGCATTGTCTTATGCACAGAACTGAGTTTCAACCTCTTTTAATTTTTTTAATGAAATACTTGCCATCATATCTACAAACTAATTAAGTCTTAATTTAAGGGAAGAAAATTCCATATAATTCTTTCCTTACAAAAGGAGCACATGTCCTCCATGAGAAGCAAGATCCTTTTCCTCCCCCCGCCCCCAACTCTCAGGAACCCAAAGGTCACTCAGTTGGCTTACATCTGATTAACTCTAAGGTAACCCAGGAGTCTTGCTTCTTTCGGGAGTCAGGAAGTAGCAGACAAACTGATTTTCTCTTTCCTGCTTCCGAAAATTAAAGATCTCAGTAATACTCAGAGGACTCTTGAAAGCTCCAACAAAAAATTTTTAGTAATGTGCTTAACCAAAGCCAGAAGCTTTTCAAAACAGAGCACCAGAGGGACAAGACAAGGAATTAAACTTCTTGATTACTACAGAAGCAGTGAGTGAGTGTTTCTGTAACTGGGATGAAAAGTCTACATTGCAATCATACATCGTAACTGGTCCATGTGAGCTGACTCAGGCTTTCAGGGCCCAGGCAGTGGGATTATATAACCGCAGTGTAGGTGTTCAGGCACGGGCTGGAGACCAGACTCTGGGATCCTCCCACCTCATGGGGTCCTGTTAAGTAGCATTCTTTCATAAGAACTGTCTTTATCAAAATTGCAACTCTTTGGGTATCTTAAAGACACTTCTGGACTGAGGTACAGCAGACTGCTGTGAGTAGTTCTCTTCTAATGGTGACTTCTTTCATCCCAGAGGACAGGAGACAGAATGAGGGGATCAAAACCACTTCTTATGTGACAGCTCTAACAAAACCTTCCAACTTTTAAATCTGCTTTTCACCTTAAATGCACCAAGGTCCAAAAGGAATAACTATCCACACACACATACCAAACACTAACAATAAATCCCAAATAATATCGTATTTTATCACAGCCTCCTAACTAGTTAAACAAAACACTGGAAACAACATACTGCATGCTTACTAAAATCAAGTAAGTGTATCAAGTCAGTATTTTACAAACACTACAGAGAAACAGAGAGTAAGAGGAAAATCTGATTAGAAATAGCTGCATAAACTCTGCCACATTCGTACTATATTAGACAATGTGTACATTAGTTTGTGTTTGTCTGATTGTCTCATAGATTTTGAGCATGTGTCGAGTCAAAACATTTGCGTGAATATCTGGATCAACAGCTCATAAAAAGGAGGGGTTCTTCTCCTCTTCACTGTATTCCTGGTAGCCATCATTCATTCACAATAAAATACGGCAAGTCAGACTAACATCTCCACCTGCCTTTTATTTTGAATGCCACTTTTTAAAAGAGTGGGGAGGTATGGAAACTCAGTTTAACAAGCACACTGAACCCATTGTTTATGGCCTCCATAAACATGGCTTAGTAAGAATTACTGACTTAATCAGAGTGAACTTATCTCCTGGTGACAAGAGCACTTTAAATTTCAGAAATGGCACCTTTACTGTGAAAATCTCTTAACTTCTGAAACAAACTCCAGGGGGTCTTAAACACCAGGCCAGTAAATAAGCAGCAGTTAGCATGATTTGTCCTGCTCATGAGCAACTGAACACTGGAGATCACTAAATTACTTTATGCAGAAGTTTGCAAAAACACTGCAAAACTACATTCAATAGAAAAGCATAAAAAGGCAAAGGAGCCTATGTGAGTAAGGGAAAGGGGAAATAATCACATGCTGTAAACAAACTTTTTCATCATTATTATTGACAGCTTTTGTTATTAAATGTGAAAGAAAATACTAAGTCAAGTTTATGTATCACTGTTTATATTCTTGGTTTACTATTTTGCCTTTCCTACCACTAGGACAACGTACTCAGTCACGCTTTTGTTTGTAGTTATTTCTATTTTCAGGTGTATAATATGAATGACTGTCTTTATATTTAAAAAATAAATAGTGGAAACATCTCTGTTGGTTTTAGGATTTTTAGCATTTTTTAACTATTTAAATTTTTGAGACAAATTTAACTTGACAGTGGCTCTTCATGAACAGATACACAGGTTTGGTGATGGGCATATTACAGTTACTGATATGAGAGACACGAGATGGGAAACATTTTCTCACTAAAAAACAATGTCCTTAAAGTTTTCCAAATGTAAATAATATATTCTATCATAATGTATACACTCTTAGAATGCATAGTATCATTCATAACAAGTCTAAGATCTATTCACATTATAATTTGTCTACATCAGTGACAATATTTACAATTTATTTAGCTAACAACACCCCAATATTACAGGCAATGTGTCAATCTGGCTACCAAAAGCAGGAAAAGCAACACATATAAAATGTTTATTATTTCATGCCCCAACAGCAGCCAGAAGGACTTAATGAAATCACCCTGAGATTTACAATCTGAAATCGCTATTCAACAGGCAGATATGATTAAGCTAAATGTACCCTTTGACCTTTCAACCCTTTGATCCTTGCACAGCAGGTGGCCTACTACCCCCTCCTGTGCATCTTCCACTCTTCCGCCAATCTCCTAACCTTGATGTGCAGTAGCCCTGATCTTACACAGGTGATTCTCAAGATCTTTATCACAAGCAGCTGCTGCTAACTGAATGACAAAAAATCACTAGTGCTGATGTGATCCAACACTATTGGACAACAGAGGAAAATGCTTCTGCAATTATTGAAAATATTTTCAAGGCTGAAATTAATAAAAGATCTCTCAAAAACTTCATATAATTGAATATCTAGAATTTCCCTATAAATCTAAAGTCATTCTTCCAATGCTTCTGATATTTTTCAATGATAATGCCATTTTAAAAATAACTTTTCACGAAGTAGGGTTTATTTCATCTCTGCCTTTAAAACAACAAACATCAAAGCTTTCCAGTCAAAATATCTGTAGATCCAAAATTTGTCTGCTTTATTTCTTTAAGCCCTGAATTTAAGAATGCTTTTGCATTCTCCAATATGTCTGCTATTTCCTTATTATAAAATTTTAAAAACTATTTGAAGAATTATTTGTAAAAAAGCTAAACCTTACTTATTTATTTATCAAGTTAAACGCTTGAAGAAGCACTAAATATTAAACCAGTTCACCACACAAATGAAAAAATAATAAAAATAAAAATACATAATTATCACCACTATTGAAGAAAATCAACTGCTTACAATATAGGTGTACAAGTGCACTTAAGATGGTTGCCAGGGGACACACAGACACAAACTCTCTGACTCTTGTATACTGCCACTGACACAAACACACACTCATTTTAGTGGCAGTAAACATAGCTGTCATAAAATATGCAAGTTCAATATCTAGATACTGGATTTTGATCTTGATAACTGTCCCTCATGTTTAGAAACAATAAGAGAAAAACATTTTCTTCACTGACAAATTTGACTGTAACATTTTATATATAAAACCAAGTCACTGAGTTTGACTGATCTAAAATATATTTGTAGCCATAAATAATGGCTAGGCAATGAGAGTTTCTTAAAGGTATGTTATGTACTTTCTTTACACCATGGCTGGCATGATAGTTTCATGTCCTGTCCAGCATTACATACCCAAAGTGACAGAGAAGTAGCTGTGTTAGTCTGTATTCTAACAAAACAAAACAGCAGTCAGGTAGCACTTTGAAGACTAACAAAATAATTTATTAGGTGATAAGCTTTCATGGGATAGACCCACTTCTGGCATTACTGCATATTTACCTAACTTCTATGACTGTGGTTACCACTGAATGGAAGATTGTTTTTATCAACAATAAAATATCTGACGCCTACAAAAGTAAAACACACATGCTTAAATTTCAACAGCTATCCTCCTAGGTCAAGGGCATTCATCTTCAAATCAGCATCATCACCCTAATAGTTTCAACTACAAAAACAGTTGCTGAACTAAACACTCACTAAGACAATTAAATTTAGCACTGCTTATAAAACAAACATTAACTGAAAATAATGTCTGCTCTGAAACCATGTTTACTATAAGGGTAGTGACAAAAGTGAAAGATGAAACAAGTTAATTTGAGATGGTTTCACTATCTTATCTCACTCCTATTTATCAGTACTAAATACTTACCTTTATCTAATATGAATTCGATTAGTACCATAAGTGTGCCCCATTATTCATGTAATAGTCCAAGCCTTGCTTATATAACAGCTTATAAAGTTTTAGTCTTCTTTGAAGTCACTTCATGGATCGCTAAATGGAAATCATATAGAATGACTAACTAGGTGATGATAGAAAGACAGAAAAAATACGAGCACCACACAGTTCCATATTTTCTACCAGGATTTTCCCTCATAAATCAGCTGGAGCCCTTTGACCTAAAACAGGAGATTATCTTATCTCACTGGAGAACATTTCAGTCACACCAAATTAGACTTAACAGTCAGTGGATACATTTGATATTTTCATCATAAGAAAAATTTGTCATTTTACATTAATGTAGCTGCTGCCTTTCTATAGATCCTATACAACACCAAAAACTCAAAAGGTGCACAATTACTTGGAAATATCAGTGGGAATACAAAAAAGGGTGCATGTTAAAGAAAAAAACCCCTTTATATTATTATTCTAATAGCCCTTTTAGAGGTAGTCATTTAGAGAACTGTAGCAGCAGACACATGATTTCTAAATATCCTAAAGACAAAGCTAAAAAATTATTCACTTCATATGCTCCAAGCTGACCATGCTTTAGTTTACTTTTTTTTTTTTTTCCCATGGAGATGTTTCCAAACCTAGGCTCTCACATAGTTTCATATGCAGCAATGCCGTGATGCTGAAAAGTAAGCTGTTCGGGGCTCAAATTGAAGTACATGGAGAACCTAAATTTCTTCCATAGGACTCCAATACAGGTACAGGGACCCCATCTTGCATGGATGATCACCAGCCTTAGAATCTTTGGCTGCATCTACACTACAAGATAAATAAATTTGATTTTTTAACCTCGTTCTTATGAATTCAAATTTAAGGGTCCGCAAACCTTCTTGAGATTCGACCCACTGTTTTTCCATGTTGAGTTTCCGCATCCCCATTGACCTATGCAAGTTTGACAGTGTGAGCAGTGCATTGTGGGTACCTATCAAACAGTACATTCGCCCTGGTTGCTTGTGGGTGTTTCTTGTTAGAATCCCAGAATGCAAAGCACTGTCCCAGAATTCAGAGCGCCCAGTAACAGAGTTCAGCCCTCCCCCAAAACCAGCCTAGGTTCCATGTGTCGCGCGTCCTCTGCTGTGCTATCAGCCCTGTCCACCCTTGCCCGGTTCCCTCAGCCACACACCCAGCCCTTTATATTTGCAGGCCTGGGCACTGCAGAATTCAAAATGAAATTCTAATTCAGTCAAAAATTGAGGGCTTCTTGTGACCTTCTTCCTGGATGGAGAGCAGTGGAGAAGGCAATGCCATACATGGAGAGTCACCACATAGCTTTGTGGGATACATACGGGACGCTTCTGGAAGCTAATAAATTCAAAGTAAAGACATGAAACTTCCACACTAGCCTTTATTCAAAATTTAAATTCGAAATCAACACTATACCCATCCGGTAATATTGACATTTGTTATCGGTACAAGGGCTCACTAATACAAGCTAATGGTATTTAGAGTGAAGACAGTGATCTATATGCTGGACAATCAGAATGTCCTTTAATATTATTTTACAGCTTATATTAAACATTACAAAATCGTTAAGAACATGAGTGAATGCTCTGATGATGAAATATTATCCTAACATGGCTGATTCAATATATTTTTCTGTGTACAAAAAAAACATTTTAGCATTAGAAATAATCTAGCAGATAAAGTAATAGTCTGACTAATTTGGAAAAAAACCCAACATATTTTCCTGTGCCATGATGCAGGCAAACTTTGGTTTATGTACTAGTAAATATTAGATCAAACAGCCCCCAGTGGATTTTATTTTATTTTATTTTTATGTCAAAGACAAAGACATGTAGGGCACAAAAAATGGATCTTTAAGTATAGGCAAAGGATGGGATTTTTTGTTTGGTTGTTTTTTTTTGTTTTTTTTAATTTCACATGGCACATTAAACAGAAGCACTTCACCTATGTGCCTCTATTCCTGAAGCTATGGTTTACCAAAAAACCCATACTGGTTTCACACCGCTAAATGCTGCTTCCACTTCATCATATAAGGGAAAGAGCTTACCCACAATAGCTTTTTCTATTTCGCGCCTTCTGAAATTGTGTTCAAACGGACTGGAGGACACTAGGATTGGGATAAGGCAGAAGCACAATCTAGAGGAAAGTGGGCCTAGTCAGATGACCAAAGACATTTTGAGGAATGTCTAATAAGACATTTTGTCTAATAAGACAAAAGATAATCATATTTCCCCTATATAAAACTATGGTACGCCCGCATCTTGAGTACTGCGTGCAGATGTGGTCTCCTCACCTCAAAAAAGATATATTGGCATTAGAAAAGGTTCAGAAAAGGGCGACTAAGATGATTAGGGGTTTGGAATGGGTCGCATATGGGGAGAGGCTAGAGAGACTGGGACTTTTCAGTCTGGAAAACATGCGATTGAGGGGCGATATGATAGAGGTATATAAAATCATGAATGGTGTGGAGAAAGTGAATATAGAAAAATTATTTACCTTTTCCCATAATACAAGAACTAGGGGACACCAAATGAAATTGATGGGTAGTAGGTTCAAAACTAATAAAAGGAAATTTTTCTTCACACAGCGCACAGTCAACCTGTGGAACTCCTTGCCGGAGGAGGCTGTGAAGGCCAGGACTCTATTAGGGTTTAAAAAAGAGCTTGATAAAATTTTTGCAGGTTAGGTCCATAAATGGCTATTAGCCAGGGGTAAAGTATGGTGCCCTAGCCTTCAGTACAAGGGCAGGAGATGGATGGCAGGAGATAAATCACTTGATCATTGTCTTCTGTTCTCCTTCTCTGGGGCACCTGACTTTGGCCACTGTCGGCAGATGGGATACTGGGCTGGATGGACCTTTGGTCTGACCCAGTATGGCCATTCTTATGTTCTTAGGAAAGAACCTCCAATACACAGGTAGTTAATATCACCACTTCTTTATCTATCCCTGGGCTAACTGAATGGATCAGAAAAACTTTGGGACTGCAATTTTTTTTTAAACTAGAGAATAGTATTTTTAAAAGCCAGAGAAAGGTCTGACATTGGTATGGGGCAGAAAAGTTCTTGTGCTCTACAAAAAAGAATACAACAATGATCTGAAACTCACTGTTATATAAATTAAGAGTGCAAGCAAGTCACATTTGCACAGGCTATACAAACAAAGTAGGTTTCACCTTAGCACCATCCACTAATCTTCACTAGTATTCTTACATTGTCAATGTTCTATTTGTTGCAATACGAAACCAGGAGGAAGCAAGCATATCCACATACTATTTTCTCAGGAAGAGAAGCTATACAGGAGGAAGAATGATGACAAAAGACAGAATATTGGTCTAAGTAATCAAAAGTATCAAATCATATGTTCTTTAGTGACACATGATCATCTCTACTAGAAGAGGAAACAACAGACTGCCCTTCCTATGATTCTAGTGTACAATGTGTATGGTCCCTGAGACATCAGATATGAAAGATCTTGAAATTTAGGAAAAGTCCATCTCTAAATCTGTTGGGTAAGTCCCATTTTTAGCATTCTGTACATTTGGACACTGAATTTGAACTTTCTGATTCTCCCACTGATCTGTTTTTTATATCATTTTATCCCTCCTTAGCCTTGATCACACTTGGAAATAAAACAGACAGAGGAAATAACAAGAAAGCCTATAGTAAAACTGCATGCCTTCCCTCTAGGGCTACCACAAAACTTTAAGGGAACAGCATGAATAAATCTCTAGAAACATGGAAAAGCCTATAAACTACAATAGAAAAACAACATTTACACATTGGAAAGTTTTCAGACTCACAAAAATGGCTTTGGAGAGGTGATTCCATCATTTTAATTTGGGGAGCGGGAGAAGAATCAACAATTAAAGGCTCTGATGTAATGATAGTGATACTTCGTGCCTGCATAGAACTGCATGCGTATGAACTTCAGAGCAGAAATTTATTACCCCCATCTTACAGGTGGGAAAAATAAGACACAGAGACTAAGTAATTTGCTTAATTAGTTAAGATCTGAATTCCTGAATTATTGATTTCCAGACACAGACTTGTTCCATCCAATCACACTGACTCCTTGCCAATTCCTGCTTGCCTACTGTGCAGGATACAAACTTGTTAACCTCCTGTAGGAGAGGGTTTACTGCAGCACTCAGTTTGATGTTAGTTCCCATATCCCAAGAGTGAGCACATATGGGCCAAGAGTTGAAGTGCAGTTCTTATCTAAAATGAGGTTTTAACACAATAATTCATGTATTATTTGTACTTTTGAAGTTTAAAATTAAGTTTCCCAAACTATACTTGAATCAAGTTTAAAATCTATTAAAATCATGAATGTATTGTTTTACACCATAAGGGTTAATGCTAACAGCCACACTAAAACCATGATCATGCTCTTAATGATGCTTTGTAGTGTGTTGTTAATATCTGGTAGCCAAAAAAAGCAGAATACAGCAGAAAGATCTCCACAAGGTATATAAAATCCTATAATCCCAGTAGCCTAGAACTTCAGCATTTTCCATGTAAAAAGGCTCAGTACTATATTTTACCATCGTAAAAACACAAAACAAAAACAGTACCCTACTAAGCCAATGACCAAACTCAGTTTTAGATTCCCAATTCAAGTTGTTTATCAACTGGAGAGATGGAGTTCACAGCCCAGATAACAGTTTGCTACTTTTAAGCAAACAGCTTAAACATTAAACATCTTTAAAATGTAGCAGTTGTCATAGTATTTGTCTGACTTGTTTCTGCTTAATGCAACGTAGAAAAATTGCCCAGAAAATAATTTTTGTACAATATGACTGGAATATTCTGAGAGTTTAGTCTCTTAAGAGGACACTAGTCTGGATGATTATTGCTGAGATATTCGCAGAAGAGACATATGTCTGCATGGGAAAGTTACCAGTTTTTGATGTATATTCCAAATGTTCTTGAAAACCTACATCAAAAACTGGTAAATTTGCCATACAAACACAGTGCATGACTAAGTGATTGTATGTTTTAAGATACTGTACACAAAATAGCCCAAAATTTCAACTCTGATGTTCAAATTTAGTAACCTAAGTGGGCTGATTATCAAAAGGTGTTGAGTATTAAGGCACCAATTTGAAAATGCTGACCTGTTCAGTTCTATTTTCCTAGCAGTAAAAACAGAATCCTCTTACCTACCCCCAAGGCATGTACCTTTCACCCTGGCCCTGTTAAACAGCACTCATGACTAAAGACCAACTATTCAAAGCAATCTAAGTATGTACAGCTGTTGAAGCTGTGTTGGTCCCAGGTTTCAGACAGAGACAAGGTAGATGAGGTAATATTTACTATTGGTCCAACTTCTCTCCAATAAAAGATATGACTTATATCCTTTCTCTCTAAAACCATCTAAGTAGCATCTAGGAACTTCTGCAAATATTACTCTATGACTAGGATTTTCAAAGGAGTACTATGTTCTGCATCATCCTATGGAAAACAGTGGGAGTTGCATGATTTGCTTCCATGGATTCCTTTGAAAATTACAATCCACAACGCCTGGAGATTATTTTCAGTTGTTTAACATGTTCCTAAATCCTGTAAGAGAGGCAGGTTTTTCTTATTGATGGGAACAGCTCTGCTTGTGGACCTATTACTTTGAGCTTAGAAACTATCACCAAATCTATAAAAGCATAAAAATGGCAAAATAGAGATGGTCAATACTATTGTTAAAAAAAAACAAGTTCAATCTACTCAGAGTCAAATTCAATAGTAGTACATTGATTAAATGAAACAACAGGGTTCATGTTATATGTCTGTATTGTCTTTCACGTACACATGCATGTGCTGGACTCTGACCACTGAACTGAAACTATAGTGGACAAGCAACAAAATTAGATCTCTGGGATGCAAACATTTCGGCATGTTAAGTTTAAGACAAACTTAAGCATGTGCGTGTTTGCAAGAGCAGGGCCTAAATCATAAAACAAAAATTGTTCTGATGGATGAGGGGAGAGACTTACCTCCATTAAACTTAAATGTATTCCAATGAGGTAGGGCATTGGGGCACTGTAATGAGAAACAAACAGTTTATTTATATTTGCATAATGCTGGAGATTATAACACACACTTAAAAACAGTTGTAAAATAGGCTTAAATTTTATTTAAGAATTCAGATACAACATTCAACTAACCTGAAAAATGTTAACTTTATTTTGAAATCCCATTGCTTAATTTTAAAGTCACTATCTCTAATTTAATAATTTTCCACTGCAGCTTTCAAGGTAAAGTTGTCATTACTAAAACAAAAATAGCAGTTAAAGGAGGAAAGCTACCAAACATATCATTATTTTATTACAAATACACCCTGAATGACATAATGGACATCTGTGGAAACATTCTTCTTCAAATAATGCCATTTAGAGAGGTCTTCCCCATACAAAACACAATGTGGGAAAATTACTTCTATGCACCACCCCATGGTGTTCTAGAACTGGAAATTGGTGGCAGGGGATGGATCACTGGATAATTACTGGTTCTGTTTATTCCCTCTGGGGCAGGATACTGAGCTAGCTGAATCTTTCATCTGGCCCATTATGACTATTCTTATGATATTATAACACAAGAAGAACTTTCAAAAGTAAACACATGGTTTGCAATACCAGACTTTACTATAGGATCACTAGTCAACATTTTGTCATTTCATCCTCATTATCATCAACAACAATGGGCTTAGCACCTGTTGGTGTCTGATGCCTCTTCTCACTATTTCCTTCCATCTTTCCCTGTTCAGCGTGGAGTGGCTTAGTTTCTGTAGACTAGCTCCACACCAATCTACTATATCATCTATCCACTCTCTGTTGGGTCTGCCTCTCCTATTTGAGTTGTCCAGTATGCCAAACACCAGGGTCTTCTTGACTTTTCATTTGTCGTTCATTCTGCAAATATGCCCGAACAGCTGTAACTTCTGTTGTATAATCTTCTGCAGTAGGTTCTCTTTCGGCTGTATCTTCCTATATAGTTCCTCATTGGTCACCTTCTGCATCCACCTTATTCTCAGGATCTTTCTAGGACAACTTCTCTTGAACACCAAGTTTGTGGATGACACCAAGCGAAGGGGAGAGGTAGATATGTTGGAGGGTAGAGATAGGGTCCAGAGATACCTAGACAAATTGGAGGATTGGGCCAAAAGAAATCTGATGAGTTTCAACAAGGACAAGTGCAGAATCCTGCACTTGGGATGGAAGAATCCCAACCACTGTTACAGGCTGTGGACTGACGGGCTAAGTAGAAGTGCAGCAGAAGAGGACCTGGGGATTACAGTGGATGAGAGGCTGGATATGAATCAACAGTTTTCCCTTGTAGCCAAGAAGGCTAATGGCATATTGGGGTGCATATTAGAAGCATTTCCAGCAGATCTAGAGAAGTTATTATTCCCCTCTACTCAGCTCTGGTGAGGCCTCATCTGGAGTACTGCATCCAATTCTGGGCGCCCGCAGTATAGAAAGCATGTGGACTCACTGGAGAGGGTTCAGCAAAGGGCAGCAAAAATGATTAGGGGTCTGGAGCACATGACCTATGAGGAGAAAGGCTGACAGATTTGGACTTATTTAATTTGTAGAAGAGAAGACTGAGGGACAATTTGATAAGTGTCTTCAACTTTCTGAAAGGTGGGGGCCTAAAGAGGATGGAGAGAGATGCTCTCAATGGTGACAGAAGACAGAACACGGAGCAATGGTCTGAAGTTACAGAGGGAGAGGTGTAGGTTGGATATTAGGAAAAAGTATTGCACCAGGAGCGTGGTGAAGGAATGGAACGTGTTCCCAAGAGAGGTGGTGGAATCTCCATCCCTAGACATTTTTAAGTCCCTGCTTGACATAGTCATGACTGGGATAATTTAGGTGGTGTTGATCCTGCTTTAGGCTGAGGGCTGGACTAGACGACTGGACCTGTTGCACAGGCTCTGCCTGGACAGTTGGGGTGAAGAACCTGTTCTGGGCTGTATGCTGCCATGCCCCTTCCCACTTCCCTACCTAAGTGAACAGCAGCACTGAGAAGTGCTGCCTGGAGAGACTTTTCCCCTGCCATTTTGATTGGCTGCAGTTGGCAGTGGGAAGGAAGTGATGCGGGAAGCTGCATCCCCACTTTCACCCAGTTCCCTTCCCATAGTCTCCTTCTGCACTCTCCCTCCTCCCCAGATACCACAGCCTGGAAACCAACTCCCCCCCACCAGCTTTTCATTTTTACCTCCCACCCCAGAACCTAGGAGAATATGGATAATTTAGCTCCTGTTAGGGGTACTTTCTTGATAAACTGATGATGTTGGGGACTTCATGTATAGCGTCCATGTAGTGGTTCCAGCGCCATGGTTTATCCAGCAGACAATGTTCTATGGATTGGAGTGAATTACACCAATGCCACGCTTTTTGTATTTGTGTTGGATGGCTGTAGCCAATTCTTATATGATCTCAAGATAGGTTTCATGATTTCTTCTCTACAGGGTGTGGTGCATGTTAATTTCTTGCAAAAGGCATTCACTTCTGGAATATGTGAAGTGAAGGAAATTTTTCTTCAGTTTTTCAGAAGTCCTCCTGCCGAACTATACAGAATATTTGGAGTCATATGTTGTGGTCAAAGGGATGATGTTTTGCTTCTTGCATTTGCTTGTGAAACAGGTGTTATTGTTAAGTTTTGCTTCCTTGTCATAACAGATGAAAAACCTGCAGATACCTTGCCACTCCTACAATGATCAATTTCACTCACAGAACACCTTGCAAGATCCATGGGTCCCACACTCGCCTACCACGACTTGTAACATAATTCACCCAGGGCACTAAATGCCCCAGTAACAACAACCAAGCAATCACTATGCAAGCAAATGAACTCACACATAAAAATTATAAAAGACAAAACACCAGAATACCTGTAGGCAAGTACATATTACAAAACAATCACTGACCTCAAAGAAAACTGGCACAACACCTTCAAAAGACATGCCTGAAAGGTTAACTATATGGCTTTGCTACACACCAAAAATCATGGCCTTAATAAAGACACTGGATATATGACTTATTACAACAATCCATAACCTGTTAACCCTCCTTTGTGTTCTTTGACTGCTGGGATGCTAACAGACCATTTCATCTTGAATCATCCCTTAGAATACCTGTTAATTACTGAGGCTGAACAAGCTGTTCTACCTTGTATTTAGCTGTGACACTCAGAACACCTTTTCCAGACTTGAAG
Organism: Carettochelys insculpta; assembly: GCF_033958435.1. Taxonomy (NCBI): domain Eukaryota; kingdom Metazoa; phylum Chordata; order Testudines; family Carettochelyidae; genus Carettochelys; species Carettochelys insculpta. Next base: position 22,322,598 of record NC_134157.1, read on the forward strand.
AAGAGTTCTGTTTAGCTCAAAAGCATATCTGTTTCACCAACAGAAGTTGGTTCAATAAAAGATCTATTACCTCCACCACCTTGTCTAATATTATTGGACCAACATGGTCCGAATAACATAGGCCCACATTTTACCAACAAAACAGTGTAAAATGATAGTTTGATTTTGAATATTAAATTCTTGGAAATTCAGTAAAATTTAGTTCACCTTTAATCCTACATAAAAGTGAACGAAACAGTAGTTAATTAATTTAAAATAATCACTATATTGCCATCTTATGAAGAATAGCCAGAACCTCAGAAAAATGTAGCATGGAAGCATTAAATGAAAATGCTATTAAAATCTTTTGCATTACAGCTTTGTATAACAAGGGATCTTGCTTTAGTCTAAAAACAACTTATTTGTATGTTGATCTCATTCCTTCATATTAGTTTAGTACCAAAAGGCCACATCACAATTGTTGTCCTATTGTGTTGGGTGCCATAGAAAAACAGATAAAGGCAGTGCCTATCTTGGGCAATGTAGAACCAAAATCTCTGATTACCTTTTAAAGAAAAAAGAGATATGAATTTTCAGTGTACTACAGCAAAACACGTAGATCTCATTAAAGTGCATGTCACCAAATTTTAGGGACCAGTAAGAACACTCCTGTTTTTCCCTTTTGTCCCAAAGAAGTATCTAACAGCAAGAGAAATTGCTACTTTAGAAATGCACTCCGTGAGAATTCTGGGGTTCATGCTTCACTGATCAGCAATCATATTTGAAATCACTAACAAAATAATTATGTTAGTCTTTAAAGTGCTACTGGACTGCCTTTTTGTTTTGATAGAATATAGACTACCACGGCTATCTCTCTGTTACTTCTCTTGTACGTTGCAACTTTTGCCATATTATTACTATATGGTGTGTACAGTGAAGTTCAAGGCTTATATGGGAATTGTCCAATTGAAGAGTATTTATTGGTCATTTTGCGTGTTTTTAATTCCAGGAAATAGGTATTTCCTTTACACATACTGCATCTTTTTGAATGGCCACATTCCAGGGGCAAGGAAACACCCAACAATTTTATACTCAAAGTGTAAACCATCCGTTTAGTTGCCAGCTGCAGAAATGCTCAACTTCCTCGTGCACCTAGCTGTTCTGTCGCAGCCCTCTCCAGTATACACTAAAATGAATGTGTTTCTAATTAAGTAGTTTCAAGAGCATGACAGCTTTAATGTCAAAAATACAAAGTCTGAACCTCGGCAGGAAGTCTTAAGACTGCAAACATCTCATCTTGTGGAACCTTGGCTACAGAAATGAAAGGAAGCAGGGAGGGTGTACTATTCCAAAACCCTGGCCATTTATTAATGTGTCCAGAAGCACAACCTGTCACAAACCATAGAAAAAACTGAAATCTGTAGAAAGTTAATTAAAGATTAAAAGTCAATCTTTCAACCTTCCACTGTTAATCAACAAATGGACTAGGGAGAATAATATGTTTAATAATGTCAGAACTGCCAGAATCAAGTGCTGACAAGTGAGAGTCTAAGAAGCTGTAAAACAGATATGGCCTGAGAAATCTGTAGTTAAATAACTAGTTGATGGACTGCCTAACCAGCTTATTAACATGAGTGATCTAATTTAAAAGAAATATAGCACTTAAACATGTTAACCGTACAGGGGTGGGGGCATACAGAGATTGGATAATAAAAGGTAATGTTATTTATTATTTGTAGTGCTAAAGTGCCTACAAGCCCAAGCTATGGTACCAGATGCCATACAAAAACAAAGCAAAAAACACTGTCCCTACCCCAAAATTTAAAATTTATTTATAAGACAAGTGATAACAGATGGATGCAGATGTAAGTGTCATGAAAAAGGAGATTTTAAATGGGGGGTGGGTATTAGAAGTGGATAAGGTTAGTTTTGCAGATGTTTACAGGGAGTTCCTCCCTAGCATGTGGGACAGCACCGGAAAAGACAAGATGATTGCTCCAATATTTAAGAAGTGGGTGATGAAAGCTGGCACAGTAAGTGAACTGGAAGAAGCAGCCAACATCTCAAACGTGAATGAGAGACAGGATTTGGATAGGTCATGAGGAACCTTGAGTGTAAAGGTAAGTAGCGTATGTTTGATTTAACAGAGAAGGCAGAGTATGTGGAGGGATTCAAAGTACAGCAATGTGTCCAAAACAACAGACTAGTAAGTGATCTTTCCAGCAGCATTCCAGATGGACGTGAGTGAGGCCAGGTTTCATTTGTCAAGGCCAGAGAGAAGGCTGCTGTAATAAAGACACAAGATAAGAGCCTGGATAAGAATTTTAGCAGAGTGAATAGACCAGAAAGGCTGTATGTTACCAATAGTATGCGGACATACATGACCTGATTCAGGCTGGATGGATGCGCGGACCCAGAGAGAGGTTCAAGTACAAAATGATGACCAGGTTACAGGACCGGGATACAGGCAACATGATGGCGCTGTTCCTAGTGGCTACATCTACACGTGCCCCAAACTTCGAAATGGCCATGCAAATGGCCATTTTGAAGTTTACTAATGAAGCGCTGAAATGCATATTCAGCGCTTCATTAGCATGCGGGCGGCAGCTGCGCTTCGAAATTGACGCTCCTTGCTGCCGCGCGGCGCGTCCAGACGGGGCTCCTTTTCGAAAGGATGCCGCCTACTTTGAAGTCCCCTTATTCCAATGAGCTCATGGGAATAAGGGGACTTCGAAGTAGGCGGCATCCTTTCGAAAAGGAGCCCCGTCTGGACGCGCCGCGCGACGGCAAGGAACGTCAATTTCGAAGCGCGGCTGCCGCCCGCATGCTAATGAAGCGCTGAATATGCAGTTCAGCACTTCATTAGTGAACTTCGAAATGGCCATTTGCATGGCCATTTTGAAGTTTGGGGCACGTGTAGACACGGCCAGTGACTGAGAAAGAAAGGCGCACATAAGGCTTGGTGAGATGGAGGGACAGGGGCAGACATGGTTAAGAGCTCTCTTCTAGTCTTGTTGGGCTTATGCTGGTAGACATCCCTGAGTACAAGTCAGAGAGAGAAGCTTAGATTTTAGCCTACAGACAGACAAGTATGAGTACAGAGGTAGATCTGAGCCCCTGGCAAGGAAATTGTAGTTGAATTTGTGTCTGCAGATATGATTACAGAGGTAAGTTATAGAGAGAAAAGAGAATGGGATGAAGGACAAAGCCTAATGGAACCCACACAGAAGGTTGCAAAGAGGTTGAGAAAGATCCTCTGAAGTAGCAATTAGAAAAGCACAAAAACAGATACAGAAGCAAAAGGAGGACAAAATTTCAAGCGAATAGCTCACTGCATCAAAGACAACTGATAGGTCAAAAAGGATGAGGATGAATTACTGGTTCCAAGCTTTGACGAGAGTGGTGGAAGCAGAATTGGAAGGAATTTAAAATGGAACTTCAAAAGAGGATCTCCAGACTGTAAATAACATGTTCAATGGGCACAAACTAAATGGATATAGGCCAGTAGTTGGTAAGAGAAGCTGGGCTGAGGATAAGGGGCTTTTGGTTAGCTTTTAATGTTCTAGAAACTACAGCATGTTTGCATTATGAGTAGACTCAGAAGCGAAAGACATGTCCTGGATGTGAAATAAGCCCTTTCCTGTGAAATCTGACTCTCCATACTGTTAGGAGCACCCATGCCCAGGGGCTCCTAGTTGCAAGTCCCAGATGAACTGGGGAGGAACAAGACTTGTTTTCCCTTGCATGGCTGCGCTCACTCTCAGGGGAAGATCAGACTCACCTCAGAGTGTCTCCCACTGAATCTCTAGGGTTGGGCAGTAACCTGGAGGATCCTATAGCAGCAGGATGCTTGTGGAGGCGGGTCTGATCTCTCACTATGGCCCAGCTGCAGGCTCCTATTGTGAGTCCCTGCTGGACTCGGGAGGGACAGGACTTCTTTTTCACCAGCATAGCTCTCTGGGTGGGGCAAGGAGGGTCAGACTCACATCTGGTTATCTTTTGGGCTGGAACCCCCACAGTTACAAACACTGTGAAATTTCAGATGTGAATATCTAAAATGTGGAAGTGAACATTTTAAAAAACAACAATAAATCCTGTGGCACCTTCTACACTAATAGATATTTTGGAGACATGTGATAAAGCAGGTCTTTGCTCACAAAAGCTTATGCTCCAAAATATCTGTTAGTATATAAGATACCACAGGACTTCTTGTTATTTTTGAAGATACCAACTAACATGGCTACCTCTCTAATAAAAACAAAAAAGCAGTCAAGTAGCACTTTAAGGATGAACAAAATAATTTATTAGGTACTGAGCTTTCATGGGACAGACCCACTTCTTCAGACCATAGCCATACCAGAACAGACTCAATATTTAAGGCACAGAGAACCAAAAATAGTAATCAAGGTTGACAAATCAGAAAATTATTATCAAGGTGAGCAAATAAGAGAGCAGAGGGGCAGAAGATGTGGAAGGGGCCAAGAACTGGATAAAGCCAAGTATGCATAAGCGTCCCTATAATGACCTAGAAAATTCCAACCATATGTTAATGTGTCAAATTTGATCATAAAAAAAAGTTCAGCAGCCTCTCTTTCCAAACTATTGTGAAAATTCCTCTACAGCAAAATGCAAACTTTCAGATCATTAACAGAATGGCACACTCCATTAAAGTGCTGGCTGACAGGTTTGTGAATCAGGAGTGTTTTTATGTCTGTTTTATGCCCATTGATTCTTTGTCTAAGAGAGTTTGCAGTCTGTCCAACATACAAAGCATCTGGGCATTGTTGGCACATGATGGCATATATGATGTTAGTTGAGGAACATGAAAATGTGCCCGTGATTCTGTGAATAACCTGGTTAGGTCCAGTGATGGTATCTCCAGAATAGATTTGTGAATAAAGTTGGCAATGGGCCTTGTTGCAAGGAAAAGTTCCAGGATTGGTGTTCCTGCAGTATAGACTGTGGTTGTTGGTGAGAATCCTCATAAGGTTGGGAGGTTGTCTGTAGGAGAGAACAGGCGTGTCACCTAGGGCCTTCTGGAGTGTGGCATCCTGATTAAGGATAGGTTGTGGGTCTTTAATTATGCATTGCAGTGGTTTGAGTTGGGGGCTGTAGGTAATGACCAGTGGTGTTCTGTTCTTGGGTTTTTTGGGCCGATCTTGGAGCAGCTGGTCTCTGGGTATTCATCTGGCCCTGTCGATTTGTTTTTTTATTTCTCCTGGTGGGTAATTCAGGTTTATGAATATCTCTGTTACCACTCTGATAGCTGAACATTTTAAAAGCCTCTGGCTGTGAAACCGAGCAAAATGGAGTGCGAATTTGGTAGGGTCCTAATTACAATGGGGGAAAGCCAGAGGTTAAGCAGAAATACTAAAAGAGAGATAAGAGTAGATACCAGGGAGACGAGGAGATGGCATGGGATCAATGAGACAAGCGGACAGTTTAGCAGAGGAGAGATGATGAGAAACTTCTGTGTATCAGCTTATTCCAAAAAATTATAACCCTTTTCCAATTTTTATTTAAATATTAATATCATCCATCTAAATTACATACGAGAATTGATTTATCGTAAGTGGAAGGTGAACTTTAGTAGCAGGCATTGGTTGGGTATCCAGAACAAACCACAATCAAAGGATGTGGGTGAAAGTCATATGATTCAGACACATGAAAGTTTCTCTCACATTCCAGTTTTCACCTACTGTGGGACACTATGGCTCTTCAAGTCCCACGCCCGTGAATAATAATTGCAGAAAGTCATTTGATGGCAGCTAGCACCTATTATGTAACAGATTAGCAAAGCACTAATTCCAACCACCCTTTTTGCTTAAGCATTATGCATGCCTGGGTCTTTTTTTTTTTTTTTGGGGTATTAAAAGGTTTGCTCATTAACTCACTGTTTCCTACATAGTTTCCTGAGGACAACAGGGTTATTTATATCAAATGAGTTATACAAGTAAATATCAATAAGAGTAGCACTGTGTAAGCATGAATATGGATATTGGGAACTTAATGGCTTCATATCTCCCATTCATTGTCACTGGATTTTTACAGTTTAATTCCTTTCCTCAGGCTAACCAGAGACTCTGCAATTATTTTCCTAAGAAGTAGGCAATTACTAATTGGAGAAGAGGCAGGTGACATAGGACATTTCTGCTTAAGTGCTCTTTTTTTTCTTTTTTTTTTTTAATAAACATACTGCCATTCAAGACAAAATGAAATTTAAAATCTGCTGACATCAAAAACTTACATCATTTACAACTACCTAGGAAACTGTGCAACTTTACTTGATTATTCGAAGCAACTGGGTCATTATTGTCACAAGTCATATTTCCTTTTTTTGTGTCCAATCTGAGGTACAAAAACATAGTTAACTCTTTCCGCAACTGGTATTCTTTGAGATGTGTTGCTCACATCCAGGGGTTGACAACCAAAATAGCAAAAAGAGCCTTTTCTTCTGCAGGAGGTAAAAAACTCAATAATTCAAGAACTACAGGGCATGTGAATAAGAGATGGCCCTTAATAAATAACATCATACCTTACTTTTTGTAACCACTACTTGAAGAACAGTGTGCACACAATGATTTGCAATGAGATACATCTTTACTGCAGGATATTCACAAACTTTTTACATATTTTATTTCCTCACGCTTTACATGTGTGTTTGTACTGCTATTTTCCTGACTTTCACTCCTGAACACACTTTAATTATGCCAATTTTACTTCACGTTTAATTTCAGTTGTTTCTTAAAATGCGTGTTGCCTTTGCAGTAGGAATGCTGCAAACTTTTTTCCTTTTTAAAATCAAGACTTTATTAGAAGCACAATCAAAAACACACAGACAACATCATATCCCACAATGCACTGCACATATTAAAGCAAGAATTATCAACATTTCAAGATTACATATCATTTGCTATTTAGATATGAGCTGTTCTTTGTTGGGCTTTTAGATGTTTGCTGTTTATCAAAAATAATTAGGAGAATCAGGATTTTTTTTAAACTTTGCAATTATATTGTTGGGAGACCTAAAGAAGTCCTTAAAGAGCAGCATGTAGCTCCAGAGCTGCAGGTTGCAGACCCCTGCTCATGTCCATTCCATATTAGGAATGTGTGTTTGCTGCATGCAATGGTGCCAGGTTTTTTACCTGTGGTAACTGTAGGGCTTCAGCAGCTCCTGGAGTGGTGCACATATGCTGTGGTAAAAGGGGCACTCCCAGTCCCCCCCAAACTCAATTCTTTCTTGCTGGAAACCCTGAGAGTGGGGAAGGAAGGTGGGTCATGGAATGGACATGCACAATAAATCTCAAAGAATACTAATTACACAAAAAGGTAACCTTTTTCTTCTTCGACTGGTTGTTCATGTCCATGTCATATTACATGATTCCCAAGCAGTGCCAATGGAGGGAGGTTGGAGTTCATGGATTTGTACATTGCAACACAGCTCTGCTGAACCCAGCATCATCTCTGCCCTTCTTAGTGATGGTTAATGCAGGGGTTGGTCCACCACTGCAGAGAGGTAAGTATTATTAGTGGGTTGGAAACAACCTTTTCCTGGCGATCTCTAGACTGGGAGTATAATGCTGCAGTAAGGGTCACATCCTGAGCCAGATATACTGGACAACACATGTATATGCGGCCATAGCGTCAAGAAGGCACAGACACACTCTGGCCATGCTTTGGTGGAACACAGTGACTCCCACAATGAGCACTCCATCCCCAATGCTTGGAACCTTCCTTATGATAGGAATGCTCTTGCACGGGTTGAGTCAAGCACTGCTCCAATGAACTCTGCACTGCCTCTGCACTGGAAACACCGTAGATCTTTTGTCATTTACCAGCAGGCTCAAGGATCAGCAGGTGGCCCACAGCACCATGACCTCCCTTCAGACTTGGGACTTTGATGAGCCAGTAGTTGAGGTATGGGTAGATCTGGACACTTGATGCCTTACATAAGTGTCTACCACTGGCATGCACCTGGGTGCTGTCACTAGGCTGAATGGGAGGACCACAAACTGTTAGTGGTCGGATCACACCATAAATCGTAGAAAGTGTGTGACCTTCAAAGATCGTTATGTGGAGCTGCGCATCCTTCAAATCAAGGGCAGCATAGCAATCTCCTGGATACAGGAATCAGAGGATGGAGAGCAAGGAGACAACATGGAAATTCAATTTCTTTAGGTATCTGTTGAGATCTTGCAGGCCCAGGATGGGACATAGACCACTCTTGATCTCTGGGATTAAAATGTTCTCTGAATGGAACCTCTTCCACTGCACCCAGTTGCACCGATCCTGATTGAAGAGGCTCTCATAAGAGGGGCCCCTGAAGAGGGACAGGGAAGGAGGATAGGAGAGGGGGAGAAAAGCAACTAGAGGGTATAACCCTGGCACCACCACACTGAGGACCCAGTGGTCTGAAGTTATAGTGGTCTATGCAGAGAGGAAGAAAGAAAGGTAATTATGAGAAAAACTCAATAGATGGATCCTGGGTTGAGTCCAGTAGGTCACCCTTGGGCATATCCTCAGATGCTTGCTTGGTCCAAGGCTTATTGTGGGTCAAGCCTTACTGGGCAGAGAGAAGAGGTGGCTGGCTCAGGCAGCGCTTCTTATGGAGTGATTCTTGGACAGGCTGGCTTCTTTGGCCCTACGATTACTGTAATTTGAACCACTTACGGGCTAGACGGGGGCCCTAGAGTCTTCAGGGTAGTAGAGGGGTCCTTTAGCCCATGTGTCTTACTGTCCATCTGCTCTTCAAACAGGGACTAGCCATCAAAAGAGAGGTCCTGCATCACATGCTGAACCTCCACCTACAGACCAGATAGGAGCAGCCAGGATGCCCACCACACAGAGATGGACAAGGCCATGATGCAAGCTGCAGAATCTGCCTGCTGAGCTGCAACATGTGGCAGCTTTAGCCAGACCTGTGCCCTTCTTCAGAATTGTCTAGAATTTCTTTTTGGACCCTTCAGGAAGCAAAGCCTCAAATTAAGCCATGGGTCACCACATAATATAATTGTAGGGCCCAGGAGGGCTTGCTGGTTGGCAAATCTCAATTGAGGTCTGGAAGACAAATTAACTCTCCATCCAAACAGATCCAGTCTCTTTGAATATTTATTTATGGGCACAGTCCAAAGTTGCCCCTGCCTCTCCCACTGATTAACATCTTCAACCATGAGGGAGTTTAGGGCTGGGTGATCATAGAAATTCACACGACCGTCAGCTGTCACAAAGTATTTACATTCGACCCTTTTAGAATTGGGAGACAAGGATGGGGCTCAAAATTTTCAAACCCAATGTCTCAATTTCCTCCATAATTCCTCAAAATCCATGAAGTATCAATGGCCAGTGTCAGTGCTGAGATAACTAAGATCTATGAGAGGGAAGCGTGCCAGTTCTCCTGTTATGAGGGCCGTTCTTCTCTCAGACCTCACAGTGTTCTCCCTGTCTAAGAGTATGCGAACATTCCATGCACCAAATATAGTCCCTCTTTTCACTGTTTTTCAACCACTGTGAGGGGGAAAATGCCAGATGCAGCATGCTGGCCAGTTCGGTTGGGACAAGAAATTTTTGAGACACCTTCTCTAGTCCCTTCCCTCATTTGAGGGTGAGCAGAGCTGCTTCTAAAAAGGCCAGATCAGTCACCTGGGATGTTGCCAAACTCCTCCATTGTCTGGGGATCAGAGTCGAGCAACCAAAGTCCACAGGCCATCTATGTGCAGATTTGGAACTACAACGCCCAGCAATCACCTCCAGCTGTCGTTTCACTCCTCTTCCACCGCTGCAAGACTTTGAGGTAAACAGAAGATGTAGAAGGATAAAGTAGACTAATAAAATAGACCGATCTGAGAGATGCAAATGTGCAAAGAACCTGTGCAAGAGGACATTTAAAGTGGAAAAGCTGTTGCTGAGGGGTAGTTCTACTCTCTCAGCCTCAGAACCCTGGTTCCAGTGGTATGAAAAGTCATCACAGCTGGAGACTTTCTAGGCTGCAGTAGATGGCCATGTGGTCTTTGGTGTCTTGTCATGCCCTTTGCTCTCTGCAGAGCATTGCAGAGCAACCTTTCTGGTCCTTGGGCCTCACTGTTGATCTCATCCATCCAGTCCACCGGATACAACTTCACATGCTGGGATAGGCAAGTCCCTATCTCGCCAAAGGTTTCAGACCTCTTGGCTACCTTCACCTGGTTTAGCCTGCTGGTCGAAGCAGTTTATCAGGGTGTGGCCACCTGGAGCAACAGGTGAGAGCTGAGTGCCAGGTGGGGACCAAAGATGCATGCACTGCTCCAGAAGACACATGGTAAGTCCCCAACACTGGAGGTGTTACCCCTCCCTGAACACCCCATACACCCCAGGGCCACGTGATGGACTGTATTTGTAATGGCTCATCCATTGACATTTCTGTATAAGGAAGAAATTAATGAAAGAGAGAAATTAAGGGGGCAAGGGAAGATTCCTTAGCTAGAGAAGAGTTCTGAAATATGAAGTGGGATGTCTACACACAAGAATAAATTGACACACACCAGACATGAAGAATGTTAACATTCAAAAACCAGTAGGAAAGCACACACTTGAAAGTTGGCATAATTGAGCAAAAAACCTTTCAAAAACAGACTGCACTGAAAAACTCCTGAGCTGGAACTCATATGCAAACTTGACATCATCAGAATGGGTCTGAATAGAGACTGGGAATAGCTAGCTCATTACAAAAAGTAATTTTCCCCTTTAGATATTCTCACCTTCTTATCAACTGTTGGAAGTGGGCCACATCCATCCTGAACGAATTAGCTTTGTTAGCACTGATCTTCAAGATAGTAATGTAACTCTTCCATTTTTGAACGTATATATAAATCCATGCCATCCTGAAGCTTCCACTTTGTGCATCTAATGAACTGGGCAGCAACCCATGAAAGCTTATGCCCTAATGAGTCTGTAAGGTGCCCCAGGACTTGTCGTTCCTGCTGAAACAGGCTAATACATTATCCCTCTGAAATGTCTCAGAAGAGAAGTATTCAGAATAGGACTATAACCCACAAAGCTAGAATTAACATTTTATCAGCAATTAGCAATAACACAATGAACCTACAGTGCCTTTAAGGCATTAGCTTATGCAGCCAGCATAAGTTTTTGAGGACTATGAGGCATAGCATAAGTAAGTGACCCAATAATGAACATATTTGTACAAAAAGCAGGTAACCAGAGAAACACTAAACTAATAGTAGGTGTGGATATTTTAGGCTAGGAATGTTGGCAGATGTTCAATCACAAACTTGGATTGTCAACAGATTGACATACATGATAATAAATTAAAGCATTAGTATACAAACCAGTTGAATAAGGGCACCCTAATATTTTAAGGCTGAGGAAGATAAACATAGACAAAGGAGATGGGCATTTGTATGAATACACTCATCCTTCGCTATACGAGCACAACTGGTTCCCAAATTTCTGCTCGTAGGCAAAAACTCATAAAAGCGACACTAAATTCCCATTAAAATCCATGTAAAAGTCTTCAATTTGTTCCAAGGGCTTGTAACTTGACATAAACCAGTTGAGTTTAGGTACTTTTCTGATGTATTTGAATAGTTTGGCACCAGAAATAGAATGTAGTGTATGTAGAGCAGGGATTTCCAACCTACTAGTCAGGACCCAAACATGGATCCCATTTAAAAAAAAAAAAAAGGAGTCAAGTAGCACTTTAAAGACTAACAAAACATCCATTAGGTGGTAGTTTTCGTGGGACAGGCCCACTTCTTCAGACCATAGCCAGACCTGAACAGACTCAATATTTAAGGCATAGAGAACCAAAACAGTAATCAAAGTTGACAAATCAGAAAAAATTCTAACCTTAATTTAATTCTTGGCTTAATCTAATTCTTGACTTCCCCCCACCCCCAGCTCTCTGATTTGCTCACCTTGATAATTTTTTTCTGATTTGTCAACTTTGATTACTGTTTTGGTTCTCTGTGCCTTAAATATTGAGTCTGTTCTGGTATGGCGATGGTCTGAAGAAGTGGGTCTGTCCCATAAACGCTCACCACCTAGTAAAGTATTTTGTTAGTCTTTAAAGTGTTACTTGACCGCTTTTTTGTTTTGATAGTATATAGACTAACATGACTCCTTCTCTGTTACTATGGACCCCATTAGATTTGTTAAAGGTCACCAGCTGGGCCATTCCCAGCTGCAGGTGGCTGTTAAAAGAACCCATTTGCAGTTTCTTAATACTGCTGCCTCAGGCAGATATCTATCAATAGCGATAACTGCTGGAGATGGCAGCTATCTCTATCACTAGGGATAGCAATTACCTTATGCCTAGGTGCTGAAACCTTAACACTGGGGTTAACTGCTGGGAGCAGGAGGGCTGGGGGAGCCACTCAGCCTAGCAGCCCCAGTGAAGAGGATGCAGGAGGAGGAGGAGGAGTGTCTAAGGTTGGAGCTGTTGAGGGATGCAGGGGGTGGTCTAAGACTGGGGGAAGTTTAAGGCTGTAGGGAGAGTCTAATGCTGGGGGTGGTTTGGGACTGCTGGTGGGGTGTAAAGCCAGGAGCAGTTTGGGGCTGCTGGGGGTGTGCGCAAGCCTTGGGGCAGTTTGGGGCTGCTGGTGGGGTATAAGACTGGAGGGAATGTGGGGCTGTTGGGAGGGTTTAAAGCTGGGGGCAGTTTGGGACCGGGGGGCGGGCAATTAAAACCTGGCTGAGGGTGAGGTCTACAGGGTGGGCAGAAAGTCTAACACAGTAAACCCTGGAGTTACCCAGGGGTTGTTCCTGCAACCCCTGCATAACTCGAATTTTCCTGAAAGGGGAGTGGAACCAGGAACCACCAGGGCTGGTCAGTTTCCTGGCTCCCAGAGTGGCAGGAGCTCAGAACCAGGGGCAGGCTAGTTCCAGTCTCCCTATGGCTTGTGGTGCCGGGAAACTGATCAGCTCATGGCTGGTCATTTTCATGTTCCCGCCATTGCAGGGGAGGGAACCAGGCTAAGAGACTTCTCCCTCTCTTCCTGCAGCTGAAGGACTGTCAGAAGGCTGCATGTCTGAGGGAAGGGAGGGAGAAGGCTTCAGCTGTGGGTCTCTCCACCCCCAGCCAGGGACCCCACAGCTGGAACTGAGCCAGCCACACGGCTGAAGGTCTCTCCGCCCCCGGCCAGGGACACCGCTCATATAAGTGGGGGAAGTTCACTCATACAGGCTACGTCTACACATGAAGCCTACATCGAAGTAGCCTATTTCGATGTGGCGACATCGAAGAATAACGTCTACACGTCCTCCAGGGCTGGCAACGTCGATGTTCAACATCGACGTTGCGCAGCACCACATCGAAATAGGTGCCAGCCAGCCGCTCCCTTAAAGGGCCCCTCCCAGACACACTTGCACTAAACAGCACAAGATACACAGAGCCGACAACGAGTTGCAGACCCTGTGCATGCAGCATGAATCCCCCGCTGCAGCAGCAGCAGCCAGAAGCCCTGGGCTAAGGCCTGCTGCACACGGTGACCATAGAGCCCCGCACGGGCTGGAGAGACAGCGTCTCTCAACCCCCCAGCTGATGGCTGCCATGGAGGACCCCACAATTTCAAAGTTGCGGGACGCGGATCGTCTACACGGTGCCTACTTCGACGTTGAACGTCGAAGTAGGGCGCTATTCCGATCCCCTCATGAGGTTAGCGACTTCGACGTCTCGCCGCCTAACGTCGAAGTTAACTTCGAAATAGCGCCCGACGCGTGTAGCCGCGACGGGCGCTATTTCGAAGTTAGTGCCGCTACTTCAAAGTAGCGTGCACGTGTAGACACAGCTACAGTGAATAAAGGTAGGTATATATGTTCCTCGTATTAGTGAGTACTCATAAGTAAAGTACTCATTAAACGAGGGATGAGTGTATTCATGACAACTACCAGGCACTACAATAGGCCAGGGCACCATGTAAGATCTGGACCTCTGGACTTATTTGGACTGTCAGAGACAGGGTAGGACTTCCATGGATGATCACGTGTCTCTTACTACCAGATCCCCAAACAACGGTCTGAATATATGTACTGAATGTTATAAGGTATTAGCTGAACTTTATAATTGCTACTATCTTTGTATGTAGTTTGGAGCATTTGTGTTATTACTAATTGTGCTAATAAAATTGGTAAAAATGTTGCTTCATCCTGAGTCTGAGACTATATTTCCCAAACACAGAACATATTTATTGACCAATTCTGCATTATTATTGATAATTTTATCTTTACCATCTTGTAACAGACCAATACCATCATCAGGCTATCTTTTGTTCTTTTACATTTTAAAATTTCCTTCTTACCGTCCTTAATTTTGCTGGCCACAGAATTCTCCGTGTATCCCTTTGCTTTCTTTATCAATTTTCTATAATTTCTGTCCTCTTATTTATATTAATTGCTATCAATGTCTCTTTTCTTCCATCAGTTTCTTAACTTCACAGCTGTTTTCACTGCCTCTCTAAATCAGACAGCGGATTTTTTTTTAAAAAACAGCACTACTTTCTTCTTCATTCATGAATTTTTGGGCATCAAGAAAAGTGTTCTTAAATGATTGCCAATTATAACATCCTTCTGTTCAAATTCTTACTCCCACCTCATTTGGCTCATAAGTGTTTCCAGTTTTGTAAAAGTGGTCCTATTAAAGAACAAAGAATATATTGCTGCTCTGGACTTCATTCTGGTTGCGCAATATAAATGTGATCAAGTAATGAACTCTTGCACCTAAGATAACATTCATTTTTTTGTTTTGTGACCAGTTCCTTTTTATCTCTTAGGCTAAGGACTAGTAAATAATTCCTGTGTTGGCTGCAACACTTTTTGAGCTACAATGTGAAATATTTACTAGAATGAAAGCCACAAGCATGTTTTCAGATATTTACAAAAGCTGGAGATTTCTGGCTCCTTTTATTTTTCTCTACCATCTGCTTTAGTTTCTCTTCTGTTAAATTCTTATGTCACAGCTGCAAAGTAAAGAATCAGACAGTAACTGAAGTTAAAATTAAATCAAAATTGAAGACTCAAGTTTAAACATATGTCAGTTCCAGTTAATTTCCCTTAAGATGTAAAGGCCTATGAAGTAACAACATGGCTTTGGAGCAGACAATAAAAAGTGAATGTATTAGTTTTCATGGCTAAAATCACCTTTCTGTGTTCAGAGTCACAAAATAGATGGAAGTTATTTTAGGAAACATATTTATGGCACATGAATTGGTGCTAAATTGATTTATTCAGAAAATTACAGTGTGTGATTACTACTCTAATTAAAGTTCACATCAGGTTAAGATAATGAGTTGTTGTGTTTGTGAATGTGCAATTAGAGTCTTCCTGATAATTACAGGTTTTAAAATCATACTTTTACCTCCCTAGCTTGTTCATTCGTTATAGTTACACACTGAAATGCAGTGAAAGAGTCCATTCAGCCCAGCTCAGCTATTTGCATCTTTATTTTTTTCAAACATGGCCTATGTGTTTGCTTTGTGCACACCTGTGCTCCCAACTGTGGGCCCTGTCTTAGCTCCTTTTAACATGGCTTTGTCAGGAAGTTGATGAATACCTAATCTTCAAACCCAGTGTAAAAAGCCTCTTGTGGCCCACACCGCTGTCCTGAAAACTCCAAGCAGCATGTACCTGAAGAAAAAACTGGCATTAGCAGCCTTCATGTGTTAATTACACATGCAAAGCCTATTATGCACAAAAAGGGCACCTGCTGACAGTGAAAATGACTAGAATCTGCCCTTCCTGTGCAGTGAGTAAATTGCAGGTTCATTTCTACAGGAGATAATAGTTTTTAGATTCTATTCCATGTATCCTCGACACGGGCATGTACTTAACATTTAAATCGTCCACAGAGGAACAAACCTCTTTTAAATTTATATGTTTCAGACTCCTATCACTCCACTTAAAATGCCAGTTATTCCTGCTGTTTCCTTAGTTAGAAACACTTCATAGACTTTTGCTAAGAATGCAAAGAAAAATCACAAAGCATATAATTACTATATAGACTACACAATGTCTTGAGATTTATGGATCCTAATCTAAGCCATAGATTTTGGCTTACAGTGATAAGAATATCAAAACAAAAAGCAGTCAAGTAGTACTTTAAAGACTAGCAAAATAGTTTATTAGGTGAGCTTTCGTGGGACAGACCCACTTCTTTAGAGTATTTTGATTAGATTATCTGTTTTTCTCAACAGCAGTATCTTTAATGATCATTTTACTTTGTCGTCTAAGGGGTCAAATAAATGCACTGATTTTTTTTTAAGTTTTAAGTTGTAACACATTTTCTGGTAGAATGTCAAAAAAAACCCTTAACTAAAACAGAAAAAAAAAATTAGCACCAAAGCACGCAAACCAATCATGGATGCATGATTGATCAAAACAGAAGTACAGTTCTGGCCACTACTGCTAACATACTTATTTCCACTGTATTTTATTTCATAAATTGTAACAGATCATGTGGTGTCATTATAGTGTTCCTATAGGAAGTATTTTTAACATGCACACTCTCCTATGACTCTCATGCATGACATATAAGCTTAGGGTGTCCTGGCTATTATATTTGAATAAATATTGTTTCAAGCCCATAACATTTAAGAGAAGTCAGAGAGAGTAGAGACTGATTTTTGAGTACAAATATATTCCACACTGTTCTGTGGATACATAGTTCTTGGCATGACACTATTTATATGAATTTTCATGAACAGGAGCAGCCTTAAACTACAGTGTGAATATAACTTTTGCCTTTTAGCATAAACACAACAGAAGAACTGGCAATATCCTACTGGAGATCACAATCAGGATTAAATAGGTAGTTTTCAGCACACATATTTTTATTCACAACATCCCCAGTTCTTATGCCCCCATCTCGTCAGTTTCACTTCACTCCCTGGTATAAAATGAACACAGAGCAGGAATGGAAATGGGGAGATATTAGGAGCAGCATGAATTTAACAGGCAAGTTTTAAGTGTGCTGCTAGGTTTTTTTTTTAAAGCCAAATTGCAGGAGCTTTCTTAAACTGTGGCATAGTATATAATCTTTCACTAAATGATTACATCATAATGCATGTGCATAAGGGGGCATAAGGGGGCCAAACGAAAATTGCACCAAATCTTGCATTTCCTAATTTTTGAGAGTTGATTTTGCAATGTTAATAATGTTCTTTTAACATAGCCTTTGTAATTACTTTTATGGTATCAATCGCACACTAGATGGTATACTGACAAGTCTGAAATTTATTTTGGCTATTCAACAGTCTCTGTGCCTCAATCACTTCAAACATCCTTCTGCCTGCTTTTAGGAAGAGTAGCACTGTATCTTTTGCCCTGCTGACTAACACTGTTACCTGTATCCCTCCTTCACACTCTTCAAGTTCAGGGTTCACCAAGTCTTCCAAGACCAGTTAACTTTGACACAATAATTGCCATAACCCATCTCACATTTCATGTTAAAAAAAATTTATTAGTGTGGGATGCAAAAATAAAAGGAAAATTTCAAACAGAATAAGAGGTCATAAATAGACTAAGTCACATGACATCAAGTGCTGTTAAATCTTCTTCATAAAGGGCAACGATCGTTCACCTAGAAACCTGAATATCTGTTTTATCAAATGACAGGATAAGTGCCTGGAGTGAAGACTTAATGGTGTCTTCCCTACAAGAATGTACTAAGGGCCCTTCTAAAAATCTAGAACCGTGCTTGAAATGTTTCTTTGTATGGATATACAGCAGGTAGCTGCTTTTCAGACATCCTGAGTAGATTGTCGATGTAAATTAATTCTTAGTTTGACCCAAGTAAAAGTTTCAGTTGACAGATTGAATAATGAAGAAAAGTGCAAATGACTCCAAGCTGCAATTTTCTGGCTTAATGGGAAATTGGTACGAGTAGCAGAAAACATCTTGGGAGTTGCAGGAAAGCTTACTGAGTTCACACGTGGGAGCATCAAGTGCCTAAAAATTCTCCCTCTCTTCTCTTTCTGTAGGAAGCTACAACTCCATGCTAATTGAGCAACAGAGACAGAAAAGAACAAACAACATACCAATTTCTAAACTCAATGCAAAATACAAGATCAGGACAGGACAGCAAAGAAAAAATATACAGACATATTAGGAAAGCGACAGGAAAACAGGAGTCCTCCTCTGCTTGTATCATTTATTGTTGGAAGTCTTCTCGATTTAAAATGTAACATAAAATATATGCCATAACAGTGTACTTTGAAGATCTAAAATTAGGATGATGTACCATTCACTGTAATAGATCAGGCTAAAGTAAATAATACACTGGTGTTATTATATTATGCTATGAAAACAATATTTCATATACTGAATCAGCTATTTATTTCACATATGCATACATTTTTAGCTCAACAATTACACCACAAAAATACTTAAACCTTGAAAAAAAGAGACTCATTAAACTATTATGTATCTAAGTGATCTACAGTCTTACCAGCAGTAGTCCAACAGATGTGGGGGCAGAACAGGAATGTAAACATGTTGCCAGAACATTGGGTAGAGCATAGCTGCAGACCCATGAATGCAGGCAGTTAACTGAAAGACATAAATCAAAACAAGCTCATAAATAAGATAAAAGTTAAGCTTAAAGGAAATGGCTGGCCAAATAAGCAAATAAATAATAATAATAAAATAAAATGACTGGCTGGAAGTAGCAACTGTTTTTATCTCCGAATACCTAACTACAGTACAATACATTGCACTGGTAACAAATCCTACCAATTGGTGGAGTAACACTGGTTCATGGTGATTGTTGTTTGACTTAATTTTGTTAATATCTGAGACTGTATTTTGCTCAACACACAAAATTGTGTCTACAGGTTGTATATCTTCCCCAAAACAACAGGAGCAGAGAAACAAAATCAGGTAGGCAGGGGAAGAGGGAAGAAACAATATAAACATGGCAGAAAAAGCTTGATCCTGACAATTTCTACCTAGTGTGTAGTTCAGAGAGGTAATGAAAAAAATGACAAATATTAAGGAGGAAAAAAAATCTGTTACCTCAATAGTACAGTAGGAACTTGGCAATAATGACTCAAACAGCACAGGTTTCACTAAAGCAATTCACACCAAGCAAATTTGATAATTTTGGCTACAATTACTGGATAAGTGGGTAAAAGAAAGTCACTGTTCCTGGACTTCAGTATTTGATCTACTGACTCACAATTTTTCATTATACGTTCATTCAAATTGACTCAGAGACTGACACAAAGGAAGAACTAACAATAAATGGCAATCAAGCTGTGAGGAGGAGCTGATTTGGGTCTGAACCTGATTTAAAATCCCCATTAATAACCAGGAAGAGAATGTGAAATTTAGTGAAAGAATTAAAATGGGAAATGTTGTATTCCCCCAAAAGAGAGAGATTGAAATATGAGAAAGCAGAAAAGGTCAAAATACTGCATAAGCATAAAATATTAATATTTTGATATTGATAAATATTGATACCAATGATGTGTATTATCATTGCATCTAGGAACCCAAGCCATGGATAATATCCTACTGCACTAGACGCAGTACACATACAAAACAAAAAGTCCCTGATGCCTAAGAGCCTACAATCTAAGTTTAAAGGAAGAGACAACAGGGATACAGACAGTGGAATAAAAGAAAGCAATTGTACAGTATTGGTCAGCATAGCAGGCAATGAATAAGATGAAGCCAATGCCAATGGAGAAAGATACTTTGAAAAAAAGACATTCTGAAAGAGGGCGAAGCTTGAAACTAAAGAGAGGGTCTTCTCATTTGGGAGCCACACACACAAGCATCTAGAGGTATCATGGCCCAGAATTACATGACGTTCCTTTTGAGCATGTCCCTAGAATAATGTTCAGCTTGGAGTACAAGAAACAAGTTAAACAAAATTAAAATAAATGTAGTAAAATGTTTGGGGGGGTCAGGGAACAGACATCTGATGAAAGAGTCAAATACAAACAGTTTGAGTAAATGACAAGAAAGACGCTGCCATCTTATAGGTAACTAAAAGGTGTACACTCCAAAGAAATGCAAGAGTTTAGGAAGGCTTAGAGACATAATGGGATGAAATAAAACAAAGGAAAAGTCAGAATGAACATTAGGAAGCATTTTTTAAAATTATTAACCATGGGAGGTATTAGTCAGTGGAGTCATTTACAATGCCAATAGGGAAAGCAACAGCTGCATTCAAGACTCTCCTTCTCACATGGAGTTCACAAATAACATCTGTGAAGACCAAACTGCATCTCTTCAACACAAACGTGAAGAGTGTGCTCTTGTATAGGTACAAGACCTGATGTACTAACAAGTCTTAAAATCACAAGCTACAGATATTCATAAACAGATGCCCGGGAACATCCTTCACATCAAATGGCAAGACTTCATCACAAATGAGGAGCTTTGGAACAGAGCAGGACAAGAACCACTTGACACTGATGTCAAGAGAAGAAAGTGAGGATGGCTAGGCTACACTCTCAGAAAACCATCATCCAGCATAGTCCATCAAGCTCTCATATGAAACCTGCAAGAAAAACACAAAAGAGGAAGACCCTGGACAATGTGGAGAAGGTCTACTGAGATTGAAGGACAACAACTGGGCTACTCCTGCAGCCAGCTAGAAGTTTTGTCCCAAGACTGAGTGAAGTGGATGAGACTTGTAGATGACCTATGCTCCACATGGAGTATAAGGGTTAAGTAGTAGCAGCAGTAATTTGCAACTGGACAAACTATTGAAGTATACATTGTACCACAGGGACCCAGTTTAGGTGAGCTGATAGGTCTTGATCTCTAATTTTAATTCTTAAACTGAGACTTACTCTGCAACACAACATGACACAACAGGCTGCCCTATCAGGATTTTGTACTAGGAAAAAATGTCTCAGTTGTTAAGATAGTTCCACTCTAGAGCTTTTAATGCATTTTCAATGCAGTTTCAGCTGGCTTTTTTTAAACACATGATTAATAGTCAGTACGTGAACCACAAGACCTGGTTTTGGAGTTAATGTGACTGACTGGGCATTAAGAATGAAGACAGATACTATATTTTAAACAAGAGTCTTATTTTTATCCCTTGGACTAAAACCACCTGAAGTCCAGGGATGAAACAGATCTGGATAAGCTGTGAGGATGCTACAAGAAACAATGAGACTCTCTGGAGGGGCTCCAATGCTCTATGCGCCATGATGCAGCCACACAAGACCGCACTGAGGCATGAACTGAGAAAGGAACAGTTTCTACCATCAATAAAGTAACCATAAAAGTGAATAAAAATAGACTTCACAATTTACAACTCAAAAACCAGATGAATTTTTTCAATTTTGAAAAAAATCATTTCCAGGCTGAGACCTTGTATCTCAATTATAAGCCCACAGTGGACTTTTATGGTTAAGCTATATACCAGTATTCTGGAAAGTGACTCTAGCTTCAAGATATGTAATATAGCTAGAGAAGAGATGTTGGAATATTTATTACTATATTTAAAATAGATAAATAATTCACCATCGTTACAGAACCCAGTACTGCAGTCTGGCGAAAAGTATTTGCAGCTCTCATGGAATATGAATCACTGTTTGTACTATGCCATCAAATATCCATCTTTAAAGACTAACAAAATAACGTATTAGGTGATGAGCTTTCATGAGACAGACCCATTTGTTCAGATCTATAGCCTTACCAGAACAGACAATGTATAAAGCACAGAGGTCCAAATATTGTTATCAAGGTTGACAAAGGTTGATGCTCCACTCCAGAAGACCCTAGGTGACCGGCCTGCTCTCTCCTACAGACAACCTCCCAACCTTATGAGGATTCTCACCAGCAACCACAGGCTATACCACAATACAAATCCTGGAACTCTTCCTGTCTACAAGCCCCATTGCCAACTTTGTCCACATATCTATTCTGGATATACCATCACTGGATCTAATCAAGTTAACTACAGAATCAGGGGTACATTCTCCTGTTCCTCAACTAACGTCATATGTGCCATCATGTGCCAGCAATGCCCACACAGTTTGTATATTGGGCAAACTACAAACACTTCACCAAAGAATGAATGGACATAGAGCAGACAGCAAAAATTTCCAAATATACAAACCTGTCAGCCGGCACGTCAATGGAGTGAGTCATTCTGTTAAAGACCTGAGAGTTTGTGTTCTGAAGAAAAGAAACATTAACAACCATCTACAGAGAGAAAGTTCAGAACTAATACTCATATTCAAATTCAACACATTTACATATGGTTTGAACAGGGACAGCAATTACCTGACCCATTATAAGGACTCTTTCCAATAATTTGACATTCCACCCCACACTTCAGTTCCCCACCCCATATCCCCCTCTTTCTGCTCTTCTATCTGGTTTGCCAAACTTGATAACAATGTTTCTGATTTGTCAACCTTGATAATAATTTTTGGACCTCTGTGCATTATATATTCAGTCTGTTCTGGTGAGGTTATAGATTTGAAGAAGTGGATCTGTCCCACAAAAGCTCATCACCTAATAAATATTTTGTTAGCCTTTAAAGTGCCACATGACTACACAAAAAATAATTTAGCAATGTCTGACCTCTGCTCTTATGTTTAGGTCTCTATGTTCTTTTTACTGTTTCTGACCCTGTTTTGCAGCATTACAGTCCTGTTTACATGTCAACATTGAGTTGGTTCTTGGGATGAAATGACTAGACAGTTTTTTTTAAATCAGACTGCAACCCATGAAGACTGCTCCTTTCGTTTTTCTATCAAGTCTTTTATAAGTTCACCTGTTTCGTGGTACCTAAGTTTTCAGATGTCAGTAATGTATGTTTATTCACAAAATAACTTGTATATAAAAGGAAGAGTCAAGAGTCAAAGCACTAGAGGCAAGAACTCTGCTGTGCCACAAGCAGCTCTAGGTTGCAGATTTTCCAAGTGGAACTACTGTGCTGTAATCTCAAAACTGAACACTTGATTGAGGCAAAAAGGAGAGCCTTTAGGGCCTGGCAAAGTGACATCAATTGCATGACTAAGAGAGATGTGCATGCCAAGGTAAAGGCAGAAGTCCAACGTAAAACAAGGACTCTGAAAAGCCAACGGTGGACTGAGAATGTGCAAGAACTCCAGTATCTCGCAGACATCTAACACAAGAGGTTTATTCAATGCTACCAAATCTGTTTACGGACTGAGAAACCATGGAATCAATCCCCTGAGATCAAAGCATGGTACCCAACTCTTGAAAGACAATGAAGCCATTGCTTCTCAACGGAAGGAGCACTATAATGAGCCCTTGCACCACCCCTCCACAGAGGTCCTAGAATCCCTTGATCAAACCCCTCAGCAACTCCCTAGAGATGATCTTGCAACACTTCCTGCCTTGAGTGAGGTCCAAGCTGTCATCAAAGCAATGCAGTGCAACAAGGCAACAGAACTAGACAGAATCCCCAACGAAGTCTTCAAAGAAGGTGGGCCAGAGCTCCACAAACAGCTCCACCTCTTGATTCTCAAGATCTGGGATAGGGAGCAGATGCCACAAGATTTCAGAGACACATTGATCAAGAAGGGGCACAAGATGGACTGTGGAAACTATCATGGTATCTGCCACCTAGTAACAGCAGGGAAAATCTTAGCTTGAATCCTTGCAAACCAGCTCCTACCACTCACAGAAGAAATTCTCCCAGGATTCCAGTGTGGCTTCCGACTATTCCGAGGAACAGTGGACATGAGCTTTACTGCCCAGCAACTGCAAGAAAAATTGTGTGAACACAACCAAGCTTTATATGAGAGTTTCATCAACCTTCATCAAGCATTCGACTCAGTCATTCGTAGCCCCCTATGGACCATCCTCTCAAAGGTAGGCTGCCCCCAAAAATTCATTAACATTTTAAGGCAGCTTCA
Organism: Carettochelys insculpta; assembly: GCF_033958435.1. Taxonomy (NCBI): domain Eukaryota; kingdom Metazoa; phylum Chordata; order Testudines; family Carettochelyidae; genus Carettochelys; species Carettochelys insculpta. Next base: position 22,346,420 of record NC_134157.1, read on the forward strand.
TGACAATATGATTACCACAGTATTGAGCAACTATGGATCCCAAATCAATCCCTCTGAGGACAAAACAGGAGTAGAGCAAGGCTGAGTCATTTCCCCATCACAGTTCTGCATCTTCATTGCCATGACCCTTCACCTCATTGATGGCAAACTTCCAGATGGTGTGAAGATTGTCTATAGAATGAACAGGAAGTTTTTCAATCTCAGGAGACTGAAGGCTAAAAGCAAGAACCTCTACAAATTGATCATGGAGCTCCAATATGTGGATAACAATATGGTTGCTGCTCTTTCTCCCACAGCCCTTCAAACCATCTTAAGCGCCTTCGCCAAAGTATATGAGAATCTCAGCCTCACACTAAATATCAAAAAGACCAAAAGGTTCCACCAATCTTCACCAACTGGACAATCTCATGTACCTTCTATTGCAGATAATGGAGAATTGGTGGAAAATGTGGAGCACTTCCCATACCTTAGAAGTCATCTTTCTGCTGAAGTCAACATTGATGTGGAAAACCAGCATTTTCTGAGAAATGTCAGCTCTGCTTTCACACTGCAAGACAAAGGGTCTTTGAGAATTGGGACATCTGTCCCAAGACAAAGCTCCTTGTACACTGTGCAGTGGTTGTTTCGACAACACTACTGAATGCATGTGAAACCTGGACAACAAACAAGCATTATTTGAAGGCACTTTGAACAATATCATCAATGCTGCCTCACGAGAATCCTAAATATCTCTTCAGAGGATAGGTGCATGAACGTTATGTCTTGGAACAGTCAAACGTAATCAGCATTGAAGCCATTATTATTCATCAACAACTTTGTTGGACTGGTCATGTGGATCAGATGGCTGATCAGTGCCTTCCAAAACAGACCGTCTTCCAAATTGGAGGAAGGACAGAGGAGCATTGGGGGGCCAGCACAAGTGATGAGAACGTTTTGAAGGCACATACGAAGAAGTGCAGCATTGGTGTCAACACTTGGGGACAATCTTGCCCAAGATCATCCCCAGTGGTGAACGATAATCTGTGAGGGGGTGGAGCAATTTGAGAGGTCCCGACGCAGTGCAGACAAGGAGAGGTGAAGAAGAGCTTCAAAAACTGCCCTGTGCCCCTCCAACAGCTCCAACATCTGCCTCTTTTGTGATAAGATCTGTAGCTCCATAATTGGGCTGATCCAGCTATCAACAGTCAGAAATAGGATGGTGACGTGAAGACACCCTACTCATTATCAAGTGACTACTGAGAGAACAAGAGAGAGATAAAAGAAAAGTGAAGGGTCGAAGACCTAAAGGCAAGAATGATTCTGTTCCACAAGTAGCTTCAGGTTGGAGATTTGCCAAGTGTAACTAGTTTGTCATAATCTCTTTTTCGTTAATATATTTAAACAGATACTACACTCTTTATGGATGGTACACAGGATTATTACGAAAGAAAAAGTGAACTTTAACTGTATTGGTTCAGTTCTAATTCTTAATAATTTTTCTCAGTAATGTGGATTTATCTGTCCTTGTGCTCCTCTCCATATATGTGTTTTCCATATTGACCACGTTTTATCAGTTTAGCTCTTCTGTTCCTTATGAACCACTCAAAACAAGAAATTTAGGGGAAGCACTATTCTAAGAACTATATACAGTGCTAAAATGTGCAGGGGATTGTAAAAACACACAATAAGACATTTTTTCTCTCAAGAGCTGACAATATAAAAGAGCATTTCACAGCAAAAAGGGGGTTTTAAATTATTATTATTATACTGTAATCTGCATCACCACCCTTGCATGGACCAGATCTTAAAACATTCACATCTACATTCATGTCTTTTGTGCTGCTCTGCACAGGCTGGTTGGCTCGCACTTATGGTGAAATATAGTTATTTGGAAACACAAAAACATTTTTTTTAATTAGCAAATGCAGGAAATTAGAGATTTTGGAAATTTGGTCCAAATGCGTGACAAAAGCTCTTGGATATGGAAACTAGACCGAAAATAGGCTTTTGAGCAAAAATGATGTCCGGATGCTATAAATACAGATGTAGCTAAGTTTATAGATTTTTAGTAATTTTGGGGCTGTTTTAGATAACAAAACAAGAATAGTAATTCCAAGAATATTTCAACTTCTGGACCCATAACAGGAAGTGCAACTATTCCTTCACCCCTCATATCTCACTTAACAAAAATGAGGAGCAGTTAAAACATTTGGATTTTATTCAACTTTTGAGCAAAGAGTTGAGTTATTTTTTCTGGACCCATTCACCCATCTCCACGTATGGGTTGCAGACTAATAGTGTTTTCCCAATGGCTCAATTGTGTTTTATTTTGGCCCTAAACACTGAAATAAATCTGTTAAAAAAATCACATTAGGAGCGTGTTCTTTGCAGTGTAACTCCCAACACTAATGAAGCTCAAGCAGCTAATGCATCATGCATTGAGCTAAGAATGCTTCTTAAACTAACACTGTCTGCAGTTCTTAGTATCTATATTTTTCCTGATAGTGGAACATTAATCAATTTGAAAAACAAAAGATCATTGTTGATTTATTTGTAATTCTCTTCGTATAACTTGTAGGAGCACATAAGGTTGGGTTTGTAAAGGCAGAGCCATATCAGTATTCAGCTGTAACTGTCTGATTTTAAAATCCTGTTTCAAGTAATAAAAATTACACAGCTCTTATCTTCAGACCAACGTATAACATTAATCCTTCCTTGTAACCTGTAATGCATTATAATGTGGAATGTGACAACAGTGAAGTCACTTGTCACTTACAAAGTAGAGCTTTCATAATGTCACATTATATCATAAGCTACTGATCCACAAGTTACATAGTCACATCTCCGCATAAACTGGAAGAATCCAGTTACATTTATCCTTTTGGATGAAAAAAATTACACAATTTTGACTGACGGCAACAATTGTATTGGCAAACAAAACTAAAATATCTTTTCTAAACCAAATCAACAATTTTTAGTGATCTAAGTATAAAGCATGAAAATTAAATAAAAGGTCTGGAGAAAAGCAATCTTTAAGACTACTTTTTCTCCATTATTTTAGGGAAACATTTTATAGTTTATAATTTATTTTTATATTGATTCTAAAGCTATTCTAGAAACATTTTCACAAACTATCGCTGACGAGTGATGCTAAAGAGATTTTATTTTTGTTAGATATGCTATGTACACAAAGTATACGTAACTTTAATAGTGTTTAAAAAGCTAGTAATAAAAGATGTGCAGATCTGAAATTGCATCAACTTAAAGCATTCTGTATATAACAAAGAAGTACTGTAAATCTTCAATTTCAGAGCAAGAAAATGATCCTACAGGGAAAAAAATCACATTCAGGTATGTGTACCCTGCACTCTTCTTTCAGCAATGGGCAGTGTACTTACCTGTGTAGCCCCACAAGCACAGACGTAAGTAGCTTACAGAAGAATGGCTTATGCATGTAAACACACTTGAAAGGTGAGGTGTGAGCTGAAGTACCCTGAATAGTTTTCTGTTTTCCTCGCTCTATACTGCTGCTTCTCACCTGCTGAAGCCTTTCCCCAGCACAGGAAAAGACTCCGATAGTGAGGAAACGCTCTGGTACGGCAGAGATAGTGGGGAAAGGATCTATTCAGAGAAGACAGCAAGATACAGCTCATCCTTTCCCCACAGCCTCCTCTCAGCAGAGTCTTCCCCCCCACCCCCTGCAGTGAAAGGTTCAAGCAGCAGGGAGCTCCTGTCCACAAGAGCCTCTCTCTGACATTTAGCTAAACACCACAATCTGAACATGGTGTGCTTTTCACTGTAACATGTAGCTACAATTTCACCACATGGATGTGCCAGTGGTGCACAATGCAGACAAAGACTTGGTGGGAAAATAAGGAAGTGAGAATGTGCAAAATTTGCCTAAAGTAATTAGACATGATGAATATTCATCAGAAAACAATTCTCAATCCTATTAATGAGATTATGCCCTCAAGCTTTTGAATATATTAGGACTGTAAACAAAACTACATCAGCTAGTTGCATTACAGCACCACACAAATCCACACCCTGCCCTACATTTGTGAAACAGGACACTATCCATGCACTGACATATAAACCAAGTACAAACTTTTAAAGAACTACTTAAAGTGATCTAACTAACAGCTAAAAACAAGTTCTAGAAAGCAGTAGAAACTTGTAAATAAAGCCAGTCAAGATTCTGAGCACTGAGGCAATATCTCTATGTGAGCAGTTAGCCAGAGCAAGGAAGGAGTGGAGACATCTGAGGGGCTGTACAACTTAGCCTTACATCAGCTCTGATCTCTCAGTACCACAGTAGGGTACTTATGCATTCCCAATTAGCTCTGTCACCACAGAAGGTTCCCAAAATTGATGACCACCACTGTATGGGTGTGACATGCATGCACCCTACAAACATGAATATGGAGAAACTACCTTGAAAAATGATGTATACTATACTATAACTTCATGCCAGGCATTAAAGCCCCATCACAGAATTTCATTAAAATTTCCTTTCGATACAGGCTAAAAATAAAAAACACACAAAAAAATGCAGCCTGGCCAGACTAACTCTAACCTCTTCTGGTAACAATGGTTCTCTTATCTTCTTGGCCACCCTGTATGAACAGGTCATGGTTTCAGATTGTTCCGGGCCAAAAAAAAAAAAAAAAGATGTCCTCCCTTGTTCCACCATCCAGAATGATGGCACTACCCAAATATATGAATGCTTTTCCATTGGTGAGACTATGATCCTCCACCCATCCTGCTGGTGGTAAGGCAATAGTAAAGATCATGATACCTGTGTTACTGGAGATGATTATCAGTCCACTTTGCTGGCTGACTGCATTCTTTATATGCCACAGACTTGCTCACCCTCCCAATATAAGTTGTTCCATGTTTGAGCCTCACCAAGTTGAGTGTCGGAATTGATTTGGCAAGAGCATCTAATACTATTTGCTAATATGATGGTAATTTTGTGTTGCTTTCACCACTCTAAGGAAATTCAAACCTCAGAGGGATTTCTCAGACATCTCTTCTATCTAAGATATTACTATGGAGTCCCTAGGAAAGCCCCAATGCCACAGGAGGGGTCCAGCTGATATTCAGTATAATAAATAATGAAGATACACTGTAGATAGAATCTTTCACTTAAAAGTCTCAAAGGAGCTTTACAAGTGTTAGTCTGCCTATGGCATAAGCTTTACACCTGTTTTACAACTGCGGAAACTCAGGCATAGATAAATTGGGGAAACTGCCCCAATCAGGTAGCAAGTCAGCATAAATACTGGGAATATAACATGAGGAATGAATCTTCCATTTTCCCACTCTAGTCACAAGAAAACATAAAAACCATGATTTATTTTAGATGCTACCCATGACTTATCAGACAATGTCCACACCAAAATTACCCATGACATTCTTAAAATGGTTATGCTAGCACCCTATACACGACCAGACTACAGAAGCTAGTTATACTTAATTCTGCTACATGACATTGGAGACACAGAGGAATCCTCTCAATTGAGAGAAGAAAATGTAAAGTCTACATAAATCTGAGTACAAAGTCCAGAGCTGTCTAACAATTTCCATTTCACTGTCGCCTTCATTAAGAAACCCTCCCTGACTTGCTGTGATAGGGTTTGTCAGTGCACACACACACACCCTTAACCACAATGTTTGGGTTTTATTCATCACTGCTGCTAATGTTGTCCGTGTGCGCTAATGATCAGCAAAGGAGCATTCTTATGGATCTGTGCTCTATAGTCACACACTTGCTGGTATTTAACCACCACACACAAAAAATATATTTAAAATAACATCTTGTAGGATTAATTTAAAATCCTTATAGTGAAAGCTGAATTATGGCTACACTGATGCAATGAATGCAAACTTGCAACTATGAATACAAACTAGACTTGAACATTAGGCCCTGCAAACAAAAAGCTTTTCAGAAATATAATGGTTAAGTGCACATATATAGGCCCAACCCCCCACTTTGGTCATTCTTTCTTACCAAGAACACTACTACTTGGAGGCACTTAAATTTATGGCTCAATTTAATGACAAAGCAGTAGGCAAGGTTGTCCAATGATTAAAGCAGAAGATTCAGACCACAAATCCTAGGTTTTTTTCTCAAGTTTGACCCAGCACTCACTTATTGTGTGTCCTTGGGCTCAACACACACTCCCCGACCTCCTGCCCCTTCAGTTTACTCCTCATGGGCCGTGTCTACACGTGCCCCAAACTTCAAAATGGCCATGCAAACGGCCATTTCGAAGTTTACTAATGAAGCGCTGAAATGCATATTCAGCGCTTCATTAGCATGCGGGCGGCAGCGGCGCTTCGAAATTGACGCGCCTTGCCGCCGCGCGGCGCGTCCAGACGGGGCTCCTTTTCGAAAGGACGCCACCTACTTCGAAGTCCCCTTATTCCCATGAGCTCATGGGAATAAGGCGACTTCGAAGTAGGCGGGGCCCTTTCGAAAAGGAGCCCCGTCTGGACGCGCCACGCGGCGGCAAGGCGCATCAATTTCGAAGCGCCGCTGCCGCCCGCATGCTAATGAAGCGCTGAATATGCATTTTAGCGCTTCATTAGTAAACTTCGAAACGGCCGTTTGCATAGCCATTTCGAAGTTTGGGGCACGTGTAGACGTAGCCTTGGTGTCCCTACTGTGGAAGCTAACTCACAGTTGTGATATGCAGGGGCGGGGGGGCAGGTCATATAAGGCAAGGTACTTTGAAAAAATTACACATACGTCTTCAGAACATACTGCAATTTCTTGGAAGAGTTCATAGTTCATTTCATCCACCACAACCATATATTGTTTACCAATACAAATAAAGACCGTATCAATTGTTTCCTAAATAAAAAGTTTACCAAATATAGTGTGGTCCATGTACCTAATGGGGGGTGGGGGGGAACAGGAGTGAGTTGTGTCTGTGTTATTACAAAGCAGATTTAGCACTTCACACTCTGGAGCTTCTGGAATTGGGTGTGGTATTTGTGGGGTCTGTTCCAAAATACTCTGTCTGTTGGGGTCAGGAAAGGGAGGGAAAGCAGACAGAGCAGCTGTGGTTCAAAGCCCAAGTGTCCTACGTGAGCTGGAAAAAGCTGAGCTCAGAAGCAGAAAACAGGCTGGATACCTCTCACTACGAAGCACTTTGCAGCAGGCAGTCATGGTGTTAACACAGTATATTACCATATAATCAAAGTAATCTGATTATGCAAGATGTTCATCTTTGCCTTGTGTGTCCCATATTAAGGTCATTTTCTTGGTGGCTCAAATCACTTAGATTTTAATACTCAGAAAACATTATTTTAAGTGGTCAGTTTTATTATATCTTCCTCTGCTCCAAATGGGATCTTCTCAACATCTCCACAGTAATATGAAAATCTCAAACAGAAAAAAATACAAAAATAAAAAAAAAACCCAACCCATAAGGTCTTTCATCAGCTAACATGAACTAGATGCCATTTCTTCTGAAAATAAACAGAGCAGCTTCTCACACATCCCAAATTATTCAGTCAAAATGATCAGAATGTTCCTTTGAAAGCCATGTTCATTTTTATTACCATAGAATATCTTAGTGGTAAAACAAATACACAGCACAATTCCCAACTTGCATCACAAAACCGGCAAGTTCCCAAAAAAGAGCCTCTATGCAATTTCCTAAAGTTCCGTGAATATCTAGTCTCTTATACATTAAAAAAATGTCTGGAAAGCCCTGTTTAAGAAGTCTTTTTATTTAAAAACAGCTTCCAAGAGCATCTTTTTGATTATTTGATATTATGACAATTCAAGATTTTAAAACTTAGCAATGAAAGATTAACTTTAGTTAATGATGTACAACTTTGGAGATATCTGAGGGTAAACTCACTTATTTCGAGATGGGATTACCTTCTATCTGTCATGAATCCAAAATTTACCATCCTGGGGAGATACCAGGCAGGAATGCCCTGCAATTTTGCCAAAATAATGGTTACTAAAGAAATTGCATAGTTAATGAAGACCTATGACTGCTATACAGAAAACAAGCTGTTAATAATAAGGCAACCTGAGAAATGGCAGGCTATTATAACCATAGAATTTCATCAGGTTGAACTAAAATTAGTTCCACTACCTCAGTTTCCTACAGCAGCTGCAAGAGAATTATATAAAAATACAGCCAGTTATGAGATACAAACCAATAACGGGCATAACTTCGATTTACAATTTTGGATGTAAATGAATCAACAGAAGGGTTTGTCACTCTGAAAAATAGTGATTCAGAAAAAATTAGACTGATGACAAATTATGATAGGAGCAATTTCCAAAAGTGTTTTGTTGCCTCTCTCAAGATGTCTCAATGTGTGCATATATTACTGTATTAAGATTGCAATGTGAGACTTAAAACTTGAACTTACACTAGAAACCTTAAAATACCTTTGAATATTTATTAGCCCAGCTATTCCAAATTAACTCAAGTTACCAGTATAGTACTGAGAGACATTTAAGGACTTCTACCACAGGTTATGGATGCAAGTTAAGATTGAGGTGCTTTGGCAAAGTTGCGAGAAAAAGTAGGATGTTGCTCCTGGAAAGGAAGAGGTGGTGTCTTTCTAGCCAAGACTAAGGTGCTGGCACTATAATTTCAAGGTGTGCTGAACAGGTATGAGAGATAAGCATGCACATCTTGTCACTGCATCAAGCCTCTCGATAGCCATTTCTATTAGGAAGACACTTCCATTTTCATCCTGGTTGTGGATAAATTCACCTCAACAAAAAATAACCACATGTAGGGACTTTTAGAAATTTCACCCAAGTTTTGAACTTCTCCAAGAACCACCAGACTGCTTACTTTGTCCATCTTTTCCAGATTTATAATGCCTTTGTAACAATGAATAGTTTGTTGTAACTGTGGTAGTCCTCTATGGGCAAGCTCTGTTGGAACTCAGAACAGTGGTTAGAAGAGATACTCCATTTCCTCTCTCTTTCTGTTACAACATAAATCTAAACACTAAGGCTGTGGACACACTAGCCTCTCCTTTTGGAAGGGCTATAGTAACGTGGCACTTTGGGATATGCTAATGAGGTGCTTCCATGAATATACAGTGCCTCATTAGCATAATGACGGCCACACGCGCTTTGAAACTGCTGGTTTCGAAACGCACACCACCCATGTAGACCCGGGGCCTTTTGAAATGATCCCCTGATTTCAAAAGCCCCTTATTCCCATTGGTTTTGGGAACAAGGAGTTTTCGAAAACGGGTAGTTTTGAAAGGCCCCTTAGCTACATGGGCGGCGTGCATTTCAAAACCGGCAGTTTCGAAGCATGTGTGGCTGTCATTATGCTAATGAGGCACTGCATATTCATGGTAGTGCCTCATTAGCATATCCCAAAGTGCCACATTACCATAGCTCCTCTGAAGCAGAGGCTCGTGTGGCCACAGTCTAAGAGGCCTTTGCTATATGCAAGCACTCAGTTTTATGCATTCTAGGTTAAGTCTGCCTGTGTATGAGGAATTAGATCTCAAAAAGAACAGTTAAAATTCAGTTTGTGAATACTTAGTAAAATTTATAGTTCATCTTTTAGTGTTTTGAGAAACCACATGAAAAATGGCATTAACTTTCCACAGGTTCAATGACAAACATTTCACATGTAAATAGTTAATATGTTATATCTCAGCATTCAATTACCCACAAATCTGATTCAACTTGCCAACATTAAGAGCTCTTCAATCATAATATGTATTTCAGAAGGCAATGCAGCATGAGATATTTCATTCCACTTTTAAGGTTTCTATTTATTCTTCTTTAATTTGCTTAATATTACATTTAAATCATAAGGGTTAGACAAATTAATTGCAAACAGTTCCTTTAAAAAAAACAACACAGGAATTCTCATAGTTTGGTAAGTTTCCAGTTACAAGGTCTTGGCTTCTGCTGAGCACAGTTTGAAATAAAATAATGCAGCTTGTTCCTACTGCTGGATCATGCAGAGCTGAGTGTGCAGGCAAGGAATCACTGGCTGTCACCCAAGACTTCAAACCTGTCTTAAACTGTCACTCCAATCTCAGAGCAGTCTATATATATATAATTCTAAGATACAAATGTATAGTAAGGCTAACTCTCCCCCCAAAGAGCCAGATATGCTTTTATCTTGGACAGAGGCAAAGAAAGAGAAATTGGAGAAAGATGATAAGGAAGGAAAACAAAAGCCTACTTGTGAAAGAGCTTATTAAAGAAAGCAAAGTGACAGGTAATGCTTCTTTCCAGCCTACCTTACCAATGACTGGATCATGACAACCAAACACACAGGCTCTACAGTTGGAAGAAGCTTACCTTATCTTGATGCCAACCCAAATGCTTCCAAAAATACAATAATACATTTAATTCACTTTTCACTGAAAGAAACAAATTACCCTACCCCACTCACAGACATTGATTTACATCCTGGATCTGGGTCTTTAGCCCTGTTCACTCTGACCCTTCAGCAAAACCCCAATGATGGATGTATATAAAAGCGTACTGAAGAACCTATTGTATAGGTCTGCCAGTTTAACAGTTTTCTATCGTGTCCATCATTGTAGTATTTAAGTGCTACCAATTCTTCATGGGTTTTGGTAACAAAGTCTAAAAATTTGTTAAAATATCCTATAGATTACACTGAATCTCCTTGTCTTATCTTTCTTTCTTAATTAGGTAATTATTTCCATCTGAAGATGGAATACACACACATTTTGTTCACTCTCCCTACCTCCATCCAAGTATGTACATGCTATTCTTTCCTGTTTTTCGTGTGTGTTGTTTGAGCACTACTTTCTGGCAGTCTACAATACAGTTCTTCTGCAATCAAAATCAGACCTTCAAGAACCCAGATAATAAAATACAAAATGAAAATTGGAACTCTAACTTTAAAAAGAGCCTTTCAAATATTTAGTCTACAGAATTAGAAGGCAACATCTAATTAACCCCCTTCTGTTTATCATTCATAACAGAAAACAATCAATATCCATTTACAGAGCAAACAAAATTAAAACTTGACATTTTCTTTTATACATAAAATCACAATCTTATTGATAGACAAAACTTCAAATGCATAAAGCTAAACTTTGAACTAAATCATGCTGGATATTTTGGTATTGATATGCAGCCATTTTTAGAAAAGACAGCACTTTGGAGTGCTCAACAGCTTTCATCTTTCAGATGCTTGATGGAGCCTAAGTAGCATTAAGCCTACATCTTATCAAACAAAATTGCGCAAAATGTGGTTCTCTAACTTGTTATAGCCCACCATCTGGGTTCATCAAGAGAAGGTCACCAGAAGTTCTGTCTGAAAGTATCATTTATCTATTTTTCTTTCAAATAAGTATATAAAAAGGGTTTCACTGACATGGTATAAATGTTATTATGCAGCACCTGTATCAAGAAAAGAAACTTGTTCATTTGAACACTTGAGATACTAGAGGAACTCAGGAAAGTCATCTTTGCCATTGTATCTTCCACAGCCCAAGCACAGTTATACATTTAAAATTCCGCATATAGACGTACATACACAAACACCCAAAAATTTTAGTCAGAAATTACGTACCCTGAATACATCCTAGGAGTGTATATTTATTTCACCTGGTCTGCAATTGCCTGCTTCTGTCAGCATCTGTCAATGTATGTAATGACTGTATGGCTATTACTGATTATAATATTTGTGATTATTTTTCTGTATTCCTTCAGTGCCTCATCTCCCAATACAGTGTCCTTTTACATAAGGAAGAACTCAGAGCCCTTTCTCATATTCATGTATATGATAAATCCAACTTTAATGCAGTACTCCTACCACCCTACAAACAGTTTTAAATCTGTGACAATTCAAATTCTAGGTACCCCAGAGGCTATCTAGCATGGCTGGTAGTTTTAAAAATGAATTGTCAAGAGAATATTCTGAAATTTACTTACAGTGCTCAGTTTACTACAACAAATGAGGATGCGGCGTTCATATAGCATACTAGCGTAGAGATGCAGCATGTTGTTGACATCGACAGCTACAAAATACTCTGTCAGATTTCTCTAGGAAGAAAGATGAGAGAGGTTTTTGAGAAAGACTTTACCGACACAAACATATTAAAGATAGCAGAGAATTTATCCTTAAATCAAGCTGCCACCAAAAAGTGACCTAAAAGGAAGAAGCAAAAGGTCATCTCAAGTCTGGAGTAATTTTGCTGCTATGGCCTGTATTTAGTTGTTACTATTTTAAGTAATATTCTTAAATGATCAGATTTCAGAAAGTTACACAGCTTAATATGGTTTCACTCAACACCTGCAACTTAAACATAAAAAGAGAAGGTTTTTTGGTGAGGAAATTAGGTTCTCTCATATACACAAAATATATTCCTAAAATCTGACAATAGCCACAAATTACTGCTGCTGGAGATTTCTCATTCAGTTAACTGAAATTAGCTGAGCATGTAAAAATCTGCTACTGTCACAACTTACTCTGGAGGAACCATGATAATGAGGAAAATATCAGAAGAATTTAAAATGGAATTCAACAAGCATTACACTGATATTCATAGAATCACAGAATACTAGAACTGCAAGGGACTTTGAGAGGTCATCAAGTCTAGTCCCCTGCACTCACAGCAAGACCAAATGCCATCTAGATTATCCCTAACAGATCTTTATGTAACCTGCTCTGAGACATCTCCAATGATGGAGATTCTACAACCTCCCTAGGCACAGAATTTATATCGATGGAGCCTTGAGACTCAGCAGTTCCCTGTATCGGACACAAGGAACTCAATGTGGTCTAACTTTGAGGAGACTGAGGCTTTTTTGCAGCAAACTCTCTGAGACAATAACGAGTCTTTCAAGGTTCTCTCCTGAGCTGGTCTGAGGGAACATGCAGATGTCAACAGGACATTATGCTCAATCAGAAGGCAACGTCCAGTCAGCATTCCTGGTCAATCTGAAGGCGGAAAGAGAGACGTTAAGAGTCTAAGTTTTATCTCTTAACTCTGCTTTTGAATGCTGGACAGACAGAACACTTTTGAGATGTTTGCTTCTCCCAAGGAATAGATGCACCAGAAAAGCCCCTCACTAACTGGCATAGGTTCCTGGAAAGTCAGGCAATGTCTGAAACCTGGAGATCCTTGCCTACACTCAGACAATGGAGCTCACGGAAGAACAGAGCTCCAGTAGAAGGGGATTACAAAAACAAAGCCCTATTGCAATCAAAACCACATACAGAATTAATTTAAGGATAAGGGAAAGAAAGAAAAGAATAATTAAACTAAGGAATAATGTATTTTTAGTAAAGCAGGCACACTTGCACTCTGTCTCAGGCAGAGGTGGTTGAGAAGAAACTGAGGGCTATTTGTCTGTGCAGCCTTATATAAGCTCAGTGACAGACATTACAATATGTGGAGTGCTTTTCTGGGCAATGCCATGAAAAATCTTCAAAGACAAAGACACATGGAGCACAGGTGTACCTGAAGTGGAGCACTCATAAGGACACAACTCAAACAATGACAGATCAGTCAAGGGCAAGGCTACTGGTACTGGCAGTACAAACTAGGCAGTACAAGCCTAGCTACAAACAGATACAAAGCTGAGTCCCTGTGCATGCTTCTTGCAGGAACACCAGCACAGCTCCTCTCAATGCTGCTACTCAAGTCAAAGCATGACCATGCAAAATCATTGTTGTAGCTCAGAAAAAAAAACAAAACCCTACATCATGCAGCTATTTATCCAATCCCTCTCCTCCCCATCCTAAAGGGCCATATTCCCTCACAGCAGGTGTTCTGTTCTGGGCAGCTATGCCAGTGTTCCCTCCATACTGCGAAGAAGAGAGAAGCACATGCTACTGATTTACTAGAGTAGTGACATGACTCATGAATGACAGTGAATAAATCCGCAAGTCATCCCATCTGAAGTCAATGGAGTACTAACTCAGGGACTACGGTGCTTCTCAGTCTGAGCAAGGCTGGGAGAAAAAGGCTCTTAATTTTCAGAGAGGGCTTAAATGTACTGCAAACTGCATATAAAAGAAAATTTAGAAAAGGAAGTTTCATCAGATTCAGGGTGTATAGGAAAAGACCAAATTAACAAATTTGATTCAAAATAAATTGTTTGGGGGTGTATTATAGGATGTTACAAGGTAAGTATGTATATTTAAACAAAAAAAGTACATGTGATACAGCAAAATTAAAACAAATCATGAATTCAAGTGAGATCTTAATCATCGCAGAATAAAACCAAACACAAAAAGCAGGAAGCAAATAGGATGTAGAAGCTTAAAGAAGCTCAGAAAGCCCATTAGCACTTTTGACAGATCCAAAGATAACTCTAAAACGACCAATACTTGGCCTGAAGAGTTTGCCAAGAAGCTTCATACTGTGCAAAAATATGTTCCACAGCTTGCCATCCAAATACAAAGGAAGAGCTAGAGACAAAAATTATGCCTGATTTTTGGAGGATTTTTGTGGCGACTTCTTAAAAATAAAATATTCAAAAATCAACTCACTTGTGTTACTAAGAAACCAAAAGATATAAATACATCATTCAGATTTCACTAGACCCCTTGTTATGGAAAGCCTACGGCCACATACAGGTATATTAAAAAAAAAACACAAAAAAAAAAAAAACAAAACATATTTTGCCAAAACCCCATTAAACTGTCATGTACTTTTTCTGTATTTCTCATCCCATCTGTGCTGATTAACTAGATATTTGTGTCTAAACAGAATCTGTTTCTTTTAAAGTTCTGCTTTCCCCACAAACCCATCTCTCTGTGATACAAATACTCTGTGTGACGACACAATTTTTCCCAAGAGATTGATATGAGTCAAGATGTTACAAATATTAGGGGGCCTGTTCTTCACTCAAGGAGCATGCAACTTCCCCCAGTGTTAGCAGAGTTGGGGTGTAGCAGCAGGAGTGCAGATGCCTGGAATTCAGCATGAACTGAATCAAATACAAAGTGAAAGCTTAACAAAAAGCTATCAGGAGAGGGAAATATAGGAATAGACATTTACTCATCTGTGTAGTAGCTAAGGTTCTTTGAGATGGCAGTCTCTGTGAGTGCTCCACTTTAGGTGTCTGAGCACCTCTGAGCACCTCTAGTTGGAGATTTGTGGTAGCTGTGCCCTCGGTAGGTTGTGCATGCGGGGTGGCTCTCCTGCACGCACAGCCAATCATCCCTTCTCTGTCAGAGAGGATTAAAAATGAGATTCTGAAGCAGAGGAGAAAAGGGTAAGCAGTAGAGCACCCACAGCGACAATCATCTTGAGGAACATCAGTGAGTACAGAGGTTAGTATTCTTTTCTTCCTCCTGTGGGTGCTCCACTGCAGGTGACTATGAAGCAGTGCCCCTCACAGGAGAAGGGGCTTTGGAGTGTCTGAGTGCACTGCAGAATGTAGCTGCTGTGAGGAAACACTGGTTGTAGTGCTTTGGGGTTTTTGTATATGGCATGCTATGGAAATGCTGTTTCTTTTTGTTGGCAGATATGTAAATGCCCAGAGTTTTAAGTTTGGCTCTGGTGTCTTTGAGTGCATTGAGGGCAACATCCAAGGATACTCTTAAGACTTTTAAGACTTAAAACTAGCTATCCTACAGCAAAGAAATTTCAGGACCAGACTCCAAAGAGAAATTTCTGAGCTATAATTCATCTGCAAATTCGACGCCCTCAGCTCAGGATTAAACAAAGACTGCGAATGGCTGGGTAAATACAGAAGCAGCTTCCCCTCCCTTGGTGTTCACACCTCCAGATCAACTGCTGGTAGTAAGCCTCACCCTTGCTGACTGAGCTAACCTTGTTATCCCCACCCTTGCTCTGGCTTATTTATACCCGGCCCTGCAGATTTCCAAGACCAACATCGAAAGCTCATGCTCAAAACCTTTCTGTTAGTCTATAAGGTGCCACAGGACCCTTCGTTGCTGTTACACTTAAAAGATGTTTTTTAAAGCTCTGAATGTTTCTTATTACATTATGTAATCCATAATACATTTTATAATGCTGTGATGTACCTTTTGAAGGGCCAGACAGAAGAAACAGTGAGTTAAAATTCTGTTTAAAATGGTCTAAATATCAGAATATAAAATTTCCAATTCAAAAAAAACTCATAGAACATAAGGACTTAAATCAGATACATACATTTTAGTAAGTGAGCTATCATGCAGTTTGAGCTGCATGGGTGACAGCCCCACAGGCAAGGTGGGAGTGGGGTCTGGCTTCCTATGGGTCTAAGGGGCAGGGCTTAGGGCAGTCACCCCTGGGTCCCTCCCATGCTCCCTCAGATCCGTGCGTGGAGTGGTGACACAGCACTCCACTGCATTTTAAAAGGGGCCAGGATCTCTGGCTGATGTTACTTCATCAGTGGTGGTAGCTGGAGGTCTGGGCCCAGGGGCAACTGCCCTCTTTGCCTCCCTCTCTCCCCAGTCTGTGGGTCTGAGTTTGAAGATATGATGTGAAATTGGAAAAAAAAAAAAATACCAGGGCACCATCAGACAGAAACTTCCATCATCTCTGAGACAGATAAATTTCTTGACAAATTCAAAATACAATGGATACAGTGCCTAGCACTACTTGGTAATGTATTTCCTGCAGTGAACCCAATTTGTTTATTTCTGAAAGTCACAACACATTCATAAATCTTTCATATACTCAGGAAATCTTTTGACATAGTGAAATCTCAGATGTTATATGTAACTGTCCATACTAAATGCTTTTGTGGATCATTAACCATTCTGGTCTGACACAAAGCCAGATAATTACGACATGTTTGTTAATGTTCCAAATGGAGTTCTATGTGATTTTCCATTAATCATTACACACAACTTCAAAATCTAGCACTACTAAACATTTCTTAATAGAAGCTTAAAAATGCAATTACTGCCATGATACGTGGCATATTTAAAAATGCAGGTCAATTGTTTAAAATCTATAAAGATTTATGTTCGTTTAATGCCTTCATATTGCTGTCTATATAAACCACAATCCCACATGAAAGTTACCTCAATAGACAGATAAAACCCCAGTGAGCAATTATACAATGATATTCATTAGCAAAGAAAAGCACCGCTTTTATTAAGTTAGAAACCTGAGAAGTAGTGGAGAATCAATTTTAACAACAAACCTTAGACCAATGGGGTTCCTTTTCATGGTTTTTATTTTTTCTTTACAATGAGATCTATATTGATGCATTTGCATAAAATTATTAAGATGGGTTTATCAGATCAGTTTTTTTCACATTTTATTGCCATGTGTGTTGTCTGGATTCTCTATCAGAATTTTGAATACCCCTCCATGAAAGCTCCTATCACCCCCATTGATACCCACATTGCTGAGACCATACTATTCTCTTTGTGGCATATCAACATCACTCATGATCTGAAGGAGATTTTTTTTTAGCATTACAAGGCAACTGCCACCCTTGCAGACTGAATATTCAGCTTTCAAAGTGTTTCCAAGTTATTCTGGTCCAAGGCCGTTGCTTTTGTAACAGCCTTGATTCATAACCACCCATCATGTCTCCTGAACAGATTTTTCAGAAGTTGGCTCATGACTTAAGACTCAGACCAACATCACCTCCAGATAGAACAGACTGCAGGTACATAGGGCTATATACTCTGAAATCAGTACTGTGTGAGATATCTGTTCTTAGAATAACTTAGTAGTTAAAGGAGAGAGCTACCAGCCAAGAGTCCCTGCAACTATATTCATCTCTGCTAGTGATTCATTATTTGATCACTCCCAATTCAATCTCTTTGAGATTCAATATCCCCATCTATAATATGAGAATTAACACTTCCCAACCTCCTTGGATGACTTCATTGTGATCATTTAAGTCCAACAGTCTGCATAACAGGTCCCTGCAATGGCCCTTCATCCCCATTAATCCCTATTAATTACCTTTGTGATCACTACAAGACCATCATCCTTAACAATCTGCACCTAAATACTAGCCCAAACTGTTGGTCCCTTGCCTGGTGCTGTGTAGGTAAGGTAGAGAGGAAGCATGCTTTCTTCACAAATGAGAATACTAGCCTTATAGCCTCCCGCGAATGTATCTTCCAAAATGCAGAGAAGTCCTGAAAATTGGAATTCACTATTCATTACCCCAGAGTTTAATCAGAATTTGGACACCAAATTTGTGAAGGCACGAAGCACATACTGGTGGAGCAGGATGGAAGATAGTAGAGAAAATACCAAAGGTGGTACCTTGAAAGGTCCAAGCAGGTTTTGTAAAAAAACAACCATACTTCACTCTTTCTGAAGCCCTAGCAGTTTTGGCATTTTAAATATGATCTTCAACTAGAGATATTTAAATTCACTACTAACATTCTTGACTCAAAATTGTAAATAGCGTTATAAAAAAAATTCAAAAAGCATTAAGAAGAGCTTCAATACAGTGTATTGTTTAATCTTTCTGATAATGTTAATTTAAAACAGAAACTCTATTCCATAAAAATGAAGTCACTCCGTTACAGAAGTTATATTCTTGTTCTTCTTCCTGCATCTGAAGCATCCTTGTCAGCAGCAGCACAATTATGGAAAGCGGATATATTAACTGTAGTTAGGAAACCACCAGAGGGAGCACAAAACTTTTAATATGGGTGCAAATGGTTTGTAAATGACAAAGGCCAGGGCAATTTTATTATGGGCTCATAGTGAAATTGTAATTTTTTTTTTTTTTTTAAAAAAAGATCTTTGGAACTTAAAAACAAGAATTTATACAATTTTAATGTCTCACAAAATAAAGTTTCTTCACAATGTCCCTATTGTATTGCCTCTTCATGCAAGCACTTGCACAGTTGCACATACTATACCACCACTAACTCAAAATGGTCTTCTAAGGCATTACTTTGAAAAATATGTCACAGAGCAATGACAATTCAGTTTTACATAGATTATTATAGCATCTGACATTGGTAAATGTCTCCAAGAAGACTGAATCTCCTTAACCGTCAGACATTAGGAAAATACTGGTTTTAGTCAGTTTTGGACAGGCTACAACCATAAGTGTTTCTTTTAAATAATTTTATCAAAGATAATGTCAATAATTCAAATTGAGTCTGCCTTGCAAACCAATCAAAAAGCAGCAACGTTTATCAATAGTGGTAACTAGAAATAGTCACTTAGGCATATATTGCAGAAAAGCCATTTTCCTGATGAGCCACTTTATTTTTAAATATCCTTATTTTTTAGTGAGCACTAATGATTAATGTCTGCATCTCTGAAAAGAAACATCTTGATTTTGCTTTTTTATCAAGAAACAATTAATTATTCTGTCACAACTTCCCATTCATTTGATTTTTTTCTTAATTAAATAGACATTTTAATCTGATCAGCTGACACTGTAAATCATTTGCTCTAGAGAGAATACCGGAGGTAAGTTTTATGGGGTTAATTTACAGTAATTATGGGTAAAGTTAATTTATTGTGTCATCAGTTAATCCTGCAGAAGCAATTTAGCAGAAGCCATCCTGTAATACAGTTTGGTATGGTAACATTTAATGTTTGAGAAGATAAACGATGGAAGAGTTTCAATATCTAGTATAAGTTCCCAAAGTATCACGCAATAGGAAATACTAGCCCTGAGTATAGCTATGTGTCTTATTGTTCTTGAAATTAAAAGGAAAACAAATGGTAAAATGTATAATCCTCTGCAGTACTCACATTTTCAGGAATACTAGGAAGTTCTGTGATGTCAGGCACGGTAAAGTAAGAATGCTGGAAATGAAAAATAAAATTATTTTTGCATAGTGAAAAGAATTACAAAATATTGCTCTGAGTCAGTGTTTAGCTATAGGTGCAAAAAATTAAACGGAGCCCAGCTAAGAAAACTGACATATAACTTTCGCTATTAATTACCTATATGGTCAATTTGGCACTGATCTCATAATTAGGTTTCTTTCTCACATATGAAAAACCACTAACAAATGCGACAAAAATATCAAATACCTTAGTAGGATAAATTACTTATAATTCATGTATTTCAGATGTATTAGCACACATAGTTTCACACTCTTTATGACTTACACCAGAAGAATTCCAAAGCTTTCTGTAACTCAGACTATCTTTTCTCAGCCCATTGCAGGATCCATGTCTGGGTACATGACATACAAAAATGGCCAGCTCCTTTTTGGCCTAAGGTATTACAATATTAATATGCTTCATTGTTCAGGCAACAAAGGAGATAAAGTTGTATCTTAAAAAGGTCTGTACTTTCAGGGAAGCAAACTGTCTGGTAATTTATCCTTTGTCTTAAACTAGGGAACTGTATAATTACCCTCTCCAATCTCTGTAGAAAATATGAAGAGTTTTGATGTAATAGCAATAGATAGTCGTGATCTCCTTTTGCACATTACCAGCAGATTTACCCAGCATCGCAGTGCTTAAGATTTTTAAAGACAAAAGGGAAAGGCACATGCTTTTATTTAAATTATTGTATTTTTTAAACATGCAGTGTTATGATTATGACGTTAATTTCATTCTGGATTTCTTAAAAAATGGGATTGTTAACATTTAACTTTTTTGTATTTTTTTTTAAAAATGGGACTTGTTACAAGTGTATTTTTTCTTCATTCCTATAAACTCTTATCCTCTGTGTTTTAACAAAAAAGGCTACAGTCAGTTTGGTTTCCAATAGGATTTTCTTCTAGTTTTCAAACCTTAGGCACTGTGCCAAAACAGAGCGCTATATCAAATTTCTCTGTTTTCTCTTTTCTGTAAGGTTTATTGAGAAGCCATCCTATTCCAGGTTCATGTTATTTTTTGCACTCATTCTGGTTCGGTCTCTTTCCACATTTGCTCAGTTACGTCAGTTTAGAGGACTGTACTTGATTTGGCAATTCTCTTTTCTTTTTGATTTTATGAGACGTAAACCCATGCTAAGCACATCCTATTTTCCTGGCACTACAAAACCCTAACATTGCTTTAAATTATGATATGAGGAAGCTATACACTGCATTTGGTCATCCTAGGTCTTAATTGTGGACAGCTCTTGATCAAGCAAGGCCCTAAAATATATAGTAGATGAGACTCTCAAGTGGTACCTTAAAATATTCCTGATGATTTTAGAAAACGATTGAAACGCTGTGGTGATATAACCTAGCTGATTAAATAAAGGCTCCTCCAGGAAATTTAAAAAGTACCACCCTTTAAGACAGCAAACTGAAGTTTTGGGAGTATGATTTTCTTTTAATTTAAGATACATAAATTATCGACTATTCTTCTGCTTATTCTCTCTTGAATCCCATGACTAACTAACATGGAGCAGTCTTGCATGATGAACATTTGCACTGCTATATGGTTTGGAATGTTCATAATAGATGGCGTCAAAAATCTGCACCAAATTGCTCCAACCTGCCAAGTGTCCCTTTTGGATGTCCTGATCTACCACACCAGATAGGCAAACTACCAAGTTTGCATATGGCAAATTTCGTCCATAGCAGATGCTATTGCTTCAAGTCCAGGTGGTCATAGTTAAGACATGCATAATGAGCAGATAAACATCCATTCACTGGATACATCAAAAATTAATCTGAAAAATTAAATGTAGAGCTATAGAGTTACAGAGCTAAAAAGATTACTGTATGGAAGAACCCTCATAAATGTATAATGCAATTCTGATATTTATAAATATATAATACAGATAAGACTCACTGAAAAGAGGCAGCAAGTTTCACTGACTGTGTGCAACTGATACAATAGATTGTACAGATTATAAATAAAATTAAATAATATTATCTAACAATAGAATTTGTTCACTGCAAAAACCAAATCACTGGGATTTTTAAAGTGTTTTAAAAAAATTCAATAATTAAATGATTTTGCAGCTCAAAGTTGAACAAATTATCTCTTTCAAGTGCAATTAATGGTTCCAATATGATTCAGGGGATGGCAACAAATGGAAATCTGCTCTTTATTACCAAAACTTTTCATATCGCACGTCAACTCTCAAAAGGTACAAGTGGGCTGGAGTAAGTATAAAAAATAAGGGGAAAGTTTGTATGTTACAGTAACTACTAATATTGACATATATAGAAGGCCATGTCACCAATGAGTTTGAAATTCAATGCAGAGTTTACAGCTTAAACATTATTCTGAAATAATATTTTTTCTAAGGCGGCATTCATAAAGTAGTTATGCTTCTGACGGTGCTACCATCTGTTTTATAGTTAATCTGCTCAAGGTTTCCATATACGTGTAAGCTTCTCTTAATGGTTGACATACACCTAACACCATTTCTTTATATTTATCTAGCTGACTGATGCATTAGAAGATTTACATGTTTATCACACATATGAGTAGTCATAGCATATTTATCAACTTTCACAAATGTTCTATCTGTGTAGTGTGACTGGATTTAGAACAATTAATATACAATAGTGGGTGTTCAAGTTTTAAGAGAAAGGTACTGGCTAGAGGACTCCGATGGATTTCCATTGGAGGAGTTCTGCACCAGTCCTGCTAAGGCATACGCACACTTTAATTTCAACTGGATTACTCATGAAGTGCAAAGTTAAGAACATCTGTAGGTCTCTGCAGGATCAAGGCCCACTTATTTTTCTTCATGTTGTTCAAACACCGAAACCTACAATGTGTGACCCTGTTTTATGGTCAAGTTTACTTAATGCTCACACCACCGCAATTTGCGAATTGCTTAATGGAGCGATTTAATCCCTTTACATCCAAGGAAGCGCTTTTCATTTTATTCACCATTTGATAATGTAAGACATTTCTGTTCTTCTTTTGGGAGCCGAGTGTGGCTAAGTACAGAGAATTTTTGTAAGTTCATATTGTGTATACTTTGTAGTATACTGAATTTTATAATTGGTTATAAGACTAGCACTTTATTTTGTGTTGACGTTATTTTGGGAGAGTGGAGTGGCTACTGTGCACCTGCAATGTTTCCACAAGTCACACAATTCTGTTGTATATATTATTTATCACTTCCATGCTTCATAGGCTCAAGTATCTAGCATGTAAACCAGCTATGCTGACTACCCATAAAACAGGTACGTGGTGCAGATTTGAGCTTCTCAATGTGTCATTATTTTAATTTGGTTGAAAAGGAACAAAGAGAAAATGGAATACTCAGACAACACAATGAACAGAATACTCCATAAGCTCTTACAGAGCCATCAGCTTGTAAACAGCTAAAATAAAAATGCTTAAAGAGCCCAAAACAAAGTAGTCCCTAAGCTGTCCTTTGATATTCTTTCCTACTCCAATGCTCATGAAATATTTGAGGCCAGGGGAGACCAATGGCATTCCTTGAAACCACTGGTATGAAACAACTGAAATATCCCAAAAGATCATCCTGCCTCTGAGATAGCTTTTCTTCTAGGTCAGGCAGACATGCTGTTCATACAAGAGCTTTCCTTGATAGGACTGGGTCATGTCTACTGCCGGCTGGTGACCCAGCTAGGCCAAACAACTGCTACCTGTCGACTGACATTACAGGCTGAAGTGATGAGAGTAAGCTGTTTGTAGTCAGCAGTTAGTTTTAAAAGGAGGGGGAAAGGGAAATGAATGATGGAGACAGAAGAGCAGAGAGTTAGCTCTACATCAGCAGCTCTAAATGTGAATTTTAAAAGCCTAAGCAGCACATAAAGCAACATGTATATGAGTATTTTTCACTGGTTCTCTCAGATTTAGCAATTACTGCCCAGAAAACAAGGTTGATCTGCACACATCAACTGGAAGAAAACAAAGAGAAATGTTTCTCTTAAAGCCCCACTGACCCAAGCATTTCTTCCACTGGTTTTTGACTAAAGATTATCATAGAATATAACAGCCTCACGCAAGTGCCAGGAGACTTAACTATTGTTGGTGGGTCAGGGAGGAGAAACACACTGAAATCATATACACCAAAGGGTTAGCACTCAGACTCTTCCTCTACCAAGCAGGCTTTGTTGACATAACTGCATGAGCCTTCACACTGCCAAGCAACTTTTGTTATGAAAAACAGTGGCCACTTTTCTTGACAAAAGCACTTTCAGTCCCATGCTGGACTTTCTTCTTTCCCCCTCCATGATTTTTGACAAATATGCAACCCGCAACTTGCAAATATAGACAACTCGAGGTATTTTGGCACTGATTTTGGCCTCCAGGAAATGGTCCAATCATCCATTCTGGTCAGCAATTTGAACTCTATGACCCTGTAGCCAAGTGGTCATCTAGCAGCCTTGTGCCCTTTGCAAACCCCATAAAATTTAAATCCATTTTCTGCTGCCTGAGCACCTGGACTTCCCCTGACCCGCAGGCTGGCTCAGCATTCAGTGGTCTCATACCACCTTCCCAGGTGCCCATGCCCAGCCATCACACCAAACACTCCCTTATCTGGGCCCCCACGAGTTGTTGGATCTGATCAGTATATGGGCCAAGAAGTCTGTCCAGTCTCAGCTGAGAGTAACCATATGAACTAGGACACATACTAGGACACACATTTCTCAATCCTTGTTTGAAAGGAGGTATGAGTGGGATATGCTGCAGTTCAGAGCAAAGCTTAATGAACTTGGACAAGCTTATCATAACACCCGTTAAGTGAACCAAAGTTCCAGTTCTTCACCAAAGACTTGCCATTTTTATGAGCTGGAACTATCCTTGGCAGTGACCCCATCTCCACTGCCAAGAGCCCTGTGGATACCTCAGAGGATACAGAGGCAGTACAAGGAGGACTTAACCCAGAGGATGAAATTGTAGACAAAGAGGATGGGGTAGATAAAGACAACAGCCAGAGACTGGGGCAGGGGCTACCCTCTGCTCCCCCATAACCCACAGTTGCTGAGTGCATCTGGCAGCCAGGAACTCCTCTCACTGCTGACAGACGTAGCCAATCTGACCAACCACTTTCTGGGGACCAGGAAGCAGGGAATGAAATGTAGGGTAAGTGGTTGTGGCTTGTGGCGTGCAGGACAGAGGGCATGAAAAAGAGGGACGTTAGCTGTGTTTCTGTGACATGCATGTAAATCTATGGAGCTAATCCATACGGCCAAGCAGCATGTTGATGCTCACTATGATCTGAATGGAATTCTGCAGAGAAAGGCTATCGGAAGGCTATCAAAACCTTCCCAGAGATACTTGTAAATTTTCTGCCACAGATTCTATGAGTACAGCTTTGTCTCCTCTCCCATTGCAGGACACTAGGCCATATAATTCATCAATCACTTGTGCAGGACACAAAGTAGAATATAGGGGAACTGTGTAAGAAACTAGGGGAAAGCAACAAACCTGAAGAAGTTGTATTCTGGTTTCCTTGCTTACCCTGAGCAGGGAGATGTCTACCATCATATTTCCTGCCAGTGGAGGAGCATGGCACAGTTAGAACTATGTTCCCAGCAATGAGAATTTTCTAATCTTGTCTGGAATTTCCTTTGTCTGTATGTATAGCCGCCAGCCACTGCAACCCCCTCATTCGCCATAATTACTGTATTTGCCAAGGTGGATTTCTTTGCAAAGGTCAGTGGGAGAGTGAGTGGAAATGTTGGAAAAGAGGTTTGTAAATGAAATGTTACTATGCAGGATTCAATGTTAACAGACTCCTTTTTGGGTATTGTGCTGAACAGCAAGGACCTTGACAGCTCCACAGCATACCACAATGGAGAGGTTGCATCAGATAAGGAAATATCATTAAAAACAGGGAGGATTTGGTTCATGAAGTGCTAAATCAATCAATGAGTTAGTACGGACATGATGAACAATATTTGAGAAGAGGGCAGAGTGACCGTAAACAATTAAGCCTTCATTGGACTGTCCATAGAATGCATGACCAAAGTGATGAAGGAACAGCCTGAAATACTCAAGTACTTAGTAAAGCAGCACTGGAAGCCAACCAAGATTTGCTTCCCTCCCCCACGCAGCAGATTCAAAATGCTGTGTCCAGAAACCTCTCACCGGAACCCGCCTTCACATTCCTTTTCCCTCTCTGGTAGAGCTCATTTTTGCATGTACCCCACTCAACCTCTCCAACTTC
Source organism: Carettochelys insculpta (assembly GCF_033958435.1). Taxonomy (NCBI): domain Eukaryota; kingdom Metazoa; phylum Chordata; order Testudines; family Carettochelyidae; genus Carettochelys; species Carettochelys insculpta. The sequence goes on from NC_134157.1 coordinate 22,372,356, forward strand.
CCTGACTGAACTGACCTCCTCAAGCTCTGGATTCTCTCCTTTTCATGAGCCTGTATAATAAGACCTCTGGAATCTCCACTACATTGTGCCTGATGAAGCAGATCTTTGCCCATGAAAGCTTACACTCCAAAATATCTTAGTCTATGATGTGCCACAGGACTTCTCATTGTTTTTGCAGATATAGACTAATGCGACTACCCCTCTGATACCAATCAGTGCTGGGTTCTCTAGTTCAAAAGTGCCAATCTACGTTAAAAGCAGCTGCTCTGTGACTGCTAAATGCAATGACAGGTTGTTGCTATCCATATGCACACTGTCAGGCTCCTCCAAGACTTCTTCCTTTGCAAGTAATTTAAATGATGATCCCTGCTGCCATGAGAGAGGTCCCTACAACAGTTAACAGAGCATGAGAGAGAAGTGAAGGATCCATTCGTTCTCGCTGCAGATGCTGGACTTCACAGCAGAGAATGGCACTTGGAATAAAAATACAGCAGAAGCTCCTGAACAAAGAGGTGCCTGATGGAATGTTTTGCATGTTCCCAAGATGCCCCGCGCTCTGTTCCAAGTCCCACAACACTTAGCGACAGATGGTGTCACCAGGCACTGTGGGATACACAACCACAATGCATTGCTCCCACTGTCAGTGGTGGAGCTAAAGATGTGGACAGAATCTGTCAACACAGAGAACAAGTGTAAGCACGCTTTCATGACTCTTTTTACAACTTCTGCATATCGACATTAGTTTCCTCAACAAAACTTGGTACTGCACACATGCTTTGAGTTTGCTTCCCAGTCTTTTTTGTCATACAGGCCAGCACAAGTTGGGAGTGCTGGAGAAGTAGGACCAGGAACCCTAAAATGAGGAATGTTGTGTTGCTCGGCAGTGATCCCTGTAACTGATTAGGATTAATGCTCATAAGTGTCCATACAGAATCCCACCACTCCTCTGCAGATCAAAGGTTAAGGACTTTTTACAGGGTTAACTCTCAGGCAATGGAGAAGCTCTTCAGGGCTCAATCAGAAATAGGCAAAAGCACAGCTCTCTGTCCCCGAGAGAAAATAATATAATGTGTTACAAGATTCAAAAAACAAAGTGCTGTTCGGACGGTTGTCTCTTATGCTTATGCTCCAAAATATCTCTCAGTCTATAAGATACCACAGGACTTCTTGTTGTCTCTTACAATGTTACACAATGAAAATGCATCTCTTTAATTTGCTGCTATTTTGCCTGACTTACCACACTGAGATGAACAGGTGTTCCCGGGTCAGGAATGGGAAGTTTATGAAGTGTTTCTAGGAGTTCATTCCTCTGACTGTCCTAAAATAAAAAGGTATCTGCTTAATAAAGGAAAACCAAACAATAAATTGCCACTTTGTACCATGCAATGGGCTAAAATTATATGGGTACTTTGGAGCTAGATCATTTGCAAATGTAAGGAAAGAAGCCAAAACATGTAGACTCAAAGGAAATGACATCATTCTCAACACAAGTATCTTGGTAATATAAAATGCTGCATTTAAAAACAAAATTAATCTTCCCACATGTAGGTTTGTGCGTTTTTAATCCTCCCAAGAAATCTATCAGGACACCACTCCATGCACTACATATTATCTCATCTCAGAGTGGCTCAGCTTCCATAGCAACTATTTCATAAGAGAAACTATTTGCTTTCAGCTGAAGACGTCATTATTAAAAGACGAGCACTTCCTGTTCAGATTTGCACACGGTTGATAAAATGCAAATTACTACTACTATTGGAGAAATAGTAAAGGAATCAAGGCAGTAACATATAACAACCAGTCAGATTATAATACTTCTGTAGCAGAATATCATATCTGAAATATACATGATAAATATGTCTAAAGTTTTCTACAATATGTATAACATTTATGCACCAACTTCCATTTATAATCCCAGGTCTGACCCTTAATATTTTCAGTTCATATTTTGAATTCCATCACATCCCCCAATTTTAAGTCTAAAAATAACTTCTGTCTTCTACAATGGTCAGACAGAATGAGCAACAGGAAAAATATCTTTTGCCTCAGTAAACCCGGTTTCAAGTCTTTATGGAGTCACCATACATATAAGCTTGGAGAAGACATCAGTCCAATGCTCACAAAAGCACAGTTAGTCTCTTCCAGGAGGCCCAGTACCAGAACTGCAGAAGTGCTGTGGTTATGACTAAAGTACATTAATAGAATGCTGGAGGAATTGTCATGATACTTGCCTACCTGAAGTGTACTTGACCCTCTCCAATGACTCTTGGATACCAAAATTAATGTAAAACTTATTTGCATTTCAAAAAACTCCATTTCATGAGAATACCTAATAAAAGCCCATTCTGTAGGAATGTATAGTACAAATCAACAATTCAGCTGGTTATTCTCTTATAACAGTATTGCCTAAATGGTTAGTTTCCACCCTGTATAGTATGTTTAATATTTGGAAAATGAGACAGACAAATACCTGTCCTTTTGCTGTATAATCTGCCAAGATGTTGAGCAGCTTATAAAAGACTTCAAACCATGGGAGATAACTAAAAAACAAAAATCAAAACTATAAGTTGCTTGAAAATATCATCATACAATTTAGATTGGCAAGTTTTGCTGTACACAGTAAATGCATCGTTAAGATCAGACACATCACGTAAGCTAACACTTTGACAAATGACTGGCAGGAAGGTGTGCTAGTTCCCTTTCTGCTAGTAGCGTCTGGTCAGAAGAGCAGGCCATGGCACTGCAGCATGTGTCAGTCACTGGGTCTCCTTCCTTTAAGAGCGCAGCTTCCAATAATCATCCCTGGAGCTTCTGGACAACAGCATGGCACCATTATAAAAGGCAGCACTGAGTAAAAATAGGTGTAAATCAGCGAAGTTATTGGTGAAAATTCAAAAACAAAGGCCACCATTTCTAAACTGATTTCACTCTACAGAGAACATATGGGTGACCATACAGAAGCCATAACTGCCTATGCAGTCAGTAGTAAAATTTCATAATTGTTTATAAGTGTACATATTGTTGGACACCTCTTTAATTATATAAAGTTTTCCCAAAACACATGCTTAATTATTGATCCTCAGTGCAACTACTGAGGCCCAAACTGTAGAATGAGGCGTTCGTTTTATAATTGGATCCAGTCCTTATTTTTATTACCATAAAATTATTTGCACATTCATCAAAATTATTTTTTTCAGAATGAATTCCCAGAATGAAGGGTATACTGTCTCACCCAGCATCTATAACATTCGATTTATTCAAGCTGTAGTTAGACCAAGTACACTTTTCAACATAATGCAAATTTGTCTAACTTATACTATATCAGCTCTTTACAATAATAGGTAACCAACAGTCACCTCTGTAAGGTGTGAACATATTGAAAATAATGTATCTGCTTTTTCACACTGTGTGTCTGTCTAGTACTGTTATGCCTTTGAGGGAAGTTTCCTCTGCACATAAGGACAGACAGCTAAAACACTAGTTTGTGCTGTAGAAAGCTTTGCTAGGATATTCTAAAATGCTTGCATGGCAAGGATTTTTGGTTGTATTCATTTTTTAAATCTCTACAAGGAATTTCCCCTAAGCTGTAGTGAACAGCCAAGATAGGAGAATGAAGCATAAAGTGATTACTCTGTTAATCACAGATGCCTTGTGCAGCAAATGGAATACATTTTTGATATAGTTGGACAAGATTTAAAGCGTTTACATAATAGGACTACATCCTGCCATCTGTAAAGAAATCAGCATGCCCCTGCCCCGCCCCCGGTTACAAACTGTACAGCTTGCAGTAATAAATGAAGTGAGAGGTAATATACGTGACAGATAAAATGAACAGCACTCCATCATTAACATTTGTTTGAAGCCAGCAAATGCTACTGTAAAATTTAAGTAGCTTATCAAAATATACTGATAAGCAACTTAGCTTTTCACATTATATGACAGTACTATCGCTTATGTCAATATGTTTCAAGTGACTTTGGGAACCACATATTGAAGATTGCAGAGAGAGAGAGAGAGAGAGAGAGAGAGAGAGAGAGAGAGAATTACTGCTTTAAACAACGACTCGTTTGGCATGACAATGTAAACATTCAAGAGGGATTAGACAGATAAGTTTCTCTCTTCCCATTTAGTTAAATAAACCTCAGCTGTGTTAAATGCCAATATAATAGCAACAAGAAATCCTTTCAGAGTAAGATTCCTGAACAATAATTAAGAAGAACCTGGCAAATAAACCCATGCAAGCATCACAATTTTTTTTTTTTGTTTTTTTTTTGCAGGTGGGAGTTTAGGTTAACAATGTGAAAAAGAAAACCTACTTTCAAGGAAGACATAGTTAATTAGACTAAATCAGGCATGGATTCTCAGCTGAAAATGCCACCTACAAAATCCAAATTATAATATCTTAGATTAAACATTCTATTTGTGTTTTCAACTAGATTTATGTCAATAGCATATAACTACTAAATTAGAGAGATTTCAATTTCTAATTTTGACTGGGTTGCATCCTCATACAAAACTAAAAGTTTAGTCCTTTTGGTCCAAAATTTGGGGCTGGACGTGATAGATTAGTTTCCATGTACCTTTTTGCACTGACTGATGTTTATCTAGTGATGGCAGTGTTGAGGTTTTGAAACCAAAGTCGGGTTGTATGCCTCTTCAAAGAGCCACTGTTTTCCCCTATTGGGAGGCCAGAGTTCACAGCTGAACCTTATCTTGCTACAGAGCCAACAGAGTTTCCTGTATTGCTTCATTAAACCAAACTTGCCAACTCTATAGGTTTTATTCAGTTGCATGCAAGGACATTGGATCCAAACTCAATTTTATCTCTGTCACTCAGCAGCTAGTATATAGTTTTTGTATAAAAGAAAGTGCAGATGAATATTTATATTTACACATTGCTAAAATGTCTGAACGGAGGGCCATTCTTACACACAGTTTGGGGAGGCATACTGTCATTGCTATCACACTTGCTTACTCCCTGTTTTTCTTTATTGCTCATTTATTTCTTTTATTGGACATGCTTTTTATCTTGGCCTGTTACTTTGTACTCCTATTCTGTCAAATAATATTCACAGGTCAGTGTAACCAATCTAGTTCAGTATTTTAAGATTTTAAACAACGTTAATTTGAAAATTAGCAACACAATTTGAGTGATGATGAAATGTGTTCATGTTTCATGCTACAAGACTGGCAACAACACAAGGAATGTCAGGAATCACGGCTACTAGGGAGCTATGCAAGACTCTTCTGGGGTGGTGAGTAGACGAATGATACAAAAATATCCAGAAATCAGAAACTTTGCTTTTTCAAACAAGAGATCCATTGCCCAACAGAATTACTGCTAACGTAGAAGAACTTTTCCAAACCAACACATCTGTAAAAGGTCTGGATGTTTAGACTACAGTTTTCTATGAGATACAATATTAAGCATACAAGAGAATGCCTTTGGGGACCTGTGCTGTGTTTGCCAAGCTGCCACAGCCTGACTCCTTGCTTTCTAACCAAGCTTTATGTAGCCAGTGGAGAATCCCCACGAGACTCTGCATTGCTCCTTTCATCTGGGTATAAACGTAGAAGGTTTCTAGCCTACAGCAGTTGTCTTGAGACACCGTCCTGCTTCAGTGTGTCAGGCAGACCTGCGGGAAAGGAAAGAAAATTTCTCCAGGCTTCTTCCACTCTGTATTTTGCTTTTAGAAAGGTAAAAACTGTACACCTGTGGTTCAGAACTGGGATAGGGTGGGGACCAGTCCTTAAAAGGCTAAAAGTTTGGGCAAAAATCAGAGATGACTAGAGAATTTAGCATAAGGGCTGATAGTTGTTTACATTCATGTTTTGCTGCTTACAATATTACTAATATAGTATCAGCCAGTTCATTCCAATTATAACTTTCATATCTTGCATTTTAAAATACCCAGAGCAACAGATGGACACCTTGGAAAAAAACAAAGTAACTTGGTCTCTCTGGATGCAGGCAGTGATGTGCTTTGTTATGATGCACTTCAAAGCCAGGTCACTGAAACAATCTAATTATGCACCTTTGAATGCTTCTCCTGTAGTTGGGCCCAGTAAGCCATCTCCCTCAGCACAATCTCAGCCTGACTCCGTTAGGCATTTTTCCCTCAGTACAGACAACCTAACATTAAATGTTTCATACCATTTTTATTTTTACCTCACAAACAGGCAATTTAGCTACCCCTCTTATCTGCCAAAATGCACTGGTGTGAGGTTTGCATGTGTGTTTCACCAGCAACAAGTTTAAGGCAGGGACTGCGCTGAACCTGCTGACACATAATACAGTAATTTGCCTTTCTCTCAAAACCTTTGTAGATCACTGGCTGCCAAATATTACTCTGGGCTATAGCTTCATCCATACAATACCAAAATGACCTGAGTGAAGAGTGAAGTAGCCCCAGTAAAATGTTAAATTGCTCTACAAATACTGTAAGACAATTTGAGATTCAAACTGTCTACAAGGACCGTCCCTACTGTAGGAAGAGACTGTTCACGTGGCAGACTGATTATTATCATGCATGCTGGAGAGAGTGGTTTAACCGTAATAATTTAAGGGCATGTCTTCACTGCAGGCTGTATCAACAGGGCAGTGATCAATCCAGAGGGAGTCAATTTATCCTGTCTAGTATAGACATGATAAGTTAACCACTGATTGCTCTCCCATCGACTCTGATAATCCACCAGAACGAGAGGAGTAAGGGGAGCTGATGAAACAGTTTTCTTCTGTTGACTCAGCTCTGTGTGGCCCTCCCAGTAAGTAGATCTAATTTATGGTGATTTCAGTTACACTACAAAAAATTGCATATTATATATCTGCCTATCCCTATGATGTAGGCTTACTCTAAGAATATGTAGAGGTTGATTGTTGCCATGAATTTGTAAAGCAGCTTCTTTGTAAAACGGGTAACATACCTGGAGTAAATGATAGCACTTTAAAGAATAGAGGCTTAAATGACACTTCATTGGGAAGATTTGCAAAACTCACTAGTGGTATGCTTGTAATTATACTGCAACCATTCAAATTCTTAGGGTTAAAATTTACATCATCCCACTGTCAGTCTGTTCTGGAAATGCTACTGATCTGAAGAAGTGGGTCAGTACCACAAAAGCTCATAATCTAATAAACTATTTTATTAGTCTTTAAAGTGCTTCATGACGGCTGGTTTGCTATGTTCCATATTAGATATAGATAAGCACATGCTTTAAGAGAGCAACCATAATACATTTCTAACAGCCACAAGGAGGAAACAATGGGTGAAAAAAAATCTGCAGGCTCAAACTTTTAACTTGAGTCTCACAGCATAGCATTTTTGTATTCTTACTTTAAGAACCAATATAGCGTAGTTAACTGCTCTTACATAAATTTTCTTCTAAATTTAAGGGCTATTTAGTTTTGAAGGTATGATAAAGTTGTGGTCTCCTACACATTCATTTCAGCCCTCACTTTGCTTTTCAGCCATTATGCTACTGGAAACCTTTTTGTTACTGTTCAGTATCCAACTGCCTCAAAATCATTTATCCTATTTGCTTCCATAGCTTTATCTGGCCACTTATTCCATACGTTTATTTCTCTGAGGAAACAAGCCTGTCTGCCTCCATTCACTGAATAGTCACAAAATACTTAAGAAGCAAAAATCACCACTGAAGAGCGGTAAAAGAGAAAAAAAATGTGTTCAGATGCCAGCTGAAAACATAAGACGTGGATTTAATCCTAGAGAAGTTAAAGTGCTACATAGTCTTTAAAAACAATCCAACAAAAAAACCTATGGACACAGAGGTTGAATTTATAACCAAAACACTCTATACCACATGTGACTTAAGTAGCACAACTGGTAGCACTATTGAGGATTTATGGCTTATGACTTGCTCATATTTAATTTGTAACCGAACACTTCCCCTTCCTCTTAGCTACCTTAGAACTTTTGATTAACTCTTGTTTTCACAGGTCACAGGTTAAACAAAGGAAGGGAAGCGCACTGCAGTGAAATTGCCCAGAGCACCACAGCAAAAAAGTGACCCTGTTTCAAGCAACATTAAAATAAGTAATAGACTAGAGATTGTTCAAGACAGCTGAAGTTCAAAGACTCTAGTAAACATAAATCAGAACATTACTGGAAGATAAACAAAATAAGTGCTAAGGAAAAGTTGTTGCTGAACCTGACATTGTTTTATTCCAGGGATACATTCTGTATCTGCTTACAGTTCGCTCACCAAGAAGTCCCTCATATTTTTAAATGACAATACTTTCCACAAATGACCAAAATCAAATTAGACTTCCGCCAATCTAGCAGAGAGATGGCTCCCCCACAACACACACACACTTTCGTTTTTCTCTTCTGCAGAAATATCTCAGCATGCAACCCAGTCACATAGCTGGAGACAGGCAAGTCTGAAGGAAGTATGCTTATTTGTATAAAAAACAAGCAAATATAGGCACAGGAAAACTGCTTTTTACACTGCACAAGGTCTGCACAAACTCTGCTACACACACTGCACAGTGCCTTATTCAGTAACTCATATGTCATCACCTTTTTAGTGCACTCCTTGAAAATGCAAAACACCATTAGTTAACATGTCTCAAAGATTAGGGTCAGTGAGAACCTTATAAGACAACTTCATTGTACTGCAGCTTTTAATATAAATATGTTTTACGTTTAAAGAACACTACCGAAAAAACAGTAATACCATACAAAATCATGAAGGCAACAGCAAAGATGCAAACTCAAATCTTTTTATAGAACCAAACTACAGTGTACTCAGCAAAACATAAATAAACAAATCCAAAAAACCACCACCACCACCATCCCGCAACAGTTAGGTGAAATCCCTTTGTGCTTAACATCTGTCTAAAAGTGGAAATGTTTTTGCACTATCCAGAAGTATTTTGTAACCTAGCTCTATGACAGCAATATATACTAGTTCAAGGCAGCAATCACCACAGCTGAGAAGTCCAGGTTTCATGTCAACAGTCATTTTTAAGCAGAACATTGCTGTCACACTGATAAAAATGTCGTGTTGTGACCAACTTTGATTCCTATCTTTTGCAACATATTACTCTACTTGTGTCTCATTAGTGGAGGAAAACAGCTTCCTTTTGTCACTGCAACAGCTTTAAGAGCACATTTCCTGACTGCAACCCAGAGAAGAAGAATGTTAAGATAGTTTGGGGAGATAAAGCAAGATAATTCATCTAGGCTGTGTCTACACTGGAGAGTTTTGCTGACACAAGGGTTGACAGAACTCTGCATTTGCCTCGACAGTATTATCCCTCAAAAATTTGAGGTGTAACAATCTGTAGACAATGTCCCCAATGTAGGCACTTCTGTCGACAGAAAGGACTTCTGGTTGCTGGGCAGCCCTCTTTGAAGAGCTGGCATTCCACTTTCTGGCACCAGAAGGCAGTGCAGCCTGGCAGTTCTCTGTTGACGGAGCAACTAGCATTTAGATGTAATCTGTCAACAGAGGTTCTATTCAGATTTTCTTGTCAACAGTAACTTCTGTTGACAGATGCTTCTAGTGTAGACATAGTCCTAGAAATTGTTGGAAAAGGGATGCACCCATTTTTCACAGTCTCATTCCAATACATCTACTCTCTACCCCATTCCAAGAAGGAAGGGATATAAGGTCTGGATGGCGTTTTCTGTGGAGAAAATCATCATCATACAGTGTCAGCAGTAATGAAGCTATGGACTGAAGTGCACCCATAGGTCTCTTCTCTCCTACCAGATAACATGCACAAGCAATTGAATGAAACCTAATTATTAGTACCGTATAGTAAATACGCAAACATTTATCTTGAGAACTAAAATGATCTCTTAGGGGAAACCTGCCATCAAGCTGTATACCAAACTTTACTAGCACAGGAGTGAGTTTAAGAATACACAGTGAATGTTCCATGTATATCTATCTATAGATCTTCCATTTGTATTCACAGTATTATTATGGCCAAACTGCTTACATCATGCTCAAACAACTATGTCTGCAAATAAATCTGATGTCTTAATATGCCTCTTAGATGTTTAGATACAGAACAGACCAAGGCCTTTTAAAAACTGTTTGAAATAAAACCACCATCTCAGTCAGCTTTCTCTAAAGCATTTTAAGAGAAACAACTTTTAAATTCTACAACTACTGTGCCACATACAATTTCAAGAAATGATACAGAGAAATGAACAGAATTACGTATGCTTGTAAAATATAACACATTTATTGAATAAACACACAAATGTTTACTGAACTTTCTATAACCCTAGAGATTGGGCACCTTTAACATCCAACATATACATTGTGCTGGGGAGAAAGAAAATTATTTTAAATATATGTATATATTTAGTAATGACCTTTAAAATTACACAATTGCTCTGAGGAGACGGGTTTTGTTTTTTTTTTTTGGTAAAGATTTCTCTTTCGGACTTATCAATAGGACTGAAATGGTGACTTTATTTCAAAGACTGAATTAAACCAAAAGGGAAAGAAAAATGTAGAACATAAATGTGTCAGCAGCTTTTTTTTCTTTTTAAAGCCATTCCTCAATGAATGACTCTTTCAAGTAAAAACTGCAAATAATTCCATGTGCCTTACTGGCTGAACTTATGTTATGTATTGCTCTTAGTTAACTAATTGGACAAGACTTAAACCTCCAGGATTTAGTATGCTCTAATAATGTAAAGGATAGGAACAGTAATAAGAATCTAAAATCTGTCATTAGGCAAACACGATGAAGCAAACACTTTATCTTTTTACAAATGGGTAAGCTTAAATTTTATTGGGATGAAGCGTAACTGCTCCCATCAGTCACAAATGAAGTTGATTTGGTGATTTGTTAAGAGGTGCTACAGTCCTCTGGAGCTACTCAATGCATCCTCTTGGCTAACATGAGTCCAAAGGGGAAGAGACACTGTTGACATCAAGAAATGCTTACTATTTACCACACTTGAGTAATTAATTCAAAGGTAGCAAGATTGACCCCCATAGTTAAGATGTAATGGGAACATGAGGCACAGATTAGACCAACCTTCAACTGAGACAGCATTCGAACAGATCATCCATGTGTATAAAGTAGAAGCAGAAAAAAGAGCTAGTTATGACACAACATGCGAAAAAGAGCTTGATGCGAGATCAGTGAATTGTTAAAAATTTCACATAAAAAAGCACGCACAAAGTGCTCACTGACGGTACATTACAGCTTCACGTTTATCTTCACAAGCATACAATGAATTGTCTCCAGTGAATGTATAAACCAGATTACATAGTACATATTGCAAAAAGACAGTCGTATTATAGTGATCTTCCTCCACTTACAGGAAAGCCACCATTTCAGAAAAAATGAAATTATCCAAACAATTCAAGCAATCAAATGTACTAAGTTATTGAGGAGATAAGGAATCAAGTAGTAATGAGATTTGTTTTTCCTCAAGAAAAACCAGCTGTTTCTTTTCCAGTTATAAGTACTGCTAAGAAATTGAAGGCTTTTTATAACACCCTACCCTGTGAAATGTGAAGATTCCACTATTAGAATTTCTTTTCATTTTTTTAAGCACTCATTAGAATGGAGGAGAGGCAGAAGCCAAAGCAGTGATGTTCTAAATCACTGTGGCTATCTCCCCAGTACCAGGCACTTCCAAGGTAAGGTGTAAGGGCTGGGCATAAAAACACACATTAGATGGGAGAGAGGATTCTAGTCATCACTGCCATTTGCTAAATCCTTCCAAGTCAGATTTTTTAACCATTGATTGGAGTGAATAACTGTTGGGAAAGAACAATTAACTCCAAAATAACGTCTGTATGACAAACATGAGTATTTAATCCTTTGCCAAAACTGAATGATCTAGAACTCTATGAATTCATTAAAAAGAATTAAAACAGAATGATTAACAATAAGCTCACAAAATGCTCACAAATAAATCAACATCAGCACTCAACAGTGTAGTTCAAAACTGGGAAGAGTTACCTTTTTAAAGACACTTCGATATTTTACCATCCCTCTATAAATCTGGTTTTAGTCTTATTTTCGACAGCCATGGCACTGCATTTTTTGTATCAATGTGGCATGCCAGTGGGTTCCTCAGACAACATGTTTCAAATGCTGGAAGCTAGAGACTGAGCAAACCAAACAAAGTTCCATGGAAATCAATGGGTAGTTTTACTAACCTGTATTGTATACATAGTATGCCTGATGGCCAGCATCTTTTAAATACATAATTATGAAAATTTTGTAGCACTTTGAATTATAATAGAATAGTATAAACACTAATTTTCATCACTACTATGAAGCACAAATAAAGGTTAAGTCCATTTTTGAGATGGATAAACAAACAGGGAGGTTATAGGACATGTTGAAAGCCATACCATGAAAGACCAGCAGGGTCTGGATTCGAACGTAAGGCCTCTTGGAAACACAGACTTCTCCTCAACCTGCTACTCTACAATGCTTGGAATATGTGAATAGTAAACTAAATTCTCTTTTTGAGCAAATTAATATATGTATCTCCACTTACTGCAGTGGATTTACCCTTGATGTGTACCAGTGAGAAAGAATCAGGGCAAGTATTTCTTTCACCAGTGCAATTTGAGATTATACCAGCAAATAAAAAATACACAGCAGCAAGTCTCAGAGCTTCGATCAATTGTCCCAGGTGCATACTGAGGGCTAAAAATAGCAGTGTAGGTGTTGGGGCTTGGGCTGGCATTTGGGCTTTGTGGCACAGCCTCTCCACCAGCCTGAATGTGAATGTCTACACTGCTAGTTTTAGCACCAGAGTATGCGCACAAATCGGATAACCTAGGCTCAGAGAGGCTCCCAAGGGTGGTCTTTTGCAGCATAGGCATACATAAGACAAGTATTTGGGTTCAGAGGCCTCCATAAACAACTTTAATTAATTAATTCAAAATGTAGAAGACCTGATATTTTAAATAGCAAGCACGCATTTGAAGCCATGAAAACATTTTTTCCATCTATGTAATAAAATGCAACAATTGAAGATATAAAATGAATAAAAAAAATTAGGCTAGGAACTTTTATATATCAGGTTAGGCAAATGGAATTTAAAATGATCTAACCACAAACCTTCAAAAATAATCCTGTTTTTCAGGAGAATGTGGAGCCTCTCTATGTCTGTTACTTCTTTTGCAATGGTGAAGTAGTTTTCTGCAGTGTCGAGCAAACAACATGTTTGATGCTTCTTGCATTCTCATTTACAAAATGAAATTGAAAAACAATGTGATTCCTTTGCCTGGCTCATTTGGGAATTAGTTGCATGCTAAATTCCCAACTCAACCATTTGTAAGTTCTAATGTCTTTCCCTACACTTTGTGGAACTCAATGCTTTATTATTCTCTTCTCTACTGTTATAGACTCTCAGTCTATTATATCGACACATTCTCACACTTGCAAGCTTAAATACATACGCACATCTCCATAGCAACATCTGTGCATGTTGATGAGATGCAGGCTTTCCTACCGCAAATCAGCCAACAATCTTCTTTGAACATAAGCCTTTATTTCTTGATTTCTGCGATACAGGGATTCAAGTTTTGTCTGTACATCAGAGCCTAATTCATTCAAAAATGCTTCTATGCTCAATGCGCCTCTCATTTTAAAGAGGCCACCTGAATCCATTCCTTCCCTTGCTTTGTGGATTTCTTCCCACTGCATATTACCTACAGTCTTGTTCTAACTTTCTTTTGATAATGCCCAATTGATCTTTCCATGGCACACAGTTTGTTTAATCACAGTATCCCATAAGATTTCACTTAAAAGTTCTGTAGTTTAAACCTGTAATCCCTGAAGATATGTCAAATAGGAGACCTGACCCCATATTTTAAAGAACGTGGTTCGTAACAGGCACCGATGTATATTTTGTCTTATGTAACATCTTCAGTCTGTACAACTGAATGTCAATACAAATACAGAAGTTGGCCATCACTCAACAATGTAAATTGAAAATCATTTCATTGTCCATTTGGGAATAATTTCCATTTCCCACACAGTGTAATGAAATATAAACAGCTTCTGCAAACCTTAGGGTTCACAAGCATAAAGAATCCAGAATTCACTAAATATCACTATCCAACATGGCTCCTCCCCAAATAGCTAAACTAGCAACAGCAGCAAAGTACCTCACAAAGGATAGCTCAATGGAGTTAAATACATCTTTAACAACATGAAGCCAGAAAACTAAAAATGGGGAGTTATGATGCAACCATTTTATTTTTTAAGTCAAGCTGAACTGTTCCTTGAGGAACAGTGGAGGATCTTTTGTTAGCCTGCTAACATCAAATCAGGATACCACACATGGAAACTGAAGTCTGAGTTTGACAAATCTGTCACACTTTCAGGGCTTCCTTATGATCACTCTAAGACTTTGAAAAGAAGTCTGCAAATTCATCTAAATCAGCAACTGGCAACCATGGTTAGTGACTGGGCCGCACGAGTGGCTCTCCGTCTCAGTGGGCTGCATGGACAACCTGCAGCCTGTGGAGCACTGAGGTTCCATTTACTGCTTGTGCACCCTTTGTCTGCCCCCATCCCTCATGCACCTCTCACACACTGGGCACTGGAGCCCTGCACTTCCTACTCCTTCCTATTTCCACCATTCCAGCACTTTTGGAGGTACACAAATCCACTGATTTGCACTCTGTCCTCTCCCTTCCCAAGACTGAACAGCCATAAACAGCTCCAAAAGTGCTGCGAGAGAGGGGAAGAAGTAACAAGTGTGGGGCTCCACTGCCCCAGTATACAAGCGGTGCATAAGGGAGGATGGCAGAAAAAGGGTGTGCCAGCCATAGGCAGAACTCCAGTGGGCCGCATGTGGCCTTTAGGCCACAGGTTGCCCACCACTGAGCTAAATAAAACTAATTTAGAGGGACTTTGGCACTACACAGTTTGGAACACAGTGTAGTATTTTTAACTCAGCATCTCTGTCTTCTCCACTTCCAAAAACCTGAACACTCTACCTGCCTTTTGCATGAACAAGCTGTGGGTTGAAAAAAAACTGTAAAGAATAAAGCAAAACAATTTCAATGTCTGACAGAAAAATAGTGTATTTTATTTACGATTTTCATGGAAACCATGCCAAACAAACTGATTACACATTATATGCCTGCTTGTAAAAGCAGTCTGAAGCCAAACAACTCAAGTAGCTGAATAGGAAGAGCATACCTTCTTAGCATACAAATCCAGATCTACAGTTCCTGATTATAGATATACTAAATATAATTTCTTTTTTTATTTGGTGCATACTGGAACTTTATACACACCTTATGTACACCATTAAGAATCTGTGTAAAACTTGAGATGTTTTCTCTTAACAACCTGAATTTGAATGGGTATAACTTAGTGATTTCTGAAACACTAGACTGAAGTGCATGATGGATTATTTCAGAGAAGCATCTCCCGTTTTTGTGGTAGATCAGCAAGCCACCCTTCTTTAGATCAAGAATTTCTAGCTTTTAACCCAAGTCCTCGCCTCAGCACCTCAGGATCCTGGACCAATAGGGTATTTCACCCATGTGTCCACCTGGTGCTAGAGACAGATTAAAAACCAAGATTTAAAAACAAAACTCAGCATCTGCAGAGAGCAGAGGTGCTCCCTAGTACCTGCTCTCTTCTTTCACATCCCTGTGTCCCAAACTCAAAACAGGAGGAAAAGCTTCTGCACCCTTTTCAAGTTTATGCAGCACCATCTAGGGAAGTGCAAAGAGTATTGCCAGGTAGACTCCCTGCAGCTTCCATGAGGCAGAAGGCCACTGCTCCTGTGTGATGAATACACCCCTTTGTTTTCATCATGCCAGTTCTTATGCCCCCAGCTTTTCATTTTAAGACTCCTTTGGAGCTCAAGCCATTCCTCGCTGTGCTTTTAATGAGCAAGTATAAAATGTTTCTTTCCATGTACATCACCATGCCTGGATTTAGCATTCTGGACTGAGAGGCTCTGAAATATAAAACATTAAGATTACAAAACATGTTTTGCATTTTGCACTATATTCTGCTACTGTCTTGGACATTGAGTGGAAGGGACCCATAAACTCCTACAGGATCATATAGCCTCCTGTCCCTTTTCAATAGACAGAGGTACACTACCACTTTTAATTTCTTATTTTTACACTAAGGAAGGAAGTTTTAAAGTGAGCATATTTGAGAATACAAATACAAGGGGTTGCAATACCTAACAAAGGTACCAACAGGAGAAAACAGTCTGCTTGTATTTACCAACCAAATAATGAGTATTACAAGTATAATCAATAATCAAAGAAACGGGGAAAAGCATTTAGGCAAAAGAGGGCCCCTTAGAGCACATCTAATGAGAAGATGGAGATGCAGAACTCAAAGTGTTAGACAAATGATATGCAAGATTTATCTAGTGCAACTAGATGATTTTAGAACTACAAACACAGCAGTGATGATATACTACTTGATACCAACGGAAACACTTTGAATAGTGTTTTAATCTGGCCACTATTAAAGGGAGTGGTGGGGAGCCCTAGCAGAGTTAATGAGGGAGCAAAGAACTGCTTTATTTTGAGAAAAATTATAGCTGCTACTGCAGTAAATCTCCTGGACATGAAACAAATGGTTCTCAAAAAATGTTAACACTATTTGGCACAGGGTACTGAATCAAATAGCAAAATACTTCAGACAGCATGAGAGCCTGGAGATCACCCCAGAGCTGACAACACTGAGAGCCTTTCACATTTACAGAGAAAGGATTCCAAAGATGTATCTATCAAGGGATCCCTCAGCTTCAAATAAGATAAAAAGTTTACATAAAAATGCTGGAAGAGAGAACTGTAGACATATCAGATTATCACAGATCCCACTAAGTTTAAAACATCTGGCATCAGTTGAAATCCACTGCATTTAATTTGGGGATCAAAGAGTTGTCTTAGATCTATCAGAGGTTGGGACAGGCGATTTTGAACAGTACTTTTTTCCCCACATCCAAAGAACTTGCTCCCTTCTTACTCAGACATCAAATCACAGGTGCCCCTTAGACTGACCTATGTATATCAATATGAAGTTTAGATTGAAATCAGAGACTTCAACACCATCGTCAACTTTGCAATAAATGAAAGGTGTTCCATATGAAGAAAATTCAAAATGTACACTGTACTGTGTTTGGAATGATATCTGTATGTTGGCATGATTATATCTTGTTTTGTTCATGTTGAGCCTCTTTTATCCAGCACCCTCAAGGCCTGACCAGCACCAAATGAGAGAACTGGCCAAACCATGGGAGGTCTATGCTGCCTAGCAGCATTACCAACACTTCCACTACTTACTGGGCCCTCAGAAGACATTTAGAGGTGTAAACAAACTTTATGGACCACAGGAAACTTGGCCACACTCATGGTAAGTCATTGTCTGGCTTAACAAAATCATGCCGGATCACGGATGTTGCTGGACAAGCATGTGCCGGACTACAGAGGTTCAACCTGCATAATCATGACCTTGCAATGCCAATTATTTAAATGTCCAAATGAGGGGGGAACCTGAGCCACAGTTGTACACTCAACAACCATACTAAAATGTTTTTGGGACCCTTGTTCAGTTACCAGAGTAATCTATCAACCAGTTAAAAATTTCATTTAGCATCTGCTATGCTGCCTTTCATGGAAGTTAATCTCTCTCAACGGGCAATTCACATGTGTTTCAGTGTTCTCTATCCATCTCCTCTTGATTAGTCAATAGTCGCCAATAAGCCACATGGGTTGAAGAAGAAAATCTGAACTTCAGAAATAAGAACCCCCAAAATATAATAAATACTAGTCTGAAAAGATCCACAGACTAACTTTAATCACTTTAGATGCTCAGTGATGCTTGATGTTAAGTTATATACTCCAAAGTGTTCCAGTTATTACCTCTCCCTTACTCTAATTAATACTGTATCATGTCAATGCCAAGGTGTGGGAGAGGAATACTCGCACCAAAGACTGGAAGAAGCATCTAGATAAGATTTGGAAAGTAACCACAGCTATGAGAACAGTGTTCAGAAAAGTAAACAACAAGAGCAAAGTCAAGTGTGCAACCAAGCTCTGAGAGTAAAAATGAAGGCTAATTGTCAGTGTCACCACAGGAAGATGGCGTCTGTCTTAGAACTAGAATCTCAGTTCCATGCAACACTGTTAGTGACTCAGAACAACTATGGAGAACAATATGGATACACTGATGTGAAAGCCTATGAGAAAGGTTCATAGTGATATATATCTCATTCATAGAAGCACAGGAGAGGAAAGCATACTGAGAATGATTCATGAGCAACTTAGAGTTTTGTACACAGTATTTTACATCACACTATTAGCCAGCTAAAAAAGCTGTACACTTAGTTTCATGGTGATGAGTAGTGGGTTGTAATACTCTATTCCATGTAACTGCATTGATTCTGAGAGGCCTATTGACAACAAGGCAATTGGGGGACAGGTGGAGAGCTATCAAATAGTTCTAAAGGGACCAGATGCTATCTGCTTCTAGAAAAAATATTCCATTGACTTACACCTTCCTCTCACTGGGCAAGAAATTTGGGTTACTTCAAATGCAGCATGGAGACATGTAGTTTCCCTGCTCTAAGAATGAATTTCACTATTAAGTGGACACTCAGCGCTCAGTAATAATTCAAGTGTTTTTTTCACAAAAGAGTGTATTAACCTGGATTATAATTACTTTCATTACCTCACGTAACACAATGTGCCAAGAAATTCACTTTCTGTAGTCTATGCTCAGAGATTCTACATTAGGAAACATTAGTCTACTTTAGGAAAAATTAGAAGAAAAAAAAAAACAACAGTGAAAAAAACATTAGGAAAAATGTCCTGTCAGGGTTCTTAAGCACTGGAATAAATTGCCTTGGTTGGCTATAGAATCTTCATCATTGGCTATATTTAAGAACAGGCTGGATAAATATCTAACAGGGATGATGCAGATGGTGCTTGTGCAAGGTCCTGTCATGCATGTAGAGGACTGGACTCAACCTTCTAGTGCTAGTATAGAGAAGTTACTCACCTGTAGTAATGATGGTTCTTCGAGATGTGTCCCCATGGGTGCTCCACAGTAGGTGTTGGGCTCGCCCGGCGCCACAGATTGGAATTCTTCTAGCAGTTTCCACTGGATCGTGCATGCGCCGATGCGCGCCGCTCCCTTGCGCGCCGTTGGTCACGTGTGCAATCCAGTCCCTGCCAGTTCCTTGACCAACCACCTCGGATGCTCCTGAAAAACACCAGACAGAGATCCGAAGCGGGGAGGATGGGCGGGTAGTGGAGCACTCACAGGGACACATCTCGAAGAACCATCATTACTACAGGTGAGTAACTTCTCTTTCTTCTTCGAGTGGTCCCCGTGGGTGCTCCACAGTAGGTGACTACCCAGCAGTAACCCCAAGTAAGGAGGGGGGTACTCGATTCACGTGCAGCTTGCCCTCGAGAGGACTGCTGTCGACAGATGGGTATCCTCATCGAACACCCGATGCAGGGCGTAATGCTTGGCGAAGGTGTCGTAGGATGACCAAGTCGCCGCTCTACAAATGTCTTTCAACGCGATTCCCTTGAAGAAGGCCGTTGATGCCACCACTGCTCTGGTGGAGTGAGCCCTAGGCAGGGCCAGCAAAGGGGTCTTTCGAAGCTCGTAGCACAGTTTTATACAGGACACAATGTGCTTTGAAATTCTCTGGGAAGAGAGGCCTTCCCCTTTTGACGTGGGAGCGAGAGACACCAGAAGCCTGTCCGTTTTCCGGAAGGACTTGGTTCTGTCTATGTAAAAGGCCAACGCCCTCCTCACATCTACGAGATGCAGGCGCGCCTCCTTGCTGGAGCTGTGAGGCTTCGGGTAAAACAAGGGTAAGACTATTGGTTCATTAAGATGGAACTCCGAGGAAACTTTTGGAACGAAGGCTGGGTGCAACCGTAAGATCACCCCCTCCTTTGAGAATACTGTGCAGGGCAGCGTTGCCATCACTGCTGCGAGCTCACTCACCCTGCGGGCTGACGTAATCGCAAGAAGGAAGGTCGTTTTCATGATAAGGAGTAGGAGGGGTACCGTGGCTAATGGTTCGAAGGGTGGTCCCGATAGCGTGTGGAGCACCAAGTCCAAACTCCATGACAGTGGTAGCGGTTTTCGAGGGGGGTACAGGTTTACCAGCCCCTTCAAGAACCTTGTGACGATAGGGTGGGCCCTTCCTCTTTGTGCCAAAAAGCTGATATAGCTGCAAGGTGGACCTTTAGCGAGGATAGAGAGAGCCCATCTCGTTTGAGGTCCAAAAGGTATTCTAGTACTACGGTTATGGGAACGTCGAGGGGAGCTAACTGTTTGGCGGAACACCAGGCTGTAAAGCGTGTCCATTTCTGTTCGTAAGTCCTCCTGGTGGAGGCCCTTCAGCTACACTCCAAGACTTGTCGTACTCCCTCCGTACATGTGCTCTCTAAGGTGCTGAGCCATGGATTAACCATGCTTGTAGGCGTAGTCCCTGAGGGTGCGGGTGCACTATGGACCCCTGAGCCTGCGTGAGTAAGTCCGGCGCCACCAGTAGGGGGAGTGGTGGACGATCCGACATGCGCAGAAGAAAGGGAAACCATTGTTGTCGGTCCCAAGTTGGAACTATGAGTATCATGCGAGCTCTCTCCCTTCTGGCTTTCTGCAGAACCTTGTGGATAAGTGTTGTGGGGGGAAATGCGTAGAGTAGAGGGCCCCTTCCATGAGATCATGAATGCGTCCCCCAGGGACCCCCGCCTTATTCCTGCTCTGGAGCAGTACTGGGGACACTTCTTGTTGTACTGGGTGGCAAACAAATGGAGTTGGGGAAACCCCCAGGTACGAAATATGCGTCGTAGCAGGTCGGAGCGGACCTGCCATTCGTGCGTGAGTGCGAAGTGCCTGCTCAGTTGATCTGCCTTCATGTTGTGGGCGCCCGGCAAATACGAGGCTTTCAACATTACGTTTTTGGCAATGCACCAATTCCACAGTCGGACTGCTTCCACGCATAACACATGGGATTGTGCCCTTCCTTGTCGATTGATGTAGAACATATTGGAGGTATTGTCGGTATTGATCCCGACTACTTTGCCATGCAGGTATTTCCGAAAATGTCTGCACGCACTGAACACCGCTCTGAACTCCAGTATGTTTATGTGCAGTGTCTGTTCTGCAGGGGACCATAGCCCTTGCGTCACCTTGCTGCCAATGTGCGCTCCCCATCCTATGTGGGAGGCTTCAGTTGTAAGAAAAATAGAAATTTGTGGTTGGTGGAAGGGCACCCCCACTAGCAGGTTCTTGGGATCTTCCCACCATGCTAGCAATCTCTGTACCTCTGTCGTGGGCGATACTACCCTGTGGACGGTATGGGATGCCAGTTTGTAAACACTCACCAGCCAATGCTGCAGGCTTTGCATGTGTAACCTGGCATTCTGTACCACAAACATAGCTGCCGCCATGTGCCCCAACAGTTGCAGGCACGTTAGGACCGGCACCGTGGGGCTGTACCTCATGACTTGCACCAAGGAGTTGATGGTGCAGAAGCGGGCGTTGGGCAGGTATACTCTTGAGGCGATACAGTTTATGCGTGCACCTATGAACTCTATATCTTGCGTGGGTTCGGTCTTTGACTTTGCGAGGTTGATAACTAGGCCCAGCAAAGTAAACGTGTTCACGGTGATGCGTATCATGCGTAGGACCTCTGCCTTTGAGGCCCCTTTCAGTAGACAGTCATCCAGATATGGAAAAATAAACATGCCCTGCCTGTGCAGGTAAGCTGATACCACTGCCAGGGTTTTGGTAAAGACTCTGGGTGCCGAGGATAGGCCGAACGGAAGAATCCTGTATTGGAAACGTTCCCCGCCGACCGTGAAGCGGAGGAAGCGTCTGTGTACCGAGTGGATTGTTATATGAAAGTAAGCGTCTTGTAAGTCGAGGGCTGCAAACCAGTCTCCATCGTCCAGTGCCGTGAGTATGGAGGCAACTGTAATCATCCGGAAGCGCTGCTTGCGCAAGTATCAGTTGAGGCCCCGTAGGTCCAAAATCAGCCTCCAGCCTCCTGTTTTCTTCTCTGTTAGGAAGTAGCGTGAGTAAAAACCTTTCCCTTGGAATTGTTCCGGCACTCTTTCCACCGCCCCTATGAACATGAGGTGATCTACCTCCTGCTTCAGCCTCGCCTCGTGGGGAGTGTCCCTGACAGGAGGCCGGGTGGGAGGTTTCGTCGGTGGAAGTGACTGGAAGGGGATCGTGTAGCCCGTGGCTATAATTTCCAGCACCCATTTGTCTGTCGTGATCTTTTGCCATTGGGAGTGGAACGGTTTGAGGCGATGATGGAACATGAGGTGAGAGTGGCATTGAGCGATGGTGTTGATAGTGCAGTCCTCGACATACCCGTCAAACTTGCTGCCTCTGGGCTTGCCACGAGGGTGTATGACTTTGTTGAGAACGTCACCTGGGGGCCTTGTACTGCCACTGCTGTTGATGGCGCCCTTGGTGATAGCCTCGCTGATATTGTGTGTGCTGTGGCTGGTAAGCATAGCGTCTTTGCTGAGGATAGAATTTCTTTTTCTTGTATGGGGGAGTGTAGATACCCAAGGTCTTAAGTGTGGCCCTCAAATCTTTGCTAGAGTGGAGGACTGAGTCGGTTGAATCTGCAAACAGCTTTTGCTTTTCAAAGGGAAGATCCACGATCTTCGCCTGTAGATCTCTGTGGATACCGGACGTCTAGAGACAGGATTCTCTACGCATTACCACTGCTGCGGCTGTTGAGCGTGCTGCTGTGTCTGCAACGTCCAGGGCAATCTGAACTCCTGTTCGTGATGCCGCATAGCCCTCTTGGACAATCGCCTTTAACACTGGCTTCTTGTCCTCTGGAAGTGAATCCATGAGAGAGGTGAGTCTAGAGTAATTGTCAAAGTTATGGTTTGATAAATGTGCCGCGTAGTTTGCCATCTCAATAATAGGGTAGAGGAGGAGTAGACCTTCCTGCCGAACAGCTCTACTTTCTTAGCATCTTTATCCGACCCCCCTGATTTGTACTGAGACGTCTTCGACCTCTGCTGGGACAATTCGACCACCAAAGAATTGGGTTGTGGGTGGCTAAAGAGGAACTCCATGCCCTTGGCTGGGACGAAGTACTTCTTTTCTGCCCTTTTGTTTGTAGGCGGAATAGAGGTTGGAGTCTGCCATATGTTAGTGCCTGACTCCATAATGGCTTTGTCCAGTGGGATAGCAATTTTAGAAGAAACCGGGGGTCTCAAATTTTTCAGGAGTTTATGGTGCTTCTCCTGTACCTCTGCTATTTGAATGTCCTCTGTGTATGCTCCTCTTTTGAACAGCTCTTGGAATTGTTTAAGGTCATCCCGAGGGGAGACATCCCCGGGGACAATCACCTCATCTGGGGAGGATGAGGAGGAACCGCTGGGGTAAGCCTCCCCCAAGTCCTCTGGCTCCCAAGTTCGCTGGTATGCTTGCTCCCTTGTGGGCTGTGAAGGAAAGTCTCGGGACTCTGGACCCAATTCCCCCTGGGACAACTGCGTTCCTCTCCCAGAGCGAGAGTGTACACCGGAGTATTGATGAGGAGTGGGAGAGGATCTGCCCCTGGATCTGGACCTCCAATGTCGGTGTTCAGTATGATGAGGATGGCCATAGCAACGTGGGTAAGGGTCCGGTGATGGAGACCTGGACCACGATCGGGGAGTGTACCCATGATGTCTGGGAGAGTTGGATCTCCGTGACGACATTGATAATGGTGAAGCTGGTTTGTGATAGTACTCAAGGGGATCCATGCCCAAAAATGGTGAAGGTGGCCTGAGACACGGCGAAAGTGGTTGGAGAAACGGAGAGGGAGGCCCGAAATAAGCCGGTGAAGTTGCTGCCCGGCGATGCGGCGTGTGTATCTCAGGAGCGGGGCTGGGTCACAAGGGCATGGCAGCCCTGTCTGGAGATGGACTAAGGTGCCGGTTTTTGGCTCTAGCCTTCCCCCTCCCCTGTAGGGTGGGCACCGCCCCCTCCCATGCCAGGAATCTCAGCCCCATTGTCGGGGCTGTGCTCAGTACCGTCATCAGCGGTGCCGCGCGGGTAGCTTCCTCCAGCGCTGGTAGGCCCCATGCTGGGTGCCCCTGTGCCGTCAGCGCCGTGAGAGCCGGTGCCGCCGATTCCGGCGCTTGCCGCACTGGTGCTCGCAGCGTCTTCCGTGCCGACTGCTGTATAGTCGGAGACCTGGCCTCAGCCACGTGCGCTACTGTGCTGCTGCTTTCACCAGCTGGCGGCTGAGGGCTCTGCGTTCTGCTCGTCCTGTTCGCTGGGACCGCCGGCAAGGATCGAGCCGGGGAGAGTTTCTTCTTCTTCTGCACAGAAGGGGTCAAAGACGCTGCCTTCCTTTTATGTGACCCAGAGGGCCCTTCTGTGTGAGGCTTCTCCGGTGGCTCAGGCTGGAGGGCCTTATCAAACAAGATCATTTTCAGCCTCATTTCTCTGTCCTTCCTGGCCCTGGCTGTAAGCTTAGCGCAGTGCGAACACTTCTGGGTAACATGAGACTCCCCCAGGCAACGAATGCACTCACTATGCCCATCAGAGGCCGGCATAGCCTCACGGCATGACTTACACTTCTTAAACCCCGAGGAAGCCATCGCGGTGAGTCTTTACTGTTAATCGGGTACTTAGCTGCTAATTAGCGTGTTCTACCACCCAGATAACATTCACGACCCTCAAGGTAGCAGACAGCTTAAGACAGCCTTCTTTGTCCGCTCCCCTTCCCTCCGTTCCTCTTCTCTCCACTGTACTGTATGCCTTGCTTTTTTTTTTTTTTTTTAATAGGAAAAGAAAAACAAGCTAACAAGGAAAAACAACTATCTTATCTGTCTCAGGCTAAAGAGCCAGAGCAGATTCCGTCTGCAGCCGTTGGCGGTTGAGAAGGAACTGGCGGGGACCGGATCGTGCACATGACCGAGGGCGTGCAAGGGAGCGGCGCGCATCGGCGCATGCGCGATCCAGTGGAAACTGCTAGAAGAATTCTGATCTGCGGCGCCGGGCGAGCCCGACTCCTACTGTGGAGCACTCGAAGAAGAATCTATGATACTATTGGATTTCTGTGACTATGATTGGAATGTATACCTCAGGAATGTGAGAACTGAAAGGGTCAGATAAAAATCACTTTACATGCTGTAAACCAACACAATCTGCTTCCAGCTAGCTACATCTGGAGTTAAAAAATATTCTAAATATAGTCTTTTAGTTACACCAATGCCTATTTTGGAGGCTGGGTAGGATCTGAGATCACACAAGTTTGTGCTGAAAACTACAGATTAAGAGACTAGTGTGTCTGACGTGGGGATTGTGTACAAAACTGGGACGAAGACCTCATTTTGAAAAATCAAATGTTTTATCTGTATCATCAGCAATTTCAAACAAAAATCCACCTGCCTTGACAAATTCTATTATGAATATTAAGCAACACAAGAATCAAGAAAATAAGAAATGGGGTGTTTGGTGGTGGGATTTTTGATTGACTGATTGTTTTTAAGATAAACATCACAGATCTCTCTACTCCTGGGTCAAATTAGGTGTATTCTGAGTAGGGATTCTCTGAAAAATGTTCGCCATCACAAGAGGAAAGGATACTTACAAAATCTAGGTCCTTTAAAATATTCACCCTATGTAGTAACAAAGGTCAATTTTGTAGTTACTAAAAAGTGTAGAGGTGGTTTTGTAGAAACACTGTCACTACCATGTACAAATAGTGCAGATATCCTGAAAGCTGACCAGGTCATTCACAAACCATCATTTCTATGCCAAAAGTTTTCTTTCAGTCAGGCCATCAATTTAAAATTACTGAAAACCAAGACACCTCTTATTAAACCGGTACAGTAAATTTGAAAATCAAAACTGTAATATAGTGTAATGAATTACAGATTCAAGTGCAAGTAACTGATATGGTACATGTGCCATGTAGCTGAAAGCCAAGACTACCCCCTTTTCTTTTCTGTAACACTGACACCTTTTCCATCTGAAGAAGTGGGTTTTGCCCCCGAAAGCTGAAGAATTAATGAATGTATTAGTCTGTATGGTGACACAGGAGCATTTATAAATGTTTGTTTCCTCTCCTAAATGGTGGACAATTAAATGCCATGATTTTGTTATGGTAATTCGGTAGGAGCTTTAATCTGGATGTGTCATTAATAGTAAAGATGTTAGATGCTATGCACTTTTCAACAAAGACAGAGACAAGGCCTTTATCGGGTAGTGCTTGACTATATTACTATGGCTATGTCTACACTAGCCCCAAACTTCGAAATGGGCATGAAAATTGCCATTTCGAAGTTTACTAATGAAGCACTGAAATACACATTCAGCGCCTCATTAGCATGCGGGCGGCCGTGGCACTTCGAAAGTGATGCGGCTCGCCGCCATGTGGCTCGTCCTAACGGGGCTCCTTTTCGAAAGGACCCCGCCTACTTCGAAGTCCCCTTATTCCTGTGAACAGATGGGAATAAGGGGATTTCAAAGTAGGCGGGGTCCTTTTGAAAAGGAGCCCCATCGGGACAAGCCATGCGGCAGCGAGCCACATCAATTTCAAAGTGCCACAGCCGCCCGCATGCTAATGAGGCGCTGAATATGGCCATTTTGAAGTTTGGGGCTAGTGTAGACATGGCGTATAAGTGTGAAAGTAAAAAGAATGCCATGCCAATGATAATCCCAGATGAATGGGTTCTGCTCAGTGCCCAACATTTACTGCATTCTTGTTGCTCCATAGAAGAAAGTACTTCTATCCCCAGATGTACAGAACAGGTTGCTGAGTGCTCAAAAAAAAAAGTCAAGAACCTGAATGTTGCATCTCTGCAGGCTGGGTTTCAGAGCCATCTAGCTATCTTACAGAATTTAGGATTTACCAGGGAGATGAAACCTGAGAATCCCCCTCATCTGAAGGAGCCCCATTGCTGGAGCTGGCTATGAAATGATTTCCAAGTGGATCATATTCCAGTTAAAGGAAAAGATTCACTTGCTTTTTCTTCCCCCCACCCCCTGCAAAGCAGTTGATGTTTTTTACTGCGCACTGTTCACTTTCAACAGCCAACTACTGGCATGTAAGGCTCCATATTGACATCCTACTATGAGAACGTTCTGGACTTGACTCTCAGAATGCTGCCAAAACACTAATCCTTGCAACGTCTTAGTGATATGCTCTACTGTAATTGCGTTGGTCACAGGATATTAGAGAAACAAGGTAAATGAGGTAGTATCTTTTACTGAGCCAACTTTCACTGGGGAGAGAGCAAGCTTTTGAACTCTCATAGAGCTCTTCTTTTGGTCATATTGGTAAAATATGTGAGATTCCCATTTTAGAGATGCAAAGGAAATAGCCTACTACTCACCCAGCAAATCAGTGGCAGAGCTGGGGCATGATCTTAAAATCCTGCCTCACCATGCCATTCTCAACCCATTAGCTCATGCCGCCTCCAAAGCTACCAAAAATCCCTTCCCCGTCATTTTAATGGGGCTGCAACACAACCACTGAGCAATATGTAAAAGCCAATTTAGGACTTTTCAATGCATTTTTCAATCTCTTAGGCAAGCTCCTAACTGCATGTCCTATGGGCTCTTGATGACTTTTGTTTTTGAAAGGAGGAAGTTGCCTTGTAAACTCACTGGGTACATATTATGGGCATCTGTCAGCAAATGTGACAATGGCTTCACTCCTGACAGATGCATTTTGTAAACCTTGCAAGCATAAACCATAGTGAGTCATTCAGGAAAAAGAAGATCTTTCAGTTTAGTGCCTTAACTGCTCTTCCCTTACCTCTTTGAACTCAGAGAATTCGGTTTTCCCTAGGTGATGTGCTAATGCAAAATGCATTAGTACAAGATGGGAATTCCCAACACACCCAGGGTCAAAGGGTTAATAAATGTGACAGAATTTAATGACTACTGTTGCAACTGTTTGGCAACTAGGGAAGTATGAATTACGTTTCTGGTAAATAAGTCAGATCTTCCCTCTTCACTAGTTTGGTCAAGTTGAACTAATTTGGTCAAGATGTAATACTGATTTTGGTGCCATGTCACCAACAGCCAAGTAACTAGTATTATTACTAATATTTAGCATTTTTGTAATGGTTCACATTTCAATTTACTTAATAAACCATCAACTAAAATTAAATAGTTTTTGCTGAAGTTATCTTCCCTTGGTAAAAATCGATACATAAACATGTAGCAAATCACACTGTACTTGCTACGGGAAAACTATTACCTGATGACCTAGCCCTGTGCTCACAGCCAGGTGAATGTACTTTTGTTTCCCTCTCAATTAAAATTGGCAAAGTTCATTTTTTTCAGTAACAATAAATTTGAGCAAGAAGGGTCTCTCTCTCTTTAGTCACTTGGTGGCGCTTTTTCTAGGAAGTACTTTCCATAAAAGCTCCCTCCATTGCAATAGCCATTTCAGCAAGTGAAAACACTCATGCCACCAATGTGCCTCGTTCAGATTCCCACTTTCTTACTCACTCAGAGTCAAGCAGCATTCAGATACTAAGAACCACATTATTCCCTTTGCTTTGACTTAGGGGATGAAATATATCCCATCCCAACTCAAACAAGACAGTATGCAGAGAACACAGACAAGTCATGTTTAGGACACCAAGGCTATGTCTACACTACAGCACCCTTTTGAAAGGTGATCTTCTGGAAGATTGTCTTTCGAAAGAGCATGTCTACACTCAAAAAGCAGATGGAGCTGTTGATCCACTCTTTTGAAAGACTGGTCTCTTCTTTTGAAAGAAATCGTCTGCACAGCTCTGGGCATTCTTTCAAAAGAACTGCACAGGAAACACTGCAGATGGCAGGGTCACATGGCTAACAAGCTCTTCCAGGAGCCCCAGCTTGTCACTCCCTTAAAAGGTCGCTCCTCGACACCTTTGCGCTGTACATGCTGAGGGCTGCCAAGCTGTCTGAAGCACAGCAGACCCTCAGCGCAGAGTGTAGCCCCCATGGACATTCACAGCAAGATCCCGATGGGGACCTCCACAAGGCCACGTTCGGCCTGCTGGCCATGGTGCTCATCACCATCCTCCAGCATCTCAGGGGGGCCGCCGTCCTGGTCGTGGTCCTGTAGACTGTCTCCTTGGGACAACATCCACAACCCCTCCCCTGAGCGAGCTGGCACCTGTGGAGGTATCCCATGAGCTCTGAGTGGTGGGACTGGCTCACTATGGGAGAGTGGGATGACTTCCACATGACCAAGTGGACGTTTCTGGAGCTATGCCACTAGATGGCCTCTATCCTTCAGCACCATGATACCTGCGTGCAGCCTGCACTGCCCTGGAAAAGTGAGTCACCATCATAATCTGAAACTGGCCACCATAGACATCTACCTGTCAGTTGGGCACAAGTCTGGGGTGGGCAAGAACACCAAAGAATACATTTTATGTGTAGACACTTCACGAGATCTTTCGAACTACTCCTTCTTTAAGAAGATTTTTCTAAAGAACTTGCTAGTGTAGACACAGCCCCTGTGTTTGAAGGAACATGGTAAGGCAGAGGGATGGAAAAGGGGCATGGCAGCAATGCCTTAAGCCACAGAAATTACAAACAAACAACATCGATGTCTGCAAATGCTAGAAGTCTAAATCCACTCTTTTGAAAGACCTCCCAACCTCATGAGGATCCTCACTAACAGCCACAGTCTCTACCCCAGGAACACCAGTTCTGGAACCTTTCCCTGCAACAAAGCCCGCTGCCAGCTTTGTCCACATATCTTCTCTGGAAATACCATCACTGGACCTAACTAGGTTACTCACAGAATCACTGGCACTTCCTCATGCTCCTCTACTAACATCATATATGCCATCATGTGCCAACAATGCCCAGATGCTTTGTATATTGGACAGACTTCTAACTCCCTTAGACAAAGGCTCAACGGGCACAAAACAGACATCAAAACAC
Source organism: Carettochelys insculpta (assembly GCF_033958435.1). NCBI lineage: Eukaryota > Metazoa > Chordata > Testudines > Carettochelyidae > Carettochelys > Carettochelys insculpta. The sequence continues at coordinate 22,402,261 of NC_134157.1, forward strand.
TCCAGATCCACAAACCAGTTAGTCAACATTTTAATGGAATGGGGCATTCTGTCAATGACCTCAAGGTATGTGTGTTACTGAAGAGGAATTATCGCACCGTTCTGGAAAGAGAAGCAGCCGAGTTGTCTTTTATATTCAAATTTGGCACATTAACACATGGTTTAAATCATGATGGGAACTTTCTGAGTCACTATAGGGGCTCGTCTGCGTACTTGACTCAGTCTAATTCTTGACCTTCCTCCCCACTCCTCCACTCTAATTTGCTCACCTTGATTATCTTTTTCTGATTTGTCCTCCTTGATTACTGTTTTTGGTTCTCTGCGTCTTAAATATTGAGTCTGTTCTGGTCTGGCTATGGTCTGAAGAAGTGGGTCTGTCCCACGAAAGCTCACCTAATAAACTATTTTGCTAGTCTTTAAAGTGCTACTGGACTGCTTTTTGTTTTGATAGTGTATAGACTAGCACGGCTTCCTCTCTGTTACTTTTAAAAAGCGAAAGTCAAATCCTAGTGAGGAAAATAGAAAGGAGCATGAACACTGCCAAATGAAATGCAAAAATGCGATAAGAAAAGCCAAAAAGGAGTATGAAGTATAGCTTGCCAAATACTCAAAATGCAATACCAAAATGTTTTTTAAGTACATCAGAAGCAGGAAGTCTGCTAAATAACCAGTGGGGCCCCTAGACGATTGAGTTACAAAAGGGGCACTCCAAGATGACAAAGTCGTTCCAGAGAAACTCAGTGAATTCTTTGCTTCAGTCTTCATGACAGAGGATGTTCGTGAGATTCCCAAACCTGAGCCATCCTTTGCAGGTGACAAATCTGAGGAATTATCCAAGACTGAGGTGTCATTAGAGGATGTTTTGGAACTGATTGATAAACTTAACAGTAACAAGTCACCAGGACAAGTTGGCATTCACCCAAGGATTCTGAAAGAACTCAAATGTGAAATTGCAGAACTGTTAACTGTGGTTTGTAACCTACCCTTTAAATCAGTTTCTGTATCCAATGACTGGAAGATATCTAGTGTAAGGTCAATATTTTAAAAGGGCTCTACAGGTGATCCCAGTAATAACAGATCAGGAAGTCTAATGTCGGTACCAAGCAAATTAGTTGAAACCATACTCAAGAATAAAATTGTCAGGCACATAGAAGAATATAATTTGTTGGGCAAAAGTCAGCATGGGTTCTGTAAAGGGAAATCATGTTTTACTAATCTATTAGAGTTCTTTGAAGGGGTCAATAAACATGGACTAGAGGGATCCAGTACATACAGCGTACTTGGATTTCCAAGAAGCCTTTGACAAGGTCCCTCACCAAAAGCTCTTATGTAAATTAAATTGACTTGGGATAAGAGGGAAGATCGTTTCATGGATTGAGAACTGATTAAAAGGCAGGAACAGTGGGTAGGAATAAATGGTAAATTTTCAGAATGGAAAAAGGTAACTAGTCGTGTTCCCCAAGGGTCAGTCCTAGAACCAATCCTATTCAACTTATTCAGTTAGCTCTATATTACCACATGACTGTGTTCACTGTAAATACCATTAGCTCAATTTAGGGAGCACTCATATGGGTATCATATCATTGTCGGAATCTGTTGGGTTTAGCATCAAGTTCAAATTTAAAAGTTCGAATAAAGGCCATCGTGGAAGCACCACACCTTAAAATCAAATTGATTAAACTTCTAGAGGTGTCCCATATGTAACCCACAGTGCCCTACAGTGCTCCGCTCTGGCCACTGTTCTCCAGGTGTGCAGGAATAAGATAACAGGAAGACCATGAATTTCAAATCGGGACCAGGTAGCCTGTGGCTGTGGGATCAAGTTTGCATAAGAGGCTGAGAAATGTCTCTTTCTGTCTCTGCTCTTAGCACTGTGAGCACATCTGCCCATTACAAACAGCCCAGCATGGAGTTCGCAGCTCTGTCTGTACACTTGGTATTTTCATCTGTGCTGCCTGGCACCAGCTGCTGCCCCACCGCACCACATGGCAGCAAGACTGTTTTGGGTGTCGTGCTTGCATAACAAGCCTAGAAACTTCTCGGCAGTTTACACTTGTGTGCAGCCTCTCCCTCCCCCCCAGGCAGCATGCAATCGGGTCTTTCCTGAGCCCAGCCACATCATATGGCTAGCCTCTTACCCAATACAAGGATGTGCCTGCCATTCAGTGCTGATCATGTTGCCAGACAGCACCATGTCCTGGCTTATGAGTGGTTAGGAATCCAAGACCGGGAAAGATTTTTGGGGGAGTTAAGATTTTTGGGGCTTTTCTTCTACATGGGGGAGCTACTTCAATTGGTCCCCGATGCCTCTGCCCCAACAAGAATCCAGGGGGCTAGCTGCCACCAGGGGGAAGTCTCCCTCAGCAGCTAAGATTTTCAGGGGCTTGCAGCTGCTGGGGGGAGTGTCCCCCGGCAGCCAAGATTTATGAGGCCTTTCTTCCGCACGGTGGGACTACTTCAACTGGTCCCATCACTGAAACCCACCCCCCATGCCCTCTGCCCCACTAAGAACCTGGGGGGGGGGGACCTGCCACCAGGGGGAAGTCTCCCCCGGCAGCTAAGATTTTTGGGGGCTTGCAGCCACCAGGGTGAAGTCTCCCCCAGCAACTAAGATCTTCAGAGCTTTTCTTCCGCTGTGGGGGAATTCTCCCCCAACGGCTAAGATTTTCAGGGCATTGCTGCCATCCCCCGTGTTGGCAATGTCTGTGTAGTGAAGAGGGAAGACAAATCTTTTTTCTAGCCTTTCTACTCCTTCTCTTGTAACTTTGGTCCTCTTCATGCAGGGAAGAGTGGGTGGAGGGCCAATTGAGAAGACAGACTGTTTACAGAAGCTGTATAGTGAACTGGCAATCTAAAAACCCTCTCCTCAGCAACTCTCTCTCTCCCCCCCCCAAATTTTTACTATCTACTCTTCTAAATGTTGAATAGTAACAGAGAGGAAGCCGTGCTAGTCTATACACTATCAAAACAAAAAGCAGTCAAGTAGCACTTTAAAGACTAGCAAAATAGTTTATTGGGTGAGCTTTCATGGGATAGACCCACTTCTTCAGACCATAGCCAGACCAGAACAGACTCAATATTTAAGGCACAGAGAACCAAAAACAGTAATCAAGGAGGACAAATCAGAAAAAGATAATCAAGGTGAGCAAATCAGAGAGTGGAGGTGTGGGGGGGAGGTCAAGAATTAGATTAAGCCAAGTATGCAGACGAGCCCCCATAGTGACTCAGAAAGTTCCCGTCCCACGCAAAGCTCACCCAATAAACTATTTTGCTAGTCTTTAAAGTGCTACTTGACTGCTTTTTGTTTTGATACTCTTCTTCATGATTTTCACTGTCCCTGTATTATTTTTCAGGGATCAGATACTATCAAGAGAGGGGGGACAGTCAGCCGATGGTCTGTTGACAAGACACACACCTGCTGATTTTTATAAAATCCTTGATAATTCAGTTACAGAGGAAAGATTTCTGGTAACTTGGTGATCTTTGTTGAAGTTCTATTTTTCTTTCCTTCCTTCCGACTGGAAAAATGGACATTTGCTTACCAGAGGAGGGGTATGAGGGCCATGCAATATGGGATGATGATAAATACCAGTGAAAACATCCAGGGAGCTACAGCGATGAGGGAACTGTGGGATAGGTTCCCACAATGCACTGCGGCAACACTTGATGTTTGCTGATTGAGTCTGGCAGTAATAAGTCAACATTTGTGAGGAGCACATGGGGAGGTGAGGATAGTCAAAACAGAATTTATAAAATCCAGTGTTACAAAATCAATATTAATAAATTTGAATTTATCTTGTAGTGTAGACGTAGCCTCACTGTTGTGATTACTGTTGGAACTGCAATGGGGCAGGAATAGGCTTACAAAATTTGCCTAGCAATGACATATCCTTAAAAGGATATAGCATTTTGTATGTTTGCGAGGGCTGCACAGAAAGCATAGCCCCAAGGAGAACTGTGCTGTCCAGGAATTAATGGGTCAGGGAGCAGTGCAGAAAAGAAAATCACCCATTGTAGATAGCTTGAAATACACAGGTATAATTTGGAGCCTACCACATCTGTGGGCTATTCCCTTTTTAATGGCACTGAAATGGAAATCTCTCAGATCTATGACTATATAGCTCTGAAACTTTCACATTTTAATCAGTTTTCCCATTACCTCTTGCCTGGCCATGGAGCAGCATCAGCTAGCCCTAACATTTAATGTAAAATAGAAGCTGTCAAACAGAAGCCCATGCTGCTAGAGTTATAGGCCTTATTTACATGTTTGGGATCAGAAGTAGTCAATTAAATGTTGCTAGCAAGAGCAAAGCAAGTTGACAGTCTGATTAAAGGGTGTGTGTATGAGTGTGTTAGAACTTTAATAACCTCAGAGGTGAATGCTTTAGTGCTTCTGAACACTACTTTAGACCAAACTTTCCTTCCATATGCAGTGGCAGTCTTCCGTTACTGCAGGTTCTAGAGTGAGATTTGGAAGCATTTTACTATCACGCTCCTCATAATTCAAACCTTGTTTTGTGTCTGTCTTTATAGGTCATTGTTGACCAGATGGAAAATATTAAGGAAAAAGGATTGCAACTAAATCAATCGGCTGTAGTCTGCTGCCAAAAGGCCCCAGGCTAACTACAAGCAGATTTGCAGGCAGGCTCTGCTCTGTTACAATCTGAGATCTGGCACATCCTTTGCCCTGACTAACAGCAGGAGGGCACAGGGCCAGCTTAGAGCAGCTACTGTGCCAAACAGACTGTGCAGGTCTTGCTGCTTGAATGCTTCCACAGAAAGGGATAAATCGATGAACTCCTTTGTAAACAATTCCTTGCACTTTCTGGCTGCTACAAACTTCAAAAGGTGGCATAACTCACTGCAAATAGAAAATTATCCAAGTATATATACCATATAACTTCTTAGTGGATATGACTTGAGGAAAACACAGGCATTAGAGCATCACATTTAAACTTCAAACAAGGAAAAAACAGAGTAAAGAAGTAGCTATTAAACAAGGGAGATAAGAATGAAACTACAACAAATTAGTTTAGTTCTTAAGTCTTGCCTGAGAACTGTTGGGAACTGGTTACCACTAGCCAAACAAATCATTTAAACTCATAACCCTCACAAATGAGAGAGTGCAAAGTCCCACTGAGAAGCACTTTAAAAAATAAAATAATTCTACATGAAATGGACATATTCTTTATTATTATTTTGGGGGTTTATTTATTTATTCTAAGAGATTCCTATATGTCTTTTCTATAGTAGCCATATTCATTCATTGATTAGCAATCTTTTCATAAAGTTTAGTGGAAAAAGTGATAAAAATGGTATTTGCATAGTGTGCCATATATTCCACATCCTCAGATGTTCTTTAATTCCACTTTGTTGAGACTAACAGCTGCCACAAAACTATCACTTCAAATGTAGCCTGTGTAAATGTGCCAGGTTTTAACCAATGTTTAATGTAATTGTAAAAACAAACCTTGAAACTGCACCTAAGAATGAGAGTGGGACTCTTCCTATCTGCTCTTAGTTTCCTGTGGAAGGTGGTGGTGGTTGTTGGTAGGGTCCTAACAGAAAACAGGCATCTCTTGAGTTCCATCACTAGCTGATCATGGAACAACCAACAAGCTGCAATCAAAGATTTGCTGACTCCTATTCCAACCATGAAACAGGTGTCACATACAGTAAATAAAACACAGTAGTAAGTCAGGACTGGAAAAAATGCTGACCAAGACTGAAAGGTATGTCCCACTGCAAAGGAATATCTCAAAATTAACTGGGATCTAGACAAAACAAGACACCTCACCATGTCAAACCACAAAAATTTTGTATCAGTGAGAAACTGGGCACTAATTCCATCCTTCCACTATTAAATAAAGAGGTGTTTCCCAAACTGTTCATACTGAGAGTACTGACTACATACAAAGGGAAAGCCAAGTGTTAAATAAAGGTACACTTTTATAAACTCTTATGGACAAGATCAGACAATACAAGGGTATCATTTTAAAAACTCTTACTGACCACTTTAGGCAGCTGCACACCATCACCAGCAGCTTACACCCCCCTTTCATGCTTGTTTACTCTATTATTCACATAAGCTCAGCTGCAGCAAATGGCATTAAAGAAGAGCCCAGTAACTCAGGACCTGTTGCATTTCCTCCCCTTTTAAGGAGTTAATCTTTTGTCTGTTTGGCAGCAAAACAAATGTTAGCATTCAAATTTTTATCCATCTGCATATACAGTGGAGTTTCACTTAATTTACAATAGTGACCTAGTGCAAATCAAGACATTCTATGAATTAGTGAATAAATGGGGGAAATGGGCAAAAAAAAGTAGCAAAATAAATCCGTCACAAAATAATTAGTTTAAGAAATATTACATAAATGAAACAATGCTGAAGGTGTTCTGAAGCAGGCCTAAGAAAAATTAAATCTGAACATATGCCTACACACAAATTAAAAAAAACATTAAATTCAGTTAACTAACCGCTGTTAGCTAAAATGCTTTTGAATTTTTGGTGTGGTATCACTACGTCTGATCCTGACCTTTACACAGAACTGACTCAATGTAAATATTTTTGAAAATTTGAATATTGGCAGTTTCCCTCCACCTCTCAGCAAAAATTGACTGAAGTTCTGGAATGTGTTTTCTTATTCCTTATACTATATGCAAATAATGGAAAAAGTGTGTTAACTTAAATTAGCTAACCCGTTTTTTCTAACGCTGATTAAAAGACAGCAAACTTTTTCATATCTGGGATTCTATTATCCAGAACTCTCAACTGGCATTTTCACTATAAGCAAATTTTAGTTACATTTTCCATGAGTAAAGCATAGTGAAAGTAAATGCAAATGAATACAGCAAATACAGTATAAGTTTACAGTGTACAATACTACCGCTGTTGGTAAAAAAAATACTCAACACATTATTTTTGTTTCTTAATATCTTGTTTTTCGCTAGTATTATGCATTGCTAGGCATTCCTCTCTATTATCCAGAATATTTGAATATCCAGCAACCTCTCGGTCCTGGGGCTGCTGGATATGAACAAGATTACTGTAGCAGTGAAAACTCAACTACTTGGTTTTTAAAACAAGCTAACAGCTCAAGTTCAAGCCTACAGGACAGCCTGGAGCTGAATCTGAGATGCTCACTTGAGTTACAGTCTGAGTTACTTTTTCTTCATTGCTATTTTAAACTGAGTTAGCTAATAAGCATTAGCTAATCTGTGTTAAAAAACACAGGCTTTTTTTTTTTACTATGTAGAATAAATAAGAAACACCATTTTGTAGCCCATTTTTGCTGATAGGTGGAGGCAGTTTGCCAACATTTTGCAGATTACGAGATGCGTGAATTAGCAAAATTCTACCATATTTAAGTTTTTATAAAAATATTTACATTGATTCAGTCCTGTTTCAAATTTCAAGATCAACAAAGTCTTTACAGACCTATTGACAGTACACTGAAAATGGAGACATTTTCATTAGCTTGTTATTTACCAGCTACTTTAGGTTGAAACTACTACTTTATTGCTTTGGAGTTAAGCAAATCACCTCCTCTCAAAGGCACACACTTCTGCTAGCAACTTCACAACCATGTTGTCACACAGAAAACAACTTTAAGAGAAGGACAACAAAGAAGCGACAATCAGCTCATCAAGCACACTTCCGCTATTTCAGTAAAACAATATGCAAGCCTCAGAATCAGGGGAATTCTGCACTCCATTAGAATTTGTGTTTAATCCGTAGAATGGGATGATTTGCAACATGTGTGTGTGAGACAGAGAGAACGAGAGAGAGAGAGAGAGTGTGTGTGTAAAAATATTAATGTGCCCACCTGAATATATGATTTTACTTTTGTGTGTGATTTTATATCCAAGCACTAGCTCACACTGCAATGTCTACCTTTTAAGAAGCCAAATACAAACCACTGCCTAAAACTGTACTTGTGTGTTTTATTCCAACATTAAAAAATTATTTAAACTATTTTAATAAGCAAATAATTGTGTTAATTAAAATTACCAAATGTGAAGGTTCATATTAAAAGCCAACCTCACTCTAAACCAGTCCCCAGAGTTCAGTTAAATTGCTAACTCTGTCAATGGCAATCTCTGAACCCAAGCTAAAATAAGTAACTGGAGCCACAAAAGAAATGTGTTTTTATTTGATGATTTTAATTGTATGAAGGAAAACAGGAATAACAAATTAAACCCAAATAATGATCACAAGATGAGCACATTACAAATTCATATTCATCTTCTTATGCTATGTTTCATTTAATTAATTCACTCTTTTATGTTGTAAGACACTCAGGAAAAAAAAGAGGAAAAAACCCTATCCCAGGAAGTTATGGCAAAACAACGTTCAGAACACAGCACAAAGAAATATGAGGCAGAGCCAGAAAGTTGTCATCATACAAATAGTATCAGTCTACCTGTCTCCAAATTCATTTTCACCAGGTCCATCAACCAAGTTCCCCAAATACATCACCCTTCCAAAATTATTCCACCTAGGAACTAAAAACAAAACATGTCTCACACCTTTCCTACGCGACTCTTTCAAGAGAGACTGCACATCACAAGGCACTGAACCAGTATTTTTGTCATGGGTAGTTAAGGCAAATTCTGCTGCCATATCAGATATTTTGACATCACTAAGGCTTGAAGGCTGGTGACTAGCATTTTTGTGCACCAGAAAGTACAAGATTTGGGTTAGCGAGCCACAATATTAATAACTGTGTTAGGAATGTATAAAATCCATAAAATTTAAGTCAACTATTAAGTTTAGCTTTCCAGAACTGGTACTTTTTTTGAACAGATTAATAATATATGTGGAAAGAAGCCAGAAAAATGCTACATCTTGCTACCCGTATTTGTATTTAATGGCTATTTTGGATATATCGTTTGGCATCTGACACATGGAAAAAAATCTTCTCAGAAAGTAAGACGACCAACATAGGGACTCAATGATGCCTTTTTTTACATTGCATCCAAATTTAGTTCCACTGTTGAATGAGCAGGTCCCTAAATTTCGACAACTTGTGATGCAATAGTAAAATTCTCCTATCTGGGGCCTCCATTAAATAAGTATGCATCTATGCATCTCATCTGGAATGCTACCCAACATTTCTAATGCGAATTAAGTAGTATGGAGATTGCACTTGGACCAAACTGACTGATTTAAATGATACTGTACTATGATAATCCTCAAACCAAATTCTCACTTTGTTTGTAAAGGTAGCATTGTTTTTGAGGTAGCTATTTTCCATTCCTCCCATAAGAAATTTTATCATGAGGTTTAAATGAGTATTAAGAAGAGAAGGAAGTTGAGCATACGTAGGAATTTAATAAAAATATAAATATTAATTTTCTTCACAATGGCATTGGGAAAACTGCCCTTTTGTTCAGAATATCAGGTTTTTTACGAAGCACGAAATGGATACTTTTTCAGGAGAGGCGTGAACAAGTATTTTAAACCTGATACGTCAATTTAAAATGTCACAAGTGAAAAAACCTTACTTGCTCTTTGAATATTTTGTCTCTACACAGTCTACATCATATTTTTTAACTGAAAGGCCTCTAGACTTCAAGTAACCCAGATAAAACACATGGATAAAAAAATACTTAGTGGATCTCATACAGAATGAAGTACCTTAAGCATAATGCTGCCATTAATATCACTGAAAACATCAAAAAACTGTTTATTGATTCAGCTTATTGAAATAAAAACACTGAAAATAAATAATGGTCATGAAGCTGCAGTTTTCTGACATCTGGGCTAAATTACATTAAATATGTTCTTCCTGTTCAACCACAGTACAAAATAAATAAATAAATAACCTCCAGCTTTGCCCTTATAAACCTGTCTCTGGAGTAAGAGTGAACAACTGCCAAACTCCAACAGCAGCTTCTGTGCTTTATTGCCTGCATTTTCAATATATTTGTGTACTTTACTCTTTCTCCTTTTATCACTCATTGGCCGTGTCTACACTAGCCCCAAATTTCGAAATGGCCATACAAATGGCCATTTCAAAATTTATTAATGAAGCGCTGAAATACATATTCAGTGCCTCATTAGCATGCGGGTGGCTGTGGCACTTCAAAATTGATGCGGCTCGTCCCAACGGGGCTCCTTTTCGAAAGGACCCTGCCTACTTCGAAGTCCCCTTATTCCCATCTGCTCACAGGAATAAGGGGACTTCGAAGTAGGCGGGGTCCTTTTGAAAAGAAGCCCCGTCGGGACGAGCCACATCAATTTCAAAGTGCCGCGGCCGCCCGCATGCTAATGAGGCACTGAATATGTATTTCAGCGCTTCATTAGTAAACTTCGAAATGGCCATTTGCATGGCTATTTCGAAGTTTGGGGCTAGTGTAGACACAGCCATTGACAGTTAAGTAATGCTCTTCAAGCCAGAGATGCAATTTATTAACAAAATAAGTTCTTCAAATCTTAAGCTGCAAGCAGAAATGTCTCCTGGTATAGCAACCACTGAGAATACATCAGTTACTTTTGTTCGGACTGATGTTTTTTGTGGTCATCATTCATGCGGTAAATGCACAATTCAGAGTAAGCTGCACTGTACCTCTTCACAGTCAGGGTGATTAAGTCACTAAGTTATCCAGAATCTGACTGGCTGTGCAACCTAGCACTTGTTATTTCTCAACATTTTTTGCTTTCTGGTACATAACAAACTTTATGACATGAAACCATTTTACATGACTAAAAGAAAATGAGACAGAATCAACCTGATTTTTTGACAGTCATAATTCCTCCTGTTTTTAGCTTAATCTATTGTACATTTAAAAATGTTAAAAGGCAAGAAGTCTACCTGAGGAAGAGACTGAAGCTAATACACATTTTGTCACAGGGCACTTGACAAAAATCCAGATTTAAATGAAGCAAGCTTAATTATTTCTAGCAATGCAACAGCCAATAGACATTTCACCTCTAAAGTCCTATTACACAGTATCTCAATAGCTCAAAATATGTAATGCATTTATCCTCACAAATCCAGTGTGGCAGGGCATTACCACTATCCCCATTTTACAGAGAGGGAAATTGAGTCACAGAAAAAGTTAAATGACTTGCTCAAGGTCATACAAGAAGTCTGTTATAGAGTAGGGAATTGACACTACTCAGGTCCCAAGCTAACAGTCTCAATACTAGATCATCCTGTTTTACAAATCATACTTTGCAGCACTGACATCTTGCATCAGCACTGGAAACTCTAATTCTTCAAAAAGAGTTTTTTCCACCTCAAGACCGTCCATTATAACTGAAAAGAGTCACATAACCCTGCTCACCCCTCCACAGACAAAATCTAGACATCGTGAAAGGGTGGGGTGGTGTCAACCATTTCAAATCTGGTCATGACAGAACTGACATTTTAGAAGTTTTATACATATAAAGGAACTATTAGGGAGCAAATAAGTGGATAATTTGTCGTTATAGTTATGAAATATAAGTTGAGAGAGGAGTGAAATTAAATGCATCTACCTCAACATAGTGTTTCAAAATGTATCTGAAAAAAAGAATCTACACTTCAATTTTGCAAAAAAAAGTTTTCATAAAATTTTAGCAAGAACCAGTACAGTTATTGAATTGTCATGTAATAAAGGGAAACTCAAGGACTTGGAAATAATGCATTTAGAATAAAAGGAAAGCTAACAAAATGCATTATTTGGAGATGAGTGATACAGTAAAATGCCAAAATATGTTTAGCCTGGAGTTTAATGTGGGGGGGAGGCACAAGGCAACCCAGAACCCCCATCAATCCCCACCCCCCGCACCCCAAGAAAGAGCCTGTGTTGGTGTTACCTCCTCCAAAAATGGAGGTAGTGCTGACTTCCTGCAGCATTTGGGGGAAGTTGTGCAGTTGCAAGCCAGAGCTGGCGTCTCAGGAAATGCACGCACTGGAGCTGGCACAGACCTGGGCTTCCTACTCCTCCCAGCCCCAGCGCAGGAAGGCAGCAAGTGGAAGGAAGTCGCCAGCAGGCAACAGACTTGGCTTTTCAGGAAAGGCGACAGCTGTTTGAGGAAAGAAAGCACGTGTGCTGCTTCCTGAGACCCCAGACCTGGTGCCCCAGTACCAACCAAGCTGACCACTCTCCTTACCCAGACCCCCAAAAGTACCCTGTCCCCCTGCCCAGAACCCCACAAGTACTCTGCTCAGAGCCCATAAGGATCCTGCCCCCCCTGCTCAGACCCCCATGAATACCCTGCCCAGACCCAGGCCTGATGAGCACCCTGCCACCTGCCTAGAGTCCCACCAGCACCCTGCTCCTGCCCCCTACCTCACAGACAGAAACCTAACACCAGCTTGCTCCTGTATCCTGTTTTCCACCCAGATTCTGCACCCTTTCCCTATCTCACTCACTGGCAGGCCTGTCTGGCACACTGGATCTCTCATTTCTGGCCCACCTCAGAGTGTAAAGGGGCTCACAAATTCCATTAACCCTAGAGCCCCAGAAGAATTAATCTGACCTGAGGCCTTGAACCTCAGTCCTATCTACCCTCCCCCCAGGGGGCTGGAGTGCCAGGGGAGGGAGGAGTCTCAGTTGGGGCCACATCAGTGGGCCTTGGAGGCTTTTTTATTTTTTTTTTTGGCATCTCAGTCATGTGGTTCCTGTCTTATTTTTCTGTGGGTCAGTGACCCCCTGACCCAAAATAGGTTCCCCCACCACTCCCATAAATGGAGACAATACTGCAACGTTTGTGTTGGACATATTTTATTTAAAAATGAAGCCTGACAAATGAGCCCCCTAACTGGGCCAAGTCCCCATCTGGCCACAGCATCATAACATCCCTGCACTCCCCCAACACCTCAATCCTGAGCCTTTCATGCAACGGAACCCCCTCTCCTGGGTCTCTCACATCCCCAGTCTTCTGCCACAACACTACTGCACAATCCACACACTGAAAATCTGTGTTCTGAACCCATCATACTCCCAACTCCCCTGCCCTGAGCCCATCTTCTCCCTCCCACAACCTGAACTCCTGCACCCACACATCCACAAGCCTGTGGTTTGTTCAGTACCCCCAAGACTCCACCTGCCCCCAACATTCTCCAGCCTGGAGTCCCCTCCTGGAGCTAACAGCCTCTTCTCCACCTCTTCCTGCACCTGAATTCCCTACCAGAATTTACATCTTTCACCCCTTCCCACATCCAAATCCCTCACTCCCACCCCAGAGCAAACTTTCAAATTTTATACCACAAAATGTGAATTTTTTTCCTTTAAAAGTGTAGGGGTACTAACTGATTTTTTTGTTAAAGAGAGGGGATGGATGATAGTAAAGAAGAGGTATGAGGGTTTCTCAAAAATCAAGACGTGATGCGAAAAAGTTTGGGAACCACTGCCTTAGACACACCTTAAAACATTCAATGTATTTTTTGACTCATGCACTTAGTGGTCCCCGAGGAAAACAGCCTGTTCTCTCAGACAACAGCAGTGAAAGACACATGGGACTAGTTGGACATATGCAGCGTGAAGTGGGAGGGGGCACAAAAGGGGAAGAGAAAGAGCACATAGTTAAATAAATAACCTTCAGTGTTTGTCCTTCCACCTGTGTCACTGAAGTAAAAGGATCTAAACAAGAAACACCATGTTAACAGACAAATGAGATTTTGTAATTTTGCAGTATATGCAAAGAAATGTTCAAACATGTTGTAGAGACTATAAACCCAGCAAGATTCATTAGCTAACAAGTGGAGATTTCAAAACTCTAACAATAAACCTTTAAATGTTTCTGACTCTCAGCACTTAAAATGTGATTGTGCATAAAAGGAAACTAGTATTAGATTCTAGTTCAGTGGACACTACATAAATCTGTACACTTGTTAATGTTCTGAGATTACCATAATCCTTCTAGATAACTAAAGAGAAATACAAATGGGATCCATTTTCTCATTCATCCATGAGAAATTCATTCACCTTTCCAGAAGGCCTAAGTATCGGATGCATAACGTACCAGAACAGAGAGACAATTTAACAGACAGTATTAAGTAATTTCCAGTGCATGTTAAACATTTCCTGTAGGCTCAGGTTTTTGGAGTGTTCTGTTTGTCCAAACTATGTCAATAGCACAAATACACTGATGATCACTGGCAGGAGATGGGAGGCAGCAAAATTGGCTCTAGGGGAAATGGGTGAAATATAGTACAAATGTACTCAAATAAACACCTCCAGCTCAGTGGAAAGTCAAATCCACATTGCCTACAAAGGTGTTGGCAATGAAGGGGAAGAGAATACAGCACAGGGCGTGGCGGGGGGAGAGGATGTAAGGATGGGACGAGAGGGAGAGGCATGTTTTAGGGCTACTATAAGCCATCATTGTCCCTATATGAGAGTGGTCTGCCTCTTTAAGAGCCTGCAAAGTCTAAGGAGAAGCCCAGAATGCAGATATGGAGAATCTTCTGATTAAACAAAGTAGGAGCTAAAGATTGGCTCTGATTTCCAGCTGGAAGGCATAACTAAGGGCCCAAACTCTATAGCTACATCTACACTAGAGAGTTTTGTAGACAAAATGCGGGTTTTATCGAGAAATCTTGGAACGTCCACGTTAAAAATGCACTGTTGACAGCTAAGTTGACAGAACGCAGCACTTTTGTTAACAGCCTTCTGCCTCTCCCCCATGAATCAGAACACCTTTCTCAACAGAATCTGTTGACAAAAAGGCTGTGTGGATGCTCGGGGGGGGGGGGGGGGGGGCCCTCTGTCAACAGACAGGACTTCCTGGTCACTGGGCAGCTCTGTCTGCTGTGCTTCTTGTTAGCCATTCTGTCAAGAAAGCAGCTGGGCTGTCCAGCCACTCTGTCAACAGAGCGGATGGCTTTTTCGATCCGCTTTTTGTTGTCTGGCCATAATCTGTTGACAGAAGTTTTGTCAGAAGATATCTTCCAACAGTAACTCCTGTCAACAGACTGCTGTAGACATAGCCTGTAAGACCGGGACAGAGACTAGGAGCTAAGAGATATAAACATGTCCCTGAGCAGCAGCAAAAAAAGCTGCTACGAGGGAAGTAAGTCCCATAAGACCCCTATGAGTCAGAAGGACGGCTGGAACTTGGAGTTATTGGGGGACAGACGATCTTGTGGGATCAGTCCAGTTCAAGATTTAACTTTTCCTTTCTGTGTTTGTGTGGTAGAAGAATAAAAGAGCCTACACTGCTGGTTAAATTAGAGCTGGGAACTGATGACTGTTCGGGCACGCCCACTCCTAGGGCTGTCCCGAGACAGGGGCTGGGCCTAGGACAACCCCCGACCAGTGCCCCAGGTGTAGGGCCCACAGCGACCCCCACAGCGACCCCCACCAGTGCCCCAGATCCCACCCTTCCCCTGCTCCCCCCTCACACCCCCCACTTTCCCAAGAACAAGAGCATGTGATTACCTGGGGGCAGAGGTAGCGCATGGTGGCAGTAGCAGCAGCAGGGGTAGCAGGCTGCTCTGCTCCGCTGCCCTCCTGGCCCACTGCAGAAAAACTAGGTAAAGTGGGGCAGAAGGATGGCAGGGAGGGGTGGAGCTGGGTGAGTCTCCTGCTGCCCACATGGTGAGTGGGGTGGGGGTAGAACCTCCACTTCTGCTATCACTGCTGCACACAACCCCTGGCCCAAGGTATTCCCCCAGCCCAGGCCTGGCTCCAGTCCCCACATCATCCTCCTCTTCTCCCATCACAAGACAAATGGGGTGGTCCCCCCACCTTGTCCTATGGATAGGATGGCTCTGCACACTCCATATACTCATGAAAAATAGTAAACCTTTATAGTCAACCTTGCTGAAGAAGTATGTCCGTTAGGGTAGCAGCTGTGCAATTTTACAGATTCATGTACACCAAAACATTTCCATGTCCTATTCCTGCTCCTTTAGACTTCTGAGTAATCACAGTCAGGCATTTCACAGATTTGCTTACACCAAAATTTATTCTTCCTCTCCTCAGACATTCCCTAATCTGATCGAACACTGCTTAGCACTTGTACTATTACTCACTGAAGTTAAGACTACACTGTTTAAAGCTGACAAGGATTTTTCAGGGGGAGAATCATTAATTTTATTACAGAAACTGTGTTTTAAAGAAGAGTTGTGTAATAAATCTACTCACAAAGTAACACACAACAGGAGTAAAACAGCAGAATTTGGTCCTTTTACATCTGGACAGCAAACTATTTGCTTCTCGGCCTTTGCGGCTAATATCTTGTGTAGTCTTTGTTACTTTTTAACTGCAATACAATAAAAATTTCTAAACTTCAAGCATTGTTTTGGGCCTGATCTATGAAAAGGAAAATCTGTCTAGAAGATACCAGGGCAAGCCTTGTTTTTTTTAAGCAAATAAATATTCTGTGATACAATTCAAGGTTTTCCTCTTCAAACACACTTGAAAAGCTTGTCAAACTTAAACAACAGTGTTGATTTTTTGAGTTAACGGGTATCACAATACTAGTGAGTTAAGTTTCTACTGCATATACACAAACAGTGGTATACAGGTCCCTAAAGCTGTTTGTCCCCTATGCATCAATGCTCTGCCAGTTGGCAACCCTGAGCCAGGAAGCTGTCAATTCCAATTGAGTTTAGGCGAAGTAGTCCTATTAAAGAAGTCTTGCTGGTTAAGGGGCATCCACTGTTTCCAAAGCATGGGAAAAAAAGGCTTTGCTTTCCTTAGATTTGAGCTGGCAACTTTCACTGACTAGAGTTTTCAAGGAGCTATGAATGAGTTTAACAAAGGAGTTCTGTGGCTAGTTTCTGGCTGAAATCCATGTCAACAGTTTTTAAGGTCACAGGTCACACTAACTAACATTTATTCCCAGCAGACCCCACTCTAAACACAAGATGTAAGTAGTACAAATTTGGAATTTTTCTGTAATCCCTTGAGATATTCCTGATCCTTCCACATGTTTCTGCTCAATTAAAAACAATTCTCACTTTGCACCACAAGAGAGGCCCCACTCAGAAATCTCATTCTATTCTTAGGATAAATGGACAAAGACTGCAATCAAAGACTGCAGAAGGAAGGCAAGTCAGGGGGAGAGAGGAGAGGAATTCATAGCAGATCACACCAAAAACCTCAGATGACTCCATGCAGCACCACAGTTTGTTACGTATTTCACCACCTGCCACTTGCTACTGAAGACCTATTTCTTTTTTTTAATCTTGATGTTTGAGTGATGCAAACCTCTTCTATTTTAGCTACGAGGAGTTTCCATATGAACCTTTCAACACATGATTCCAGAAGAGTGATTTTGGTTTGGGAACACAAGCCAAAGACCATAACAAATTTTAAGTGCAGGTCATCTGAAACTAGAATTCTGCATGGTTCCCACACAAAATTAAAAGTACCTCTTGGGCACTAAGGTTGCCCGATAGGCCCAAGAACCTTTGCAAACCTAGTCCAAATTTTGGCTGTGTAACAAAATCTAGATGGATGAATTCTCTTTGGTTTTAATTTTGGTTAAGAAAGCTTTGCCCTGCTCTAATGATTACAAACCAGTACTATATCTCATTACTTAATGCATTAAAAGACTTTCCCAAAAATAAACTATAAAGAAGATGAGTTCCCATGCTACATGAAGATGGAAATTAGAGAGCTCTTATTTGCCAGCTCTAACATCGGGTATTGACCCTGTTTCCACAGACTTCAGGGGACTTAAGTTTCTAATCTAAATGCCCATGCACAGCACCAACCTGTACAACGCCATGTTCACCTATAATGATGTAAAAAACTATACAGTTCACATTTTCTCCCACATTTCAGAGTTCCACAGATTCTTGTCTCACATGTCTCTAGTATTATCTGTACAACCAATTTTGACAGAGAAACAATGAAATGGCCTTACCCACTTTCTCAGGAACAAAAAGCCTCATCCAGTCTGGCCAGATGTACCCAAACACCTTCTAAAGCCAACATGGCATTCAAAAATGCTTTTATAATATCTGGAATGTCAGAATATTTTTCAACTAAATATAACAGAAGCTCAACAATGAGAAATGATGGAGAAAGTGCAGGTTATAACACAATGTACTAAATAGCATGCAGACATGCACTGTGATTTTGATCATCATGTTTTTTGATTAATTTAGCTTCTACTACAACAAACCAGCAAAGAGCAAAAGAAGATACTCATAATTTAAGAACCAACCCCCTAACACTCTAATACCATCCTGGAAAACAAATTTAAACATAGTTATATAAAACCCACAAAAAGATATCTAAAATGCACAGGTGTTCATATTGTACCATGCCAAAAAGACTATATCAGAAAGTGGATTAAAAGTTATCTATATAGTATATGTTATACAGCACACATATTTCACATTTCTATCAGAGAGATGTTAAAATGTCCAGCTTTCCTAGTTAAAAATGGAAAACTTTTTGTTTAAAACCACCACCACAAAATATCAGCAGCAAACTCCTTGATATTTTTATATTACACATTTTAGAATGAAGCATTTTTCATTATTTTCATGGGCTGTTAGTAATAAAGAGCTAACTGAAAATACTGAGCTGAATAAATGAACTATATATTAATACACAGAATACAACACTGAGAACTTTACTTCAGAGGCACTCTGAGATTGCATAGATTAACTCATAAATTACACCTTTAGCCATAAATTTGTAAAAATATTTTTGTACTAAAAACAAAATATTTTCAGCTAACATTTGATATCTTAAAATAGACTTAGAAATGCAATTTTTCTAATCCAAAATGAACATGGCTGATTTCAAAAGATTCTATTTTTACTTTAGTAAGGGAAATAAAATGAAAATACCAATCAATTTGTGCTGTACAAAGTTAAAGTTTCTTTAGTCTTTCATAAAGTATAAACTTTTTAGAAAATTTAATAAAAATTAATTTGCTTTAGCTTCTCTTATTCGTTATACTTCCCTTACTACAAAGTCTGTTTTATATGTTTAAATACATTGCTAGTATACGCCCAGTGGTGACCTTTAAACTTTCTGCCTCAAATATGTCACAATATATTTAACAAATATTTCACTTACTTGAAAGATGAACAGAACAGTGAATATCCATTTCAAGTTACTAGTTGCTGTTGCTTCATTAATGAAGACTTATTAAAAAATTAAATAGCCAGTTCCTTGTAACAAATGCTTAAAATATGTGAGAAGATATAAGATAAAAACACAAGCATTGGGAAAAATCCCACATAAATAACTATATTATGTAAACATGCTGAGAAAAGGACATAAAATGTCTTTGTATTGAATTGTCATTTTTAAAATTCCTTTAAACCACAACTTCTTATTCCCTTACAATTTCAGACACAGCTATTGGAACTGCTAGAGTCTCACACTTCACAATGTACAATGATTAGTCATACACAAACAAAAGCTTGTAAGATAGAACCCTTATGCATTTTAAAGTTCTATTCCTGCATATAAGAAGTTGAGATGTTTCCCTGGAAGAAGATACCAGAAAACTGAAGTTTCTGACATTTAGATGTGTACTTAAACCTCATATACCAAACAGTCAAACCTCTCTATTGTTTTATGTACTGATTCATATATTCCTCTGCTTCTTTTAACCACTCTTTACTTTAGCTGTAGCCTACCTGGAATTTTGTCACTTTTTGCAATTTCTCTTATAAGCCTGCAAGAGTCATATTTTCCTTACAAGCAAGCAACAAGAATCTCATACAAAATGAACATGGGGGAACGTTTGTTTTTTATTTGCTTAACCCAATCTGACAGAACTAAGTGCTAAACAATATTACAAGACTCACTTCACAGGTCAAAGGCATGACTTATTTTGAACTATGCTGTGAATTAAGCTTGTTCCTGATGGTTAATACCTTCACATGAATGGTGCACTTTCGGGAAGATCTGTCTGCACACCCACGGATACTTCAGGTCGCTATTTTTCCCAGGCCCTTTCTGCACCATCACCATATTTTTCTGGCAGTCATCAGCACACACAAACCCCCACCCCATGTTTTCCAAACTGTTCAGGTATTTTGTTTTAGCACATTAATGTAACACTGTCAGGAGAGCCTATATATACAGCAAAGGTCACTATCATTATGCAACCACGCATTTCAGTCTATCTTTAGGATGGCACCCTGGACACACTGTCTTGGATGTTAGCTTAAGCAGGCAAAAAAAAGAAATATAACCACAAAATCTTTTTGGTGGAAACAGAATTGCAACTTAAGTGCTGTTGTCCCAGTCTTCTCTACACACTCCGAAAATGTGGAAGAGATGTGGTACCTACATAATATATACATTTCTGTCTCTGGCTAAGTGTTTAGCAGGAGCTACCCATTGTAACCTATTTTACAGTGAAACCTGCACTCTTTTGACAATGATCCCAGGCCTGTGTTGTAAAAAAGGTCAGACTAAATTATCACAGTGATCCCGTCTGGCCTTGAAATCTATCAATCTTTTGGTCCTTTGCAAATGAGTGCTATATAACTTGCTACGTGGTTATAAGTCATACCCAAACAGGTAAAGTAGGAAGATGAAATTACATCTGAAGACAAATATAAGAAGTTAAACACAACTGCACTGTTCAAATTATTTTAGATTGTCAACTGTCTCCAGGTGAGAAATCCTACTTTGTGTCAGGAGATCACAGTCAACCTGTGGAACTCCTTGCCCGAGGAGGCTGTGAAGGCCAGGACTCTATTAGGGTTTAAAAAAGAGCTTGATAAATTTTTGCAGGTTAGGTCCATAAATGGCTATTAGCCAGGGATAAAGTATGGTGCCCTAGCCTTCATAACAAGGGCAGGAGATGGATGGCAGGAGATAAATCACTTGATCATTGTCTTCTGTTCTCCTTCTCTGGGGCACCTGGCATTGGCCACCGTCGGCAGATGGGATGCTGGGCTGGATGGACCTTTGGTCTGACCCAGTATGGCCATTCTTATGTTCTTATGTTCTTATCAAACCACACACCTAGTCTCCAGGAAATTCACACTATCACACTGCATCAAACACACTTAAGGCTGTAGCCACAATTGGCCAAAACTTCAAAATGGCCATGTAAATGGCCATTTCGAAGATTACTAATGAGGCGCTAAACTGAATATTCAGTGCCTCATTAGCATTAGGACATTTCCAGCTATGGCGCTTCAAAAGCGCCTCTTTTGAATGCGTGTGGCTCGGTGCGGCTACACAGAGGTCCTTTTCGGAAGGACCCCGCACGTTTATAAATCCCCTTATTCCTCTCAGCTGAGGGGAATAAGGGAATTTCAAAATGTGCGGGGTCCTTCCAAAAAGGACCCCCATGTAGCTACGCAGAGCTGCACGCGTTCAAAAGTGGCACTTTCGAAGTGCCACGGCTGGAAGCGTCCTAATGCTAATGAGGCACTGACTGTTCAGTTCAGTGTGGTGTGATCTCCTGATACAAAGTAGGATTTCTCACCTGGAGACAGTTGACGATCTAAAATAATTTGAACAGTGCAGTTGTGTTTAACTTCTTATATTTGTCTTCAGATGTAATTTCATCTTCCTACTTTACCTGTTTGGGTATGACTTATAACCATGCAGCAAGTTACATAGCTCTCATTTGCAAAGGACTAAAAGATTGATATTCAGCGCCTCATTAGTAATCTTCGAAATGGCCATTTGAATGGCCATTTCAAAATTTCGGCCAAGTGGGGCCACAGCCTTACTTTTTGAGCATATGACTAAATGTAAAATGCACATTATACAATGTTCCCAAATCTCAAGTTAGAAAATACACATACATTAGTAGGTTAGAATACCAGCCTCCAAATCAGAAAAAGGCTATTAAATGCAAAATGTAGGGGAACCAAAGACAATTAAATCATAAAACAATAATACCAGGTGATTATCCACAACCAGGCAAGAAATCAGTCAGTCAGTCAGTCAGTCTGAAGAATAGTTGAAGAATAGCTCTTGAGCTTATAAACAAAAACAAACTCAGATAAATTATTAGATGCAGAAAAACTGCAAAAAAATTGTTGGGTACACTGGACAACAAGGAGGTAAATGGAGAAAATGAGAGTACACTACAGAAAAGCCAAATAATTTGTCTTCACTATAGAGGGCACCACTGGGGTTCCAAACATCCTATCAGACTCCACTTGTCTCCCTGAGTTTGGCTCCTCCCCAATATCCTTATTATTACACGATTCCAAGAATGTCATAAGTTACGTCTAGCACTGTGATTCCACCAATACTGTGTTTACCTCATTTCCAACTGCAACTGACAGGATGCAGCAATAAAGAACAGAGTCTGAAAGCTTGTGACACTTTCTAGTCCCTTTCTCTACTTGTTGAAACATCCTTAGCACAGAAAAGCAAGAAAGGCTCAAAACTGAAGGTGGGGGGGCGGGTGTGAGAGGACAGCAAGGGTACCTGAACAAACCGCATTAATAAATCTGGAACAAAACTTGGGAGAGGCCATTCCAAATTGGGGGGAAAAAAAAAACTTTGATAAGGGAAGGGAAGGAAGTCAAGCAAACATTTTTCCGTTCTTTATTCTCAATTTCCTCTAATTTAGAATAACAATAATAATTACTATAGTTTCCCCATAGTAAAGAAGGAAGCAGGCAAGTTTGCAGAGAAATTGTAACTTGCTTGCAAAACCACTTCCGTGTATTACTTGCAGGATAGCCCTGATGACATAGCATCTGAATCACGTCAACAGAGAACCAATGGAAACAAACAAGTAACAAACGTTACTTAACTCCCTAACTGCACATCTTCAGCAGATTATTTTACGATTTGAGGTAAAATCTTGGGGCTCTTAGTAAGCTTTTACTTAGTCCTTTCTTTAGGAAAACTGAGGACCCCTTATATTCTCCCTAAAAATACAGAAACTAATCAAAAACTCTGTTTAAAATTATAAAGCACTGGTACTGACCAGTTATATCCAAATTCTGACCTAATCTGAATCTGTTAAAATTCAACAGTGACCATTTTGCTTTGCAGAGCCTCAAAAAAAAATCCAATTCACTGGTTGTATGAGTGACACAAAGCATGTTTTATGCTATTGTGTGCCCTCTGGTGTCCTTAGGGCAGAAGCTAATACTATTCACAGAGCTATGCTAAAAATATTCATCAATAATCCTGGTGTAAAAACTAAAATTATGTTAGATTCAAAAATAGTTCA
The DNA here is from genome assembly GCF_033958435.1 of Carettochelys insculpta. Classification (NCBI taxonomy): domain Eukaryota; kingdom Metazoa; phylum Chordata; order Testudines; family Carettochelyidae; genus Carettochelys; species Carettochelys insculpta. Next base: position 22,425,337 of record NC_134157.1, read on the forward strand.
AAATACAAGGGAATGCAGAGGAGAAGGATTTCAGAGAAGACAAAGTCAATGGCTGCGTCCACGCTACAAAATAACTTTGAAGTAAGGGGCTACTTCGAAGTAGCCTGCAGAGCGTCTACACACACTTTTCCTTTCTTTGAAGTTAACTTCAAAGTCACTACTTCATTCCTGGGAACAGAGTAATGGCTTACTTCGAAGTTCAGCTTCGAAGTAAAGTGTGTGTAGACGTTTTGCCGTCCTTACTTCAAAGTAAAGGGTCCGCCAAGGAGGTGCCCCCCTCCCCGGAGGACAGAGACAGTCTGGCCAGCTCAGGCAAGGCTCTATGGTCCTTGACTGCTACCTTAAAGCATGCAGCTCCCTGGCAACCCCAGGCAGGAAGCTGACACTGTGCCACAAGCAGGGGCAGCATGAGCTTGCCCTCGGACTGCCCCTGCTGGAATCATCAGCCAGCCTCCGAACCCCATCCACCATGGCAGTTTGCCATGAACCTTCTGTTCCCCCCACCCCAGGGGCCCCAGATGAGGAGCAAGAGCCGTGCCAGGAGGGGACCCTCCTGGTCCGAGGCTGAGCTGAAGGACCTCCTCGCTCTGTGGGGGGAGCGAGAGGTCCTTTGCCAAACCGGCACCTGCCAGCACAACACTGAGGCCTTCAACTGGCTGGCTAGCAGCCTTGCCACCCAAGGCCGCCCCATCTGCACTGGCAGCAGCATCAGGATAAAAGTAATACAACTGAGGCAGCCATGCTGGCACCATCATGGGCTTTCACGTCAGTCAGGGGCACTGCCGGTGTACTGGCTCCACTACAGGGAGTTGCACAGGCTCCTGGGGGCTGAGGGAGGTGGCCACCTCGCAGCACCTCGTGGACACCTCCATTCCCCACCCCCACCACAGACAGCAAGGACGAGGCAGGCCCTTCTGGCACCACCTGCCTCCCATGTGGGGAGCAGCCCACCGAGACAGAGGACGATGACAAGGGCTCCAGCAACAGAACCCTCATCATTGCCTTCCTCTCTGGGACACCCAGCAGAGCCTCATTGAGGCTCGCTTCACCCAAGCCCTGGGAGGTTGCAGTTAGTACGTATGGGGCGAGCGGGATGTCACAAGGGCTAGAGACGAGTCCCCCCCAGAACAGCCCCACAGCCCACACGCCTGGGGACAGGGGAAGGAACACAGCCCGACCCTCAACAGGCGAGAACCTCTGGGCACCTGGGACCCAACGGGGTTCACAGGCCATCGGTGGGCAGGGAAGTGGGGTGGGGGCCTGCGGAGCAGGGTTGGGACCCAGCGCACACAGGCTGTCCCCGTCTCCTTGTGTCTCCACAGGTCCATTGTTGGGAAGCCGCCACAGACCACCAGAGCAGGCTGCAGCTGCAGAGGGTCAGGAAGCCACCCCATCAGCCCAGCCTGCATTCCTCCACGGCCAGACCTCCTGGAGATGATGCTGGAGAAACGAGGAGGCAGCTGCAAACTGGGCAGTCATGCAGGAGATGACCAAGGTGTGCCAGGACTGGCTGGTGATGGAGTGAGACGTGTGGGTGCAGCTGGCCAGTAGCCTGAACACCATGGCCCAGGCCTTGGCCACCCACCTTGACCATCCTTCCACCCACTTTGCCCACCCAGCCTGCAACCACCCATGATGTGGCGGACCTGTCACCAGCTGTCCACCTTGAGCTGGCTCGGTGGCTGCTGGCCGAGGTGGACACACCTGACCCAGCCCCAGTGGCCCATCCTGAGGAGGCCGAGCCTGTGGCACCCTCACCCCAGCCCTACCTTCCCATGGTCCTGGCACAGTAGGGACAGCTGCGGCCACCACGGCTCCCAGCCCCCCCATGCCCATTGGCAACTGACCCTTCTCCCATCCCATCCCTACCAATTCAGTCCCCCACCCCAGGCAATGTAAATAATTTCACACATTGTTCTGTTTTGTTGTTCAATGACACTTATTCCTCAAAGTAAAGTTTATTGTTCCCATCCTAACTCCGTGTCCCTGGTACTTGGTGGGAGAGTGGTGAAGTGGGGAGCATGAGGGGGTATGTTTGGCGGGGGAGTGTGAAGCGTTGGAGAGTGGGGGACCCATAATGCAGAGTGTGGCTGGGAGGGTCAGGACAGGCCCTATGTGAAAGTTTGGCACAAGGCCTCCCAGACCCTGACCCCATCCCTTTGGGCCTCAATGCACGGGGCAGTGGATGGCTGTTCATACCTAGCCCCCCAGGTCCACAGGTCCCACTGACCCTCCATACGGTTGTGGAGGGCACAGCAGGTGGTGATGACTGAGGGGAAGTTTGGGAGGCTGACATCCAGCATGGTGAGGAGGCTGCAAAACCTCCCCTTCAGCCTCCCAAATGCCCGGGCTACTGTGCCCTGGCATGGCTGAGGTGACCATTAAGGGTGTCCTGGGCCATTGTGGGGCATCTGTTATAGGTCTGCATGAGCCACAGGTGTAACAGGTACATGGTGTCGGCCATGATGCAGGGGGTCATTATGACGTCTCGAGCGGGAGCTCCTGAAGGGACACATATGTGCCCTCCTGCATCTGGAGTCCCAGCCATCAATTTCAGAACACCCAAGTGTCATGGGCCCTGCCTGGCCACCCCACGCACATGTCCAAGAAACGGCCCCTTGCATCCATCAGGGCTGGAAGTACCACCAAGTGGTACCCCTTCCTGTTAATGTAGGCACCCCCACTGTGGTCCAGAGCCCAGATCACCACGTACATCCTGTCCAGGGCTCCAAAACAGCTACCTGGAAGCCCAGGTCCATGCATCCAGCTAGGGCGGCATCTAGGTTCCCCAGGGTCACGACTCATCACAGGAGCACCACGTTGAAGCCTCAGACAACTTGTAGGGTGTGGGAGGGGTGGAGGGTGGAAGACACATCCATCAATGCTTGACCGGGAGGCCCCCTGCCCCCTCCCCACCAGGGGCTCCCTTCTCCCTCCCCAGGGTGGGTCCATGGTAGGGGCTGGACTTACCTGCATCACCACGGCTCTGACGGTGGCCTTTCCAAAGCCAAATTGGTGGCCAACAGACTGCAGGCTGTCGGGGGTGGCCAGCTTCCACATTGCAATGGCCACCCTCTTCTGCACTAGGAGCACTGGCCGCATCCTTGTGTCCCGGTGCTGGAGGACTGAAGCGAGCCAGTGGCAGAGGTCCCTGAATGTCGGATGGGTTATCCAAAATTTGCTCAGCCACCACTTGTCATTCCAGTCCTTCAGCACCAGGCAGTTCCACCACTCAGTGCTGGTGGTGAAGGCCCACCTGTACCAAACTGGGGAGGCCTGGGTAAGAGGCTGCAGAGCCGTGGCCAGGGCCTGCAGGCTGGGTCCCATGCAGGCAACCTGGCCACGCCATTGAAAGAGCAGGGTGACCCGCATGGTCAAAAGCCTGGCCAGGGTAGAGAAGACATAGTCCTTGGGGAGGGTGGGAACAGTCACGTTGGTCAGCTCTTCTCCCCAGCATGTGCTCTGCTGCTGTCCGCAGTCTGGCCGCCTTGAGCGCATGCAGTGTGGAGGTTTTGGGAGGGGCCTTTAAGGGGTCGGTCGTCTGGCTGTGAGCCTGGAAGGGCTTTTCAGCCATGCGACCCCATGCCTGCATTGTCTCCTGGCCCCTTACTTAGAGGTAGGGGCTAAATGTGTGTAGATATTTTACTTCAAAGTAGTGGTGAGCCTACTTCGAAGCAAGCCCAGGTGCTTTTCATGTGCAGAGGCTCTACTTTGAAGTTGCTTACTTCTAAGTTATACTTCGAAGTAAGCAACTTCAAATTTATTTTGTAGTGTAGATGTAGCCAATGTGTTTTAAAAAAAGAAGGAAAGTGAGTAATGCTTGAAGTTTAAGCTTAAAGTTGAACATACGAGAGAGAATTAAGAAGTCACAACATAATAATCAGGAGCAGGATGAATTCTGGAAGTGTGTTCAGATTAACAAAAGTAAATTTGTCAGATAAATGTTTATTGTAACAAAAATCTAAAAAACGTACCTATGCTGACAATAAATTTCCAGCTAGCGCTGCCTAAAACAGCCAAAGAGGCATTCTGCAAAATGGTAATTGTTCCCATGAATAGCAACGCTTTGGAATAATGTGTTGTTATACTCTATCCTAACAACAGATCAGTACAAGAACCATTATTTTAAACTGCTAGCTCTTCCTTCAAAACAAACTAGATGACTGATGCCAGTGAATCCTTTGATGTAATTAAGTTTTCATTTTAAAGAGCTATTAAATAGCTTTAGATGAAAATAATTTAAACTACATACCCCTGTGTAGGTGTTCAATCGACAATACTTCCCATTTGAAACCCACTTCCTCATGTGAAATGGGAAGAAGCCCTGCCTTATACTACAACTCAGGATCTCATTAAAACAATGAATTCTCATTGTACTCAGTCAGCACTCCTATTTTAATGATTATAGTACTCTTGCAGAGAAAAAATTGCAAATGTGGGCACAGAAAGGCCATTCTACGGTGACATTCTGACCTCATTCTGACTCCATCCTCAGCTTTCAGGTTAGTGTAACCGGTTTATCACTGAGTAAGTCATTAACTCATATTTATCACTGAAAGTGTTACTGACTGGTGGAGAAGCTGCATAACATTCCACCATATGGCAGTGCACAAGGAGGAGCGCACTTCCAAGATTCCAACCATCTGAACTTTTCTAAGCTGAAAGTTTTTTGAAGAGGGAGTGAGTTGTCTGAGAAGATTACTTAGCTGACATTCAGGGTGGTGTACAGAATCACTCTGGGGAAATGAAGCTGCTACACAGTTATTCCAGAAGTGTTGGGGCAAAACATGATACAGGGCTTATGGCAGTGGTCTGCAACCAAAATAGCAAGAAGAGCCATTTTTTCAAATTGATTTACAAAATCAATTCTCGAAGAGCTGCAATGCATGCAAATATGAGACAGTTCTTAAAAAATAATGTCAAGCCATACTTTGTGTAACCCCTATTTTAAGAACAGTGCACACACAATGATTTGCACCAGTTAGAAAGTTTAAGTTACTTTTACACCCACATTCCCAGACTTAACCCCTCTCAGCCCCAAACCTGCCCCCCTTCATCCCCAGGATTAACCCCACTCAACCCCAAATCTGCCCCCCTGTCTCCAAGATTAACCCCTATCAGCCCCAAACTCGGGTTTAATCTGCCTCAGCCAGTGAGTTCCTCCAGCTGTGTGCATGCATACACTGCTACTGCTCCTCCTCCTCACTCACCTCCTTCTCAGCAGATCTGCACGGCTCCAGCAATGACAGAATCTGATGCCCCTCGCCCCAGCTCTCCCACTCACGTCCCCACACTGCCTGCCACTAAACCAATTAAATTTAGTTTCATTATTTCAGCAGGGCAGGGCAGGGAGCAGCAAGAGGAGTCAGCAGCAGCAGTGCCCAAAGCCACAAGTGTCTCCTGAAAGAGCCGCATGTGGTTCTGGAGCTGCAGGTTTCCAATACCTTAACTGTTGGGATTTGTAGCACAAAAAACAAGGTACAGACTAGCTAGCAGCCAGGTGTAATCTCTAAAGGACAATGGAAGGTTTTAGCAATATGTTTCATGTCCCAGGAAAAAAGACACACACTAAACTAGGGAAGAACTATTTTATACAATTTTCAGTATTTTCTGAACATGACAGTAGACTGCAATTGTTTTACTTAATCCCTTTAATCAAACTTTTCTTACCGTTTCTACTAAATATGTTTAAAACCCTCACGATGGAACAACAGAAATGAGATCCATTGGGCCAATTCACCCATGATCTAACTCTGCAGATCTTTTTCTGTAGTGGAAGGTATTACCTCTCCTTTCCGCTCTGCCTCTTCTCTATGCATTCTCATATAGTGGAGACAACAAAAACCCCTTTGTCTAGGAGAGAGTGAAGAGACTTCACCACAAGAGGTAAGAAAACACATTATGTAGTCTTTTGCTGTCTTTTGACCATTCAAGTCCCTTCTGCACCAAACATAAGCCCGAGGAGGCTGTGAAGGCCAGGACTCTATTAGGGTTTAAAAAAGAGCTTGATAAATTTTTGCAGGTTAGGTCCATAAATGGCTATTAGCCAGGGATAAAGTATGGTGCCCTAGCCTTCAGAACAAGGGCAGGAAATGGATGGCAGGAGATAAATCACTTGATCATTGTCTTCTGTTCTCCTTCTCTGGGGCACTTGGCATTGGCCACCGTCGGCAGATGGGATGCTGGGCTGGATGGACCTTTGGTCTGACCCAGTATGGCCATTCTTATGTTCTTATGTTCTTATGTAGCTATATATCAGGAGTGGGCAATAATTTTCGATGCAGGGTGGTGGGGGGAGCGGTCAAGGGCCACACTTTACTATGGAGAGAGTGCAGGGCTTGGGGCGGACGTTGGGTGCAGAAGGGCTCTTGGGGTAGGAGACTGGGATGGAGGGGAGAGTGGGGGTTGGAAAGGGAGACCAGGTGAAGCAGGGGGTTGTGACCTGGGGCAGAGGATTAGGGTGCAGGGTCTGGGATGGGTATGGGAGCCAGAGATGATTCTGGCCTGGGGGAGGGTTGTAGGAGCCTTTTTAGGGTCTGGGAAAGCGTTGGGATGCAGGTCCAGAAGCAGACTGTGGCTGGGAGGTGCTTAACTAAGCAGCTTCTGGCCACCAGCACACTCAGGTAGGCTTCACAACCTGCCAGAAGCCCCAGCTCATTGGCTGGCCCACGTGGCTCTCTGCACTGGGAGGAGGTGGGAGGGACTTTGGGGCAGACAAACTGGCCAGGAGGAGCTGAGAAATTATGCTGTACTGCCTCTGCCCACTGCAAAATCTGAAACTGGTTGGTTTTGAGCCAATGCCCCTGGTCCCAGGAAAAACTCTCAGCTCCTATTGGCCAGAAGCTGACCAATGGGATCTGAGAAGTTGAGCTGCACTGCTACCCCCACCCACCCTTAGCAAAATTCTCAGCTCCCATTGGCCATTTTCATGCACTGCTGCTGCCCCCCAGAAAAATCTCTAGGATCCCATTTGCCAGTTTCTGGCCAATAGGAGCTGAAAGATTTTGCTCGTGGTGGGGGCAGTGCATGAAACTGGCCAATGGAAATGAAGAGATTTTGCTGGGGGCCAGTGGCAGCCGCTGTAGGACCAGTTGAGAGCCAGATTAAAAGGCTTGGAGAGCCAGAACTGGCCCGCTGGCTGTATCTTGCTCACGTCTGCTATATACAGTGTGCCCAAATTCTCTCCCAGGCACACTCACACAACCACTTATATTACAACAGGATTGCATGTAACCAATAGCTGAATTTATCCCTGTATCTGCTGCTTTAACCCTCTTCATACAGTTCTCCACAAAAGTCTCATTGTTAGCAACGTTTGCTCTTTCTATTTTACGCAATGAATATGCATTTGGACCACTGTACTATTGACAGCATGCAGGGCTTGGGAACTCGGGGCAGTGATAATAGTTTCTGTTCTTGCAATGGGTTCTTTTAGCAACATGCCACCGCAAAGAGTCACTCTGAAATAAGGTGGAATGGAGTCGGTGGTGAACTGCCTTTGCTCCTGTCTGGACCATCTGGCTTTTAATTTCTTAGAGTTAGATCAGTACAGTCTTTACCTGTACTTTACCAGGAAGCACTTTCCCGGCTTGCTTTCCTTCTCCATGAGCACCTCTCTCCTACCAGAAAAAGACAGTAGGCAGACCACGGCTACACCTAGCTAACAGAGGCTGACAGGGAGCAGTGTGCATGGCTTTATTTCCCCAGCAGGAGCCTGGCTAATCGTAGATCTGAAATCTGTTTTTTGTCACTTTTCTTTTGTGGCAAAAAGAAATAGAAAACTCAGCAAAGGTTACCCTGGAGCACATTGGCCTGAAGTCATGAGAAACTATTTTGATACAGTTCCAGTCCTCTCATTCATTGCCTCTCCTCTCTATGTGAAGCACAGTGTTTCTGTCTCCCAAAAGCAGTATTTATAACCAGGTTAGATTGTATTCACACGTCTATCGACAGAAGGGAGAGAGGTTCATAACTACAGAGCAGTACAGCATCAGAAAGACATTCTCAGTTGCCAACAGATTCTTATTAATAAAACTTGCATATACAAATGTCCATGCGATGTCTTAACAGGATCAACTGTGACAGCTACAGATAACGGTTGCCATCATGTTATGCTTCGTCAAATGACTGCATAGAGCTGTTAATTTGTCTTTCCACATTGTTAACTTAAATATACTGACTACAAATAAATATAATTATCAACACAGGAACCCAAAGTGCAAAAATATTTTGCACCATTTCTCCTGAAGTGCAGTGACTTTCTAAAGTCCAGATAGGAAAATAATTCTGAACAGCTGGAAAATATAACTGCAAAAGCCAACATAGTTTCTCAGAGCTAGCCAATAGCCAAACCACAGCCAAACTTACCTTAAGATACAGAAGCAACTTTTGGCCCCAGAAGATAAGCGACAGAATCCAAATCTCTGTTTACTGTCAATGTCTGTGAGTACAAACGTAAAGTTCTGGCCAACTTGGCTAACTGTAATGCTAGAAATAAAGAGAACAAAAGGAAAACTTAATTTCAGCTTATTCAATGTTACAAGTATGTAATCAGACTAAGTCATTGAACCTTATTTCCTCTCTCTGCAGAGCTTCCTTGGAAATTAACTTTGACCATTTTACACTCTTTCCAAATGCAAGTTTGACTCCGTATCTTGTATTTTTTGGAGATGTGGAATAGCTGTGGAAGAATTTCCTATGTCTTTAAAACAAAGACCGACATGGCCACTGATTAGATTCCATATAATTACACAGCACCAACTAAACTAAATCAATGCCCATTCACAATGCAAAATATTTCTGTCATTCTTCATTGAAGGGTTAATTTTACTTCAAATGCAGACAGTATTTGGAGACTTTATGCCTTTGTATAGTATATTGATTAATTACGTGTTTCTCTGTTATCCAAATAGGCTAGGAATGAGCACAGCACTATCCCTCTAAAGCGTATGACTTACGAAGGCCTCAAATATTATTTTCTCCATTTAATTATGCAGCTGTGCATTTTCTGCTACAAGTCAGCATTGGTTAAAGTAGGAAACTAACAGCGGCACAGTAAGATAAAGGTAAATAAAACTTCTGTAACAATGTCAGCCTCATTTCTTGATTATCTGCTACAAAACATAAAAATCTTTAAATATACTTCCACAGCTGGTACTCTGTCTAAGCGCACCCTGTACTACTGCTTGGGCACCACAATGACTTTAAAACTCTTTACAGTAATTATAATATAGTTTGTATCTGATTTTCAAGATTATAATCTAATTCCACTCTCCTGTAAGGTGCTTATTTGCCTCTTCTAAAAAAGTGCAAACAATACAACAGCTCCCTGCTATGCTAGAGTGGAAAGCATCACTATAGGAATATCCACTTATACTCGCAAAACATAGCTTTTCATTGCATTAGAACACAGGAAAAAAAGCAATGCACTAAACAGATAGAAGTAGGATGCAGAAATATTATTTTCAACACTATAAATCATGAAGGATATCACTGCTGTCAGTTTGAGGTCTACTACACATTTCTAAAAAATAAAACCTCTCTGAATATTGTAAATAACACAGATCCTTTTATTTAAAAAAGGCACATTTCCAAAGTGAAATGTATGAAACATTTCATTTAAGAAGATACTTGATTTCTTTAAACATTATCACATTTCTGTCTAAATCTCACCTAACAAAGTACACCTATATAACAGGCTGGGATTTTAAAATCCATGAAATTAACAGATAAAAGGACTGATTTACTATTATGTCACCCCAGATTTACATAGGCTTAACACCATTCTTAAAATACAAGACCAACTGTTCATTGGAGGCTTTATTTAATTCAAATTAGTGATTAACTTGAGAATTTGTATTGGTATGAATTAGATTTTAACACACCTAAAATTACTATAAAATATGTACTGTTCAATCTACACTACAGTTTAAGAACAACAACAAGAAGTCGTGTGGCACCTTATAGACTAACAGATATTTTGTAGCATAAGCTTTCATGGGCAAAGACCCGCTTCATCAGATGCATGAGTGGGAGGGTGGTTTCAGAGGGGTATTTAAAGAGTGGGGTCCCAGTAAGAGGGAAGGCCAGAGCTGACAAGGCCTATTCAGCAAGGTGGAAATGGCCCAGTATCAACAGTACTTATCAAAAGAGTTAAAAACAAGTCAGATCGGACAGGGGGATGTGAGCCTTTGTCAGAGTCTAATGGGGAGCTATTAGCACCCAGAGCAGAGAAACAAAGGTCCGCCCTCTTACTGGGACCCCACTCTTTAAATACCCCTCTGAAACCACCCCCTCCCCACTCATGCATCTGATGAAGCGGGTCTTTGCCCACAAAAGCTTATGCTCCAAAATATATTTTAGTTTATAAGATGCCACAAGACTTCTTGTTGTTCTCAAAGCTACAGACTAACACAGCTACCGCTCTGATACTACAGTTTAAGGTATACTATAAACACTGACAAACAACATTTGCATAGGAAGCCGTGAAGTATATTAACTATCTTAATGACCAAAGGAGAGTAAAATGCAAATTACTATTAACTTCAGGTTCACTCAACAAATATAGTTACACACCTTAAACTAACAAAACAAAATAGCAGTGAAGTAGCACACTTTAAAGACTAACAAAATAATTTATGAGATGAGCTTTCGTGGGACAGACCCACATCTTCAGACCATAGCCATACCAGAACAGACTCAATATTTAAGGCATAGAGAATCAAAAATAGTAATCAAGGTTGACAAATCAGAAAAAAAAAAAATCGTCAAGGTGAGCACTTTGGAATTCCAAAGGAAATTACAACTACTACTAAAGGAACTCCCTGCTGCTACTCAGGACTTTATTCACTCAGACACACTATCTGAGCCCCACTCTGGATTATTCTATTTACTTCCCAAAATCCACAAACCTGGGAACCCTGGATGACCTATCATTTTGGGTATTGGCACCCTTACCACCGGACTATCCAGTTATGTGGACTCTCTCCTCAAACCCTATGCCACAAGCACTCCCAGCAATCTATGAGATACCACTGACTTCCTGAGGAAATCACAAAACTTTGGAAAAGTTCCTGACAACATCATCTTTGCCACCATGGATGTAGAGGCTCTGTACACTAATATTCCACACGAAGACGGATTACAAGCGATCAGCAATACCATCCCTGATGTCACCACAGCCAATCTGGTGTCTGACCTCTGCAACTTTGTTCTCACCCACAGTTATTTCCAATATGGGGACAATTTATACCTCCAGATTAGTGGAACTGCTATGGGCACCCGCATGGCCCCACAATATGCCAATATATTTATGGCTGACCTGGAACAACGATTCCTCAGCTCTCGTCCCCTATCACCCCTCTTCTACTTAAGATACACTGATGACATCTTTATGATTTGGACCCATGGTATAGAGACTAGAAGAATTCCACAGAGACTTTAACAATCTACACCCCACCATCAACTTATGCCTCGATTACTCCATGCAAGAGATACATTTCCTGGACACTACAGTACTAATCAAAGACGGCCTGATTGGTACGACACTCTACTGGAAACTCACTGATCGCTATACTTACCTACACACTTCTAGCTTCCATCCTGCACACACAACTAGATCCATTGTTTACAGTCAAGCCCTTAGGTACAATCGCATTTGCTCTGATCCTACTGACAGAGACCAAAAACTACAAGATCTTTACCAAATATTCATAAACATGAATTACCCACAAGGAGAAATAAAACAGCAAAATCGACAGGGCCAGATGAATACCCAGAGACCAGCTACTCCAAGATCGGCCCAAAAAAGCCAAGAACAGAACACCACTGGTCATTACCTACAGCCCCCAACTCAAAACACTGCAACGCATTATTAAAGACCTACAACCTACCCTTAATCGGGATGCCACACTCCAGAAGGCCGTAGGTGACAGGCCTGTTCTCTTCTACAGACAACCTCCCAACCTTATGAGGATTCTCACCAAACAGCCACAGTCTATACCACAGGAACACCAGTCCTGGGACTTTTCCTTGCAACAAAGTCCGCTGCCAGCTCTCTCCACGTATCTATTCTGGTGATACCCTCACTGGACCTAACCAGGTTCGTCACAGAATCACAGGCACATTCTCATGTTCCATAACTAACATCATATACGCCATCATGTGCCTATAATGCCCAGATGCTTTGTATATTGGACAGACTTCGAACTCTCTTAGACAAAGAGTTAATGGGCACAAAACAGACATAAAAACACTACTGATCCACAACCAGTCAGCCGACATTTTAATAGAGTGGGCCATTCTGTTAATGACTTAAGAATTTGCATGTTACTGAAGAGGAATTTTCACAACAGTTTGGAAAGAGGCTGCTGAACTCTCTTTTATATTCAAATTCAACACATTGACATGTGGTTTGAACCGGGATGGGAATTTTCTGGGTCATTATAGGGGCTCGTTTTGGTTCTCTGTGCCTGAAATATTGAGCCTGTTCTGGTATGGCTATGGTCTGAAGAAGTGGGTCTGTCCCACAAAGGCTCACTTAATAAATTATTTTGTTAGTCTTTAAAGTGCTACTTTACTGCTTTTTTGTTTTGAAAGTATATAGACTAGCTTGGCTCCCTCTCTGCTACCTTAAACGAACAGTAAGTTCTGAAATCTACAGAGCTATCTAAAATGCCATCAATGAGCACGTATCTGATCTTGTGCAATCATACAGTGCCCAATGAAAATTATGTGGACTTTCAAGAAAGAAAGAGGTGTAAGATATCGGACAATAAATTTTACTATGCAATTTTAAAGGGAAAAACCTCTCCATGAATTCAAAAAAAGGAAGAAAAAATGCTGAAGGGGTGATAAAATGAAGCATCAAGAGTATGTCTACACTAGGAAATTAAGTTGAATTTATTAAGGTCAATTTGTTGTCACCCGACTGTGTAAAGTTGAGGGTGCATGTCCACAATGGTACACGAAGTTGATGGAATGCATCCCAATTAGAGTGGGCAGCTTCGACTTTGTCAACAATGCACTGTGGGTACCTACCCACAGATCCTGCTGCCCCATTGCATTGTGGGTTTCTGTTCCAGTATCTGACAGGAGAAAAGAGTGCCATGCATGGTTCTGATTGTGTCTCATCAGCCTCTCTATCATCATACTCCCCTTGGAACGAAATGACAAAAACTGTTTTTGTACCCTTTTTTCCTATCCGACAGACACCATTGCAATGCTAACATGGAACCCGTGTAGCTTCTAACTGCTATGGTAAGTATTACGAGTGCCTTACACATAGTGCTGTGGTGTGTGCGGTGTCTAAGCAGCTTTCAGCACAGTGAGGACACTGAGGAAAAACACAAACATATATGAATGAGAGACAATGGAGAGGAGAAACAGGGAGATGCTAGCTGTACGTAATGCTTTCTACACAGTGGAGCGTCAGTTCTGGTGCTGTGATACCTTCCACACAGTAAAGTCATAGGTCTGAGAATGCCTAAATGGACAAAGGTGCTAACTTCAACATGGGGGAAACAAGCAACAGCGGCAGAAAATTTCATTTCACAGAATGTCTGAGATTGACAGTGTGTCTTTGCTATGCAGAAGATCGACATGGTCATGGTCGGTATTCTAGGGTTACATTTTGCACGCCTCACAGGAATGCACAAAAACCCTAAATAACAAAATAACAAAACTATCTGGAGTCGACAGTTGACCCCTGTACTTCCCCATATCAGGAGGAGTAAAGGAAGTTAACAAGAGAAACATTCCTGTTGACTTCCCTCTGTGAGGATGGCCAGGTAAGTCTATTCTAGCTACGCAATTGCCATAGCTAGACTTGCGCATCTACAATTGACTTTAATGTCTAGTGTAAACCTGCCTTGCGACAGTGCTTACATAAATCAGAAACCACAAATCTTGCTTGCAGTTGTTAATAATAAGTTAACACAGAGTCTTTGTACATATCCTAATAGAGATACGTGGGGGGCTTTAGCACAAGTTCTAAAGACATTGCAATGTGAAATTTACCTGAAGCTGAGCAATGCCTGTACATCTTTTGAGAGCAAAAGTAATCAAGAAACTAAAAAATATATGTATAAGGAATTCTTTAGTTACCTCTACACCAATGAAAGGAACTAGAATTGCTCATTTGTGAGAATAAATTTGGTCTAGGTGGAACTAATGAAACATGATGGGATGATATGCAACACTGGAACTTTTCAAATCTATTCAGGAAGTAACAAGTGGGCAAAAGGGGTGGGGTGTGGCATGGCACTCTTTCAAAAAGAAGTGATGCCCCCCCCCCTTTTTTTTTTAAATCACTAATTACTTGGAAGTCTTCAATGGTGATTTTCTTGTCTGGAAGCCTGGGAAAGTTCCAAAAACTGAAAGAAAGCTACATTTGTGCCAATTTTTAAAAACTGTAAATCAGATGACCCAGACCTATCAACCTGACAATGATCCCAGACAAGATAAAGCAGTAGCTGATAAAGTGATCTGGTAAACTGCAAAAATCTGGTAAGCTGCATCTCAATATGGTTTAATTAAATGTACACTTCAAGGAAGAAAGAATGTAGGCCATATTTACAGGATGGGGGACTCTATTTTGGGAAGCAAGGACTCAAAAAAAAAAAATGATTTGGGGATTGTAATGGATTGCTGGTTGAACATGAGCTCTCCTGGCATCCCCGTGCCTAGCAGAGCTAATGCAATCTTGGGACGCATAAATGGTAATTTTGAGTAGGAAGAGATATTGTTTTGCTTTTGGTATTTGACTCTGGCATGACTGCTGCTAGAGTACTATGTCCCATTCTGGTGCCAAAATTCAAAAAGGTTAGTGATAAATTGCAGTGAGTTCAGAGAAGAGCTGTGAGAATGACTAAAGGATTAAAAATCATAACTTATAGCGGTAGCAGGGGTGCACAAAGGTGGAGGGGCAGGCTAACTCAGGGGGGCATGAGATTTTGTAAGGGGGTGTAGCATGATTGGCTGCTGGGTATCAGGCTCATTCATCTCTTCAAAAATGTTGAAATATGTTACTATTTTTATGCATTCACATTTATATACTGATCAATAAAGTTTTTACATTCTATATATGTATTTTCTTACATATTCTGAAAGTTTTTTTTTCTTTTCCATACGAACATAATAGAAATTTCCATCCATTTGGATTACATAAGACAGGTGGGCGGGGGAAGGGGCCTTGCTAACTGCAGGGACGAAAAGTGCAGCACAACATAAAAAGTTTGCGCACCCCAGTTTATAGTGATAGACATAAAGAGCACTTTCTACAGTAAACCCTTGATTTAACGGACCCTGAAATAATGGACTTTGGAAATAAGGGACACTGCCTACCAGCCTCCTCCCCACCCCACCCCAAATAAGTGATGGAGACTCACTAGAGCTGCTGCTGGAACTGCTGGATCGGCTGGGGCTGGAAGAGCCACCACAGTGGCTGGGGCCACAGGAGCTGGGAGGGGGTAGTTGTGGTGGGCCACAGGAGCTCTCCTCCTCCCAGAGCCTTATGTGTAGTGCATGTGGGCACTGGGCCACCACTCTCTGTTAAGGCTCTGAGCAGCAGCAGCTATGGTGTTGGAGGCAGCTGCCCGCTGGAAGGCTGGGGACAGCCATACTCTACCGTCGCGTGGGTGGCTCAGAACCGGGGCTAAAGGAACCACTATGCTGAGAGCTGTAGGAGGTGGAAGGAGCCAGGCTGGCATTCAGCTCCTCTCCTGGCAATTGGGAAAGGGAGTTGCAAGTGTGAGGGTAAGAATGGGGCAGAGGACAGGAGTGAGTGATGGGCTGGGAAGGTCATCATGTCAGCATACAGTATAACCATTTGGTACAATGGACTTTCAGCATTAACAGACCCCACCCTTGTCCTCATTAGTAAATTAAATCAAGGGTTTACTGTATTTAGTGTAACAAAATAAGGCTAAGGAGTGATTTGATTATAGTCTATAAGTACCTTCACAGGGAACAAATATTTAATAATGGACTCTTCAGTCTAGAACAGAAAGGTATGACAACTGAAGGGCTGGAAGTTGAAGCTAGACAAGTTCATACTGGAGATAAGGCCAAAGTTTTAACAGTGAGACTAATTAATCATTGGAACAATTTACCCTAAGTTGTGGTGGAATCTCCATCACTCAATTTTTAAATCAAGATTAGATGTTTTTCAACACAATCTGTTCCAGGAATAATTTTGGGCAAGTTTTTATGGCCTGTGTTATACACCAGGTCAGATTAGATGATTGTAATGATCTCTTTTGGCCTTACAACCCATGAAACTCTTGGAACCTATTTCGTCACTGTTTTCCAAGAGCAAGCTGGACCAGACAGCCTGCCCAGCTCCTATTATTCTCTTTGTACCTTTGAGAAAACCCCATCTGAAACAAAGTCAATTACAATTCAGTGGATACATGCAAGCATCTTCCAGAAATACTTATATTTGCCTGATGAGTCTTGCACATGTTTAAACAAACTTATGATACAAGAAAACAGCACTCTTGGGGTTTATAAATACCATTAGTCTAAAATCATATTCCTTTGCCTGTTCCCAGTGCAGCGTTCCTTAAATGAAATGGCTAAAGAGCTGCCTACTAGTTAGGAAGAAATGTCTGGAACAGCACAAGTCTGCAGCAATTCACTGGAATATAAAAATGTTGAAATGTTTTGAGGAAATATGGGAATCATTTTGCCCTCCCCATTATTTACATCAACACATTGCTGGTGTTCCATTACAAGCTGTGTGTGAGGGTGTTGGGGGGGCAGTAAATCTTGAAAGAAACTATCTCCAAGGACAGAAATTTTACACAAGGAAGTCTCTGTAGGTATCCAAGAGCATAAGCACCAGCACTTAGATATTCTGAAAACCACCAACACATTGGATCTCTCAACCTGGCTATTAAAAATGACAGAAAAAGTGTGAGAACAGTTTTGTGTAAGAAATAGCCATTCTAGTATGCTGTCACTAACAGCAAGAAGCTTGAGCATTTGCTTCCTCCTATTCCTTATTGAATGATTCACAAAGTATCTGTGCATCAGAGAAGCAGCTGGGAGAAAACAGGTGCTCAGGCCCACCTGATATTCTTTATCATGTTAGCCTGACAGAGTCTATGACACATATGCAGCAGAACATCTCGTTTACTTGGATTCTAGAATGCCGAAATGGCTCCCAGATGAAGAATGGGTAAGCAGCTATAAAGAAGTGAGAAGACGGGAAATAATGATTAAGTTCCTAGTCTAAAAGTATTCCCTCCCAATAATGAACCATCAGTAAAATGGTTCAAAGCTCTGATTTTATATTGAAAATAGTCTGTTTAAATAGCTGCCAAGAAGAAGCACCGCAAACTCTCTCCTCTGCTAGCTTAGGTTGCTAGAAAGTTTTTGTTTTGTTTTTTTTAAAGTAACACATACAGGTGTATCACTGACTTCAGGGAGCAAATTTAACTGAACTGGGTAAGACCATCTCCAGCAGTTGGAGAAGAGCCATCCACTTGGACAGAAAAGACATATTAGCATTTTGCATTTTCCTCATTTATATTTCATAGACACATTTACAGACAAGTAATGTAGATACACTTTAAGATACAATGGACAAATACCTGCATAGAGTCTTTTGGCCATTTCTCTTATATGGTAGATTTTCTTTTTAAAATACCATTCTGACCTCTTAAGGGAAAACACATTTTAATGCTTTCTCCCTCATTTGAAGTGTATCTTGTCTCTGTCACGTTGCTTTAATGCTCACTTTTGAGGTCTATTTGACAAGTTATTCTACCTGACTGCCAGAATATTCTTTTGTGCACTGAAAGTTTCCTAACTTGGCAAGACTGAATCAGCTCCTATCCCTTCTTGCTGCAGGATACAGCATTACTGATTTTTGTCCATTAGGGTCATTATGTCTCGTTACCTTCAGATTTGTTCTCAGCTACAGTGTGACTAATATTTAAATCTAGTACAGCTTTCTCTATGTTACTATGCTATAAGTGTAATTCACATATTGCCACATTAGATTGTACATCCCAAATTCAGTGCAACTCAACATGGAAAAAAGGCTATTAACATTGATTTTGGTGGTTGCAGAATTCTTCATAATCTTACAGATGCATGCTTGCAGCATAATTATACTTCCCTATTTTCCTCCTTCCCAGAAGCACTTCAAAGTTTTGAAGATGTTTCAAATTACTCTGCAGAAAATGCATGCTCCAGTATGAAGTGTGCAATTTTAGCATTGAAGGTATTCTAATATGTCTCAAGGTATTCACCACACAAAATAAGAGAGTTTAACAATTAGGTGCCCATGATATACACTTCAAAGGCATCTGATTAACTTGAAAGTCTTGAAGAATTATTTGCCAGCATCCTGAAGATGCACTTTGAAAGAAATTTGAACACTCCTTCAGTTTTTGGTACCCAGTTATCTAAAATTGCTACAGCTGAACCACAAGGACTGTAAAGAGATGCAGATGTTGACATCAGCAATTCCTTAATCTACTATTTATTGAAGAAGTGCAGCCAATAAATGTCCCTTCTGCTGAGATTCCTTACCTACTATACGTACAGTAGCACAAACCCTGAGGAAAATTTTGCTGAAACTTGCAAGTGTCTAGTTTATTTTTAATGCAACACTCCACAAGCCAGAATTCACAAGGCTTCTAATTTATGCATTTAAATGATTTACTCATGGGTATGACAGTCCCATAGATACAGTGGTCGTCTCCTGTAGAAAGAATTTTACTAGAAAATTGTAGTACTGTTACTTTGGGCCTGTTAGGAAGTGAATGAAAGTTATTGGAGCATGTAAACCTACGTATCTCCGAGATCATATATCAGCATCTGTTCCCACACATACAAAATCAACCTGTTTTGCTTGTGCTCTGTGATAGTCTTGACCAACAGGATAACTAATAACCTATACAGAACAATTCAATTGTCTATTTATTAGAAATTTCTGACACTAATCACCTCCATTGTTAGAGCATGTCTTCATTATGGTCTGGATTGATCAAGTAGTGATTGATCCAGCAGGGGCTGATTTATCGTGTCTACTGTAGACACGACAAATCAACTGCCAATTGTTCCCCTGTTGAGTACGGTCCTCCATCAGAATGAGATGTGTAAGGAGAGTCAATGGGAGAGATTTTTTCTGTCAATCCAGTGTGGACACGCAGGCAGTAGATCTAAGTTATGCCAATTTGAGTTACGCTATTAACATAACTCAAATGTCCAGCTCCAGTCAAAAAAATCAATGTTAGGTTACCATTAAAAAAGGGAAAGAGAATAAGACTGAGAATATCTTATTGCCTCTGTATAAATCCATGATACACCCACATCTTGAATACTGCATATGGCTGTGGTCGCCTCATCTCCAATAAGACACATTGCCTTTTGAAAATGGTAACAAAAAGGATTAAGGGTTTGGAATGGGTGCCATATGACGAAAGATTAAAAAGACTGGCTTTTCAGCTTAGAAAAGAGGAAAGTGACGTGGGATATGATAGAGATTTATAAAAGCATGATGGATGTGGAAAAAATGAATCAGGAAAAGTTATTTGTTCCCATAATGTAAGAACTAGGCATCACCAAATGAAATTAATGGGTAGCAGTTTAAAAGATAACAAAAGGAAGTTCTTCTTCATGCAGCGCACAGTAGACCCATGGAACTCCTTGCCAGAGGATGCTGTGAAGACCAGGACTTTAACAGGTTTTTAAAAAAACTAGCTAAATTCATGGAGGTTAGGTCCATCAATGACTATTAACCAGGATGGGTAGCCTCTGTTTGTCAGAGGCTGGAAATGGATGCCAGAAGAGGGATCACTTCTTCATTGCCTTTTCTGTGCACTCTCTCTGGGACCTCTGGCCACTGCTAGAAGACAGGATAACTGAGATAGATAGACCTTTGGTTTGACCCAGTATGGTGGTTCTTATGGAAATTGTGTACCGTAGATCACCCTGTCACCACAGTGTGGATATGCCCTTACCTCATTATCATCATCATCATCACCATCAACAACCATGGGCTCAGTGCTTATTGGTGTCTGATGCCTTCATCACTATTTCCTTCCATCTTTTCCTGTCCAGTGTGTAGTGTGTTAGTTTCTGTAGACTCCACACCAATCTACTATATCATCTACCCTCTCTGTCTGCCTGTCTGCCTCTCCCATTCAAACCCTCCCTTATGCCAAATACCAGGGTCTTGACTTTTCGGTTGTCATTCATTCTGCGGATATGCCCAAATAGCTGTAACTTCTGTTGTATAACATTCTGCAGCAGGTTCTCTTTCAGCTACATCTTCCTACATAATTTCTCATTGGTGACCTTCTGCATTCATCCTATTCTCAGAATCTTCCTATAACAACTCCTCTCGAATACCAATAACCTTCTCTTTGAATCTTTTGTTATCACCCACATCTCACATCCATACAACGTGCTGCTAAATACACACATTTTCAAGACACTCAGCTTCATTCCTAAGCTAATCACTTGGCTTTTCCAGATCTTATCCATTGCCTTCAAACTTGCTCTTGCTTTCGCTATTCTAGTTGCTATTTATTTCTTACAGTCTAGATCATACGTCATGATGTTCCCCAGTTTTGTGACGTTCTTGATATTCTCTAGTTCAATCCCGCTATGCTGATCTTCCTTCCTATTTTCTTACGTCCAAATACCATTGGTTTTGTTTTTATTGATGTTCATTTTTCTTTTATTGATAAGTCCACACTGCTTCCCTTCCTCGTTTAGCACCTACACCATTCTCGCTAGCTTCTCTTTATCTTCCTCAATGACAACTGTACATTCCACAAACCTTGAGTTGTTAATTCTCATCCCATGCACCAATATCCCTTCTACCTCTTCCCTGATCTTGTCCATCACTCTCTCAAGATGCATGATGAAGATACTCGGCAATAATCAGCCCTTACAGAGAGTATCTAATACTATACTTACAACTAAGAAAAACAGAAGCCTAGCAACTGGCCATTATTTAAAAAGCCTATACTGAAGCAGCATTAAATGCTTTACTTCATTGCTTTGTTCAGAAGAATAACTTTTATTGCACCAAACACAAAGCTTCTAAATCACCCTGAGGAGCGATACTAATAACTGACAATCTGATCAAATAAGCATGTCTTCATTCATATAGAGGAGGTTAAAATCCCCCTAACACTGAATTGAGGACACTGCTTTTAGATGAAATATTTTCTACACTTGATATCCTAAAATACAAATTACTAAGAATATTGGGGAAGAAGGCATTACAGCAATAATTTAAGAACTCAGTTATATGGTCAGTTGTTCACTAATTTTACTTTTATTTCAGATAAGGTGTAATGGAAATGAATATTAAAAAGACATTATAGAAGTTGGAAACAGACAAATTGTATAAGATTCAGCCTATCATCCTGAAAATTCCAGATGGTTATACCTATACTACAAGATAAACTTGAATTTATTAAAATCCATTTTGTAATTCTGGGTTTTATAATTTGAATTTCAGCACACTCACCTCCCCACAGGCTCCCCATAAAGTCGACTTATGGCTGCCACACTCAATAGCCAAACATTGACTGCTGCAGCAGTGCATCATGGGAACCTAACCCACAGTTCCCACACCACCATAGCATTCTGGGTATTTTTCGCTGGTGTGGCATGAGGAAAAAATGCATTGCAAGTGGTTGTGGGTATGTGACGTCATCTTCCCACACTGCACTGCCCTCGTTACTGTCCTGTGGAAAGTAAATGACCATTTCTTCCAGTAGGAAGAAAGGAAAAGTAGGGCATCAATGATTGCCAAATTAACTGAAATCTCTTGTTTCAATAACTGAATTGTTTTTATAATTGTAGCTGTAAATGAATTATCAAAGATTTTACAAAAAGCAGAAGGTGTCTGAGTCTTCTCAGCTAGCCCTCCAGCGACTGTCCCCTCTCCCTTGATTACATATGATCCCTGAAAATAATACAGGAACAATGCAAAGATAGAAGAAAGAGTAGGATAATAAAGATTTTGAAAAAGGAGATTTTGTGAGGGTTTTTGGCTTCCCTGTCTATTACACAGCTTCTGTACTCTGGAATCACACAGCAGTCTGTGCCTTCTCAGCTGGCCCTCCACCCGCTCTTCCCTGTGTTAAAGGGGCCACAGCCTGAAGAAAGAGGACAGAAAGGATTAGGAAAAAGGTTTTGGGCTTGCCACTACACTACAGTTGTCCAAAAGGGGATGGGGCTGAAATCTCTCGCTTTTATAATGGAAATGTCAAATATTTTACAAAAAGGAGCAGGTGTCTGCAATGGGCTTAAAGTGCAGCAAGGTGTCTGTGTCTTCTCAACTGGCCCAAGACTCACGCTTCCCTGTGTTAAGGGGGCCAAAGTTTGAAGAAAGAGGACTAAAAAGGTTAGGAAAAAGATTTTGGCTTCCCTCTACACTACATAGAGTTGTCTAACACAGGAGATGGGGCTCATCAAATTTCAAAAACCAGTGGTGCTCAGGTGGCAGGGGCCAGCCCTGGTTGACCATTAGGGTGATGGACCCGCTCATCCCATGGGGTGGGGGGGGGGGTGTGGATCAGAGAATGAAGGGCCTTTTGACATGATTCTTTTTGAGTGTGGGGTCCATGGCTCGTGAGCCAGTTGAAATAATTCCCCACCCCAACACCGGCGGCTGCAAGACCCCAAAAATGTAGCTCTGGGGAGGACTTCCTCCTTGCAGCAGACAGCCCCCGAAAATATTTTTGGGTGGGGGGCATGTGGTGTCTGTGGCTCAAGGGCCAGTTGAGAGGGGACCCCAGCAGCTGCAAGTCCCCAAAAATTTTAGCCATTGGGGAGACTTCCCCTGGGTGGCAGCAAGCCTCTGAAAATTTTTCCCACTCTTGGAGCCCTCACCACATGCAAGTCAGGACATGGTGCTGCCTGGCAGCATGGTCGGCACTAAACAGCAGGCATGTCTTTGTATTGGGTTGGGGGCTAGCTATGCCACCTGGTTGAGCACAGGAAAGACCCCGACTGCATGATGCCTGGGGGGCGGGGGAGGGTTGCACAAATGTAAACCACAGAAAAGAAGTTTCTCAGCCTCTCATACAAGCATGACCCAGCTCCCCCGCAACACCCTAGCTGCCACATGGTACGGCAGGACAGGGCGTGCCAGCAAAGGAAAAGGAATCCCAAGTGCTCAGCTTGCAGAGGTAGAGACAGAACTATGAACTCCGTGTTGGGGCTATTTTTAATGGGTAGATGTGCTCACAGCATGGATGGCACAGAAAGAATGAAGTTTCTCACCCTTTCATACAAGCACAGCCCCAAAGCCACAGGCTTCCTGGTGCCGAATTCAAATTCGTGGGCGTCCTGTTACCTAATTCCTGCATACTTGGAGAGCAGCAGACATGGAAGCAGCCAGAGTGGAGGACTGTGGGGCATTGTGGGATACATGCAGGATGCCTCTGGAGGCTAAGGGATTCAATTCAAAAGACATGGCACTTCCACACTGGCCTTTATTTGAACTTCTAAGATCAAGTGTAGTATTTGTCCTTATCAGTTTAATATCCGATAAATTCGAACCTGACATCACACTCTCCCACTTTCAACAACGTTATGATATCGATAATAGTGCTCCTTAAAATCCAACTAATGGTATTTACAGTGAAGACAGTGATGCTGTAAAATCAAAATAACTGCCTTAAAAATTTGACTTTATCATGTAGTGTAGACACAGCCACAGCCTCTCGGAGAGAATACTACAGCTAGGTCTACACTAGAGTTCTGTCAGCTTAAGGGGCCTTCTGTCGACATAACTCAAGGAGCGTCTTAACACTTAAAGCATTTTGTCCACCGATTCTCGACCAAAACTCTGCATTTGTCTCGAAAGTATTATCCTTCAAAATTTTGAGGTATCATAATCCATTCCAAAGTACTGTCGACAGAAGTGCAGTGAAGACACTTCTGTCGACACAGAGGACTGCATGTTTACCTGATGCTAGATGCAATAGTAGGCAAAAATCCAAGAAAGCAGCTTGCAACTCTGAATCCATAGCATCTTTTTGTTTTTCTTACAAACATATGTTTAATATATTTGAGTTCTTCTGATTTAATGTGTGCTCTCATGTTTGTAATTGACTGCTAAGGTGATTAAGGGTGCAGAGTCCACATGTGATCTATTCTTAAAATTAACACTACAAGCAGATACCACATGGGAGAAGGGAAGAGAAGTAGCAGTACACACACTCAAATTTATACCTATGGCTAGTCACAGCCTTAATATGTGGACTTTCCCAAATACAGAATGGAGTAATGGAAACAAAGTGCCTGGACAAAATATGCAATATATTGCAGAACATTTTCACTACCTCAGAGAATCGATGCTTACTTAATAAAGTCTTTCTGATCTCCTACGCCTATAATCTTAAGCGAGATGAGTACATTCAAAGAGGAGCTAAACTGAGAAAATAGCTGAATCACATTGCAGCCAATCACTTTGTTTTATTCTTGCCATTTGCACAAAATATATAAATGTTAACATATTTTCCAAAATTTTACATAATTGGCAAAGAGAGAAAATTAGGGAAAATATGCCTAGGGTTGGATGGAAGAGATTTTAATCAGTACATGTCAGTAAACATTGATTTTAACATATACATACCAATGACAATTGCTGCTTGAGAACTTTTTAGAGTTAAAGGATATTTTCTTCCTTTAACTTTGAAACTCAAAATTTACTGTAATTAACCAATTATTGTCTGATGCATCCATAATTGGGAAATTGTGAAAATTTAAATAAAATAAAATGCTTAAAATCTATAATTCTACCAAACTGAAGAATTAAATTGACAAAAACAAATTCTGAAAAAGAAACTGATATGCTCCTGTCAAAATTATAATTAAAATGCAAATATACCAAGCTTAAATGTGCCTATTGTAAGTAGGCAAAAGTCCTTCTATTTAAAATAAAACTGCCCTTCTACATTTACAATGAATATGAACCATACAGGAAAACAAGAATACATAAAGATACACTTACAAAGAGAGGGAAACAAGATGAGTCAAAACAGTAAAACAGCAGAATTGTTTGTGGTGTTTAACAGATTGTCCTTTAAGTTTAAAAAAAAAGAAAAAAAGTTTAAGTGTTGGTGAAAAGACTCATTTTGACAGCCCAGGAGATTGGAATCTTCTATTTATCCAGGTCAGGTACCGCACAGGCAGCAGCAGTACAAGCTTCCCCCTAGCAGTGCCTCACCAATGTTTCTCAACCCTGACCTGGACAGACCACCTCTAGGGTTGAAAGGACAGCTCAGCCTACATAGCCCATTCAGCTGAGATTACTAACAAGGAGGACAAACTGTGGTGGTGGTGGTTTTATTATGTGGACACCTGTCCTCTAGGAACTGGATTCAGATAAACTAATTTCACAAAGGCCAGTGAAGAGCTTTCCAATGATAATAACTTTTAGCCACTACTGAACTAGCCCATATTCAAGACAAAGTCCTAGAGACTAAACGATTCTGCACCCACTAAGTCTGTGCATGCACATGTGTGGTTAAATAACTAATTAGCAATTGGGACACGTCTAAATAAAAGTGTATGCAGTGTTGTTGCAGTCATGTCAGTCCCAGGATACTGGAAAGACAAAGTGGGAGGGGGAGATCAAATATGTTTTATTGGACTGACTTCTGTTGGTGAGAGAGACAAGCTTTTGAGGCACACAATTTTACACACAGAATTACCTTCCCACATCTTTCAAAGAGCTTTGTGGGACTAAAAAGTTTCTGCCCGTCATCAACTAAAATAGGTCCGACAAAATCTCACCCACTTCAACTCTCCAGATAATACTGGGTTTTCTAAGGATGTTATAAAACTATCTAAGTTCTGCATTTACTCCATCCCAAAACAACCGACGTTTTTAAATTTCCTTTTAAAAGGAAGATGCAGATGAGTTCTCATATGTATTCAGGCTAGCCCGTGGGATAAAAATTACAGGAAGACAATTGTTCAGAGGAAAAAACAAAGGAAATATAAATAGCAAATAAATACAATTTATACAGAAAAAACCTCATTCCTACTGTAGATATCATGCCAATTCAACTAAAATGGGCAAAATATGTTCCTTATCACGTCAAGCTTACTGTCAAAAAGTTCAGAATATTATTTGTTGTAAAACTAATGCTGTCAACTGATCTTTTGAGGCTGTCATGCAACTTTAACAACTGTGTGTCATTTCGGACTCTGAATATTTACAGTCTCTGAAACTGATTAAAATAATCCTATATTCAAAAAGTAAAAAAGCAATTAGCATGTTATTTTTAAAGTACAATAATTGAATATTTCCAACAGAAAATATTTACATACCAAGTAACTAGTCCTGAATTACCTTACCTAAACAAGTCACAAGTAAAATACGCACAAGACAACTGTCAACTTCCCCTAAATTCTTAAGAGATTCTTAGCATTAACAATTCTTAGTATATATTAAATAAGCAACATTTAATTTTAGCTTCCAAATTATGTTTAAAAATAGAATAAAATGCATTTTGACTGCTGCCAAAGCAAAATTCTAGCTTTTAAACTTTTTTGATAGTGCCCATAAAATCCCCAGGAAAAAGAGATATTGTAACTATAATTTGCACTCGAGTGCTTTAAATCATAGTCAAACAGACAAAACATCAAGAATGGTATGATTTTTATTTTCTGCAGCAGTTTCATTGACAAGATTTTTCTTGTAAAGTTTGAAAATCTAACACTACCTGTCCACATAGAAGGGGAAACAAAACTTGGTCAAAGTCTGTAGAACTTCCTGTGGAGAGAAAAAGAGATAATTTATACATCTAATGGGACCAATAAATCTAATATTAACCACAGCATATAATCTCACAGTTTTGCTTTGAAGAAACAGAAGACAGATGAAGAAATATTCGTTTTATCAATTACATGGAAGGAGTACCAGGCAGTCAATCATGTGAAATAATAAACATGATCAAACTTCATTAAAAATGAAAAATTAATCAAGATTCACACATGGGTAAGCAGCAGGAGCCATCCAGCAAACCTCTAAAGGGAAAGAGGAGGTTGGATTGTTGAGTGTTAACACCCCTCTAGGGACAATCTCTAGCCTGACCATATGGATCATAGTGAATAACACCAAACCACATGGGTTTGGCCTGGCAGGACCGCTTCTGCTGGCACAGCTTTTGCTTGTTACCTAGGAACAGGGATGTGCGGGATTAGAAAATGCTTCTAAACATCAATCGGTCCACCAAAAATAAAAAATAAATAAAGCCTATTGGTCTAATATGAAACAGTAATGAAAAACTACATCAATTTATTACTATGAAAGGCTGTTTGAATGGATTTTATCAGACTTATTTTTTATACATTGTACTTTAATAAAGCAAACAGAGCTTCAGCCCTGCATAAAGCTTTTATTTAATCTTTAATTTGTAAAAATCTCAGTCACTAAACAGAAGCATTATCTTAAAATGGGCAAAAGTAGAAAAATGTGTTGCAATATTTCCAGCAAATCATAGGCAAAGAAATCCACCACAAACGCTTACTAGTTTATTTTTTCCACATGCCATTTCATGGCCAGTCTTCTTTTTCTTGATATTCGAATCTCAAAACTAGAAATTTTTTCTTTTTGCTTCAAACTGAAACAAGACGGTCTACGGCTAATCATAGCCAACTTAATAAATAACGGATCAATTTACAAATGCAGTACTTTTGTGACCAATAATAATGAATTATCATTGCCAACTGAATTGATGTTTCTTGCTTCATTTATTTTTAAAACCAATTCCCTCATTGAACAAATAAGCCACATCAATCTAATAACCAATTCAATGAAGCAGAAAGCACATTGACTTCCCCCATAAGAACATGTTCCTCCTACATAATTCAGTTGAACATATCCCATTCTTTACTAGAGTTTCAAGCTTAATTTTTCTTTTAACTGAACACTTCTGGAGGTTTCTGATTAATTAAAAATGTGGTAAATTATGAACTAAGATGAATTCAGGTAGACAGCATAAAGGTAATTTCCTTTCCTGGCATAGGACTGGTAGAAATTGTTAACATCTTCTTTTACGGAAGGGTTTGTTGAAAAATTCAGTGCTAAGCATTCATCTCTAAACCCTGTAATCTCAATAAGATACCTAAGCTAAGGCTACACTATGCTTTCTATTTTGGGATATATTTGTGTCCCAAAACTGAAACCCTGCTGCCGAACACCACAATCCAAACAGCAGAGCTGTTTTGAGCGGGGTATTTTGTTCCCAATAACCTTTGTCCTACAAGGGAAATTTGACATAAGCACTTATTTTGAACTCTGGTTCAGTGTAGCCTGTACCAGCTTTGTAGTAACATGCCTCAGAACAACACAAATTGCATGACTTATTTTGAGCTAGGGCTACAGCATAGCCCTAGCCCTACAGAGAAACCAAAGGTTCAGGCTGGGCCCCAAGCATTGAAAAATATTTATACATGAAATGTAATATTTTGGTATCAATAATATAGGGGTTTATTTATAAAATGTTGTCCAGATTTTGCTATCTGATCCATGTAAATGGGCCACCCTTGTGCAGAGCCTACTATCTTCCAGGAACCCACGTCTGAATATCTGACCCTTAATTTGCTACCTTGCTTATTCATCAAATAACTCAGAGACTTCCAAATCTAACTGTTCCACACTTGACCTATATATTACACAAAACCCATAGCCATTACACGAAGCATAGCTAATCTAACTGGAGTGTTGACAAGTTCAAAACTACAAATGGCAGGGGACTAGACTGCCTGTACATTTATTGGCCATATTAATTAATAAAATTATGCTTGGCAAATAATTGCATTTGCAAAACTACTATTTTTAAGAGCAAGAACACTGCAGGTTGCTAAAGGGAATTGTAATAAACAACACTGTTAAAAGATAATACGCCAGGACTTTATACAAAGCTTATCGTAGTTATCCTAACATGGCAGAATATAATGCTTCTTTTACCATGATGAAATGAGATTTAATATGTTATACTTACAAATACAAATATCCACATAATAAAACACATTTTAACTTATACTTTACAATATCATCAGTATTATGTTAATACAGGGATAATGCAACACAAATCATTCTGACCCTAATTTGCGCTTCCTTCTGGATATTGCATATCTTCTAAAACACAGAATTAAAATTGAAATCTCACTTATTAGAAACTGTGCCCAGTCTGCACTGACATGCCATCACCATCCTTGTGTGGCTTTGTAATTAAATAAAATAACAATAACAACAATAATTTAATTCCTATCTCATTTTGTTGCCATAGATCTCAAGTTGATTTACTGTGAATAAAGGATAGGAGTTGTCACACATTACATAATATGTATATTTCCCTTAGTTTGCAGTTTGAGGGTGAGGACTGCCATTAACATGTTTAAATTTAAAAACCACATCTTCATAATAAGTGAAATTATTATTTAAAATAGCTTTCTATTCCTAAAACAATGGTAATTTAAGTGCTCTCAAAATTTTGCTCTGAGTTACAGATTAATCACTGTACATTTATTAGTGTGTATTTTCTATACTTCTCTGTTCAAAAAATCAGCAATTCTCACATGAAAATAAATTCCCCTAAATGTTGTTTTAGATGTATGACTATTTGTGGCACAACCACAGGAGGACCAAAATCTCTTTAGAATACCAAAAGGTTACCGTAGAAAGAGCATTAAGACAAAACTAACATTTTATTGTAAAACTTGCTTTGCTTTGTAATTTCTTTTAAACTGATGTACAAAGCAATAGAGATCAAGATCCTTGTTTTCTTACTTCCTCACAGCTGTGTTCTAATAGAAAAACTGTTTAAACACCACCACCCAACAGCTAAAAAAAATACAGAGTGGATAAAATGGAAATGACTCAAAGCTGAAACCAACATCTCAAGAATATCAGGTGCCAATTTTCTGGATCAATCTCCAAGTATATATTTTTACAATTCTTTTTACATGTGGTTTGATTTTAACATTTTAATGAGGAAAAAGTGTATCTATAGCAGCCAGTCACTGCAGTTAAAGTGCAGGGCATGAACTGTGCCCCTTGAGGGATTTAGCCTAGTTGTGTCACCACTGGCTTTAAGACATACACCACCTGGTTCCATGTCCCTAGGTTCCAACTCTTTTAATAATCAAAACACTGATGACATTATAAACCCCATACGGTTTTTCTAAAATCCTCCTCAATCAATAGAGTCTACACACAACTTATTGGAGACAACACACAGCTCATTGATTAAGTTTGGTTTCAGAAGCAAAGTTTCAAAAAAATGAGACAAGGAAACAGCATTTAGCCCTTTTGTACTACAGGGCAATTTTTAAAGGAGTGAGTCTCTGAACTCCCTCCCTCCCACAGCAATACATAAATGTGTATGGGAAATAGGGGTTATAAGACACTGAAACATGTATTTGTTCAATATACAAAGTCTATGCTTGTGTCTCATACTATTCAGTATAGTGAGATGAAGTTGCTTACATGCAGTAAGTTGGAATTTGCTGACAAAAATACTTGTTTGATCATCTGTGAATTTGCTAAAGTTTATAAACAGATGTAACTCCTTCATTTCCTCTGTTCAGATGAAATCTAAACAAAATAGCATTCTGTAGCTACAAACTCTAAAACTAATCCATATTGAGAACTGTGCTTTACTAATATTTACTAGAGCTGGGTCTACACTACAGAGACCTGTTGAGAGAAGAAGCCTTCTGTTGACAAAACTAGGGAGGCATCCACACTACAAATGTGTTCTCTCAAGACTCTAACAACAGAATGCAGCAGTTTTCCCAGCAGAGTTCTGTCTTGACCATACGAGACATAGCGTCTCTGTCAACAGACTGTAAACAAAAAAAAGTGCAGATGGTCTGGGAGGCCCTCTGTCAACAGAGAGGGCTTCCGGTTCACCAGGCTGCCCTGTCTGCAGAGCTTCTAGTTGGCTGGTTTGTCCACAGAGCGGTGGACAGTCTGGCCGCTGTCTGTCGATGGACAGCATTGACAGGGGGAGCCTTTATTAGGTGTGGACCTGTTCTATAGAGAGAGGTTCTGTCAGGAAATTTTTGTTGACACTGACTTCTGTCGACAGAACTCTGTAGTGTAGACAGAGCTCAGGTCTTTGCAACAGAACTAATGCTTTACAGTTTTAGGCAAGTTCTCAATTTGTGCTAATACTCTTGAAAATAACATACAGACCAACAAATAAAAGGACGCCGCTCTAATGAGCAAAACAGCAAGAAGAAAGGAATTTCCAAGTTCATGTTCAAACTTTGTTTTTACGTTGCTAGCCTATGCTTACTCATTGAATGGGTCTCTGATCTGCATGTGACATTACATACTGATGCCATGTGCGCTGCATATGCTGTAGTGATCTAAACAGGGATTTCAACATTCATTCTGCATTCCCTGAACTATGTCAGAATAGATTTTGTTTAGACTTTGCAGTCAGATTACACATAAATGGATGGTGGTGACATAAAATAATACCAAATAACAAAAACGGAAGAGTGCTTAGAAAGCAGGACAAACCATAGTGAAATTGCTAAAACAATTGTCTGAAACAATTTTAGGTAGATTTGAATAACGGATCATAATGGCTCAACAAAACCATGATGTCTACCCAATAAATTTGTATTACTGTATCATGCACATATAAACATTTCACCACAACAGTTTCGCAGTCATATTTATCTAAATATGAAAACTTTCTTTTTAATACAACAGACTACTGGAATGCCATAGACCAAGCCACACAAATCTCTCTTACTGCTTGCCTCTATGAAGAGTTATCCTGTCAATCCTACGTGCAACCAACCTTACACAAAGATCCCATGTTAAAATGCTTGACCATGGAAATGTTTAAACACAGATGATGTAGCTAATTATAATACATTAACAGTTCAGATTTTTATTTCTTCAAGTTATTAAGTATTTATTACACTTTTTTCATAATCTCCATACAATACATACAGGAAGACCAGGAACATACTCCATGGAGTTTATCATCTAAGAGTGCTTCGTAAGCATACAGTACTGACAAATATGACAAGAAAAGTACTGGGCTAAAAATGGAGCACTGATCTGATCTTACATGCTTATTCAAAGAAAAAAAATTGAACTGTATAATCCTTTAAGTGGCACTGTGTTCTCTTCATTTTTTGCACTGCCCTTCTGAAGGCCTGCTTCAATGGGAGTTATCTATGGCTTGATAAAGGAAACAAATGTTCTCAGGATTAAGTGGTAATTTTGGTGCACGGACACTGTTCCAAGAAGAGGATATGCCACAGAAAAAGCCACAGGGATGAACAGGAGATGGTTAAAAAGTTATGTTAGCCAGTAGGTTGAATAAATAATCAGAAAAACAGAAGAAAATTAGAACAGAGCCATACTAAGGAAGGAAATGATGAGAAGTCATGAAAGTGAAGACAAAAAGCTTCAAACTGATGGAGAAAGTAAACTGAGGCAGAACAGGACAGTGACATGGAGGAAAATGGTTAGTTACCTATACCTGTTAATGTGGGATGGGATGTAGAGATAAGTATGCATATCTGAGATCACATAAAAAGAAAAAATTGTGGAGAGGGATCTGCATGATGAAAGAGAATGAGAAAGACGAAACAAATAAGACCTGTTATGTGGGGAGGATATCTGAACTCGTGGAAATAAAAATAGGGAAGAGGAAGATATGGAATTAAGTTTTAACACATTGACCTTAAACCAGCATCAGATTTTGGCAAGGCTGTCCAAGGTGCAAAACTGAAAAGACGAGAAATAGGTCGGGAGCACAAAAATAATTCTCAAGTAATTCAGGTAGACATGATAGTTGAAGCTGTCAACACAAATAAATTGCTCCCATGAGAAAAGTGGAGAGAGCAAAATGAGAGGGGTTCCAGAACACATTGGCTTGGTTTACATTAGAGAGAGTTTTGTCGACAGAAGGGCCTCCTGTTGACATAACTCAGGGAGGGTCTACTCATTTAAAGCATTCTGTTGACAAAGTCTCAGAGGAACTCTGCATTTTCCTTA
Source organism: Carettochelys insculpta (assembly GCF_033958435.1). Lineage (NCBI taxonomy): Eukaryota > Metazoa > Chordata > Testudines > Carettochelyidae > Carettochelys > Carettochelys insculpta. The sequence continues at coordinate 22,458,362 of NC_134157.1, forward strand.
ACAGTATTATCCCTCAAAAAATTGAGACCTAATCTCTGGACAGGATACTGTCGACAAAAGTGCAGTATAGACACTTCTGTTGACAGAGAGGACTTCTGGTTGCCGGGCAGCCCTCTTTGCAGAGCTGGCATTCCACTTTCTGTCACCACAGGGCAGCACAGTCTGGCAGTTCTCTGTCAACAGAGCGAGTTGTGTGTAGATGCAATCTGTTGACAGAGGTTCTCTCGAGATTACCCTGTTGACAGTAACTTCTGTCCACAGATGCCTTTAGTGTAGACCTAGTCACTGAGGAACACAGAAGAGGAGACACTTTAAAATTGTTGGAGAGACAGAAGAAGGAGTAAAGCAGAGTCTCATGGAAGTTTAGGGAGAAGAATACGATAAAGGATGAGAATGTGATCCCTGACTTGACCAGGAGGCACCTGTTTACAAAGTAGCAGTCATCCTGACCCTTATCTATGGATGAGAGACCTGGGTAACCCACAGACAACGCATATCAAGTGTCTGGAGTGGTTCCAGCCTCAGGAGTATTCTCAGCATCAGCTGGGAAGACCAAAGCACTGATATCAGCATGCTCTCTGCAGACAACATCAGAAGTACAGTAGACCCATGACTTATGCAGAGGTTGCATTCTTGAGCAACCCCACATAAGTCAAAATTTCCTGTAACTCAAGGGAGCTGCACAGATCATTTTCCAGTCTCCTGTGAGTGATGAGCAACCAAGAGCTTGGTTCTGGGCTGCCCCTGCTCAGAGGAGAGGGAAAACTGACCAGCACTGCTGTGCTGGTCAATTTCCCTGCTCCTGTCAGTGGGAGCTGCCAAGGATCAGACTGCCATCCCTGACAGAAGAAGGGAAACCTCTCCTGTCAGGGGTGGTGAGAGTCAGGCTCTCGGCTGCTGCCAATGACAGGAGCTGGGAAACTTACGAGTGCTCCTGTGAGTGGCAGGGAGCTGGCACCTGGCTCCTGGACATTCAGGACTCACAGGAGCCAGGAAACTGATCAGTGCAGCACTGGTCAATTTCCTTCCTCCTGTGAGTGGCAGGGAACTTGTGCTGGTCAGTCTCCGAGCTCCCCGAGCGGTGGGCAGCCCAGAAACAGGTGCAACTCCCCTCTAGTGGAGTCTTGTTAACCCGAGATACATGCAACTTGAGTATGGGTATCTCAGAGTTCTACTGTATAGAAACAAACGTCAAAAACACCACCCACACTGGGCTGGCCACTGTGTGCATATCCCTGATGCTTGTCTCCTGAACCAACTACTCTTCTCTCAGTTGTGTCAGGGAAGAAGGGCTCATGCAGGCAGAAGTGTTTCTGAAGCCAGGTCTACACTAGGCCACAAAGTCGAGTTAAGATATGCAATTCTAGCTATGACAAATGTGTAGTTGGAATCGATGTATCATAGATCGATTCTTCTGGCCATCTACACAGTGGGAGATCAACAGGAGAAATTCTCCCAACAACCTTGCTTACTCCTTGGTGACAGTGAGTAGCACCAGAGTCGACTGTAGAGCCCTGATGGTTCAATTTAGCACATCTCCACAAGGCGTGCTAAATCGAACCCCAGAAGATTGGCCCTGAATGAGTCGATCTTTTGGTAAGTATAGCTGTACCCAAAGACAGTGCAAAGTACACCTTAAAAATGAAGGCATCAACCCAACAAATTGGGAACACTTGTCACAAAACAGAATCCTGTGGCACCACACATCATTCCCCAAGCCACAGCTCACTTTGAGGAGAACAAGTATGCTCATGAGTAAAAGAAACAACAAAGGATGAAGGAATGGACACAACAGTCCAACCAACGATGATGTCTCCTTGAGATTACATTTGTCATTTCTATGGAAAAATTCACAGGTCATGAATTGGGCTCCTCAGTCACTTAACCCACCAATGAACCCTGCTGGCAGACATCATCCTTGCATTGACAGATAGCTGAAATGAATTACTTTTTGTGACCTGTAAGACCCATTTTAGCTAACAGCACAACAGAACAATTTAAATGTTACAAATTCTCGGTGCTATTGCCCAAGTGCAAATTAGAGTCTTAAAAATAATACACATCTGTTAAAAAGGGGGGGGAGTGGCCTTTAAAAACAGGTTTTTACTCATTGCACCCAAGCAGACATATTGAATAACCACCATAAGCACAGTCAAAATGTTAGTGTTTTACAATGGGGCTGCTGATCCTGCTTTAACACATTAAAGCACACTGATTTGAGAAGTGAATGTTTATTAACAAAATTGAATACTCTTTCTCCAAAACGTAATGAAATTTGGCTATTTTTCTAATGTATTTCCAAAGCCAGCCACAAAAAATAGCTGAATTTTTTCACTCAGCTTTTCTCAGTATACTTTCAACATAACAATTTGTTATTAAAACTTTAAATTCTAATGTTTAATAACAGGTTTAAAAATAAGACAATTTGGTTGCCAGCTCATCAAAATACACTTCTACTTAGAGCTGACGACAGCCTTATTTAGAACCCAAAGGAAGTTTTAAAAAAAATCTGAGTTCAGAACAATTTAAAGCTCTATAAATTAGATGGCCTACAAAATCTGTATGAACTTCATGCCAACACCAGCCAACAAAATGAATCATGAATGTTAACTTCTTCACTCACTTCCATCTGAACCTAAGCAGTCAGTAGTTTTTTAAATTGTATGCATTCCACTGGAAACAAATGATCTTTTGCTAAATTTGTTAAAAATTGTCAAGACAACACTTTACAAAGTGTCTGTTTAAAATGAACAAAGAAAGGCAGTCACATAGCAGAATCTCAGTTTAAAGAATTTTCAATATTGTGAGGCAAGCTCATCATATGTAAAATTCAGTCACTTCCTAAACTTGAGTATAGCTAGTATATAAGAGAGGATTAACTGAAGTTCAACAAAGCTTATGTATTGGAAGAGTGATACTTAAATATTTGCAGTTAAGGGTTTTATATTTATTAATGTACATTTCCCTTTCTAAAGTTACTTGTTTTCATTACAGGTTATTAACTATCTGAAATGTAGCATGTAATTACATAGTTAAGTAAAATTCAGATGAAGTATTAGCATGTGAAGATGTAAAACATTATTCTCAGACATAAAGTAAAATATGATGCGCATGAAGACTGGTATCACAACCACAAAGAAAACAGCATCATATTTAATTTACACTGGAAATAAGCCACTAGATACATTTTGTTTTATAAGAGAAGTATTAAATGGCAGCAAAATATGAATGAAACTACATTTAATTTTGCTCTTCCTCTCCCTTTAAAAAGAAAATCCCTGAAGACATTTGGGAGAAATTCATGTAAAACATTTCCCAGTCAACACTTTTAACAGCAAGTTTTAGTCTACAGTAACTTTGTATTGCATTTGTTATAAACTGCTAAAAGGAAAGGTTTCAATGAAAAAAACTGACCAGGTTTACACATAGTAGCAGTATACAGCATTAAAGATAATGGAATATGATTATTATGAAACAGTCAAATGAACAGCTTTTTCTGACAAACTACCACCATATTTGACTAGTAGCATTAATTTAATGAGCTTAAGTAATTTAGTAAAACAATACTTCAATAAAAACCTATATTCCACTATAACTTTACAGCAATTGTTCGTCCATTTCATTCAAAACTTTCTGAAAATCAGTTAACTCTTATCTCTTGAAGAATCTAGAAAACAAGGACAGGGAAGCTTTCCTAGATATTGACGAAGGGGACAAAAACAAACACTGGAATGAAACAGTAACACTGCTTCATTGGAGGCCATCGCTTGCCCTCAAGGTGGGTTGTAAAAAAAAAAAAACCCTTAGGAAAAAAAACACTGAAATAAATTATGTTTTATAAGCATATTAAGAGCTGTTAGTATTTAAATATTTTACACTCACAAAAAATGTGCACAGATGGGCAACTTTTCTCTCACTTTAATAAAAACACCTCTTTCATTATCAAGCTCAAAATCCTTGAATTTTTTAAACTTAATTGTGCTGCTGTTTCTTAGAATTCACACCCCAAGGCCAAAGCTTTCCTGCCACCGGTCCTTCAAATCTGACTTGGACATTACACGGAAGGAGGCTCCAAGCCTCCCTGAGGTCTCACTCCTTTTACAACATACGCAAAAGCAGTAGATAATGGGCCTATGTTGAATTCACTGCTCTACACTACATCTCCTGGGACACAGGCCTAGCAGATGTGATAAAAACTGTGTCAGAGAAGTAGCTGTAGTTTGTGCCTTAATGACAACTTCAACCTCTAAACTAATAGGACAAAAGAGAAATGGCTATTACTTTTCTCATTAGCCCCAACCTGAGAGTAACAGTGAGGTAAAACATTTTAGCAGCTCTTCCCACAGACTTCACACTGCCATCACCCAAATAGATAATGTTCTAAATTAAAAACAATAATGTTAGCTAAAATCTGTTGTTGGCAGATGATAAAAATAAGTTCTAACACACATTACACAAACACTTCTGTCCAGGGGATGTTCAACTCTTTATTCCTTTTGAAGTTATGAAAAGAAGCTGAATAATTTTATCTAAAATAACATGAAATTACAAAGACAAATCCACTTCCGTAGAACCACAGGAGTAAATATAATATGGATGAGAAATACCAATATGAGAACTGCTCAATGTGAAAAAATTATCAATATATTAAATCATAAATACAAATAACATTTTGAGATTTAGAAACCAAGGTGGGAGTTTTCCAGCTTTCAATTTGAGAGCCTGTATGTGAAAACTGTATGTATATAGCCATTCACTTCTAGGACAAAGATTTTTGTCATTTTTCAAGGCTAATTTAATTATACAGTACGAAAAATATAAATTTAAATGTATGATTTGGATAGCATGTACAAAATTGTATAATTTTGCTTTTAGATGACTAGCTCTTTTAAACACTGCCTCAAATGCTCTATTCAGCCACAACGACATACCCACTTAATCAGCTATCATTGTTCTCTGATGCAGGACTTTGTTGTCAAGACAAGCACTGAAACCTTTAAAAAATTTCAGAACTGGCATAAGAAAAAAGTGATTTTCTCAAACAAAGACAAATTTATGCAAATCTTTTATAAACATTCACAAACATTTATTTAGCTTTTGAAATGTTGGCCTCATTTGAGAGCATGAAAATGAGAGGGAAGTAGGAAGATGCAAAGGACAGCTTAGAGGCTGGCACACTACATAAATATTCAGAAGGAAGATTATAGGATTCATGTTAGGCTGTCTTAGGTTTCTCCAAAGTCCACATAGAATACCAAAGAACAAAACTAACGAGAAGTAGAGCAGATGTTAGACAATGCAGCAGTCCTCTTTTCCGCTCTCACTTGGCTATACTTGGGTGCTTTCATTTTTCTTTTCAATATGGTTAGGTCATTCAAGGATTCTCCTATAGACCCAGTATTGTGGCTACAGAGCTATAAGCTGGACCTCTGTCAGCTTTCCAAAAGTTTCCAATGAAAAGGCATTATGCAAATTTTACCTCTCTTACCCTCTTTCAGGGGAAAAATAGCCTCCAGTATGTAGTCATTGGAGTATTGGAAGTCCCAGCCTTCATTTCTGTATGGTTGTGTTTGCCTTAGGGCCATGCTGCTTGTTTTGACAGTGGATGCCCCTAGATAGTTGGGATTAGTCGAGCTTGTTTAGATAAACTTGAAATCAAGGCCTTCTCTAGGTAGACAGCTAGATGTTGCTACTGAGTTTCCAGCTGCCTTCTTCTTTCATCCCAAAACAACTGCAGATTCACAGTAGCTATCACAGCCACAGGCTATGTCACATACATAAGCACAAAATTAAAGGCTGCTAAAAGAAGCCTTTGTAAGCCTTAGTGCTAAAATAAGGAATCTGTACTGCACAGTTTATACAAATTATTCAAGAAGCATCAGTAAAGGCACTGTAAACAATACATAAGACATTCATAAAGACAGACGTGTTTAAATAGATGGACAAGATTATGGTTTTTTTAATTTCATGTATAAAAAATAACCAACACCCACTGCCTGGCATTTTTGTCTATTATTTATTATAAATGGATAATTGCTACAACATGTTCATATATTTATCCTGTTTAACTAACAAGAAACCTTATGCTTATCTATGACACGATACAAGAATAGTATTACTTATTACAGTTAGATTTTGGGCTTTAGGCCAGATTTTCACATGAATGGAAGGTAGTGAAAAACAATAAACCTTAAAAATATTTTTAAATGATATGCTAGCAGCACTGTGCTGATTAGTTAAGAATGTAAGCATCCAGTTCTCATAGTCTTGAAATTTACTCAGCAAGAGTCATTTGCCATGGAAAAACATATGCCCTCTAGTCTTTGTATGCCCTTCCGCAGTACCTATCACACAACAGGCTTCCCATCCAAGAACTAAGGGGTTTCCAAGAACTATTATAATGCAAGAACTAATCATAGATGCACAGACTTTGAAGTCAGAACTAACAACTGTGATCATTAATCTAGTCTGATTTCCTTAATATTGCAGGCCACAAAACTTCACCCATCCATTCCTGTAATAGATCTATAAGCTCTGACTGAGTTACTGAAGTCCTTAGACCACGATTTAAAAATTTAAATTATAGAGAATCCATCATCTACTCTAATTTAAACCTGAAAGTCACCCCTGCCCCATGTGGCTGAGGAAAGTGAAAAACCTCTGATAATCTGACCTGGGAGAAAATTCCTTTCTGACCCCAACATGGCAGTCAGTTAGACCCTGAGCATGTGGACAAGACTCACCACATGGATACCTAGAAAAGAATTCTCTGTTGTAACTCAAAGTCCTCCCCATCTAGTGTCCTATCATTGGCTGTTGAACAGATTGCTTCTAGCAGTTGCAGATTAAGCTGCATGCCTTTGTAGGCAGTCTGATTGTACCATTTCCTCCATAAAACTCATCACATTAGCATTTTTATCACCATTGCTCATCTTCGAAGAGAGTTTTCCAAAAGTTCACTCCTATGGTGGTTAGAAACAGAGGGTCCTACTTATAAGTCTCTTCGCTATAAGTCCTTTAGTAATTCAGGAAAGCAGATTCATTAGAAGTCACACTGATTTGCACTTATGCCATTTAGGGCCAAGGGACCAAAAGCCAGGAACATATGGGAGCATTTTCTGCAGAGGGAAGTCGTGTCTGTCTAATCTATTAGAATTCTTTGAAGGGGTTAATAAACATGCGGACAAGGGGCACCCAGTGGACATAATATACCTAGATTTCCAGAAAGCCTTTGACACGGTCCCACACCAAAGGCTTTTATGTAAATTAGGTGGTCATGGGATAGGAGGAAAGGTCCTTTCATGGATCGGGAATTGGTTAAAAGACAGAAAACAAAGGGTGGGAATAAATGGTAAATTTTCACAATGGAGGGGGGTAACTAGTGGTGTTCCCCAGGGCTCAGTCCTGGGACCGATCCTGTTCAACTTGTTCATCAATGATCTAGAAAATGAGGTAAGCAGTGAGGTGGCAAAGTTTGCAGATGACACCAAGTTGTTCAGGACAGTCAAAAGCAAAAGGGATTGTGAAGAACTACAAAAAGATCTCAGCAAACTGAGTGATTGGGCAGCAAAATGGCAAATGAAATTTAATGTGGGTAAGTGTAAGGTAATGCATGTTGGAAAAAATAACCCAAATTACACGTACTACATGATGGGGTCAAATTTAGCTACGACAGATCAGGAAAGGGATCTTGGAGTTATAGTGGATAGTTCTCTGAAGACATCCACGCAGTGTGCAGCGGCAGTTAGTAAGGCAAATAGGATGTTAGGAATTATTAAAAAAGGGATCGATAATAAGACAAAAGATATCATACTTCCCCTATATAAAACTATGGTACGCCCACATCTCGAGTACTGCGTGCAGATGTGGTCTCCTCACCTCAAAAAAGATATATTGGCATTAGAAAAGGTTCAGAAAAGGGCGACTAAGATGATTAGGGGCTTGGAAAGGGTCCCATATGGGGAGAGGCTAGAGAGACTGGGACTTTTCAGTTTGGAAAAGAGGCGATTGAGGGGCGATATGATAGAGGTATATAAAATCATGAATGGTGTGGAGAAAGTGAATATAGAAAAATTATTTACCTTTTCCCATAATACAAGAACTAGGGGACACCAAATGAAATTGATGGGTAGTGGGTTCAAAACTAATAAAAGGAAATTTTTCTTCACACAGCGCACAGTCAACCTGTGGAACTCCTTGCCCGAGGCGGCTGTGAAGGCCAGGACTCTATTAGGGTTTAAAAAAGAGCTTGATAAATTTTTGCAGGTCAGGTCCATAAATGGCTATTAGCCAGGGATAAAGTATGGTGCCCTAGCCTTCATAACAAGGGCAGGAGATGGATGGCAGGAGATAAATCACTTGTCTTCTGTTCTCCTTCTCTGGGGCGCCTGGCATTGGCCACCGTCGGCAGATGGGATGCTGGGCTTGATGGACCTTTGGTCTGACCCAGTATGGCCATTCTTATGTTCTTATGTTCTTATGTAATGGCTGGGCAGCATGCGCTGTAGTGCAAGGGCCCTGGAAGTGAGCCCTGAAGTCATGGGGGACCGATGGAGCGCTGCAGGGAACTGGCAGGTAGCCGTGGGGAGCAGGCAGGAAGCCAGTGGAGAGCCAGATTATCTCTCTCTATTTACCTATTTATCTATTTATTTATTTCTATTTTATTTCTATTTATTGATTTTTGTGGATTATAGGTACAACGTACGTACCATATGTGTGTGAACTGTATTTGTTGGGAACGTATCTCAAGCTAATTACATTATTCTTTATGGATATTAGTTTCCTTTTTATAAGTTGTTTTACTATAAATTGCATTATTTAGGAACATAACCTGGACTTATAACAAGGACCCCCTGTATATGATGCTCTTTATCCACAGTGTAATATCTGGCATCTTCAAAGGACTAGCTATTGCAAACATAGGGTAGACTTTGCAGTCAATTTTTTACTTAAAACTTCCATCACATAAATTCTTATTTGACCAATAACCTAAACAGAAAAGGTGGCAAAGTAGAAACTAGCAACTCAGACAAAATTCTTTAAACCTAATGGAAAAGATGAAAATGAGATTACACTATAGTGCATAAATGACCTGATCTTACAGAATGTAATGATTAAGTAAATGACTGAAAATGTGTGCTAATGAAAACTTTATTATGATAATTGAGGAAACTGTGTGCATAAAAACAAAGCTGACCTGAAGAAGAACTCTGCATAAGCTTGAACGCTTGCCTCTTAACCAACAGAATTCAGTCCAATAAAAGGTATTATTTCACCCACCTTTCATTTAATAGACAAGAACCAACTCAGCTATAACACTATATATGTTCAACTTTTAAATTCTTTTTGAGATTATGAAATCTATGCATAGACTTTGTTGATGGTAAGGCTAGCTTGCATTTTCTATCTATTTCCCTTGGATGAAATTACAAGAGCGACACTAGGCAAACACCCAAGAGCTGCTAAGCATTGATAGTCATCTATTCATACAGAAATATCTTGGACAAAGCAGGCTTCCAAACCAAGAAAACTGGCTCTTTTAAGTGGGCTAGCAACAAAGCAATAATCGTCTGGTGGGGGACTCTAAATACCTGAGAAGACTGATCTAGGAGTCACATAAACAGAAATGAACGTTATAAAGGAGGACACCCTCACTCCAGCAGTTTCAAAGGAGGGTAGGATACCAGAAGCAGAAAGCCAGGCTGTACGGGAGAAGGGGAAGATTCTGACCTAAGCCACCCTGATCCCAAAAAAAGCCAGAACAGTAAGGAAACTGTGGCAGGAAAGGTTGTGTAAATGTTTATTGTTATTTCTTATGCTGTCTAAAGAAAAAAGTATTTGTTAAAGAAACCTTTACAAAGCATTTATGTTCTTTGCTTCATCCATTACACATCATTCATGGGGTAAACCGTAAATCAGAATGCCCACAAGGCTGGATCTTTAGCCAAAGATGGACTTAACTTATGAGAGTGTTGTGGGTGGCCAGCACTCATCTTAAGGAAACAGGGGAGCTGGACTGCAAGTTATTCCTTCACAGAAGTGATAACAGACAGTGCCTGCGCTCAAGTGTGCTAGAGAGGCCAAAGAAACATGCAGCGCTATAGCGTACACAAACCAAAGAAAGTTTAAGAGCACATCGATGCAGCATGGTAGAATCCATATATAACAGCCATGTGAGCATCTAGCAGAGGGAACATTATCAGGGCAGTGATACTTCCCTACTTATAAGACAGTCATCAGCATGGGCCTCATCTCCAATTTTTTTCTCTCATGCCACCAGTTTCAAGTTGTGTGCATGCATTCCAGATGCCTGAGGTAACTTTAGTGTGAATATCAAGGAATCTACAAATACGCCTTTCCTTTCCCTTTCTTATTTACACGTTAAAATTACCAATATTAACATCTGAACGGTAACCACACTCACATGATAAACAAAAGTATTAAGTAATATCAGTAACAATAATAAATGTGTATGAAAGCCCAGAGATGGTTGCTGTGGGAAACCATTTCATTTTCTGACAATTATATACCTAAAATATCAGACCTAATGTTGCAGAAACCAAGTCTGATTAATGTCACAATTTTAACAAGTTAACTAAAAGGTAAGATTCGTGCAGCTGGTACACCAGCATTTTGCTTCTAGATCCCAGGAATCCTGACTCCCCGAGTCCCCGCCCTAACTGATCAGAGCATATCCTGATATTTACTACTTCTATCATAACCTCATAAGAAACAGTGACTTTATCCACTTCTTGATGACAGGGATTCGGTGACCATGAAATGCTGATCCCACTGAAATGAATGGTTCATATGAGGGGAGAGACTAGTAACACTGGGAATTTTTGGTTTGGAAAAGAGACAACTAATGGAAGATAATATTGAGAAAGGGTGAGCAAACTTTTTATATTGGGCCCCGCTTTTTCATCCCTGCAATTAGCAAGGCCCTCCAACCTGAGGGAGAACGCCAGGAGGTGATGTTGGGGGAGCTCAAGAATGGGGTATTGGCAGCTGCAGCGGGAGGTACACTCTGGGGAGGACCGCAAGAAAGCATACAGGGGACTCAGGAAATGCCCCAGAGAGGGAGAGGTGCATAGGGGGATACCTTGAAGTCACTCGAGGGGCAGGGGTACTCCAGAGGCTCACCTACATCACCGAGTCCACATCATGGATGCTGCTTTTGCTGCACTACTGGCCACAGAATACAATGCAGCTGTAGAGCAGGGAGACGCTGGTGACCCCAGGCTGTGCCATGTTGATGGGTGGCAGCAGCACCACCCTGTACCCCTGCCCCCCACAGCAGCACTCACTCCACATCGGCATCTCGGGAGGGGAGGAGGGGGCAGGAGGAGTGTTGGGAGCCCGCAGACTGTGGGGAACAGATTAGTGATCTTACCAGGCTGAGAACTCACTGACTACCCCCATTGCCTGACTTGGGGCCTCCCAGCAACACCTTCACACACTCTTATTGGCCAGTTCATGCACTGCAGCAGGCAGGATGTCATACCCATTGGTCACCATGATCCCTTGTCAGCAGTGGCAGCAGAGACCACAGGGAAGGCTGGGAGAGGATGCTGGGGAGGCCACAGGGGAGGCAGCAGAAGCTGCAGGTAGGGGAACTGCGCACCCCCTTAGAATATTTCACATGCCCCCACTTTGTACACCCTGTTAGAGAGCTCTATAAAATCATGACTGGTATGAAAAAAGTGATTAAATAACAGTTATTTACTTCTTTCTGTAATATAAATGCTAGGACAATGGTTCTTCACCTGGGGTACACGTACGCCCTGTGGGTGCATGATGCCCTTCCTGGGGATGTGAGACATGACAGATTTTTTTAAAAGGCAAATCATCAAAAACACAAATTAAGCACAGGCATGTAAGTACAGCTACTTTTTTTCAATCAAACCTATGTATGAATTCAGTTAGCTGCTAACTGTAAGAGCGTTAATTACAGTTTACTTCCACTGCAAAACTCCGCAACATCTCTAGGTAGTACCTGCATATTTTTGTATGCCTACTGTACTATTATTTGTGGTGAGTAAAAACATAAAGCTATTTTACATATATTTAATATGCATTTAAAAGCCTATAGGCCCGTCTCCACTATCGCCATTTTGGATAAGGGTACAAGAATATATTTGATTTTTGATAAGGGGTGCGAGAACATATTTTGAGAACCAAAGGAGTGCAAACTGCAGTAAATGTTAAGAACCACTGTGCCAAGAAGTTACCAAATGAAATAGACAGTTGGTTTAAAAAACAAGCAAAAAGATGGCTATGATCTGAAGAAGTGGGTCTGTCCCATAAAAGCTCATCACCTAATAAATTATTTTGTTAATCTTTAAAGTGCTACTGCACTGCTTTTTTGTTTTAAGCAAAAAGAAGAAGTACTTCACAAAATATACAATCAATTTGTGAAACTCCTTGCCAGAGGATTTTGTGAAGACCAAAACTTGAACAGGGTTCTTTAATGAAAAAAAGATAAATTCATGGAAGATAGGTCTATTAATGGCTATTAGCCAGGATGGGTAGGAATGGTGTCCCTAGCCTCTGTCAGAAGCTTGGAAGTGCAACAGGGGAAGGATCACAAAACAAAAAAAAGCAGTCCTGTAACACTCTAAAGACTAACAAAACAATTTTTTACGTGATGGGCTTGGGTGGGACAGACTCACTCCTTCAGATCACTTGATAATTACCTGTTCTGTTCATTTCCTGTGGGGCACCTGGAATTGGCCGCTGTCAGACGACAGAATGCTAAGGTAGATAATCTTTGGTCTAATCCAGTATGGCCATTCTCATGATATTATGGGAACAAGATTTCACTCCATCATTTTAAAATAGGACATCACTTTCTATATTCAGTCCAGACGACATGAATACAAAGATCTTAACACAGCAAAAATAAATAAATGAAAAACCCAGAAGTAGTTATGCCCACCCACCATACATGAAGAACCCTACTTGCAAAACACCAGGCCCCAAAAGGTGCTACACGTTGCATCAATGGTAAACTTCAAAAATGTTCTGCCACCCTATGTGCCATTGAAGCTATTGCAGGGGACAGCCAACCTTTGGATTTTCATTTTACTCCAGCTGACACTGTTAACTGGACTTCAGCACCTGACTAACCAACTTTCCTGAGTTCAACCATGCTGCATGATTACCCTCCAACTCCAAGACAGTCCTCCACCACTCTGCTCCTTCCTTTGTCATCTCAACCTCCCTGTTTCACCCTCATTTTTCCTCTTACCAATTCTGATTCCAAAGCAGTTAGTAATTGGTTCCTTTCCCTATCCCACACAAAACCTCTTATAAACTGTCTATATAAGTAAAAATGTAAAGAAATTCTGTATGGCTGTGTCTACACTTGCATTCCTCTTTCAAAGGAGGCATGCAAATGAGTGAAACTGAAAATGCAAATGAGGTGCAGATTTACATATCTGGCATCTCATTTGCATAGTATTTCAAAACAGCTTCTTTTGAAAGAAGAAAATCAGTGTAGACACGGCTCTTTCAAAAGTAAACCCTATTTTCAAAAGAATCCTTCCTATAAAAAAAAGGGAAGAAGAATTATTTTGAAGATGGGGCTTACTTTCGAAAGAGTAGTGTCTACACTGGTTTTCTTCTTTCAAAAGAAGCTATTTCAAAATAAGAATATGCAAACGAGATGCCAGATATGTAAATATGCACCTCATTTGCATTTTCAATTTCCCTCATTTGCCTGCCTCTTTAGAAAGAGGAATGCAAGTGTAGACATAGTCTATGTATTTTAATACTTTCAAAGTATTAAAAGCAACTAAGTTATAGAGCATCTTTTCTTTGTACACCTTAAATGTGCTGTACTGTTGCGTACTATAAGTGCATTTTAATTGTCATATGGGCTGTGTCTACAAGAGCCCCAAACTTCGAAATGGCTACGCAAATGGCCCTTTCGAAGTTTATTAATGAAGTGCTGAAATGCATATTCAGAGATTCATTAGCATGCGGGCGGCCGCTGCACTTCGAAATTGACGCGCCTCGCCCCAACGGGGCTCCTTTTTGAAAGGTCCCCGCCTACTTCGAAGTCCCCTTATTCCCATGAGGTAATGGGAATAAGGGGACTTCAAAGTAGATGGGGTCCTTTCGAAAAGGAGCCCTGTCGGGACGAGACGCACAGTGGCGAGGCACATCAATTTCGAAGTGCCGCGGCCGCCCGCATGCTAATGAAGCGCTGAATATGCATTTTAGCACTTCTTTAGTAAACTTCGAAAGGGCCATTTGCGTAGCCATTTCGAAGTTTGGGGCTCTTGTAGATGTAGCCATGAAGTACAGTTTGAAACTCTATAATCCAGCAGCGTCTGGTCTGGTAACATCTGTGGTGCAGCATGATTTTTGTTAGTGGACAATCACTTACCATGCGTATGGGCAAATTTCCCATAGCTCCATAAATTTGTTTACAGTCACCAGTCCTGGCCTCTCAGTGATCTGTGCTATTGTTTAGCTTTAATTTACCCCTAAATGTCTTCTACATGCCCAATAAGCAGCGTAAGTGTTGGTAATGCTGTTAGACAATATTGATCTCCTGTGGTTCGGCAAATTCTCTGGTTCAGCACTGGTCAGATCCCAATGGTGCAGGATTAGAGTGGGTCAATGTGTGTTGCAGGTGATGCATTAGAAACACAAGGGCTGTGGCCACACTTGGCCAAAACTTCAAAATGGCCATGCAAATGGCCCTTTCGAAGATTACTAATGAAGCACTGAATTGAATATTGAGCGCCTCATTAGCATTAGGACACTTCTGGCCGCGGCACTTCGAAAGCGCCGCTTTTGAAAGCACGCGGCATGGCGCAGCTACATGGGGGTCCTTTTCGAAAGGACCCCTCTCCTTTCGAAATCCCCTTATTCCCCTCTGCTGAAAGGAATAAGGGGATTTCGAAAGGAGAGGGGTCCTTTCGAAAAGGACCCCTGTGTAGCCACACTGAGCCGCGCACTTTTGAAGTGCCGCAGCCGGAAGCGTCCTAATGCTAATGAGGCGCTCAATATTCAATTCAGTGCTTCATTAGTAATCTTCGAAATGGCCATTTGCAAGGCCATTTTGAAGTTCTGGCCAAGTGTGGCCACAGCCAAGGTGGGTAAAGGAATATCTTTTATGGGACCAACTTCCAGTGGTGAAATATCTTACACCAACCTCTTCTGAAGGAGCTCTGTGAAAGCAGGAGAGTTTGTCTCTCTCACCAACTGAAGTCAGTCCAGTAAAAGATATATCTCACTCATCTTGTCTCAGTGCTTTTTTAACGCACTTAAACAAGTATACCATGAATTATAATATTACTACTACTACTACTGTTGCAATTATGAAACGTGCAAGATTGTTATTAAGACTTAGAAGTTTTCTGTATTTATGTTTTTTGGCATATTGCACGGAAAAAGCACATGAAAAACACCACAGTTTTTAAAGTACTCAGAAAAATTAAACTTCCTGAACAGATTAGGGGAAAGATACTAAAAGGACAACTAGGAACATATTATAGGACTAATACAGAGAAATAGAGAAAGAAAGACAATGGGAAATCATAGACTCATAGAATCCTAGGGCTGTAAGAAACCTCAGGAGGTCATTCAAGTCCAGCTCCCTGCCCAAAGCAGGACCAACCCGCACTAAATCATCCCAGCCAGGACTTTGTCAAGCTGGACTTAAAAACTTCTATATACAGAGATTCTACTAACTTTCTAGGTAATGGATTCACTGCACTCCTGGTGAAACAGTTTTTCCTAAGATACGACCTAGACTTCCACCACTATAACTTGAGATCATGGCAAAACAAGGAGCCATCTGCCACTACCAACAGCAACCTCCCTCCATCTCCTTTAGAACAGGAAGTCACAGGCTGCCATCAATTGCCCCTCACTCTTCTCTTCTGCAAACTAAATAAGTCCAAATCCCTCAATCGCTCCTCGTAGGTCATGTGTTCCAGCCTCTAATCATTTTGTTTGCCCTCCACTGGACCCTCTTCAGTGCATCCGCATCATTCCTGTACTGGGGGCCCCAAAACAGACAACAGACTGGAAATCAGAAGAAAAGTTTAGTAATTATGATAAGAGTTATTCTCAAAATTTCCATATTTTAAAACTGTAACTACAGATTAAATGTATGGTTTTGGTTTTGGCAG